>NC_139459.1:166077500-166702500 GCF_057233095.1 Heloderma suspectum | reverse complement strand
CTGATTCAGTCATCACCCCTCAGCCCTTTCCTGACTTGGCACTTAAGGTTGAGCTCCAGTCTCCCAGCAGCCCTTCTGAAAGGATGTAGGAACAGACTGCTGGCTGGGCAACAGCCTTTGCTCGAGCTCCCTGCCTGCTGTACTGTCTGGCGCTAATCGCTGTCCTCTGCTTCGGCACTCCCGAAGTTGACACCTTTTCTGTGTCCCCCACCTGCCCCGTTCCCTGACTGCTTTCCCTTTGTTTCCTCCCTCCCTCTATCATGCCACCTACATTCTGGCGTGGCCCTGTCAGTCACAGGGCCCTTTTCACCTGCCCCCACCCTGCTCCGCTGGTCCAGCTCTCATTCATTTCAAGGAGGCCTGTGCAGGAGAACTTCCCAGTGAGCCTGGGCCTCGCATTAATTCCCACTTCATGCATCAAGAAGACTTGGCCCAGCCCTGAGGAGCAGATAGAAGAAACCTTTGGCATAACCTTTTAATCCTCAGTAATCGAGTCTTAAGTGCATGTAACTGCATTTGCTCACATCCACCCTTCCCTACTCTGATCTAATTCTTTCCTCCGTCCCTTCGCTGACTACTTTGGACTGTAAACTCCTTGTGGGCAGGAGCCACTCTGTGTTGTGCCTATGAAACTTTGTAAGGCACCAGCTACACAGATGGCACTGTACAAACTACAACGCTGTAATGTTTACTTTCTCAGAAGCACCTTCATTCAACAGTTTTTAAATTTTCTAGCTTCAGGGAACCTGACTACCAAAGAATCCTTGCACATCTGCCATGGAACCCTTCCATGTTGTAGAGATGGGTGGGCAACATGTGGCCCTAGGGCTGTTTCTGGCCCTTGGCCTAATTCCAAAAGTCCTCTGCAAGCCATCAGTCCAGACCTCTGGCAAGAGCAATCTGATCCCCCCGTGGCAGCCTGCTGGCCAGGGAGGAGGGCAGGAGACAAAAGGGGTATCAGAAAGCAAAAGAGAAAAGGGGTGGCCCTGCCCACAACCTCCATGCGCCTCCTGACAGATTACTCCCAAGGGAATGTGGCCATGGTAGGAAAAAGGTCTCCTCTCCCCTTCACAGAGTGTCCTGGAATCCCTAACCATTTCATGCGGGGCCTCGGACAGCCCTGTTGGGTCTTACTGTCACTCTGCGTACATTGAAAATGCTCCCTAACATACGCCTAATTCTCCTCCATGGCTTAGCATCTTAGGGAGCAATCTGTAGCGAAGGGCGAGGCAACCTGCCTTTCAGGGCAGCTTCTCTGCCATTGCTGATCATTTCAGTGAGGAACCATTCCCTGGAACACTGTTTGAAAATCATGGCCCTGGTAGGTCTTCCTCTGCTGCACAGGAGCAGTACAGCAGATGTGCACAACCTTTGCGGCTCCAGAAATCTCTAGATCTCAGTGGGCAGGGAGGCAAGGTTTAAACCTCCCCAACCCTGAGTGCTGAGATGTGGGGGGGGGAGGAAGCGTGTGCGGCCTCGGTGTTGGTTGGGGGGGCAGGGGCTACACATGCGCACACACACTTTCTCCCCCCACCCACACACACACACACACACATCTCAGTACATAGGGAGGGGGAGGCTTGAACCTCCCCCCCCCCCGCCCACTGAGATCTAGGGACTGCTGCAGGGGTGGGAGGTGAAAACCTCTCCCATCTCCCAGCAATTGTCTCCGAGACGGTTGTTTCTCTGCTGTTACTAGCAGCAGGAAAGCCGTGATCTCAGAAGCTGGGGAGCACCCGTTCCCCACCCCCCTCCCACAAACACTTACATATATACAGCCCAGCTTATCAGCTGAGCGGTGGGGAAAAGTGGGTGGCGTCGCGCCAGCTTTGGGGGGTGCACAGGGGGTGGCCGAGGGCCGCAGTGTGTGCCTCGCTGCAGGACAGGATAAAGGAAGGACAAACAGGAACATCCAGGCAGCAGGTGTCAAAAGCCACAGGAAGGGAGCAGCAGAGCAGGAGGCTGCGCCTTGGCAGACATCAGGGTTGGATGAGCAAATGAGCATCAGGAATCCAGGCTTGCAGTGTGACACAGTGTCTGGCTAGGGCACCTACAGAATGGGGTTTGCTGGGGTAACCATCCACTGGAGCTTGTCAGAGCTGACCCACTGGAAACAAGGCACGTCCAAAAACACCACTCCGCCTCTCCTCAAGCAGGTTGGAACTGGAAGATTGCTCACACCGAGGCCAGAGTCTCAGGGCCAAACCCTCCTGGCCTCCTCGTGTCACCTGGCAACTGTTGAGCTTGAAGCTGCCGCCCTGCCCTCAGCCAGCTGTGGGGAAGGTGCCACGGCGCAGCAGAGAGCAAGCCAGCAGAGCCCTCTTGTAGCACACAGCCAGAGCAAGACAGAGAGCAGAGCAGCAGGGCCTGGTTTCTGGAAACCCTGGCTGGATACCCATGGGTCCCTTACAGTGCTTCAGGATCTGGTGCAGGGAGACAGGCATGTTCCAAGTTCACCAATGGTAGCCTGCAAAAACTTGCATCTGGCCATGTCCCATCAGCTCACAGCAAACAAGAAAAAAGAAGAGTCTTTGCCATCATCCCCACTTCAGACCCCCAATTGCTCTTCTAAATGCATCCTCAGAAATGGAGTGAATCCTCATGAGTCCCAGCTTCCTTGGACCCAAAGAAAGAGGCAAAGACAAGAGCAGGACTTTGTATGCTTTATACTAGAGTAAAGGAATATTCTGCACCAATAAGCCCATTTTGCACTAAAATATCCAGAAGTCTTCAAGCACGCATGCAAATTAAAAACATTCATCCATCCACATAGACAAAAAGCACACACACTTGCTTGACATAATTTATTCTACTTTTGCCAGTCATGGGGTGGGGTAAGGAGCTATGCAGGATTCCTGGCTCCTGACTAATTCTTACTAACTCCCTGCCTCAGGAGCTTAAGAGCAGCCCTGCTGGATCAGACCAAAGGCCGATTGTGTCCAGCATTCTGTTCCCACAGTGGCCAAACACATGCTCCAGTGGGAAGGCCACAAGCAGGACGTGAGTGCAATAGCACCCTCCCACCCATGTTCCCCAGCAACTGGTGTACATAGGCACACTGCCTCTGATATTGGAGGTAGGACATAGCCCAGGACCAGTAGCCATTGATAGCCTTCTCCTCCAGGAATTTGCCCAACCCCCTTTTAAAGCCATCCAAATTGGTGGCCATCACTACATCTTGTGGTAGTGAACTCCATAGTTTAGCTATGCACTGTGTGAAGAAGTGCTTCCTTTTATCTATCCTGAGTATCCCACCAATCAGCTTCATGGGATGACCTCGGGTTCTAGTATTATGAGAGAAGGAGAAAAATGTCTCCCTACCCACTTTCTTCACACCATGCATCATTTTGTACACCTCCATCATTTCTCCCCTTTTTCATCTTTTTTCTATGCTGAACAGCTCCAAACATTGCACCTTTCCTCATAGTGATCATTCTGGTTGCCCCTTTCTGCCCATTTTCCAGCCCTCCAATACCTTTTTTGAGGTGGAGCGTACAGTTTGGGTCACAATATTCCAAGTGTGGTCACACCACAGATGTTGACCTTCTGAGATCCCACAAGGAGGCCTCTCTCCGGCTCTTCTATGCCAAACTGTGCATCCAAAAGGGCCAGAAGTCTGCTCTTAAAAGCTGAGATTTTCAAGAAGCCAAATCCTCTGCTGTTCCATCCCATGGCCCATGTCTGCATGAAATTGTGGGACACTTGTGTTCCACCTTTTGCTCTCTGCTGGAATGCCAATGGGATCTTTGCTGGAATGTCCAGGAGTCTTAGCAGTGGTAGCCCCTCCCAAGTGCCTGGCCTGATCCCTTACCCAAGGGCAGATCTTGCCAGTTGCCAGTACCCACCAACTCCTGACATGTCTCCATTCTGCAGTTTCTCTTTGGCCGCTGCCCGCACAGGCCTCTTGGGTGGGACAGGAGCCAACTCAAGTCTGGACTCAGTGCTACTTCTCCCTGTAAGGAATTCATTAGGTCACATTCAGATGGGGTTGCCAGGTCCCCTCCAGGGGTGTGCGAAGCCTTGGAGCAGAAGGGCGCACGCTTCATAGGTCAGAGGGGGAAGCCTGGTCTGGAGTGGGAGATGGCACATGGTGGGTCGGGAGGAAGTGCCTTGCTCTGGCTGGTCATTCAGAGTGCAGCCTTGTGGACATGGGGGCAAAGCTAATACCAAAAACCTTCAAACAGGTCTCCTCGGTTCAGTCTATCACCTTGAGATTTTAGTTCAGCCTTCCCCAACCTGGTGCCCTCCAGGAGTTTTGGACTACAGCTCCCAGCATTCTGGACCATTGGCATGCTGGCAGAGGCTGATGAGAGCTGAAGTCCAAGACATCCAGAGGGCACCAGGCCGGGGAAGGCTTTTTTAGCCCATCCCCTGGAGAGGAGATCAAAACCCTGAATATCTCAGTCAGGCCCTGAGACCTTGCAGATCTAAGTTCAGGGAAGCTAAAGCAGGATCACTCCAGTGTCTCCTAACGGTACTGTGAACTGGGCAATACACTTTCATATTGACCAATATCTATGAGAACAAGACCATGTCTGCAAGAACAGGGAACTCTAAGGAGCATATAAAACTAGCCTGCACTTGTCGGGACCCGCTAAGCTGAATGAAGCTAAGCTGAAGCTATACGTGACGACTGGGGTGCAACAAACCCCCTAGTTATGCTCCCTAAGACTGCAGAAGCAAGGGAGTTGGCAAGCAACTTGCAGGCCACACTTCATGGCTGGCCGTTGGTTTTTGGCTTGGTGGGTCTAAGTCTCAAGAGGGCTCTAAGTTCACTATCCTGTTAAAGATGGGATGTGGAAAGAACAGGTGACATTGAGATGGGGAGGGATGAAGGGAAATGCCACTTGCCTAAGCAAAGGAAAGAGAAGATGGTTGGAGTACATGCCAGCATGCGCAGAGTGATGGCAGAAGGTGGAATAAAGGTTGCCTAAACAACAAGCCTTCCAGAGCTGGGCTCACAGAAGATAAAGCAGAAACACAGTTGAAAGAAGCTGGGGGGGAAAAACCATGACTGTGTCTTGATCTGAATGCCCTGCAAGGTTGTGCCAACAGGCTAGAATAGATAAAGAAATTAAACTTTTGCCATTTCTTAGAACAAACAGCTATATATGAATCACAGGCTGTGTTCATTCCAAGTTACTCCAAAGCTCAGAACCTGCCCTTTGAAAACAAGCAATTGGCTGGTGATCAGTTTTCAAATGGGTGTGTATGTGTGTGCATGAATGTTTCGATACATATTTGAAGTAGCAAGTTGTAGAATACACTTGAGGAAGTGAGCATGCTTTTAGCCTTATCATACTCCAGACCACCACTAAAACAAAATCCTGCAAGACAGAGTCAGGATAAAGTGAAAAGAGTATTGGGAAGTAGTAGCTTAAGACAGGCTAGGATGTGAATTCACGGGTCATGGCTGGGACTGAACCTGCATGGAAGAGACAGTAACATCTGGACAGGTGTCCTAATCCTGTTTACTTCAATGGAGCTTGTGCAGAAGAATTCCCAGGTGGATTGTGCTCACTGTGATAAAGTACCAAAGGTAATCTGTATCCCAGCAAATATAACACCTTCTGGAGAAAAGGAAATGACTCACCTCCTGGAGAAGAAGATGTCCTATCAACCTGAAAGCAAAGAAAAAAATGTTATGGCAACAGTCTCCAAAGAGATCACAAGTGAGCTAGATAAAATGTTTTTGAGATTGCTTTTGCTTGTTCTCAGAGTGCTGTTTATTCATCGTATTTGTACTGTGCCCTTCCTCAAAAGAGCTCAGAGTGGTATACATGGGGTTCTCCTATTTTATCGTCACAACAATCCTGCACATTACGGCTTTTTAACCCACCACTTTCCTGAGGCTTCTGTTTCTGGATTCTTTGTGGGATTAAGGTCGGCTCCTTTACACGTGTTCTTTTCCAGGGTTTCTCTCTGCCTTTCTATATGTTCCATTACACAACCACTAGGTGGTGCTGTGGTATAGTAGAACTGCACAAATACACCAGGGTTTTATGCCGCCATTCACAGAAATACAAGATTTCCTCGCTGGAAAAAAGCTATAATGGTTGCAAAACACAGGAAAGGCCCTGGAGGATGACAGTGTTGTGTAAAGCACCCGCAAACTAGTGAGAAATCATGAGCACACAATGAATGCCTTGTGTAGAAAGGCTCGTAGACTGAGCAGGCATGTAGTCTGCCCTTGGAAGAAAATGGTTCCCCACCACTGCATTAAACCTTGCAAGCATCAGGATATGCCTGACCCAGCTCATTTCATACAAACTGATAAGCTTGACCCTTTTCCTATGGCCAGTTGTCTCTGTTATGCACTCTACTAAAGTGGTGCAAATCTTTCCACAGGTAATTTGAGCAAATGCATCCGGGTGTCTCAAACCCTAGCCACTGCCCTGCCTTTTCCCCTTCCTCAACACAGCCTTCCCCACCCCGTTTTCGGTATTTTTAAAATCTAATTTTGTGTATATATCCACCCATTAATCATAGTCCCCAGCCCTGCCCCTGGCCTGCCCCCAATTTATTTGGAGAAGGAAAGTGTTTTCTCCCCTCACACAGCTTCACACTCCCGTGGAGGCATCTCAAGCCTCTTCCTCCTCCACAACATATCAAAGTTACTTGCCTGTGTATGGGTACATGAGAGTAATTCAGCAGGCTGTGGGTTGCTGTGTTGTGTTTTGTTTTTTAAAGTAAGCCCACATCCTGATCAGAGGCGGAGACTGCCAGAGGAGTGTATCAGAGCAAGATGAAACCACAAAGAAATGCATCAAGGAGTGCTGGTGCAGACATGCTTCCAGGGTCCAACTGATCTCTGTATCAGGGCTCAGATTGGCCAAGGGGGTAGCTTTCCCTTGCAGTCTGTATCAGGGCTCCATTATTCATCGTATTTGTCATACTTGTCTAGAGTCTTCTAGAGGTTATTTGCTCTACAACCTGATCCTAAGCAGGTTTGCCCAGAAGTAAGCTCCACTGAGTCCAATGAGATTTCCTTCCTTTCAGATTGCAGCCTAAGTGAGACGAGTGTGGCTGCTTTGCATACAATACAAGTATAGATAGATTTCCCCCCTCTGCCTGTGGTACACTATGATCTGGATTGCGTAGGTTGGTCTGTGGGGCCTGCTTCTGCTTTTGTTGCAGTGGGGTGAGAGAGAAGGTCCATTCCAAACCTGTAATAGGTCAGGATCCCTCTTTGGGTCTTGGTAGAATGGAAGCATATGGTTATTAGTGACTAGGTGGGCAGTAGGAGCAAATGTCCAGGAAAGACAAAAAGAGGTACCAAAGCACTGGTGTCCTATTTCTGAACAAAGTCCTGGCATTTGAACTTTCACTTGGTATTGTCCATGCTTTTAAGCTCTTCTCTATCGCCATTATAGCTAATTTTTTTTTTTTTTAAGAATGCTGAAATTCTCAAGATGCCAAATTGTGTGCCAGATTGCCAATTTTGCACTTGCTTCGAAATCCTGCGGCTGCCCAGGATTAAATGTATCTGCTCATACCTCCCCAATGCCATCCAGTGATGTCTGCTTCACCTCTTTCAAAGCCTTCACAGACTCCTCGGGCTGCCGTCGTCCCTGGTGAAGCTCTGGATTATCCAGCTGCTGCATCTGAGATTGGAGTCTTCAGAGACAGAGAGAAACAGCCAATAAGGACAACATGACAGGCTCCTAGCAGACTGTGAAGTAATGGGGAGCAAAGCATCTTGGAGCACATGGTGTTAGAGACCAAAGATCTATATTGTTATAGTGGTGTGGAGACCTGCAAACCAGGCCTCTACTCACAGGAGACTGATGGACTTGGCCATAGTAACATATGCCTTAGTAACTTCTAGACTGGATTACTGTAAACTGCTCTATGTGGGACCTACTTCTGAAGTGTACTCAGAACCTGTAACTGGTCCAAAATATGGGGGTCAGTTAACTGGCTTTCTAAAAATGAATAAAGAAGGAGCCTGGCAGGTTTCCACGATTAGGAGGCAACCACTGAGAAGGCCCTGTTTCTCATTGCTACTGGCCTTAATTCAGAAGGTGAGGGTAAGGTTTCATCTGCAAAACTTCCTCAGAAGATCTTAAAGTATGTGGGAAAAAGGCAATCCTGAATATATCCTAGTCTCAAAGCTGTTTAGGGCTTTAAAGATCAAAACCAACACTTTGAATTGTTCCCAACCACTATAAGACCTGGCTTTTTAGAGAGGTTTCTGTATGCTGCTAAGAGTGCTATAGACTGGTTTTAATTAAGTGCTGCTTTATTGATTTGATGTTGATTGTCCATTTTGTTACATTGTGTTTTATTGTGTTGTCTTATTCTATTTGTCATCTGTTTTGAAGAGCCTCAAGGCTACAAAGCAGGGCATAAATGTTAAAATAATGTATCTAATTGTTTGAATAGGATTTCAAGCTGGAGATCTTGAGTCCAATTCTAAACTTTTTAGTATCTTTAATATAAGCTGGACTCTGCTTAACAAAATATTGTGAAAAAGAATCAAGGTATTGTACCAAGGGTTCCAAAATGGATGTAATACAACAGGTCTTCCTCAGGGAGACCTATTACATCAGGATCCATTTTGGAACCCACAGCACAATACCCTGATTTGTTAAGCAGATCTCTACCTAAAATCTACCATTGCCTATTCTAGGGCCAATTTGCCCAATGTCCCTTTACAACAGTAATGTGAGCTGAGCACAATAAATTTGTTCTATGCACAGGCATTGTTCTCTTGACATTCTTTACTGGGACAAATCCTGGCTATTTGCTTGTGAAATGTTCCCCAATTTAAAACGGGGCTGTTGGAGGGTTGCCTGCCCACCCCCACTTGCTTAGTTTCACTTTTGCACTGCCTATGGGCTGCTGCTGCTGCTGCTAGAGGGCGATTTGATCCTCAGGACTGTTGCTGACTCATCACTCAGTTGGCTCCCCCAGCCTCCATCCTCCTTCACTCCAGCTCCCTCAGGCCAAGCAGTGGTTTCAGGCTTCTCAGTCCTGGTATTTGTTTGTTTCATTTTTCAAAAAACACTCAAGCATCTTCTCTTCCGGAAAGGAGACGTCACAAAGACAGGAGGGAGACACAAAGTGCCAGCTAAACAGCCCTCTTCCAGGTCCCCTGAGGATTTCAACGCCACCATCAGTTTCTCTCTGCAGCGCCAACCAGAATAGCACATTGCTGTCATTGTTATTTATTTATATATCACCATCAAGAGGAAAGGTCCCTGTACTGAGGGGCTTCCAATCTAAAATTCCACTCAGGGGAAAGAACAGGGATGAGGGAAGGGGAAGGAAATGGAGGCAGGAGAGGTGAACAGGGAAATAACATGTGTTCTATTCAGCTGCAGGTAGTTAGGCTTAGTTATACTAGGCCAGCCTTCTCCAATCTGGTGCCTTCCAGATGTGCTCAACTGCAATTCCCATCTTCCTTGACCACTGGCCATGCTGGCTGGGGATGATGGAGGTTGTGGCCCAACATCTGGAGGGCACCCAGGTTGGGGAAGGCTGCTCTAGGGCACGGGGACTAGGGGGCTGTGCCAAAAGCTTCCCAGAAAGGGCAAGTTTTGAAGGAGGGCCTTGGAAGGAGGCAGGAAAGGTGACAGCATCATGCAGATGTTCTGGGAGGCAGTTCCAGGCATAGGGGGCAGCAAGGAGAAAAAGGGCAAAGTTGTTTGATGGAGCAGAAAACTTTCAGACAGGTGTGAGAGTGTGGCACTGGGGGCGGGAAGGTCACAGGCAAGATGATCTTGATATCAGTTGTACTGTGGCTGTTCATCAGCTGCTACACCACAAAGGTGGCTGTAATTGAGGGCAGAGGATCAATCTCCTTAAAGCATCCCTGTCTTCCTGCTAGCCAGCTGGGCACATAATTGCTTTTGAACGCTGTGACCCTTGCGCAGCTCTTGAAACAGCTGCTCTGTTTCATCTTAAGAAGAGGCTGCTGCTTCTCTGTGCTGGATGGCAAAACCACGGGAAGGGGAACCCCTTTGAGCTATTGTCAGTGCTCCCCCAGCCCACCATCACCCAAGACACACCCACCTGGACAGGTCTTGTTCTAATCCTTGGATGCGAGCCTCTGCCTCCCAGACAGAAGACATGTGATCATTGTCATCAGTGGGTGCGGACATTCCCTCCATCAGCCACCGATCGCGCAAGGATTTCCTCTGAGGAAAGAGACAGAGAATGCGTCGATCAGCTCTCCTGCCTTGGACATGCACGCGATGTGGACACGTGGGCTGTCAGAACACATCGAGGCAAGAGAACTGACTTGTCAGTCAGACAGATGGGCACGCATACAGGCACATCCACACACAAATTCACGCCTAGGCACATTCAGAAGTGTATGCATAATCAAGCACACCCACCCGTATGCCCATATGATGTATGGAAGCACAGCTACACAGGAAGCTACATGGCTTGAGAGCAGATACTGAACACACCCACTAGTGCGGATACTCCATCTGTAAAGCTCACAGAGTTTCCCTGTGAGCTCCCTCTCTCTCACACACAAACAGGCTAGCCAAGCATTTTCATAAATAACCACATTATGTGTCCACAAATAACCGGTGCATCTCTCTCTTTTGCTCTCTCTTACACACACACACACACACACACACTACCTAAGCATTTGCTCACAAAGAACGTGATTCCCACACCCTGAATTTCTATGGGCTCAAGCATCTGCACACAAGTGGTGGCCGTTTGCACAGGTGTGAGCTCAGCACTCATTTGAACAGGATCGTCAGAACAAAGGGCAAAACCAGAAAATCAATGCCTACTCGCACATGTCTGAGTGGGTATCGATGTGCAGAGTGTCAATGTGCATGTATGAGCCACAGCGGACCACAGGCACTCCCCTCTCCCCCAGGGGAGCCTGATTGGCATGTAATCTCGCCCCCAGAGGTCCACACGGATCCCCCCCCCCTCGCCCATTCTTTACTCTTTCATCCTCCCACTCCCGCACCGCCACCTCCATCCCTTAGTCCATCCATTCCTGCATCCCTTTCCCGGGTGGTACCTTGAGGCGCTGGGCTCGCAGTCTCTCCTCTTCCAATTCCCGGCGGGTGGCCAGGATACGCTCCTGCAGCCTGCGCCGCTCCTGCAGCAAAGCAAAGGGACCGGGGCGGGGGGTGAGGCGAGGCGAGGCGAGGCAGGAGCCGCCCTGCAGAGGGGCGGACAAAGGGCCCGCCGCGGAGGAAAGCAGGGCGGTACCGAGCCCACGTGGGCGACAGACAGGCGAGGCTCCTTGCCCGGCCGATTGCGCCGCTGAGGACTTAACCCCAACCGCACCGGCTCAGCCTCAAGGAGCCACCCTTAGGCCACCCTCCTCGGCATCGCCTGGACGAGGACGAGGGACGAGCCCCACAAACGACTTTTCTCCAGTTGCGCTCCTTATTGCGTCCCGCCCGGAGATGCTGATCACTCACTTGCCGGTTCTCTTGCTCGACCTCCCTCCCCACGTATAAAAGAGCGCATCAGTGCCGGCCGACCCACCCGCCCGCTGGAGGGTGCTGTAAGTGTCCCAGCGCTTCCCCCTTTTAGAAGCAACTAAAGCCGGGAGGAGGGGTGGGGACACTGCCACCCCACCCGCAAAGATCCTGCCCCCTTAACCCTACCAGGACCACCACCAACAATTTTGTTTTCCCCTTTTCCCATTTTGTTCAGGATGTTTAACAGCGAAATAGAGATCCTGCTCTTGGTACCTTATTTATTGGAGCATTAAAAAAAAACATTTATATCCCACCTTTCTTCCTAGGAGTTCAAGGTGGCTAACAACATAAACAATATTTTTAAAAATCAAAGCTTTAACAGTGAAAAAGATCTTTCAATTTACAGCATAAACACTAAATATTAACACATGAAAAGAGCAGCAGCAAATAATACAACAGCAATCATATATATACACACACACACACACTATATATATATATATATATATACACACACACACACACATACATACATACACACACAGAGACATTAAAAACAGCAAGGTAAAATTGCAGGCTTAACTGCCTTCCTAAAAAGGAAGGTCTTTATCAGCTTCTGAAAGGTCATCAAGGATGAGATGAGATAGGCCCCCTTTGGAAGGGCGTTCCAGAACTTAGGTGTAGCAGCCGAAAAGGCCCTCTCCCTAGTCCCAACTAAACAGATCTCAGGAGTTGTTGGGATATACAAGCGGGCTTCTGAAGATGACCTCAGTAGGTAGGCAGGTTCACATGGGAGAAGGTGGTCCTTCAGGTATCCAGTCTCAAACCATACAAGCTTTTAAGGCCATCTCCAGGCCTTTGAATTTTACCCAGAAACACACTGGAAGCCAGTGTTGCTGTTTCAACAAGGGAGTTCCATGTGCCCTGTATGTGCCCCCTTCCTTGTTAGCAACTGGGCTGCAGCTTTCTGAACCAACTGTGATTTCCCAAAACTGGTATACCTTTGTGGAACCACTTTCATGGCCTCTCATCTCTGAAACTATATGCCACCAACAGACTAACTTGGGCAGTCCTCTGGAATTTGAACAGACTGGTTCACTTCAGATCTATTTTTTAAATTATGTTTT
Source organism: Heloderma suspectum (assembly GCF_057233095.1). Taxonomy (NCBI): domain Eukaryota; kingdom Metazoa; phylum Chordata; class Lepidosauria; order Squamata; family Helodermatidae; genus Heloderma; species Heloderma suspectum. The sequence goes on along the minus strand of NC_139459.1, from coordinate 166,689,965 downwards.
AAATTTGTGGCTGCCTCCTTTCACTCAGACAGATGAGGCTCCTGGGTGATTCTTCCCATTCCTACAGTTGATATAGGCCCATTTGAGAGGTGGAAATCCCTTGGTACACTGATGCTGGATAGTTTGTGTCCCCATAGTCCCTTCCATTCAAATACCCCAGTAAACCAAGCTCATCCAGCCATTCTCCAGATTTGCAGGACTCTTAAAAAAGAGGGGGGAAAGATGAATGACACTTGCCACCAGCACTGCAGACAGCAAGGGGAAATCTCCCCTTGCCAGCTGAGCACTTGCACCTTCTGATGAGGAGCGCACTGCCACTGTTGCTGTGCATGCTTGCCATGGAGCACCTCCATGGGCCAGTTCCCATTTTGAATATTCAAGCCACCCTCCTATTTATGGCTTGTTTTAGATTATGTAAGGGTTATTTAACCCTCACACAACCGACCACCGCCAGATTCAGATGACACAACAAGCAGCAGTTGTGGCTTGAATATTCAAAAGCCGCCCAGCATGTGCCAGCACACACCACAACCCACCATGGCTTAACTAAACCATGACGGGTTGTGGTGATCATACAAACTAGGTCAATGTCACTCTGATGCAGACCTATGCATAAGAAATGGTTTCTGGCTCCTATCCATTTAGACACAGCTGATTTAAAATGTCCTGTCGTAAGCTAGCTGGAGAACTTTGGGTTCTAGGGCAGCCTATCAGTGCTGTCATTTAAATTAGTAAAAGTGGGGAAGGGGTATGTTTCATTGCTGTTTGGGGGCCCTGAATCCTGCTCCACCAGCTCACTCTCTTTCAGCTGTCTTAGGGTCTCTTCCTCCCTCGCTGAAGCAACTCTGCCCTTGCTGCCCCTTATGCCTAGTACTCCCTAATAAACACAATAATATTTTTTATTTTTAATTATGTTTATATAATTATTATAAATAAAAATAATAATAAACTCCCTTACATAATGCTCACACACACACACACACACACACACACCACTTTCTCTCTCTTGAGGGGTATCTTGGGCAGCAGCCCTATGCCCACTGACCAGGGAATAAGACTGCATTGTCAGTCTCTTAGAACCGATCCCCTACAGCAGGGGTGTTGAACCTCAGGTCTGTGGGCCAAATCCAGGCTGCTTGGGGTCGTAATTTGGGCCTCTGGGGTTTGCCAGATGGCCACCCCCCCTTCCCCTCACCCTACACCATTTCCTTGACCACCAGTTGTTTGGTGGCTTCCTGGCTTTTGTGCTATTTTCCCCCCCATCCTAAAAAGTTGAAATGCCTCTCCTAAGGTTTAATTAATGAGAGTAGGAGCTTGAAGCTAAAATATGCTGGCATGCTTGGTATTTTTGGCCTTGCTTTTGCCTTTGGCCCCACCTACAACTGGAATGCACTCCCCACCCCCTGGAAAGCTTCTCCGAAATTGAATTCGGCCCTTAGGCTGAAACAGGCTCACCACCTCTGCCCTATAGGGAAATTAAGCCTATGTACGTGCAACATAAGTGAATGCCCATTTTGAAGTTCTGACCACAGATCCATTGAGGCCACTGCTGTTTACTCTGACAGGCAGTAGCTTTCCAGGGTCTTAGGTTTCTCCCAGCCCTGCTACCTGAGACTGTTTATTTAGAAATGTCAGGGATTGAACTTGGGACCTTGGGTACGCAAAGCAGGTGCTTTACTGCTCACCTACAGACCTTCCCTGTGCAGTAAGAGGGCAGTAAGTAAGGCAGCTGCCTCCAGCAGTGGATTCTGGATACCCTTGATGGTGCAAGGGCAGGACACAGACAGATTTGACTCAAAGGACACAATCCACCAGGATGTTCTCCTGAGCAATTCTCGTCAAATGAATGGGAATTGCACACAAGCAAATGAGAAGGAGCCCTACCTTGTTGTTTGGGTGACTCATGTTGATGAGTGTGTGCAGCAGAGGGCTTGCTTGGATTGCCTTGGGCTGGCCCAGCTTTCTGCGCATGCACACTCATGGGTGAAAAGGGGATTCCAATCTGCATGATTGATTAGGCACATGAAAATAAGGAGTGGTATTTACTTTGGGGCTTACTTACTGCTGAGTACAAGGGTGTGATCTCTGATGAGGTGCTTGGGTATGTGCCTCCAGAGGCTGTGCTTTCTGTGTGCAGAAGTATCCTTGCTGTTTACAGAGTCTGTGTCATGCGCTCAGATGCCCTGCCACAGTCGTATAGCCATAGATGTGTCTGCTGCTATTCACATACTCGAGGCTCTGGTGCATTCCTGCTGCTATTTGTAGCATCTGCCTCCCTGCCACCACCACCCCGTGTTCTCTCTCCACACAGAAACACCTGCTGAAACATTTCTCACAACAATCAATGTTTACTACACTTTCTGGCATGCACCATTCATGACAACATCTCCACCTGGATCTGTGCATGGGGCTGCGCACAAGGGCAGCCCAGCTGCATCCCCATCGACAGTCACCAGTCCCACCCCAATCCCCGCTTCTCCCAGTCCAGGCAGCCCTCCAGATCTCCCTCCTTCTGTTTGGTTCAGGTTGGAGCTACTGCCTGCCCAGTGAATAATTCATTTGTTCCAAGACAGGATGAGCAAAGAAAAAGGGAGCTCAGGTTACCCCGGGCTTGCTCACTGCTTCTTCCCACAGAGCAGAGGAAACAAACAGCCTGGATTTAGCCCAAATCCAAAGATGTTGGGACTAGATTTACGGACTGTAAACTAGGACAGACCTGCTCTGTCCTCCCCTTGCAATAGCCACATAACTGGGGACAAAAGTTATCCAGTATTTTAAACAACAAAACCCTCCCCTATGCTGTGTTTCTGATCTGGACTGGGAGCCCCATGGCTGCCCCTGATCTTCTGGACATTCTTCTCATTCGAGTACATCACCTGGATGAACCAGGAAGCTTCTGGCTGCATCACTCTCTTCTAGAAAAAATGGGATGTACTGAGTAACCGATCAGGAGCAATTCTTCTGAGGGCGATACTTTCTCCCAGAGCCTCTCCCAGGTGAAGCCATATGTGGGACTGGAAGGAAGATCCCAGAAATGTCATCTTCAGCAAGTCATCTTTTTAGTGAATGGCAAAAAACATGGTTGCTCCATTCCCTGCAGGAACGTTACATGGGCTTGTCAATGGCCACTAGCACAGCCTGGGTAAGGAAAGAATTGCCTGTCAGCAGCAGGGGAGTTTGTATAGAAGGGATGAGAAAAATACTTCACATACATTATTTCTGTCATCTTCACATCAACCCAAGTATGTTGCTGCTATTAGCCCCTTAGTCTGGTACTAAAAGAAAGCAACAAAGCATCCAGTTGGCTAGATGCAAAAGAAGACAGGGCTCCTGCATTTTTAACAGTTTTGTAGAACTAGTGGGTTCAGTGTATGCAGCTTGCATGCTAAACCACACCTGCTGAAATTCCCTCAAGCTGCACTGTCCTCTTTTGCATCAGGCCATCCTGCATCCAATGAATTCATGGGTTTTTCTACATGAAGTGTTTAACTCACCACTTTACCGAGGCTTCTGCTTTCGGATTCTTTGTGGGATTAAGGTCGGCTCCTGTACACGTGTTCTTTTCCCCAGGGGATTTCCTTTCTCTGCCTTTCTATATGTTCCATCACACAATCACTAGGTGGCACTGTGGTATAGCAGAATTGCACAAGTATACCAGGGTTTCATGCCGCCATTCACAGAAATACCAGACTTTCCTTGTTAGAAAAAAACCCACTATAATGGTTGCAAAGCATGGGAGAAGCCCCGGAGGATGACAACGTCACATAAAGCAACCACAAATTACCATGAGTGAGGAATCACAAGAGCACAATAAATGCCTTGTGTAGAAAGGCTCCACATCTGAAGCAAAGTTTGAGCTGGGAAGGCCTCAGCTCTTAGCTAATGTTCTTTCTTAAGGCCAAACTAGACATCACTTCCATGGTAAGCTTGAATCCTGTGCTTCAGATGCCCCATGTCTTTTTCTGATCTAGATTGGGAGCACAATGGGCTGGACTACAACTCCCATAATTCCAAGCCAGCATGGCCAGGTTAGAGAAGGCTGGGTTAACCTTTTCCCAATGTGCCGTTTGCCTACTGAAAATCCAGCCCCAACGCTCTCTGCTGTTTGCAAATAACTGCTTTGGGGGAAAAGACAGTGATTTTCAGCTGAAAAAAATATATGGGGTGAAATGAAAGGGTTAAAAATACACTTCTCCCCCTATGCTGTGTTCCTGATCTGACACAGTGGCTGCTTTTTGTAAAGAAGAAGACATGGGGAATCCCAAGCACAGGATTCAAACACACCATTTACAGCAGGGGTGGGCAACTTTTGTGGCCCTCCAGATGTTTTGGCCCACACAACTCTCATCTGTCCTAATGTCAATGATGAGGGAGGATGGGAGTTGTAGACCAAAGCATCTGGAGGGCCGCAAGTTGCTGACCCCTGATTCACAGTAATGTCTCATTTGACCCTAATAAGCACTATTCTACAACAGCCCTTGGCTGCCCAGAGAAACTGCGGGTAGGTTGCAAGGGCTGGTTGTGTGCTGGGGGTGCATCTGACCCTCATCTTGCTTGATCACTATGGGAACAGGCCCCAAGGCAGCTACACACAGCAAAGCGCTCTGTCAAGGTATTTTGTTTTCATATATGGGAGTGGCTGATTGCTCGGCATTCAGGGCAGATAGAAATGAGATCCTTATTCAACGTCCACCTTTTCCACAACCCTCCTTGATTCCACGTCCTCCTGTACTCAGCCTGTAACGGAACCTAAACACGTGCAACTGGAACAACTGCATATCACTTCCCTGTTTACCCCTGCTTGCCTCTTCTTCCCCTGTTGTTTCCTTGAGTTGAATCTAATATTGCAAGCTCCTTGGGGTAGGGATCTGTCCTCTTGAACCCTGCAAAGAGCAGTGCATATAGATGGCACTAAATCAGGGGTGTTGACTCTTCCAGGCCGCGGGCAGAGTTTCATTTCAGAGGAGCTCTTGGGGACTGCGTTGTAGGTGGTGGGCAGGGCCAAAGGCGAGGGCGCGGGCCAAAGGCAAAGGGGCAGGGCCAAAAATGCTAGCGTGTTCTAGCTTAACGCTCTTGCTGCCAATAACTAAGCCTTAGGGGAGGCATTTCAATCTTTCAGAATGGGGAGAAAACTGCACAGAAGACAGAAGAACACCAGACTATCGGTGGTCAGAGAAAAGGGTGTGTGGCTATCTGGGGAACTCCAGAAGGCAAAATTGGGGTCCTGGGGGGGTGTGGGGGGGTGCATATTGGGGCCCGGGCCTGAGGTTCGGCCCCCCTGCACTAGATAAATAAATAACTTCAGACTAAAGGTGGTGGTGGTGGAGGGGAAAGTAGCCAAAGAAACCTCCCTGGAAGTAGAAATCTAGCAGAGAAGAGAATGGGCTGGCCTAGGACATTTCTCTCTGATGTTCTAGTTATATGATGCAAGGTTGTTCTGAGACAGCGGCAAAGCACTCAGAGGTAGCATTGCCCATCTTCAGCCCCAAAGTGGCGCTGTCCACTGCACCACCTCAGGATTCCATCATCTCCTTCTTCAGGAGGTGCCAGCCTTTAAATACCCATGAGCTAGCTTCACTTTCTGAGGCACTGTGGGAAAATTAGAAGGTGGCTATAACTAGCTACCCAGCACTGCTTGGAGCTAGGGCGGCCAGATGCAAAAGAAGCCAGGGCTTCTGCACTTTTAACCATAGTGTTGAAGAGAGGATGAGGATGTTGCCAGGTGGAGCATAGACAACAAACTGCGCCTGGTGGACTACCCTCTTCTACACACGTTCAGAGCGCAAGAACCCTGCCCTCTTCTGCATCCGGCCACCCAACTTGGAGCACTCCAACCATGCCTGGCGGTTCAGCTTGGAAGACTGAGCCAGGAAAAAAGCAAAGCATCACAGGACTTTTCCTGTGTCACATAAATGTGATATAGGATGATCAAAGGAATTATCCCTTATTTCAGAACCCAGCAACTTCATAGGAAAAAAACAACCACTGCCCCACAAACCTGACAGAACAGCCATTGTTCCACAAATACGGGGGTGGGGAACTTCAGGCCCATGGACCAAATCCGGCCCTCCTGAGGTCCCAATCCAGCCCTCCAGGGTTCCCCAGATGGCCACACCCTCTTCCCAGCCACGCCCCCTTTCCCCAATTGCCAACTCCTTGGCCAGTGTCCAAACAGAGGCAATGCTACGGAGTCCAAACAACGCTACAGGGTCCAAAAGTCCAAACTGGCTTTTGGGCTGTGTCCTCCCCACTAAAACTTTGAAGTGCCTCTCCCAAGGCCGAGTTACTGGCAGTAAGCGCTTTAGGCTGAAATAGGCTGACTTTTTGTTTTGGTATCTTTGGCCCCGCCCCTTTTGTCTTCAGCCCCACCCACCACTGGAATGCAGCCCCTGAGAGCTTCTGCAAAACAGAATTCGGCCCTTGGGTTGAAAGAGGTTTCCCACCCCTGCGCTAAAAGCTGTGCCATAATTGTGCCATCATTTCAATCCCTGGGGAAGACTCCTCTTTTTACTTCTCTTGCTCCATGAGCACAGGGATGACACAGATTCAGAAGGACCATCCTAACTTCTGGAATGTATATATAATTACAAAGAAGTTAAAGTATAAACAGCAGTTGCACACAGGTTGAACCCTGTGGGAAGTGATTGGTTAAAACTGGTGCAAGTGTTAAAAAATCATTTTGCATCATTAAGAGTACTGCTGCTGAAATGCCAGGTTTTCCACTACTCAGATAGACAGTTCCTGCTGCTTGCATGTTTACAGTGAGTCAGCTGAGCGACTGAGATGGGTGGGGTACCCAAATCACACACCATCTCTTATTCAATCAGCAGTAGCTGAACAGAGTTACATGCCACCAACATATCAACATTCTCCTTCCCATCAAGAGCACTGAATAGCTGGATTACTGTCTTAGGCTGCAGTCACAGGGCAAATCATGAGGTGCTACTGCACCTGCCCTGCTGCCCTCAGTAAGCCTCCCGACAAGCTGATGTCAGTCTTTAAAATGTGTCTGTTCCAAACTGAAAAGAAAATATTACATAATGTCATGCAGCCTTCCCCAACCTGGTACCCTCCAAATGTTGTGGGACTCCAACTCCCATTAGCCCCAGACAGCATAGGTAATGATCAGGGATGATTAGAATTGCAGTCCAAAACATCTGGAGGGAACCAGGTTGGGGAAGCCTGAAATGTAAGTTGGGAAATGTAATTATATTTGCATGAGGTTTTAGGCCCAATCTTACATCTCTCTGTGTCCAGGTTGTGCCTGATGAAGACACCCCTCTATTGCCCTACCCTAGTTATGCTACTGTGCATGAAAGTCACTTATTGTGGAAAAACTGGTCCCTTCCCCCCCCTCTCCCATCTATGGAACACTGAGGGACTCTCATGGGGAATAGAGGGACAATCCTTGCTCAGAACTCTTGAGTCCCATCTCTGCACAAGTGGGGCAGGGGCGGGGGAGAAGTGAGAACACTTACCGTAATAGCTTGCAGGCGCTGCGCAAACCGGGAGTTCTCTGCCATTTTCCCTCTGAAAGACAAACAGAGCCTCTTGGGATGTGTCCAGAGGACATTGGATGCCAGTTGGATGCCAGAACTCACCTTCTCTCCCTCCTCCCCCAACTTCCGTCTCACGTTCTTATTTGCTCTGATCCTTGCACACAAACATACCCCCTCCCCCCCACCTGACATCTGGTCACTGCATTCATGGCATTCAGTTGCAAGCCCAGGCATGGTGGGGGGAAAGCATGTGTGTGTGTGGGGGTGCAAACAGGATCCTCTTCTCTGGCATCTTCCAATATTAGTCCCATGGTTGTGTCTATTTATTTTATTGGAATGGATTACCATTCCAATGCTGAAGGTAAGTATCCTGATACAATCACAGCTTAAACACATAATAGATGACTCAAGTTCCAAAAGAGAAAGAGATTCTTCCAAACAGTACTCAAGGCCAAGTCACATGAGGACTTCTGACAAGGCAGTGACTCTGCAAATCTGCAGTTACTATAGGCTCAGGCAGTGCAGGAACAGCCAATAACATGCTTAGAATGCTGCACAGATCAACCTTCAGCATGCCACTGGCACCGCAAGCATGCTTTTCCAGGCTATTGCAGTGGCATGTGGGAAGTTGCTCTATGCAGAATTTCACACACATGCTCAGTAGTCATGCAACTATGCACGACAAGTTATCCATGCTCTAGTCCAGTTTCCCAACCAGATGCTTTTGACTTCACCTCCCATCAGCCCCAGTCAACATGGCCAATGGTCAGGAATGCTGGGAGTTGTAGTACAAATCATCTGGAGGGTATCAGCTTGTGAAAGGCTGCTCTAGTCGCTTCCAGACTGGATTACTGGAATGTGCTTTACATGCGGATGCCCTTGAAGGCAGGCTGGAAACTTGAATTGGTCCACAATGCAGCCACAAAGTTTTTAATCTGGGGCTAGCAGATTGGCTAGTATTAGCCTAACCTTTTTTCAACTTCAATGGTTGCCAATCTGTTTCTGGGCTTCATTCAAGGCTTTGGCTTTGATCTTTAATGCTCAACATGGCTTGGAAGCCCCTCTCCCCATATACACCTGCTTGCTTGAGAACGTCAATGGACATCCCTTCCCTTCTCCCACACTAACAGATGTGTGGCAGGGAGGTACAAGGAACAGGGCCTCTTCAGTGGCAGAACCCAAACTGTGGAATGGTCCCCCAAGAGAGTCATGCCTGGCTCTTTCATTGCCCGCTCTTAGGCAAGTATTCAAAACAATTTTTTGAATTGCTGCTGTGCCTGCTGCTGCTGCTGCTGCCACCATCAACATCAGTCCTTCCCTGTGGACTTCTGCCTGGTGGACTGCCAGTCCCTGCAGGACCAGGCCCCCAGGTACTGAGCCAGCTGTGTTGTTTCCACCTGCCCCTTCCTGGAGGGGCTACATAAGCTGGCTGGCTGAGGTGGCCTGGGAGAGCCAGGGCCTGCAGGAGAAGCCGCCGCCACCACCACCACCGAGGAAGAGGCATGCCTGCTGCCGCTGTGCTGCCACCACTATCACTACCATGGACTCCTGCCTGGCAGGATTTTTAAAGGGGATTTTTTTAATTGTTTTTTTTTTAAATTTGGGGGGGATTCTGTTGTGTTTTTAGGGGTGGGTTGCCTGCCTGATAGGTGGGAGTGAGGGGGCATGTGGCCACCTGATGGAGGCAGCGGGGGGAGCATTAGGGGCCAGAATATACTGAGGCTAGGCGGCAGGCGCTGGCGGAGCACTAGGGACAGGCCATGCCAGGTAAGGGGAACAAGGGGGAGATGTGTAATATCTGTCCCCTGTTCTAGGCCTGTTCAGAGCCAAAGGATGGCTGGGGGAGGCGTGACTCCATCTTCTGGCCTTTGATTGCTGCTCTGCAATGCCAGGTCTGTTACCCAGAAAACATCCCTCATCCATGACATGATCCTGGATGAGGGTGCAGACCTGGCCTGTATTACGGAGACCTGGATGGCTGAGGCCGCTACTCCAACTCTTGCGGCCCTGTGCCCAGCTGGATTTTCGTATGCACTGCAGCCGAGGGCTGGGGATCGGGGAGGGGGAGTGGCTGTTACCTACCGAGAGTCCTTGGTCTTCACCAGACCCCCTCTCCAGGAGACCAAGGTTTCTGAGTGCATGTACTGGAGGTTGGGCCCAAAGGGAAGTCTGGGGATTCTGCTCGTGTACCATCCACCCCGCTGCACAACTGACTCCCTGGCCACAGTGCTTGAGGTGGTCTCTGATATGCGGGTGCAGTCCCCTAACTTATTGATGTTGGGGGACTTCAACGTACATTCAGAGGCTGTCCTCACAGGAGCACCTTGGGACTTCATGGAGACCATGGCTTCCTGGGAGCTGCACCATATTCTAACTGGGCCCACCCATGTAGCCGGTCATGCACTAGAACTTGTGCTTGTTTCTGGAGAAGCAGGGAGTGATCTGGAAGTTGGGGGTATATCCACCACCCCCTTGTCATGGTCAGATCACTATCTGGTGATGTTGGACTTCTCGGTTCCACAACCCCTCCGCAGGGGTGGAGGACCCATTAAAATGGTCTGCCCCAGGTGTCTTATGGACCCGAATGGATTCCTGAATGCGCTTGGGGATTCTCTGGAGCATGCAAATGGCCATTCGGTCGAGACCCTGGTGGGTGGCTGGAATGTCGGAATCACTGGGGCATTAGATCGGGTGGCTCCGAAACGCCCTCTCCCCCTGAACAGAGCTCGGGCTGCACCATGGTTCAATCTGCAGTTATGAGCTCTGAAACAGGAGGTGAGACAGCTAAAGCGCCGGTGGCGGAAGTCTCGCTCCAAAGATGATCAGACACGGCCTAGAGCTCTATCTTCTGCCTATCATGTGATGATGAAGGCAGCAAAAAAGGAATATTATATTGCCTCTATCGTGTCCGCAGAGTGCTGTCCCAGAACAGGAGGCTGTTCCAAGTGGTCCGGAGCCTGGTTGGTCCAGTTGCTCCAGAACTGCTGGAGCATTCTAAGGCCTCCTGTGAGGATTTGGCAAGGCACTTTGCAGATAAAATTGATCAGATTAGGAGTGTTATTCCGTGCGCTGTGGATACAGTCAGTGAGCAAGAGGCGGTCTGTGGCAAACCAGTTTTGTGGGATCGGTTCCAGCTTCTTCCTTCTGATGAAGTGGACAAGGTGCTTTCATCTGTAAGGCTGACCACCTGCTTACTTGATCCTTGCCCATCTTGGCTCATTATGGGCTGCAGAGAGAGGCTGGGTGAGGGGATCAGGGCGGTGGTGAACGCCTCCCTTGAGGAGGGAGTGATGCCATCAGCCCTCAAGGAGGCAGTGATAAAACCGCTTTTAAAAAAGCCCTCCTTGGATCCCCAAGCTCTGAACAACTTTCGTCCAGTCTCGAATCTGCCATTTTGGGGCGAGGTGATTGAGTGGGTGGTGGCAATGCAGTTGAAGGCACACTTGGAAGAAGCCGATTATCTAGATCCATTTCAGGCTTCAGGCCTGGGCATGGGACAGAAACGGCCTTGGTCGCCTTGGTGGATGATATGAGGAGGGCTCTGGATAGGGGCGAATGCTCCTTCCTTGTTCTCCTTGACCTCTCAGTGGCTTTTGATACCATTGACCACGGTATCCTCCTGGACCGCCTGGAGGGGTTGGGCATTGGAGACACTGTATTACGGTGGTTCCGGTCCTTCCTCTCCAGCAGGTACCAGAGGGTAGCACTCAGAGTGGAGGATTCGGACCCGTGGCCGCTCACTTGTGGGGTGCCACAGGGTTCCATCCTCTCCCCGATGCTATTTAACATCTATGTGAGGCCGCTGGGGGCTATCATCAGGAGGTTTGGGGTGCAGTGTCATCAGTATGCAGATGACACGCAGCTCTACCTCTTGTTCAAATCTTCACCAAGGTTGGCCATAGAATGTCTGGAAACGGTGAGTGGCTGGATGGGGAGGAATAAGCTGAACCCTGACAAGACCGAGGTACTTTTGGTGGGAGACAAGAGGAGGTTGGAGGATGGTGGCCTGGTGTTGAATGGGGTATGGCTATCCTTGAAAGACCAGGTCCACAGTTTGGGGGCCATCTTAGACTCCCAGCTGTCCATGGAGGCTCAGGTGTCAGCTGTGAGCCGGACAGCACTGTACCAACTCCCTCTGATATGGCGGCTGCGCCCCTACCTTCCTGACTATCTGCTCCCATCGGTAGTACATGCCCTGGTCTCCTCTCGTTTAGACTACTGTAATGCGCTCTATGTGGGGTTACCCTTGAAGATGGTTCAGAAGCTGCAGCTGGTACAGAATGTGGCAGCTCACCTGATTAAAGGCAGCCACCGGCGAGATCACATCACTCCAGTGCTGAAGGAGCTGCACTGGTTACCAGTTTTCCAGGCCAAATTCAAGGTGTTGGTTTTGACCTTTAAAACCCTATATGGTTCCAGCCCAGCCTATCTCAAGGAGCGCCTCCAGCAACACCAGACAGGCAGCTCAACGAGATCAGCCTCGGATGGCCTTCTCTCTGTCCCATCAGCCAGGACAGCTAGGCTGGTGAGGACAAGGGAGAGGGCCTTCTCTGTGGTGGCCCCCACTCTGTGGAATTCCCTCCCTAGGGAACTCCGCCATGCCCCCTCTTGAATGAACTTCTGCCACGCACTAAATACGTGGTTGTTCAGGCAGGCATTTGGGGTTGGTTAGGGTAATTTTAGAAATGTGATGTTTTTAATGTTGAATTTTATTGTTTTGAACTGTTTTTAATGTTGTACATCGCCCAGAGTGGCTGGGTGACCAATAAATTTAATTAATAAATAAATAAATTTATTTCAGTGGATATGTTTTGTTTGTTTAAGTTCTGGCTCTTAGTACCTTTTTAAATTGTATGCTGCTTTTAAATCATAGAATAGTAGGATTGGAAGGGGCCTACAAGACCATCAATTCCAACCCCCTGCTCAATGCAGGAAGCCTTATTCCCAGGCAATCTCCCATCCAAGTACTAACCAACTCTGACCCTGCTTAGCTTCCAAGATCAGATGAGATCAGGCACATCCAGCATAACTATCCCAGTTCATGCACTTGGGCAGCTTCCATGCTCTTGCACTGCCCCCTATCAGGTCATCTGCTCCTTCTAATATAAATTTAGGTTACTCTGCCAGCAGGCAATTGGGCTGATCAGATATGCATGGGCATGACTTGCCTTCCCTCCTTTTCCTAGCTCATGTCAGTCCAAACTGCGCAATTGCACATTCATGCATTGTGACAGTGTTTGCTTGGGGGCAGTGAGAAGGAAACTATATTTTGTGTTTATGTTAATGAGTGTTGGGCCTTATCTAATGATGCTCTACAACTGTGCAAAATAATAAAAGATTGAGAACCTATCTTCCTTTTGATCTAGGGGACACAGAGAAGAAAGGGGGTAAAAGAAGGTAAGTAGGACCTGACAGACTCCATCCACATTAGCTGCCATGTCCAATTTGCAAGATTTCAGCTATATGCACTAGAGGTGTCAAAGCCAGCAACCTGGAGCATACTGCCACATCTACAGCAGGCAGAAAGCTGGTTACCACTAGCTCAACAAGGTTGGGGGAGGTGAATCAAGGTGGGTATTGGGTGAACAGACAGGTAGGCAGATACGTTGGCTAGCTGGCTGACATAGCAGGCCTGCTGATAACTGCTTGGGTTATTTCCGCACTAAAGCCCTTCAGTACTGCAGAGGTATAATTTTTCTATAACTACCCAGAAGTGGAATTAAAATGTAGGTTCCACATGGCTCACTATAGTGCTATATTACCAGCAATGTCCTTCTCCACAGCCAAGGACCTTATGTTTCCTCAGAAGCAAGTCCTGTTCAGCAAAGATGTTTTCCAACTTCATTAAAAGGTTTCCTGTTTGCACATCCTGATGGTTTTATTACTTCCTGCTTATTGTGGTTAGGAGATTAATAATTAAGTGCTCAATCCTATGCATGTTTAGACAGAAAAAAAGTCCTACTGGCTGGAGCATACTGGGAGTCGTAAGGCTTTTTCCTGTCTAAACATGCATAGGATTGTGCCCTAATAGTCTCCTAATTCCCCCATTTAATAGCCTCTCTTAATTGCCTCAGTGTCCATTTCTGTTCCTGCAGAGGGGAGGCTTTAATTGCTAATTTCCTCTAATTTTTATAGCAAAATAATGCTATTTCACTATAAGAAATTGAGAGGAAATTAGTAATTAAAGCCTTCTCCCTCCTCTACCCCATGGGAACAGAGGCTAACACTGGGGCAATTAAGAGAAGCTATTAAATGGGGGAATTAGGAGACAACCCATCACTTATCACAAAACTGCAATCAACAAGAAGTAGTAAAAGGGGAAGGAACTGCAAACAGGAAACTTTTTATTAAAGGCACAGGAACCCCAAAAAGCTTCATAGTGCTTTCCCTACTCCATGGGACAAGCTGGTGGTGCTACAATTGTATTTAATTTATTACCAAAAAGAAACAAAGCCACAAATCAGATTTGAAAAACAAAATAAAACATGGGGGGCAACACAGAAAACACTGGACTGCAACAATCTGGCAAAAATGTCTGGATTCTCCTTAAAAAGTGAGCAAACAAAGGATGGCAATTTCAGAGAAAAGGGCTAAGGTGGAAGCAACCTTGGTCTTCATTCATGAAACAAATTGGTCAGACTAAGGAGCCAGGCCAGACTCTGAGGCCTTCTATATGGCGAGAGGAATTCCCATTGGCCCTTCAGGTCACTCGACAATCAGCGAAGAGCAGCAGTCTTGTAAGCTGGCAGGATGGATGAAGAAGATTGAAGAAGACCAGGAGCAACTGATTCAAGATGCAGGGCAGCGTGGGGATGGGCTTGAAGGAACCATTTGAACATTTCACTTGTACATGTAGATTGGGGTGGGGGGCATGTGGCCTTCCAAATGCTGTTGGACTGCAACACCCATCAGCCCCAGCCAGTATAGCTAGTAGTGAGAGGTGAGGGGAGTTGCAGTCCAACAACATCTGGAGAGCCTTACCTTCCCCATCCCTGATGTAGAGGAACCACTGAAGACGAACACATTGAGCCCCTTTGCCTCTTGGGCTACCTAATACCTTGAATACCTGTGGCCTAGCCCTGTGCTCACCTGGGATGGGGAGGCGCTACTGGGCACTGAACTCTCTGTTCAAAGGGAACAATCCTTGATCAGGACAACAGAGGTTACTCAAGTCTAGCCTCACCAGACACACAGGAATAGTGTGATCAGCAAATACTTAGGACATTGATTTTGTAACCTGAACAACAAAAAGATCCAGAGACAATGAAAAACTATTGGCTTTGGAACCTGTCTGGAATGATCAAGGGAAGCAGTGTCCCTGGGTCAATCTCCTCATTTTAACTCTGGAAGGATGGGGTAAGCCTTAGAGTTTTAAAAATATACTATTATTCATAATTTTCTCCAATACAAAGTATAATTAAACCTATCTTATCTCATATTTAATACATCCAAATTCACAAGTACCACATATAAATAATTTTGACAAAGTTTTCTCTTGAAAGCATCTGTAGTACATGCCTGAGAGAATTTGCACAAACATATTCCCACTGTGTTGTCAGAATACCAAATTCTCCAATTTCTGTTTAATTACTTCAATACTATTGTTCTCTATATCCAGTGCCATTTTGTGTATGTTAGACAATAACTCTTTATTTATTCCAGAAAGCAAAATGGATAAATCTTCCCCTCTAATAATTTCTAATCTGAATATACTGAAAGAATGGGAGATGCTGATATTTCCCACTAACTGGGTATACAAAGCAATAATTCCCTGCGATACAAAATCCTAACCTTTTACCAAATTATTATCAAACCAAACTGAGTAATTTGCCATTTCCGTTGCTTCACAGAGACCAACGCTATTAAGTAGTGGAGTCAAGGGCAAGTAGTGGATTCCAGGTGCCAAAAAAAGTCTATATTTTCCCCAGATTCTAAAAATTAGATTTCTAATTTTGTTTTGCTGCACTCTGCATCTTTCTTGCCAATATAACCACATCCAGCCTGCTAAAGGGATGTCAATTCCAACAAATCAGGGTGGAATGGTTTTAAGAAGAGATTCTTTCAACCATGTGAGCTGGCCTGTTTACTGAGGACCCTAAATTGCTAAATATAGAAACAGTCACATATGGCACCCCCCACATTGTAGGCCATTTCTTACAATACTGTTATGGATGCTGCCTTAGAATTGTTTGTTAGGCTGATGGCTGGCTAATAATCCAGGGTGAATGGTGGATGATTCTTCAAATGCAGCTAATAATAAAAGACATTCTCCTGATAGCTGGGAAGCCCTCTCCAGTCTTTGGAATGATATACCCATCAAAGTTTGGGAGGTGACAGCCTCCACCTAGTGGGAGGGAGCGGAGAAACAACTTGGAGCCAGGCTGCAGTTTGATTTAGAGAGAATCAGGCAGACACCCATGAGTTAGCTGAAGGTTATACAGTGAAGGGTGTACTTGCGCTCTTTTGAGGACCTAGTGCAAGTGCATATTGTAGGAGTGCCTATTTCCTTCCAAAGTGCTCTGCTTTCATATTTGTAAATAAAGCAGATATCACAAAGACACCATGGATCTTCAGTGTTCTGTCCTCTAAAGGAAACTAAACCCTGAAGCATTGTCCCTAAAATCTCTCACTGCTCAGACATGGACAGTGCATAAAAATATTTTATGTACTTGGTCCAAGTACATAATCCATGTGCCTTGTATCAGTTATGAATAGCACATTGAAATAGCCACATTTTAAGGCAAAATATATTCTATGTAGAGACCTGATCCTTTACCAATTGGTACTTTCTTGTATTTTACTGAGAAAATGTATGGTTTAAATATGCATGCATAGAGTTGGCCTTACCATGAGGAAAGGAGAGGTGGCCATCTCAAATGGTGGATTGGGAGCATCATTATGGAGAGCATAATAGGAAACAGGCATATCTGATGCAAAGGGAAAACAACCCACTTGGGAATATCTCCTGTGCAAGCCCTTTGGAAAAGAGAATGCACACGGACATTGTGTGCGTATGCCTCCACACATGCATTCAGAAAGGCAACTGGTATTCCTAGATGTACACATAAGAGCTGACACACATACGGACAAATGAACCTGTCCTGAGATGCCCAGATCCATGGCCACTGATAAGATATACACATTTGCAGGCAGGGGAAACTGAGAGACAGAGCATGAGTGAGTGTGCCGTGTACACAAGCAACACAGAGAAGTTTCCACACACACCAGAGAACCACACATGTACAGGCAGATAATGTTCCATTGCTGAACCTGGGTTCCTACTGTGAGTGCATGATTACTCAGTACCCAATACTCTGCATAGGGGCGAAGGAGGGATTTGAGCTCATGGGCACACTCCCAGAAAAAGCCCCGTGGCTAAGCCACCAAGCCACGCCGCTTTCCAGAACTGTCACATCAGCATCTCTCCCTGTGACCCTCAGCTAATGCCCATTTGTCAGGTGGATGAATTGCCTATTCCTATGACTTGCACAGACCTTAGCCTGGCTGCAAAAGCACATTCGCCCAGCCCAGTTTAACTCATACCCTTTAACCCTTTTCACTGAAATCATTTGCGAGGGGCCAGCCTCGGCAAAATACCCATTTGCTGAAGCTGTTTTCCTGCTCTTTGGGCTGCCTCCCAGAGGCATCCTGCGGCTACCAGGTTAATATTCCAAACCACAAAAAGTGCCGCTTCAGGAGAAAGGGAGGCTTACGGTTCCCAGGAGTAACTCCAAAGGTTGCTATGTGGGAGGGGAGGGCAGCCAATGGGGGCAGCAGCCACTTTCTGCCTGCTCTCAGTGCCAGGCCTCCAAACTGGGGGAAAAGTTAATATGTGATTACTATCACTTGCTTGAGCTCGGCTGGGGAACATCAGCACCTTCCAAGCCTGCAGCCCTATCTCCCAAGCAGGGTTGGCCCAACCATACAGGCAGGCCCAGCATTGAACTGGTACCTGCCTACCAGTTCTCTGCATGCCTTTGCAAGGTCACAGGTGTACGCCTAGTTCACATAGGACACCCCCCGCCCCAAATGCAGTAAAACTCCTTGGAGCAGGTCCCCTTAGTATGCATTGCCAAGTTTCATGTGGCTAGGTTTCACAGATGTGGCACTATGGCATTGACGGACAGATGGACAGACAGACACACATCTGCTTTGATTATTATAGGTTGTTGTTACTGTATGCAATTCTGAGATTTAATTTTCTTTATTGTTTTCTACAGCATCTAGTTGTTTGGGCACTCAATGAATAATAAATACTGACCACAACCCATCCAAAGTTAAGCACTCTTGATTTCAATGAAAGAAACTTAAGCACACACTTAGCTCCCTCACTGAAATCAATGGGATTCAAAGTGCTACACTTTGGCTTGATCATGTCCTTTATGACATTATTAGATATTGAGCTCCATATATATGGAGCTCAGGGTGGCATATGTGGTTCTCTCTCCACTCATTTTATCCTCACAACAACCCTGTGAGGTAGATTAGGTTGACAGCAAGTGTTTAGTCTAAGGTTGCACAGTGGGTTTTATGGCTGGGTAAGGATTTGAACCTGGGTCTTTCCAGTCCTAGTCCAACACTCTAACTTTTACACCACGCTGGCTCTCTAAGATTTGCTTTATTATGGTTGCACCTGGCACTATTCATTTGAATTATTTATTTTTAACATGCATGTCCTGCATTTCTGTCCAACATGGATTTAGGCCCAAACTATATGTTATCAGGAGGAAACAAGCAAGGTGAATCCATCTCTTCCCTTCCCCCACCTCCCTGATAAGATGTAATTGACAAAATGCGGAACATGACTCCAGTGCCGGCTCCAGGTTTTTGAGGTCCTTTGGGCAAGACACCCTCAATGGGCCCCCTCCCTCAGTGAGTCTGCCTTTTCACCACCTTTGTCACCAGCTGCTTTTGCACCTCTTTCTCCTCGTTGTTACCCCTTGCTTGCTTGACAGGCAGAGAGCCAGGGAGCAAGTAGCCAGCGGCATCTACGGCTCCTGCTTCTCACCACCACCACTGCCTGGCCAGACAGAACAAGAGGCAAGTAAACAAGCATGTTGCAAGGGTTAAGAGGAGAAGCAACTCCAAGGGCTCTTGTCAATGGGCCCCTGCTGGGGTGTGGGCCCTCGGCAAGTGCCCCACCACGCCTAACCTTAACCCCAGTGCTGCATGACCCCATCACAGCCTTCCCCAAACTGGTGCCCTTCAAACATTTTGGACTTCACACACACACACACACACACACACCCATCAGTCCCAGCCTGCATGGCAAATGGTCAGGAATGCTGAAGTTGCAGTCCAAACACCTGGAGGGCACCAAGCTGAGGAAGGCTGCATTAGCATTTCCACTTCATTGGCTGCTGCTTGCAGGTAGTTCGGTGTGTGGAAAGACTAACACAATGACATCATGTCACATGTTTCCCCACATTACTACAGAGACAGACACAAGATGGGGGTCAGCAGCACCTGCCCATCTCCCTGTAAACTGTAGTTTGGTCCTCCAACGGCTTACAATTTATCAACAGAATCATACTGAAAGACAAGTAAAAATATACCATAAAACCGATATCATAAAAATATACGGACAAAATAATTCATAGGTTAAATATCCAATAATGATACCTGCCTAAACAGGAAAGTCCATACCTGCGTTCTGAAAGAAGATATAGTCCAGCACTTGTCAAGACTGAGTTTTACTAGTGTGGTGACTGAAAAGTCCTGCTCAGTGTTCTAGCAGGAGGTGGTAGCTGGAGCAGTTTTCACCCGCAGATCTCCAAGGCCTAGAGAGTTTGTAAAGAACTCACCAACACTCTGAATTGGAGCCGGAAGCTAACCACAGACAGTGTAACTCACAGGGTATTAATTATGCACTTTCATCAAAAGGAAGTGGTGAACTATGAGCACCGGTAGATCTCTGTATGATTTGCAGTAGATTGGGGCAAGGGTTCCTGACTCTGAGTTGTTTAACAACAGCAACAAATAGGCTTTCCCCCTTTCTAAATTAGACTGTTGAGAGGGAGGAAAACTTGGGGGGGGGCAGGAGTGGATTTTTGTGTGATGGGACTGGGAGCTCGGTTCTGGTACTTAAAACAAATTGCTTTGCTGAGCATGTGCTCAGAGGCACCCTTGTTCCTTAATTAGAAGAGTATGGTGTGTATGTCCCCCATCCTGCTAAAGGGACTGTTTTGCGCCTGGCTGCCCTTGATGGATCTCAAGGTTCTAGTAAACAACTTGCAAGCCCACCTGAGCCCTAGGGCAAGATAGTTGTTGTTGTTCAGTCGTGTCCGACTCTTCGTGACCCCATGGACCATAGCACGCCAGGCCTTCCTGTCCTGCGCTCTCTCCCGGAGTGTGCTCAAGTTCATATTCATTGCATCGGTGATGCTAAGGGCAAGATAGTGGGCCCCCTTAAAGAACTAAGGGTACACATTCAAAGGCAGTATTCCAGAGTCCTCTGCCCAGATAACTCATGTCGGTAAGCCAAATTAGAGGCCACATCCTTTTTCCTTTCTATTTAAAACTGAACGCTCCATGACATAAGTAAAGGTAAGTAACGGGCAGCTTTGTCATTCTCCATAGAAAGTGCTGGGAACAGCCTCAACTCCTTTTCCCAATCTCTTGGGCCACCTACACAAGATCACACCTGAGAGATGCAGAAACCTCTGGCTGGCTACTGCTGGAAACAGAACGCCAGATTAGATGGAACTTGGTCTGATCCAGCAGGGGACAGCTGCTGTTTTCTTAACAATTAAGTATGACTGAATGTGAGTGACTTTATTTGCAAAGGGCTTAGCGAATATGTCACAGTAAACAAAGGAGGCATCAGTGCCTGGACGCTAAGAGTGTGCATGCCATACACACTATAGATGCCCACCACCTCTCCCAGATGTGCACTCTGGAATGCCCTATGCATACCTCTGAGACACATGTGACATGTTCTCCAGCAATGCTACACACAATATTCCCCGCACTGTGTGTGTAGACCCACAGAGATACATTTTTAAAATAGGTAGGCATCCTATAGCAAGGACAGGGAACCTTCACCCTGTGGGCCTAATCTGACCCACAGAGATTTCCCAACCAGCCAGTGGAGACTTGGGCTCCTGCCATGGCCCCACCCACTCTTCTCCCCAAGCTGGAGGCTACCAGAAGCTTGGGGAGGAAACTGCTTGTTATCTTCAATCTCTGATCAGAGATCACAAGGAGATTCTGCTGTGTGCTGCTCCCCCAAACAATGAGAGGGTGAGCAGTGTGAAGGGGAATCCACACTGACTTCAATCACAGATCAAAGATAAGAAGGCGATTGCCCTGGGGAGCAGCACACTAAAGACTGTGCACTCTGCTGGTGCTTGCCAGAGCTCCTGTGAGCGCTGGCGAGTGCACTTTGCTTCTGCTTCTCATTCCCCGTGTGGAGAACTAGCCAAGCTAGCTACGAGCAGGAGCAAAGCTAGCCGGCTTCGCTCATCTTTCCCCTTCCCTGTGTGGGGAACAAGAAACAGGAGTGACTCCTGCTGCACAATTGGCTGGCAAAGCTTCACTGCACCCGGACCTTCCCCAGTGGGGGAACCCTGTGCACAGTGAAGCCAGGTCCTGCGCCAGGTGGATAATCAGCTGGGGACCAAATGAGGTCAGGGTGTGTGGTCCCACCCCTTAACGTCAGGGGCGAGGCCATGCCTGCTGACATCATTGGGTGGTGAGCCTGCCAGGCAGTGGGCCAGTCACCATGGCAGCAGCATTCCCTTTGATGCCCCAGCTCCAGGAAGCTGATGAAAGATGATCCAAGGTTGGCAAAGTGCTGAATCAGGGGCCTGGTCCCATGAGGAGGCAGCACTCTCTGCCCTCCAGGAGTCTTGGGGGGGGGGCACTAGTGGCTGACAGGCAATAAGATGGCAGGGTGCCCTGGCGATCTACCTGGGAAGCTGGTCCCACCGTCATCCTCTCCAAGCAGGGGGTACTTTGGTCCTTTACTTCAAATGGATGCGAAGTAGCAGCCTGCCCTGGTCCATGAGGGGGCTGGGCAAAGTAGATTGTATCAAGGATTTGCAAGCAGGATCAGGTCCACAGGGAAGTTAAAGGACGTTGAAGGAGATTACTTCTTGTAGGGTAGGCAACTTGTGGCCCTCCAGATGTTTTGGGCTACAACTCCCATCAGCCCTAGCTAGCATAGTCAATGGTGAAGGATCAGGGGACTTGTAGGCCAAAATGTCTGGAGGGCCACAAGTTGCCCACCCCAATTCAATAAGCCTTCAGGGGTTAAAGCAAGCAACTGTGCTGCCTCAAAGAGCACTGGCATTCTTATGCTGAGAGGCAGTCAGACCTCCTCCTGAGCAAATTTTTCAGCAAGTCCCCCTCCCCTTCGCATTGGGCTCCCTGACCTCAGCTGGTAATACAGAGCAATTATTCAGACACTGAGCGCTAAGACACACTAGTGTGTTATGGAAGACTGTGCCAGTGTATCATGATAAATTAATTCAAGGCTCCTGTGAGCCTGAGGTTCCCAAACACAGAAGAGGGAGTCTGCTGTGTCTCTGCATGATATACTGCTCTGACCTTACCTCTCGCCAGCCTTCCCCACCGTGGTGCCCTCCAGATGTTTTGGACTACAGTTCCCAGTATTCCTGACCATTGGCCATGCTGGCTGATGGGAGCTGAAGTCCAAAACATCTAGAAGGCACCAGTTTGGGGAAGGTTGACTCTCTCCAATCAGCCTCTATCAGAAGCCGATAACTCTGCTGGATGTCTGCACACTTGGATCATTCAGTCACTGCAGAGGCACAGCAGAAACATTCATTGCATGAATGACTGCTCTGGCCTTGCCTATCTCCTGTGAGAAGGCACACTCAGAACAATACCTCACACAGAAACACAGGGATGGACTCCACTGAGGACAGGTACTTCATAAATAAGGTGTTTGGGGTATCAAAATTAAGTGGGCCTCCAGCTTTTAATTCAGAAAAAGAAGGGTGCCTCAGTGAGTGGAAGGTTGGAAAACACCGATAGACAACCAGCTTTATTTACTGTGGATAAATGATTAGTTAGATGAACTAGATTATTTAATATGGGGTTGCTTATTAATTCCATTCATTGGAGTCCTTCAGGGTCAGCACTTTGTTGAGAGCCACCCAGTAAAAAGAAAAACCTTGGCTATTTCTCAGTCACTGGGACAAGGAGAACTAGTGGTCAGATCCTGGTCAGGACTGGGATCTGACAGGTCTTGAGTCACAGGTTCGGAGCTGGAGGAAGCGCCACTGACATGTAAGGTGCTGGAGAACTGGGGCCACGTAAGCAATGGAGGGCAATGGCCTAGACCGAAGGCCACTGGCAGGCCTGCCTGGCTGTTGCCAAGGCCATGACTAAGAAGCAACAGAGGGTGACCGATTGGGAGCAACGTGCAGTGCTACGTCCCAAAAGGGCCCTTCATCACCAGCTTCCCACTTGCTAGCCTGGGTGGTGGTATTTTGGCCCACCAAAGCCAGCATATGGATTGAGCAGGGATCCATCCCACTGCCAAGGAGTGCCTCACCTCCAGACAAGGCTGGCCTAGCCCTAGCCCAAACAGTCACCCAAGCCAGGTGCCATGTTTTTAAAAATAAGGGTGCTAATGAAGCAGTGTACAATCTGAGAGGTACACCTCTCAATCTCCTGCAATGCCACAGAATAGAAGTGGACATCTGGCAGACAGACATCCAAATAATTGTTCTGGCCACATCCAGGAGGAGATGGTATGCCTAAAAACACTTGCAGCTCTCAGAGCGTTGTCTGCAGGAAGGGGCTGGCCCCTGAGACCACATAAGTTGGCCATTTGAGCCAGAAAGGATGCTGGAATGCAACCCTTGGATCTTATGCAGGACTGGAAGTTCCAAATGTTTAAAATCCTACAAATTTTTAATCCGGCCATTGTAAAAGTTTTGCCCAGCGCTTCACATGTAATTAAAAGAAAACACATTTCCCAAATGTCTTTGGATTTTGCATGCAGTGCCCTAGGCCACGCCTAAGAAGATGCACTCTGTAACTGCTCTCTTTGCTAGGTGGCACCAGCTTTATTATGGAGCCTGGTCCATCCAGCTCTGCTGAAGTCTGATGGCAGTTCTTAAAGGGCCAGTGTCCATTCCTGCAGTCTCATGGGCCTGCCTGGCTGAGAGACAGGAGAAGCTGCAGGGGAGTTGTCCGCAGAGCCAGATGATGGGAGAGCTACATCCTCAGGCAGGGGTTTGGTAGAGAAGGGGGTGGTGAGAGCTCTCCCTGAAATAGGGTGACCTGTGACCCATGTGAGTCTTCCTCTGGCTAATGCAGAGCCTCAGAACTAGGGGACACAACAGCTCTAAGGAGTGGGCCCTCATCTGTGTAGAAGTGGGAAGGGTGGACATGATCACTGCTGCTCTGGCCCCTGCTAGCTCAGAGGCCTTGGCACTGGAACATTTCCCATGATGCAAGGCGGCCCTGGCATGCATAGCAACATCCTGTGCCTTGGAGCAGGCTGGAACTTGTACAGCAGAGACTGGCCCATTCTTGCCATCTCCTTGCCTGACGGAAGTCCAGTTGAGAGTCCCTAGGAACACTCCAATTACATTGGTTCTAGGGACTTCCAAACAGGCGCAGGCCCAACCCAGATCCACTTTGGCCCCTGGAAACTCCTGCTATGGACTAAAATAGATCTGGGAGCCACTGCCCATATCGTGGATTTTAGTGCATCCTATTCCAAAGTTTGCGGCGGCCTTGGGCAGGGCACCCTCTGTGTCACCTCTTAACCTGGAAGAGACAGGATATGCGAACCAGACCTTCTTTCATTAACTTTC
This sequence comes from Heloderma suspectum, assembly GCF_057233095.1. Lineage (NCBI taxonomy): Eukaryota > Metazoa > Chordata > Lepidosauria > Squamata > Helodermatidae > Heloderma > Heloderma suspectum. The sequence goes on along the minus strand of NC_139459.1, from coordinate 166,665,670 downwards.
TGGGTGCCTTATACTAAGTGAGAATGCTGGCAATGTTGGGTTGATGGGCCCTTCATAGTCCTGGGGCCCCAGCAAAGGCCTGATCTCACCACCCTTTGGAGCGGTCCCTGCATCTCTAATTCCTGCTGAAGGGGTTCCAAGTTAGTGTTGCCTTGGTACAATGGTAACCTGACCTCCTGGACTGATCCTGCCAGTCCAGAGCGCAATCAGGACAGGGATTTCCCCACCTCTGCTTTCTCACCCACTATGATGCACTATTCTCTCACTCTCATATCACATGATATAAAGCAAGTATGGACAGACTTCAGGCTTGTGGGATCTACCTTGTTTTTCACTGGAACCCCAAAGGCCACCAACTGGAGCCAGGTGCAAAACAGTGGCTCAGGAAGGCAGACCTAGAATTGTGGAACAAGGTGCCCCCCTGAGCACATGCTAAGCCCAGGAATTAGTTTTCAGTACCAGATCTGGAGTGCACATACACAAATCCTCACACACACACACACACACAAATCCATGCCTGTTTTTTTCCCCATCTAAGCTCTCTTGATTTCAGCAGCCTAATTTAACAGAAAAGGGAGCTTGTTGCCTTTGTTACTACTGTTAACCATGGAGAGTTGGAATAAATGCTTGCTGATCTACTTATTGCAAATCACCTGGAGATCTACCAGTAGATCCTGATCAACTTGCTGCCCACCCCAGATGAAAAGGAAATGTTTCTATCTGAAGAAGAAAATGACACAAGGCTGTGGGTAAAGTCCCAGAGAGTAGGTGAAGAAATTAACATTTGAATAAATAATATTCAAATTAGACTGGAAACAAAAAAGGCCTGAAGGCTCTGTTTCCTAACCAAGGCCTCTCCCAAAACCTCCCAAGTCATTCCAAGGCCAGCCCAAGGTTACAGCTGTTCCTGAACATACAGGAGACAAACCTAAAATACGCAAGATCACAGACTTTTAAACTCTGGGTGCTTCCAGGCAAGGCTTTTATCAAGGAATTTTACGGGGTGGGGGGCAGGGGAAGAAACATGACATCTTCCACTGTTAGCCCTCTCATGTGTCCCCATTGCTTCTTCCATCTTTCTTCTTACAGCAGAAAATCCAGTAGGAAAGAAAAACAGAATAGCTGCACAATGCCTTTTGAGTGGTACCACTAGGGGCTCTGTCTGTCTGGAAGCACCCTCTCTGTGTTCATCTGGAATAACTATCATCCCTTAAGTGGTATACAGTCACTAAAAGGAAAAGATTCCCCTCTTGTTTCATAAGTATATTCTGAAGCACTGTTGGGGAAGAGAGACCACACTTTTACCACATTTTTGCTTACACAAATACACAGGAGAGTTAAAGGATTTAAAAGAGAAATACACCCCTGTTAAGTCATCCTCAGTGTGGGCCTGGGAATTCATACATATGTGGATGCCCAGGGGGCCATCTACATGAGCCTTTTACTCCAGGGTCGGTGCGAGTGGAGGTCCTTTTGATTAGTTGACGCAGTCACCACTTCACAGCCATCTGTGGTTTTCTCCTGGAAAATGTGGATTTCCAAGGAGTTTTGCTGCAATGTTTTTGGTTTGCTGCGGGATTCCCACGGTTGCGAGCTGTCTGTCCCTTCCCCAAACCGACTTCACATTTTGCGATGGGCATGTTGTAGGCGTGCATAGTGCATGCGTTGCTCTGTGACACCCCTTTACTCCCCCCATCCCTTCGCAGCTGCGCAGTTACAGAGTCACAGAGACGTGTTTTCATCTATTTAATCACACTTTCGCACATTTTTGCAGCTTTCTGTCTTCGCAGTGGTTGCTTTTGGACTTGGTGCCTAAGGGCCGGGGGGGGGGGGGGTCTTGAGGGAGGACCAACATTGCTCCAGCCACCATTTCAGAACAATGGGTAGCCACGTACCGCTCATGCTTGTGAATGCAAACCATCAGAAGAGTCTCAAGCTGGAAAACTGACAAACAGATGGCGTGGAAATGAAGGAGCACAAAACGCTCACTTTTTACCTAACGAGGGACAGAAAGACACAGCAGAGCCCCTAAAATATAAAACAGCCACTGACGTGTTGCACCCCCACACTCACGGGGCAGCACAGCTGTGCATTTAAGTATAATGGCAAAAAAAAGAGGGCACGGTGGAGTCTGTTAGGGAAGCGCACAGTAAACTGCTAGCATATACCACCAGAAACTACTTCAAAGCTGAAATGCTGCGCAGTTGCGACGGGGTGGGGGGTAAAAGTGGTGCCATGTAGATGGGGCCCAGGAGTGATGTTTTCCACAAGTCACATTGGGATAGTACCATATGGACCATTCAGGCTCCCTTGAAATTTCCCCTTCAGCACAGTAACTACACCCTGGAATGTGCAGAGTAACCACAAAGGTAAAGGGGAAAGGTTAGGTGCCCCTGAGGTAAAAAATAGGTACATATGTTCCTTCCCACAGATACTTGCGCATATAAATAGTGCCTGAGGGAACCTGTGGGACATTAAGGCTACCCTTCCCTCAAGGCTGACCCTCATTGCAGCCCTGGGTTTGTGGTTTCCTCTGCCCAGAAGGCAGGCCCTACATGAAACCTTACTCTCTGTAGCATGACCATATACAGAGGATAAAAATTTCAGGAAGGGGCAGCTTTTCTCCTCCCTACGTGACAAGCTCCACCTGCCAATATTTCATCTCCCACAGAACTATTAAAGGGAGCTTGCCTGTCTCTGCATCTGGTCATCCTAACTCCCAAAAAGTAGTGCAGCTAGGCCCTGGGGGCCAAAGTCCAGAACCCCCAAATGACCAGTCAGAAAGTAGCATCAGGGCAGCAGAAGCAAACTCTATTTTATTCCTGTAGTTACGATGGTGCTATGACTTTAAGTGAGTTTAAAATGCAAAACTGCACATGCTCAGAGCACTTTTTAAAAAAAATCAGGGTTGGCAAACAGTCTAAAATATCAGGAATGTCAAAGCAGCTGTATATCATGGAATGGCCGGTGGGGGGGAGGGCAGGGGAGAGAAAATAAATGTTAGTTGTGTGCCTCACAACTGAAGTAATACACATGACCATCTAAAGGGGACCCCCATTAGACCATTAAATGCAGGGTCTAAAATTACCTCGGGGCACCACTGCTCCCAGAGTCATGAACAGCAAACACTCTGATGGTGCTTAGCAAAGTTTGTGCTTGCATGACAAACCAGTTGGGCCCATTTTCCAGCGTCTTAAATGGAGGGACTGGCTTTGACCCAACAGCAAACTCCTGGTATTGTGCTTTTTTGAGTGTTGCCTTGGTCTAATCCAGACATTTCCCCTAACACTACTATGTCATCCTCTCCAGTCCATAGGCCAGCACCTGCCACAGCTACTCTGGCTTCTCCCCCCAGCACTTTTTACTTACCGTTGCAGCAGCCGATACCCAGAAAGCAAACTCTCTTCTCCGGGGGTGAGCTCCTACTGTTGCAGAGGAGAAAGTGGATGAGGCCTCCACAGGACGAGGGGGGAGGGGGGTCTTCTGTCCTGCTGAGATCAGCACAGAGGGATGCCTCTGCACAGTCAGAACGACAAAGTCAATGAGGAGGCATCTTTTTACGTCCCCAGCTTGGCAGGGCCCAGCTTGGCTCCGCTCTCCCTTGTCGGTGTGTGAGTCAAAAGGCAGAGATGGGGGAAGAAAGTCTTGCCGGAGCTGGTCAGGCCGGTTTGGGTTCAGGGAAAGCGGAGAGGCAGTCAGAGAGACGTGGGCAAAGGGAGGCGAGTTTCCTCTCAGGCAACACCAGCAATTCCAGGTCCTGGTGCCCTTGAAAACCTTCCCCCCCCCTTCCTGGGTCAGAGACGTTATCAGCTGTCTAGCTGAATTATTTACCAGCATTCCTGGGCTGCCTTGTTTGGTTACCTGCCTGGTTTGTCTTTCTTTCCCCCCAAACCATCCAGCAGCCTGACAATTAGAGAACAACCGTGACACCCTGACTGCCATAGGATAGTGCACACACTGTAAGGTGGTTAAACCAGCCTTTCTCAGCATGGTGCCCTCCAGGTGTTTTTGACAAGTTCCCATCACCCCTGACCAGTGGCCATGCTGGCTGGGGCTGATGGGAATTGTAGTCCAAAACATCTGGAGGGCACCATGTTTGGGAAGGCTGGGTTAAACTCTGGATCCTTAGTGTGCAAGCAGGATATATCCGTTCTCCACGTTAGTCTTCTTCTAGACCATCTGGGTCTTCACAGCACTCTGTATTGTACCAGGACATGCCTGTCACCATCTCTTGTATTGCTTGGCCTTTTTGGCCTTACTTTGTTAAACAAAACAACAAACTATCTTTCTTTCCCCTGTACTCAGGGTATATATACCTACCCACTTAGGTATTCCCTTCATTGAGCTGATAAATTAGGGGCTGCCCTCAAAGGCTTATGCCATAAGGTGCCAGTAGACTCTGTTGTTTTTGCTTCAACAGACTGAGGGCACAAACCCAGACATGTTTAGACAGGAAAAAGCCCTATGAGCTTTTCTACACCAGGCTGTTAATTGCTGTGTCTACTTTCAATTTTATCACAGAATAGAGATCCAAACTCTAGTTTTTCCTTCCATGCTTTTCCACGACATAACCTCTAGGTAGCGCTGTGCTGTAGCAGAATAGCACAGTTACACAAGTAGGTAAATACAACAGAAATAATATCCCATTTTTCCTGCTCTAGAAAAACCTGAGACTCTGAAAAAACAAACGAAACTGGAGGATCACAACTTCATCTAAAGAACCCGTAAACAACCATGAGTAAGGAATTGCCAATGCACAATAAATGCCTCATGTAGAAAAGCTCCACAATTCCCAGCATGCTCCAGCCAGCAAATACTGGGAGCTATAGGAGTTCTTTCTGTCTAAACATGCATAGGATGGTGCCCTAAGATGTATACAGATTTTCCTGTGGTAAGAAAAACGAAGGAAGACGTGGTGGGAAAGCACAGGTGGCTAACAAGTGGAAGATGTCAATTCTGTATTTAAGGCAGGGCAACTGCAAGATAAAAGCCTCATATAGAAATACCCCTCTAGCAGCACCCCTCAAGTCCTGTTCAATACTGCAGATGTGAGGGATGGCAGGCAGTAGAAGCACCAAATAGTTTATCAGGAGGAGCCATGGCTGTCTTTGCTCTTGCTTCAGATAGTTACGTCCAATGTCTGGGTAAGAGGTGGCCATGTTACTAGCTGTTACTGCCAAACCTGGAGTCGCCATCTTTAAAACCAGCTGCTGTAGTTATGCCCTTAACCATGCCCGGCTCTGTAGCAATTAGCAGGAGCAGCTTGTCATGACATGGATCACTAACTATTATTATCTACTGTTTCCTGTGGGTTAAGTGGCTGCTAAAAGGCACAAGAGGTGTTTTTTTTTTCCTGGTCACACCCTGAAGAGGGCGCCCAAACAAGCCTTTATTAAAGCCAGCTAGAGCTACATCTCCACTTATTTCACCATGTGCCAATCAAACACAGTACCATTGGGGCTCTGCCCAATCCAGGGCCGATGTCAAGGGTAGGCGCAACTGGGCACCTGCGAGAGGCCCACACCCAGCAGGGGCCCACTGACAAGAGCCCCCCGAAGTGCCTCCTCCCCACTGGAACCTGCTTGTTCACCTGCCTCTTGTTCAGGCCCAGACAACCCTGGTAGTGAGAAGCAAGAGCAGTAGATGCCGCTGCCTACTTGCTCGCTAAGTCTCTGCTTGTGAAGTGGTACAAGTGGTAGCGAGATGAGAAAGAGGGTGAGGAGCAGTTGGCATCTAGTCATAATGGTGGTGAGAAATTAAGAGTCACTGAGGGAAGGGCCCATTTGAGGAGGTCTTGCCCAGGAGCCCTCAAAAACCTGGAGCCAGCACTTGCCCAATCTATAATCTGAGAGGAATCCCACTTCCCTACTACATTAGTCGCCCCTTGATGGTTCAAAAATCCCATTTAGCTCAAGGTTTAGTAAGCCAAGCCTTAGATTAGAGGCCTAACTTGCTTTCTGTCCTAGCAATTTGCCAGGAGCAGGTTGCTAGGCCTGACAGCCCTGAGTGGTACACTCAAGTCTCAGGCCTGTTCCAAACATGCAGCAGAATGAGGTAGTAGAATGGACTGCACCAATTAAAGCTGCAGGTGGTGAGCTGCATTTAGGATTCTTCTCCTGTGTTAAAAACTCCCTGCAAACAGAAAATCAGCATGGCAGACAAAGGGTTAATAAGGCAGGAGTTTATTATATGGGCAAGCATTCAAAAGTGGTATATTTCCCCCACCTATAGTCTGATGTGGCACATTCTACCACCCCAGGACTCATTTATTGTATTATCACCTCATTCAGCTGGATGTGTTCTTCCAGGTTCAGACACCCATGATGGCAACAAACAGCCCACAGTATCAACTCAGCCCTGGCCATGGAAAAATCTGGGTTAAAATCTGCACTCAGCCCTTAAGCTTGCTGGGCAACTTTGGGCCAGTCAGTCTTTCGGCATAACCTACCTCACAGGGTTGTTCTGAGGGTAAAATGGGATAACTCCTATATATGCTTTCTTGAGCTCCTTAGACTCTGCAACACTGCAATGAATCCTGGGATATATTCCTCAGATCGTGAGGAAATAGCCAAATGCTTTGGGCATTCCATATCCCTGCCTTAGAGGAAGAGTGCAATACAAATCTGTCAAAAAGAGTATGAATATTCTGGCTTTAATTCACCTTACTTAAGGTTAGGCATGTCTGTCACAGAGCTTCCCATGCTGCTTGGATGGATGCCAATGCTTTAGCACTAAACTGTGGGGGCCCAGGAAATGGCTGAGGGTGTTTGCCATTGCTCTGTGTGGATTGTGCTTTCTCCTGCTTACTCCATAATGCCCCTGCTGTGCATTATACTAATAGGGATTTGTCCAATGCTCAGGGTTGCCGCCGTTTTTTTACAGGTACCGTTCCTGTGCCATGAACAGTGGCATGAAAAAAAGCATCTTATCCCAGAATGGAGATTAAAAAGAGGCAGGAAAAGATTCATCTTCTACATTTGTTTGTCAGGCTGATCTTAGCAGGCTTCCCCAAGCTGGTGCCCTCCAGATGTGTTGACCACAACTCCATTCATTCCCATTCCCAGCGTGGCTGGGAATGATAGGAGTTGCAGTCCAACACATCTGGATGGCACTAATTTGGGGAAGGCTATGTTAAGAGGCATAGAAACAGGCCTGTACTGAAAGAAAAAAGAAAGAAAGAAAGAAAGAAAGAAAGAAAGAAAGACAGCATTATAGGTGCAGCTTGAGCATGTGTACTGAGTCAGTACATCTAACACCATCTGCTATGTGAAATGCCCTTGCAGATGGGATGATCAGGGTCTGGATACCTCTGAGATTGTGGCTGCTCCAGTTCTTACTGCTTAGCTCTTTAACTTCCACACCCTGGTGAAAAGCTGGACAGTATTTTTAACAGACAATCTCGTCGTTTGACATACAAACTGCCCACAGGTAATATAGTAACAGCTGCTTTTTAACAAATGTTTTATCTAACTGCAGACACCTGAGCTCTGGAAAGCACATATGTCAGCCATGTGTGGTATAGCAGCAGCGACAGTGTTGGGCTTGGATATGCGGAAATCTGGTTCAAAACCTAGCTTGCGGGCCTTATGAAGGAGCAATGGCCAGTCCCTATCTGCCAGCCTGACCTTAGAGAAAGGTCAAAGCTCAGTCCTAGAGCACATGTTTTGCATGTGGAAGGCCCCAGGTTCAATCCCAGGTATCTCCAGGTAGGGCTGGAAAAGACGTCTGATTAAAACCCTGGAGAGCTGCCGCCGGTCAACGTAATACCAAGCGAGAAAGACCAATGGCCTGACTTAGTATAAGCCATGATCCTGTGACCTACCTCGCAAGATTGCTGTAAGGCTGAAAAGCGCTGAGCTCCTTGGAGGAAAGATAAGAGCCAAACAGAACCTGTAACTAATGCGAGAGTGTCTCAGCAAGTTCTCATCCATGAGGTGTGCAGACCCTAGCTCTTAAAAGTGAGTACACTGGAACACTTCACTATAAGTGTTAGACCTGAACTGAACAGCTTTCAATCTGGTCGCTTCTGTTTCCCCCGGCTTTACAGGTGGAAGAGAAGTCACTCACTGCATTGGGAGCATTTCTGGTTAGTCCTGCTGCACCCCCTGCTGGCAAGCAAATACAGTGTCTGCTTTCTGGTCTTCTTTTGCAGCCTCCTCCCTCCTCCCCCATTTCCATTGCTGGTGTCTCATCTTGATCGTATCCCAATGCTCTTGTTGCACTCCCATATTTCAAAACCTACTGTCCCAACAAATGTGCCATCCTTCCTTATACACATTCTGCTTCCCACAGCTATTTAGTACTTTTCATTTGCAAAACGCTTTAACAATACTGATGTTGAAGAAGCTGAGGTTGATTGGTTCTATGAAGACCTACAACACCTTCTAGAACTAACACCAAAAAAAAGATGTCCTCTTCATCATAGGGGATTGGAATGCTAAAGTAGGAAGTCAAGAAATCACCGGGATAACAGGCAAGCATGGCCTTGGTGTACAAAATGAAGCAGGACAAAGGCTAATAGCGTTTTGCCAAGAGAACACGCTGATCATAGCAAACACTCTTTTCCAACAGCACAAGAGGCGACTCTACACATGGACATCACCAGATGGTCAATATCGAAATCAGATTGATTATGTACTTTGCAGCCAAAGATGGAGAAGCTCCATACAGTCAGTCAAAACAAGACCTGGAGCTGACTGTGGCTCAGATCATGAGCTTCTTATTGCAAAATTTCGGCTTAAATTGAAGAATGTAGGGAAAACCACTACACCATTCCGGTATGACCTAAATCATATCCCTTATGAATATACAGTGGAGGTGAGGAATAGATTTCAGGGATTAGATCTGATAGACAGAGTGCCTGAGGAACTATGGATGGAGGTCCGTAACATTGTTCAGGAGGCAGCAACTCAATCCATCCCAAAGAAAAAGAAATGCAAGAAAGCAAAGTGGCTGTCTGATGAGGCTTTACAAGTAGCTGAGGAAAGAAGGGAAGCGAAAAGCAAGGGAGAAAGGGGAAGATATACCCAACTGAATGCAGAGTTCCAGAGAATAGCAAGGAGAGACAAGAAGGCCTTCTTAAAAGAACAATGCAAAGAAATCAAGGACAGCAATAGAATGGGAAAGACTAGAGATCTTTTCAAGAAAGTCGGAGATATCAAGGGAACGTTTTGTGCAAAGACGGGCATGATAAAGGACAAAGGAGGCAGGGACATAACAGAAGCAGATGAGATTAAGAAGAGGTGGAAAGAATACACAGAAGAACTATACAGGAAAGATCTGAATGTCCCTGATAGCTATGATAGTGCGGTCACTGAACTTGAGCCGGACATCCTAGAGAGTGAAGTCAAATGGGCCTTAGGAAGCATTACTAACAACAAAGCTAGCGGAGATGACAGTATTCCAGCTGAGCTATTTAAAATCCTAAAAGATGATGCTGTTAAAGTGCTGCACTCAATATGCCAACAAATTTGGAACACTCAACAGTGGCCACAAGACTGGAAAAGGTCAGTTTACATTCCAATTCCAAAGAAGGGCAATGTCAAAGAGTGTTCAAACTACCGCACAATTGCACTCATTTCACATGCCAGCAAGGTTATGCTCAAAATCCTACAAGCTAGGCTTCAGCAGCATGTGAACCGAGAACTACTGGAAGTACAAGCAGGGTTTCGAAGAGGCAGAGGAACTAGAGATCAAATCGCCAACATTCGCTGCACCATGGAGAAAGCAAGAGAATTCCAGAAAAACGTCTATTTCTGCTTCATTGACTACGCTAAAGCCTTTGATTGTGTGGATCACAACAAACTCTGGCAAATTCTTAAAGAGATGGGAGTACCAGACCATCTTACCTGTCTCCTGAGAAACCTGTATGAGGGTCAAGAAGCAACAGTAAGAACCGGACATGGAACAACCGATTGGTTCAAAATTGGGAAAGGAGTACGACAAGGCTGTATATTGTCGCCCTGCTTATTTAATTTATATGCAGAGTACATCATGAGAAACGCCGGGTTGGATGAATCACAGGTCGCAATTAAGATTGCCGGGAGAATTATCAACAATCTCAGATACGCAGATGATACCACCCTAATGGCAGAAAGCGAAGAGGATCTAAAGAGCCTCTTGTTGAGGGTGAAAGAGGAGAGTGCAAAAGCTGGTTTGAAACTCAACATTACAAAAACTAAGATCATGGCATCTGGCCCCATCACTTCCTGGCATATAGAAGGGGAAGAAATGGAAGCAGTGACAGATTTTACTTTCTTGGGCTCCAAGATCACCGCAGACGGTGACTGTAGCCATGAAATTAAAAGATGCTTGCTCCTTGGGAGGAAAGCTATAGCACACCTAGACAGCATAGTAAGAAGCAGAGACGTCACCTTGCCGACAAAGGTTCGTATAATCAAAGCTATGGTTTTCCCAGTAGTAATGTATGGCTGTGAGATTTGGACTATAAGGAAGGCTGAGCGCTGAAGAATTGATGCTTTCAAACTGTGGTGCTGGAGAAGACTCTTACGAGTCCCCTGGACTGCAAAGAGGTCAAATCAGTCCATCCTAAAGGAAATCATCCCTGACTGCTCATTGGAAGGACAGATACTGAAGCTGAAGCTCAAATATTTTGGCCACCTAATGCGAAGAGAAAACTTACTGGAAAAGACCCTGATGCTGGGAAAGATTGCAGGCAAAAGGAGAAGGGGACGGCAGAGGATGAGATGGCTAGATAGCATCACCGATGCAATGAATATGAACTTGAGCACACTCCGGGAGAGAGCGGAGGACAGGAAGGCCTGGCGTGCTATGGTCCATGGGGTCACAAAGAGTCAGACACGACTTAACGACTGAACAACATGTAAGCCACAAGCCAAACAGAGTGTGCTCTCATCTCTTTTCCAGCCTGCTACTAATCTGCCAACTTTCCAACTTATTTCCTTCCTAAATGCCCTGGTCCCTAGAGAACAGGTAAGATAGTCATCAGGGCCTGCCAACCCTCTGTAGCATTTTCAGGAGGTGGGGATGGGGAATTCTTATGCCCGTAAAGTTGCACATGCCTAAATCTGGATCCCACCCTTGTGTGTTTTTGGATTTGTCTCTCCAACACACTATCAGATAGAACAGTTCTGCCTAGTTCTACTTCTTTCTTCCAACTTCCACCACTCTTATTAACACCTGTCTTTGCATTTACATTTCACTTGTGTAAGTGATAAACAGGAATACCTTTGTGTCCAGATATCCACTGCGATGCCATGGTGCTTTCAGCAGGACCTGCTTTTAAAATGGAAGCAGAAAGCCCCATTAAAGCATGGTCTCAACAGGGTTTGGCCCTGAAACACATTTTCAGCTCTATGGCTGAGTCTTGGAACATGTGAACTAAATGAGAGTGCCTTTCCTTTACCTGCTGAATCAGGGTAACCAGCTTCCATACATCTGGATAGAAGAGAAGGGCTTCCAGGGGCTTCTTCACAGCGAGATTTTATCCTGCTTGGTTACTCATGGAAGTTTGTGGGTCCTTTACATGATGTCATCAACCTCCAGTGCATCTCCCATACGAAATTACTTTTATTCTATTTTTTAAAAGATTGGAGATAATGAGCTATCAAATTACAGTGCTTGAGTTCCCTCCTGAAAAAGGAAAACCTACAATAAGCGAAGCTAAACTACAGCACCATGTAGCGGTTGTATGATTAAACATATGGAAGACTCAGATAAGGGGGAAAAGGAGGGGGAGGAGGAAGCGCGTGTAAAGGGAGTCTGTTGTAATCTTGCATTTAAAACAGAAGCAGAAAGCCCTGTTTTAAATGCGGAATTTTAGGCTGATGTAGAGATGCTCCAGGTCAGGCGGTGTAAGACATAACATCTGGCAGAACCTTCTTTTGAAATTAGAGACTCGGTCACCCAGCTGCGTATTTTTTAACCATTAAAAGCTGGTTTTTGTTTGCCTGAGGAGCCTGTGATTCTTTGACGTTCCACCCCACAGTTCATAGCTCCTCCTTGAGGCTTTCCCTTTCTTCTCTCAGGAATATTAAGGAGCTTAGAGCTCTAAAGACGGCTGTGTACCAAACACTGGGCCAGCAAGGCAGGGCTGGCGATTAGCAAGACAGAAATAGAAGTACATTCTTCTCGGTTGACTTGACAGGGTGTTGGGATAGGAGATGGTAGAATCTTTCATCAACTACTCAGTATGCAGGGTCAGCCCAAGACATTTGGCTGCCCCTCCACCCGATTACATTGCATTATCCAAGAGATATAACGCTGGGTTTCTTTACAAGGATGCTGTAGAGCAATCTCTCAGCACAACTAAGGGCCCTGGTGTGGAAAGGATTGGGGCTAAGTGTGAGAAAGAAGCATGTTGGCATGACAAATCACAACTGGGTATGACAGATCTCTGTTCCCCTAAGACAATTTAAACATTGAGCTGAGGAGCCTGGAACTGTGCTTCCCCTATACGGCCTGTACTGTGTTAGTGTCATTTTCACTGCAGTCCAGGGCATTTGGCTACCTCAAGCAGCTGCACCTCATGATCTGAGGAGAGCATCCCAAGATCTATTGCAGCATCTCAGAGGGTGCTGGGGCCCAACTCTCAGACTATGTGCAAAGGAATGTGGGGTGTCTTGAATCACATACGGCTTCATTGACACCCCTAATTATATTGCTGTTCCCCCGCTTTGCCCCCTCCCCCGCAGTGTACCTCTGGGCAGCTGGGGCGGTCAGGCTCAGCCTGTGCAGTTGACCTTGGGCTCTGTCTCCCTCTCTCCTTTTTCCCTGGTGCTTTCCTCCCCCTTCCATTCACAGAACTGATCCCAATCTCTCCTGGGTGACGTGAAAACACTTTGAAGGAACATTTCCTCCCCATTGCTACAGGGCTCTAGAATCTGGATTTGTCCAGTTCCAGCCTGGGTAATTATAATGTGCGTAGGACAGGAGGTGACTTTGTAACTCTCCGATCCCGGAAAGGGCCTAGGTTGAGCTTGGCACCTCCAGGCACCATGGCTGCCCACCCCCCGCCCCACCCAGCTGCACACAACGTGGCAGGTGGATCCAGTCTATGCCAGGCAGTGAAGGGTGGTTGTGCAAAGCCTCTCAGTCTGAGTGCAAGTTATTCAAGTCCCTGAGCGTCCTCTAATCCCATCAAACAATAGAACCTGAGCTCTCTCCCTCTCTCCCTCCCTCAGCCTCTCTCTCCACCACCTCCACACAACCCCCCTGCGAGAAAAGGTGGAAATGTTAGCAGGTTAAGATTTTCCTAGCCTGGAGATGCAGGGTGCTTCCACATGAGGCAGGCAGAAATTTAGCAGGGGATGCTTTCCCTATCGCTGCAGGTGCTTCCAGAGAGAGGGGTCCTAGCTCTACCAATCAGAAGGCACTGTGCACCTCTCCCATCTTTTCCTTCTTAACAGATTTTCCGGGGGGGGGGGGGTGGAAGAAGCAGTGGGAAAATACAGGAAGGCTACAAGTGGATGAGGACAACAACTGGATCCCCGTAAACATTCATGAATGAGTCCAGGCGATGATGCCATAAGCCTGCAGGTGCTTCCAGGTGAGGTTTTTATGGTGGCATCACCCTGCCTCATTCATGGGCCTATTAGGGCTCACTACTAACACCAGGCCTGGCCAGGCTCCCTGTGACAGGCTGCTGGGTCTGGGAGCCACCTGCCATTTTAAAATTTCCCACACTGCTTTGGAAGACCTGATGCAGTGCCGCGCTGGGGCATTGTGGGAAATTTAAAATATCAGCCAGGAGTCTACCAATGGAGGGGGGAGGCCTACCTTGAACATCAGCTTGCTCTGCCCCTTTCTGCCCTGTAAGGTTCCCTATATTCTGTGGCCTGCTCCAAGTCTTCAGTTGGCCCCACACAGTTCCACCTCAAATAGGGCTTGTGTGAGATGTTCTACTCACCAAACTGACAATTGTCTTGTATCACCGGAACTGCTGGTCTGTAAGATCTTTTTGTTGATGACAGCTTTCTCCCCTGAGCAGTTCTAATGTTTGTGAACAAGGAGTGTCCTCACACCAGCAGATCTGGTCAGTGGCAGAGGCTTCACCACCTCGACAGCAATACAATATAGACTGAACATCAGAGCCCTGCTGGATCAATCCAAAGGCCTATCTATTTCAGCATCCTGTTTCTCACAATGGCCAACCAGATGACCCAATGGGAAGCCCACAAATGGGCAACAGACTTCCCCAGCTGTTGTTCCCCAGCAGCTGGTATTCTGATGCATGTTGTCTTTGATCCTGGAGTAGTAGCCACTGAGAGTTTCATCCTCCATGAATTTGTCTAGTCCTCTTTGAAAGCTGTATAAGTCAGTGTCCATCACGACGTGCTGTGGTAGCAAATTATATAGTTTAATTATGCACTGCGTGAAGAAGTGCTTCCTTTTGTCTGAATAGGGTGACCACTTATGCATTGCCAAAAAGGAGAAAATGCATTGCCGAAAAAGAGGAAATAGATATGCTAATTTGGATGTATAGATGCTAATTCAGAAATAATTACTATATTGAATAGGAATCCAATCCATCTCACCATAGCTGGGAACACTGGGCTTCTCCACATCAGGATTTTTATCCCTCAACTTTACCAGGGCTTCTGCTTTCAGATTCTTTGTGAGATTAAGGTGGGCTCCTTCACACATACTTCCTGTTTTTTTCTGGAGGATTGGCTTTATCTGCAAGTTTTATATATTTCATTATACAGCCACTAGATGGCGCCATTGTTACAACACCCTCTTTACACGGACAAATTCAAACCGCTTCTTTTTATTACCTCATTATCTCCATTTCAAATAAAGCCGTGGAAATTATTGGAAAGCATGGGAGAGGCACTGGAGGTTGACGACATTATGTAAAGGACTTGTAAACCACCGTGAGTAACCAATCTCAATTGCAGGATAAAACCCCCATGTGGAGAAGCCCACTGTGAGCACGTAACCAGTGTGCCTGCTCAGTCTGCTGCTTGGATACTAAGTGTCTGTCAGTGGGCAACTTCAAGGCCCCTGCTTCTCTCCCTTCTTAGGGTTCCTTCTCTTTAAACTGGACTGGACAGCCCTTCAAACAGAGGATGCCTTCAAACAAAGGTATCTCAGTGCTTCAAATATAGAACTGTCCTCTGTAATGTAGGACACCTGAGCATCCTAGTCCTGCATTTCTTACCATTCAGCTTCATTGAGCTTCTCACCAATGAGCTTCATTGAGCTTCACTGAGCTTCATTGAGCTTCTCACCATTCAGACCACACTGGGGGCTTTTCTACACGAGGCTGTTAATCCGCTGCATCTACTTTTGGTTTCATCACAAGAGTTGAGATCCGAGCACTACATGAGCAGCATTTCCTTTCCTGCTACATAACCTCTAGCTGGCACTGTGGTATAGTGGAATAGCACAAATACACAAGAGGAAATGTTGCTTTCTTTCACCAATCAGAAATAATACCCCATTTTCCCTACTACAAAAAAACCTCACAGAAACACAAGCAAAACTGGAGGGTCATGTCGTTGTCTAAAGAACCTGTAAACAACCGTGAGTAGGGATTGATGAGCCCACAACTAATGCCTTGCGCAGAAAAGCTTTGAGTTCTAGTATTACAAGAGAAGGGAGAAAAGCTTCTCTCTGTCCACTTTCCTCCGCATCATGGTGGAAGGGACTCCCCCAACCCATTTGGGCATGGCTTCTCCCCTGCTCAGGGCAGGGGACAGGAATCCTAGCTGTGAAGAGGCAGAGCAGGCATACGGGCAGGTAGTGAGGAGGAGGTGTTCCTGACCTTGGTAAAAGTGGAACAAGGACCCTGCCTACACTGAGAACTTCTAATGTTTCCCACTCCCCTGGACTCTCTGTAGGAAGTGGGTCAGAGATTCTGATGCTGAAGAAATCTGCATACTCCACAAGTACACAACTCACAAGCAAAAAATCATAAAAATTGCTTTGCCTGATCTGACCAAGGATTTGGCTATTCTAGCATCTTGCTTCCAACACTAGCCTACAAGATGCCTCTGAAAAGCCCACAAGCCCTGTTAATAGAGCACCTGGCATCAAGAGATATACTGCTTCTGTACATGGAGGCTCCATTCAGACATTGTTGCTAATGGCCATTGACAGATGTGGATTCCTCCATTCATTTCTCTAAGAATGCCCCTTGCGCATGGTTAATAGTTAATGCTGTTGCCCAGCTGCCTGTGCTTTGTTGTGTGACTGTGTTTCGTGTTTCGGGGAGGGGTGGCCCTAGGGCTGTGCATTTTCTTGGCAACTCTTTGGAGTTGTACAGAAGCAAGGCTGCCTCCTGCCAGCAGATTAGCCTTGGGCGTGTAATTGGCTCAGGGGCTGAACATAAAGCACAAGGAAAGCACCTCCTGCTGGGACAGGCTAGGGGTCCGCAGCTCTGGCCAGACAGAATCTGGAGAGCGCCAGCGACAGGTAAGAGGAGCCCCAGTGGCCAGACTGGAAAGAAACAGAGTGTGTGTGTGGGGGGGGCATGACTGCAGGGATGGAAAGGGCAATCCGCCAGCAGGCAGTCAGCACCATCGGTTAATCCAGAGGAGAACTGCTGGAAGAGGGTGGGTGGAAGGAAAGAAAGAAAAAAATGGATTAGGGGCACATATGGTCAGGCTCTGGTGTTGCAGGGATTGGAGCTGCATCTTCCCAAGGAATGCTGCCCCTTCTGTCTGTCTGTCTAATCTATCCTCCATCCCAGTGCTTTGTAACCTGTCAATTGTTGGCATGACGTGACATCAAGGCCACCCTAACATGCATCTTCTCTCTGAGCCATGGGGGTCATTGTTTTGTTGGCTAAAAAGCCCTCATTACCATAGGATTGATAAAGATGTTTTTCCTTTTGCTTTTCACAAATGTACTTTTCTTTTTTCTGTTTTGCTAATGGGATGTGTTCTTGCTTCCTCTGTATTACCACCTACAAGCCAACAAAGGGCTATGCACTCATGTTCCCAGAGGCAGCTGGTTGGCCACTGTGTGAACAGAATGCTGGATTAGATGGACCCATGGCCTGATCCAGCAGGGCTGTTATGTTGGGAAGGTGTCCTGTAGCTGCATGTTTACGTCTTCATGTCTGCAGTCCACTGCAGCCTTTTCTCTGTATAAACCTCCTGATTTTTGTCTGTCAGTATAGACATTTATTCCCCCACCCCTCATGAAGAAAGGAGCCAATTTCCTGCTAACAGAAGCATATTTTGGGAGGTATGGAGGACATTCCTTCCCCCACACTGTTTTTCAGATCACCTATATAAAAGTCTTTCTGGCCAACTCACTGCCGCCGGTTGATCTGCAGTGATAACATTGCTCTAGTTACTATGAGGTATAAGAAGCTACCAAAACAGACACTCTTAAATACACTCTTTCCATCTACTTTGTTCAGGTTTTTTTGGCCAGGGGCAATTTAATCTTTGAATATATTATATATCTAAGAGCAGGCTTTCTAATCTTGGCCTCTCTGCTGAGTTACCTCTGCCCCACCTCCTACAGCTGAAACGCTATTGCTGCCTGCTAAGGATATAAGTATAGGACAATCTGGCTTTCAGAGTCACAACAGAACCCCACTAGTCCATCCCGGCAAGTGGTAAACTTTCTCAGCTTCCTGCTACTGCTGCAAGCCTTTAAGTGGTGATGGTAGGGACTGAACCTGGTCTGTCCCATGCAAGGCATCTGCTCTATCACCTAGCTATGACCCTCACCTGAAGACAGGTCAGATTCGCAGGAAGTTGCTGATGGGGATGACTGAAGAAGGGAGGAAAACCCAGAGCAAGCTGGGTGAGAAAGGAGACCCTCCTGTATTCATCTTTGCTGGTGAGAACTGGCAAGGGTTAAAAGCTAGTATGTAAGGGAAAGAGCCAAAGAAGAGGATAAAACAGTCTTCCCCAAGCCGGACACACACACCCCGCAAATGTTTTGGACTACAACTCCCAGCATTCCTGACCATTAGCCATGCTGGCTGGGGCTGATGGGAGCTGGTCCAAAGCATCTGGAGGGCAGCAGGTTGGGGAAGGTTGGATGCACACACAAAATTGCCCTTACACAGCTGGCCACCCATTCAGCACCCAGATTTCCCTGATGGGCAGCACGCCAGTCCCATTCTCTACCAGCTCACTGCATATATGGGTAAGATTGCATTTAGCAAGAACTCCACTCCATGCCTCTGCAAGCTTCGATGCAGGGCTGGCCCTGCCATTAGGTAGAGTGAGGCAGCTGCCTCAGATGGCAGATCTGGGGTGTCCTGAAAGGGCAGCAAATGGTTAGTTATCATCACCATCACTGTGTTTTTACTGCCAGGGATGGGGACAAGTGCTTGTGGGTTTTTATGCTTCATGTGCCAAAATAACGTGGCTGGTTTTGGATGCTATTGCCCTTGATGCGGGGGAGGGGGAGGGCATTTGCTGCTCTGCTTCAGGCAGTGAAATACCTTGGGCCGGCCCTGCTTCAGTGCCCTTCAGTGTTGTCATCCCATTGCCAGGAGGGGGAGCCATTACCTCATTCTTTCTTTAGATCAGGGTGACCCCTGCAAAGTAGGAAACCACAGTAAAGAGATGGATGCCTTTATTCCAGGTTTCTTGGACACAGAAGAGGTACACACTACCCCAGATGTCCACAGAAACTCTCCCACTGCCTCCCGCCGCCACTGGTCTGTGCCACAGAGGCCAGGAGAGCTCTGAAGAGGACGTTTTCAGTGACATGGTGGAGAGCAGGCACATGGCGAAGAACGTCCCTGTAACCATTGCACCAGACGATTCCTTGGTTCCCCCACTTGACGGTGCCATCAGTTCCCTTGCCAAAGACAATGTACTGGAAGCATCATCCAGCTCAGAACAGAAAGACAGCCATTTTGAGAAGGACTCCCCATCTACAGCCATGCCTTCAGAAGAGATTAAAATGGCAGATGTCTCAAACCAACCAAACCAAGAGCAGGACAATGGCTGTTCTGTTCATCAGAACAAGATGCCAGATCCCTCCTTGGAGCAACTGAAAGCTGATGAAACATCAAGCCCCATGGCCCAAGGGGAAGAGGGCAGCCATCTTGAGTGCCATGGCAAGACACTGGATGCCTTCTCAGAGCTACCGAGTCCTGCTGGAACCTCAGTCCAGCTGGTCCAAGGGGAAGAGGGCAGGTGCTACCACTGCCACAAGAAGGACCCAATTACACCTACTGACTCCTTGAAACAGTTAGAACTTGGCCAGGAGGCAAAAGAAAGTCCTTTTGTTCGTGATGGCGATACCTCAGACATTTCTTCAGAGCGACAGAAATCCACCAGCATCTCAAGTCAACCGAACATGAGGGAGGAGAGTGGCACTGGGGATAGCCATGGACAGCCTCTTGGTGAGTGTCCAGGATCTCCAGGGCAACCAGAACTTGCCGGTAGCCCCAAACCAGCAGTCTGCAGCAGGGAGAACAGCCAAGCTGGCTGTGCTGCTGTGGCTTTGCCTGACTCCCCTAGCGTATTGCTTCTGGGGACAAATTCTCAAAAGCAGCCATGGGAGGAAGACTGTTTAGTCTTCTCTAACCACCCTCCCAGTTCTGTTTCCTCTACTGAGTTATTTCATGCTGCCAAGATTAATGAAGGCAACAAGCCAGGCTGCCAAGAAATTACAGGGAGCAGTGAGGAGGAAAGAATGTGTAGTGACGGAAAGCCGTCACTAGCTTCAGAGGAATACTTGGGCAACCTGAATGGGCAGATCCCAAGGGAGGGCTCGGTGCACAACCCCCAGGCAACTGAGGAGGAGGTCGCCCAAGACAGTACCTGTGCCCCATCTACACCTTCCTTGGCATTAGCAGACCTGTGGCCAGATGCCGACACCGCTTGCCAGCAGAGGGCAGCAGCTACAGGTTATGACACCACTGCCCAGGTGCCAGCAGCAGTGCCAGCTCCGTCTCCTGTGGCAACTAGTGTCACTGATGGACCTGCCCACCAGGGCCTGGCTGCTGCGTGTGACGGGGAAGGCAGGGAAGGACTGGCTATTCATGAATCAAGCGGAGCCAGCAGTAATAGCAGTAAACTCCAGGGTGAGGCTGGCATCAAGGCTGAGCTGGAATCTGAGAGGGGAGGGGAGGAAGCAACCAGGGACGCCGAGCCTGACGAAACCGCCAGGCATCGGGAGGGTGCAAAAGATCCAGCTGGTGCCAAAGACCTGACGAAGGAATTACCTGGCTTGGAAAGGCTGACTGGTACAAGGGACCCAGCTGGTGCCATGGTTCTCGCAAGTGCTGAAGATCCGCTTGGTGCCAGGGACAGAGCAGACTCCCAAGATTTAGCCAGTAGTGCATATCCCATTGCTGCTTCAGAGCACGTTGGCTCCAGTCTGAATCCCAGCAAGGGATTGCTGGTTGATGCTGGGGACCCTGCCAATACTGACGATCTGGTGAGTGCTGCAGATCCAGTTTGTGCCATCCCAGTTTCCGGTGAGCCCTTGGTGACCAATGGCTCCAGTTGGCCCACGAAGTGGATGGGAAATGCCTCTAATCATCCAGAGACCCCGATTGAGCGAGAGATCCGTCTTCACCTCGAACGGGAAGAGCTCCTGAGGCGGGAAAGGGGCTTGGCCAGCCCCCGGGGCACCCAGGAGTATGTGGAGGTGCGCATCAGGCCTATCCTGAATCAAAGCATGGCGTCCTCCGTGCTGCCCAAGGAGAAGGAGCGCCAGTGGGCCGGGGCCCAGATGCAGCGGGAGATCCAGCGAGAATGTCGGCGCGAAGAGGACCTAGTGCAGCTGGGGAAGGTTAGGGGGGCCTATGACCGTGGCACACCGCAAGAGCTGCAGGAGAAGAAGATGATCTTTGAACAGCACTCCAGCCCAGAGGCTCTGGCCTCCAGGAGGATGGTGTGCAGCAGCAGCGCTGAAGGGATGAGGGGCCCATCCTTTGCAGAGGCCAACCATGCTGCCAACATGGTCATCCTGGACTCTGGGCCTTTGCTTCAATCCCAACAGCTCCCACCAGAGAGGGCCTCTTCCGCCAACCCCTTCTTCTGCTTGCATGCCAAAAGTCCCCAGTTCCTGCTGGAGCAGGAGGTCCAGGAGGCCCAGGAACGGGAACGGGAGCTGCAAAGGCAGAGGTACCACCTGTATGGCTCAGCATTGCCTTGTCGCCCAGCAGAGATCTCTGATCAGGAGGAGGAGATGCCCACCCAGCCAGGTAAGTGGTGGCAGAGGGGTGAGACGAAGGGGGGGGGAGCGACATGAAAGAAAAAGTGGCTGGTGCCTAGTTTCAAATAGCCTTCCCCAACCTGGTACCCTGCATGTTTTGGAATATAACTCCCATCAGCCCCAGCCAGCATGGCCAATGTTTAAGGACAATGGGAGCTGTGGTCCAAAACACCTGGAGGGCACCAGATTGTGGAAGTCTGCCTTGGACTGTGCGGAAGTGGGGACGAAGAAATTGGCATCAACCAATGAAATCGATAGGCTGACGATTTAAAAATGGACACATGGAAGTACTTCTTTACACATCTCATACTTAACTTATGGAATTCGCTCCCATAAGATGTGTTGATGGCCATTGGATTAGATGTTTTTAAAGGGAATTAGACAAACTCTCTTAGGAGCAGTTTATCAACAGCCATTTGCTGTGATAGCTAAATAGAACTCCCATCATGATCAGGGGCAGTGTACCTCCAAATAACACTCGCACGGTTAGACTGTTGCCTTCATGCCCCCCTTGTGGGCTCCCCAGAAGCATCTGGTTGGCCACTGTTGGAAACACAATGCTGGGCTTGGTGGACCCTTGGTCTAATCCAGCGGGGTTCTTCTTATACTCTTTAATTTTGAGAGTAGCTGTGTAGTGGCAAAGAGTGCTGTGGCATCTTAAGGAAGCGGCTGCTTTATTGTGTGGCAGGGATTTTCTTGGGCAAGACCCTATGTCAGCTTGTGTAGGAAGTGAACTGAGAAAGCTGTGCATCAGCCTTCCCTGACCCGATGCACTGGACTGCAACTCCCATCATGGGGTGAATACCGGCCTGCATTCCAGGGTTGTTGTAAGGATGACTGAAACAATGTGTACAGTGCTCCTTGAACACTCTAAATCAAGATGCAAAGTAAAGCAATCTGCAGTGCACAGAAGCATCTCTGGGAGTGATGTAACATTTGGTGTTTTCTCGGAGCCAAACTTGATATGACAGTGGCTGCTCTGTGTGCTTTAACACCAAACTGCCCCAGTCATAGAAATGCATGTGCGTGCATGCGTGTGTGGTTTTAACAGCACAGGGGGCACAAGATGATGTAAAACCCTCCCCCACTCCGCTTACTTCCCAATAGCTTCTTCCCCATGTACATTTCCCCTCTGCTGAGCTCCAATACAGGAAGTGACCTTAGCTGGGTGAAAAGAATTTGGGATGAAGGGCTGCTAAAACCAGACACTCGACCCGACTCCTCCTGCATGGTTGAGGGAGTTCTATGTTTAAACATGTGGAACTGCCATCAGCACGTCTAGTTTGGCCCTCAGAAGACCAGTGAATGTGCATTTGTGCTTGGAGTTCTATATGCATGAACCTTGCACCTGCCTCTATGCTCTGTGTGTCTCCAGTTTCTCTTGTACATTCAAGGCACAGATGCCCACATCTATCAAATGCACATTTTTTATGTGGGATAATGATGTAACTGCACATCTGTGTGTATATACATGTATATGCCTTATTCGTTTAGTGTGGTGCTTGCATTCATGAACCTGAAGTAGACACATTTATGTGTGCCTGTGTGGTGCACCACACATACATGCACAAACCCCATATTTATGCCTAGTGTGTACAAATGTGTAACTGGAAATAGAGACAGGTCTTGGTCTGTATGTGTCATGCACTTGCTCCTTAATCTGTGCATGATTTGACCTCAGCCAAGTCTGTGCGTTTCCTGCAGTCAAAAAGGAAGAAGAATCTAAATTCAGTGCCAAGAAAAGATCAGTTCTGTGATTTGTGTAAAGTATGCAGATTTACATAGTGCATGATAAGTTGCATAATTTATGATGAACTCCTTACTGCTCAGCATAATTTATTCCATCTTTTGCTGGTTATGAAAAAAGTCAAGGAAATATGCAGGGGCTCAAGCCGTGTTTTGTGATTGTGTGAAAATCTTACCCAGCCAGCTTCTGAGATTTCAGCAGGCATTGCCCACACATTCTCAAGCATACTTTGGCAGCCTTAAGGTCTAGACATGTGTTGTTTGTCGTTGGACTTCCTGCCTCAGCCACCAAAATCTGTTGGGCCATCTCTGCTTTTTGGGTGAGGAGATACTCCACTAAGTGCTTGAGAGGTGGGCTAAGACTGACATGGAGGCCTCTGCTCTCATTTCCTTGCCTCCCTCAAACAAAGTACATAAGATCTAGTGTGGTGTAGTGGATAGAGTGTTGGACTAGGACTGGGAAGACCTGGGTTCACCAGCTCTTAGCCTAATCAACCTCGCAGGGTTGTTGCAAGGATAAAATGGGGGAGGGGACCATGAATACCACCTTGATCTCCTTGGAGGAAAGGCAGGAGATGAAGAAAATAAATAAATGAGGGTCCCAGCTGCAGTACTAGAACTTGGCATCCAGCAGAGTCAGATTGTGTACCTAGTGGGTGTTATCAGGTTTCCCAGGGTGCTAGAGCAAACACAGGGCTGAACTTTAACTGAGGCAAGCCCGAAACAGAAACCTACCTACCTGTCGTCAGTGGGTGTGACCGGGGACCAGGAAATACCCCCAGAAGGGCACAGTAACTGTAAATTTCACAGAGAACGCAGGAAGCCGCTTGCCAGGCAGGAAAAAAGGACCTCTCCCTGGTTCCGCAGTCACACTGTCTGAATTTAAAGCCCTTCCCTCTACCACAGATGGGTGTGGACTGGCTCTGGTTATTCAGCATTAAGGGAAATGCACTCTGCACATGCTCAGAAGTACTCTATCACCGAGATTAAGCCCTGCTCTTCTCATTTTCAGAGAGACCTTCCTGCAAGAAGCTGGACGTCACGTGGCCCCCTCTGAGCCCTTCTGAGACCTCCCAGGTGAATGGCCTCCATCAGGTAACATCACAGCAGCCACTGTTATGTCTCACAGCTATGACTGGTGGTCTGTGGCTGTGCTTAGGAATGCCACTGTCTGGCTATGTGGGCCAGCAAACACTTACCATTCCCAAACACACAGGAGTGGCAAAGACTGGATGAAAGCAGAGGGCAAAACACCCTGTGATGCACAACTGCAATTCTTACTTGAAGTGTCAACAGGCAGGGTGACCTCCAAATGTGCCTCAAGGTAACAGCAGGCAGACAAGAATATTTTATATTAGTGCACATACACAATGGAGCAAAAGATGCAAAATTTGTTCAAATGAACTGCCTTACAAAAACAACTACCACACAAGGGCCAGGGTGCAATGGGTGGCTGGGCCAGAGTCAGCATATTTCTCTGACCTGTGAACCAACCAAAACCCAGCCCAGGCACCCAACACACAGAATGGAATCTGTTCACCAACACTATAAATGCCTCCTAACTGACCAACATGACATCTGCTATTAACTTAAAAAAAAACACACTTGTAGGAGATGCTAATCACAGATCTCCCGCATCCTACCTAGCTCTCACGCTCACTCATCCCTTATCACCCTTTGCTCCCCTCTTTGCTTAGTGACATAGGGAACTCATCTGCCAAGTCAGACACGGGTCCCTATAACTCATTACTGTTTATACCAGCCTTCCCCAACCTGGCACCCTCCAGGCGTGTTGCACTGCAACTCCCATCATCCCCAGCCAGCATGCTGTCTGGGGATTATGGGAGTTGCAGTCCAAGACGTCTGGAGGGTTCCGCATTGGAGAAGCCTGGTTTACACAAACTGGCAGGGTTTCAGATGGGGTCTTACCCAGTCTTGGACTGAACCATGCAAAGCAGCACGACTGAGCAACAGCCCCTCTGCTGGTTGTTACCCATATCCTTACAGCTCCCTTCCCTTTGCTACTTTTCCTTCACTGTTATTTAGATTAGAAATTCCTTGGAGGGAAAAGACCTGTCTGTTTTGCTTCTGTGACTTTGTACTGATGGGGTCATATAAATAAACCAAAATAATAGTAAGGGCTAGAAACCTCTTCATTGTTTATTACTACTAACCTCAGGTTAGTTTTATTGCTTTTGTTGTCATCTCCTTACAGTAACTCAGAGCAACCCAGTGCTGTATTAAGGAGTATGCATGCACACAACTATAAACAGACTGAGCCAGCTACAGGACTGTAACCGCACTATGAATATTTGTGCAAAATAAGCTTGTTCCTTGACACAGGGGCCACACTCTCAAATGAGCTTTGTAAAGCGAGAAGCACAAGCTTGACATGGCAATAGTTTGAAACAGGTTACCTGGAAATCCAAGTCCCATTCACAGCGAGGCATGATGAGTGGGACTTGAAAGACATTTTGGTCTCAGCTTGCAAACTTTGGGCAGCAGTGGAGGGGACAACAGGGAGGACACAGCCCCCTTTCTTTTTATGGCAGCCTCCTTAGCTACAATTTTCAAAAGCCTATGGGGGATTGTGCACATGAGTCATATCTGCTTGAAGCGCTGCTGCCCTTAATGGCAACACAAAATCCACCACCAGTGGAAACAACAAGCAGTGTCAGTTATCTGCTCCTTTGCATACCTCACCCCCCTTTTTAACAAAACCTCAATAGGCTTATTGTAACACATTTAAATTTTGTGTCCTTTGCTGTTGATAGCAAGAGGCAAGCAGATGGTACATAACAGTGCTGAGCTGTCATTCTTAAGATTTTTCATGACTGATTTCATATGGCTAAAAAGGCTAGCAAGAAACTTGGCATTCCTTTGTTTCTTTTGCTCATTTACTGATATGATTTTGTAAAACACACACACCCAACCATTTCATTTTTGAATGTCCACAGTCCTTCTTTGTTTCCAAGAAGATACAATGGCCTGCTCCAAAACATTAGAAGTAACTTGCTGGATCAGATCAAGTCCTACCTAGACCAATATTGTTTGCAAGAATCTCAACAACCAGTAGGAATCAAGTTGTCCATCAGAAACTAGGTGGCCCTGTGGATCACTGGTGAATGATGATCTACCTTTTGCCCACACCTGCTGTACAACATAACATGCACTTGAATTATCAGGTACCACGTGTAAACCTATAGCCATGCCAGCCCCTACTTTTGGAAGCTTGTTTGAGATTCTTACTCAGCCTTCCCCTACCAGGCAGGGCCAGTATCAATGGCAGGTATGGCTAGGCACTTGCCAAGGGCCCAAACCCCTGCAGCGGCCCACTGACAGGAGCCCCCTGGAGTTGCTCCTCCACTTCACCATTGCAGCCTGCTTCTTCACCTGCTTCTTGTTCTGTGGTGGTAGTGAGGGGGGCAGTAGATGCCCCTGCCTGCTTGCGCCTTGGCTCTCTGCCTGTCAAGCAAACAAGTGGCAGCAATGATGAGAAGGAGGGTGATGAGCAAGAGCAGCTGATGACCATGGCAGTGAGAAAACAGACTCATTGAGGGATGGGGCCCATTGAGTGTGCCTTGCCCAAGGGCCCTCAGAAACCTGAACCCGACACTGCCTCCAGATTTGCTGGACTACAACCCCCATCATGCCTACCCAGTATGCCCCCCCCCCGGCCATGCTGGCTGGGGGTGATGAGAGTCATAGTCCAAATATCCAGAGGGTTCGTGGTTGGGGAAGGCTGGTCTAAACCTTCCAAAGGAACAACATTATTTTGCACCAATTTGAATAATGCAATTACTGTCTTGTAACTACCTTATTTCTGCCTCCAGCACTAAAATGTCTTGCATGTCATGAAGCCTGCAGTCCTTAACTCACTTGCTAGGAAGTAAGCCCCACTGAACAGAGCAGGACTTACTTCCAAGTGAACGTGCATAGGACTGCGGTGCATAGGCACAAACCACTACTCAAAATGTATGGTGGTACCTTAAACTTGTGGATTCTTCTTAAGACAATGTGCCTTCACCAGGTGCATGATGAAGCTTAATTTGCACTAGAAGAATGGGTGGGATGAATCAGGGATTGCTTTATTCATTTATTACATTTCTATCTTGCCCTTTGTCATAAAGAGCCCAGGGCAGCTCACAAATATATAATAAAATACAATAATGCCATCATCAAAAATAGACAAACAAAGAAAGCATTTGTCTATACCTCCAAAGATTGCACAAGTAAATGCATTTTCAGCTGGTGTTTTAGGTCTGGAACTCAGCTCTGTGGATCCTTGAATAATTCTCAGGGCCCCACGGAGCTGCCCAACAGCAGCAAGTGATGGTTTTGCCCCTAGGGAAAAACTGTGTTTCCATTGAAGCAATGAGTTCTTCTTGATCCCCACAGACTCTTGCTCACTCTTTCCCCTTTTCTCTCTCTCCCTCTTGCTCCTCATTCAACCCCACAGCTGGAGAGAAGCCCTCGAATGTTTCGTCGCCAGCGGAGTGCCTTAATTCAGCGTTGGGAGTCGGGGGCTGTTGGCAACCAGGAGAGTCAGGATTAGGGGGTGCCACAGCAAGAAGAGGCAGTGGGCTTCATCTCCAGGGATAAGATGGTGGGGGCTCTCTGATGCCTTCTCCAACCCTGCACAAGCATAACATGCCATGCGAGCACACCTCTGGGGCTGATCATGTATACTTTCCACTCAGCCTTTTGATCTGACAATTGTTTCAAAAGCTTGCCTGCACAACCACTTTGGCCACAGATAGAAAGAACGTTTATAGATGGCTGCCTTGCCCCACATTTTTCCTTGGAGCAAGGAGGAGAGACGAAGGGGCGGGTTCCAGAGCATTACTTACTATTCATATCAGTTTCACCCTTCACATCTGGATGGACACCAATGCCTCATCCCAAGTGCTTTCCACACAGAGCTCTTTGCTAGGCTTTTCCTAGGCTAGACCTATACTGGGCAGCTGCACACAGAAGTTCATGTGTGTATCCATGCGGGAGGCATGCACTGGGGCAGCGGTGGCTGCACCTAGGAGCATGTGAGGGTGGCCAGGTGTCCTCTTTTACAGAGGACAATCCTCCAGTTGAAGTGCTGCCAGATGACAGTCCTCTGTTTGAAGGCCCTGTCCAATTCCAGTTTAAAGATAAAGAGCTATAAGGACTGTTGCCCATTAGCAGTTAGCAGCTGGACAGCACCCTGAACTAGCAGGCACACAGGTCTCCTGGTCACAGTCTTCTGCGCTATATTGAGACATACTGCATTTCTATTTAAATTATAATATACATATTTCTAAAGTTGCATCTATACATTTACATTAGCATATACAACTGTTATGCAAATCACTGTCCTGTTTTTTTTTTGGGGGGGTGATGTATTTCCTTCTTGTTGGCGGTTCGTAAGTGACCACCCTAGGCATGCTGTGGAGGTGGTTAAGGTGCATGTCTGTATGGAGGAACTGTGCTAGCAACACCTTTCCCTGTTGGGACTGGCAGTTAACTGGTTGCAGAGGGCCAATATAGTCCTCAGGAGAGCAGCCTCATCAGAGCACCAGTTCCTATAGGACCTGTTTTTGACTTCAGGTGTGACCATATTTGACATGTCACATGTTGGTTTTGTCCTTGGGTATTCATACTCTAGATAAAATAAAATTAAAGTCTTGTAGGAACCAGCCCACAGACAGCTTATTATGTTATACCATTTCACCAGGGATGAATAATGGCAAATATTTACTACTCCAGAGCCGCCCTTTTGAGTATGTTTTTCCACTGAGTTTTTCGTTCAGCAAAGCAAGAATCCCATCAGTCAAAAGTAATGTTTGATCAATGCCAGCAGAGATTAAAAAGTCATTCAATTAAGAGTGACTCCAAATTGTTGCCTTCTGTAAGTGCTACAAGAAGAACGGAGAGAACGAGTCCCCAACACTTTTGGAGGAAGTGTCCCAACAGTTTCTCTCACTGATAAAATAAAGGACAATTGTTTTTCCCCACAGCTAGAAGCAAACAGGGGTTGGACTCGATGGTCTTATAGGCCCCTTCCAACTCTGCTATTCCATGATACTATGAACCCATTGCAGCAACTTCTCAGAACCCTGCTGTTGTTTTTTTAAAGAAAAAAACAGCCAGAAAGACAGTGGAAGGAGAAGCTCCAAAAACGTTTGAGTAACACAACAAAGCACAAACAAATGTTTGTAAAGCAAAAATTCAACCATATATTACTATCAAATGTGTATGATTGTTTTACCTAATATTAATCACTTATCCTTCTGCTTCAGGGAGGAATTACTATTAATCACTTGTATTCGGTATTCAGGATAATGACAGCCACGGAGTGTTATTGAATTACACAAACTGTTGACTTTATGTTGCAAACATGTAGAATGCAGAAAAGTTGCAGAATGTGTTATTGACTACAGAATTCAGTTTATTTGAGCCGTCCCCTTTTTATTAAAAACAAATCAAGAAACAATATTTCTAGCCTTTATGGTTATGAAGAGATACTTGAAATTGTGTGGGCAAGGCCTGCTGAAAGCTCAGAAGCTGGAAAGATTGTTTAATAGGATTTCCAAGGATCAGGTGGTGGAGCTAGTAGCTGCATAACTTTGTGCCCCTCTGCACAATTACCGGAAGGACACAAAACTATGCAGAACACTAACAAAATATTTTTAAATTGCAGAATAAATTGCACAAAGTATGAGAAAATATATACAATTCCTTGATTTACATAATTAAATGGGTGGCAGAGTTCAGCTTTTCTTTTCGCCAAATTGAATTATCTTAATGTGTAAAAGGTAGGGTGGCCATTTGTTCTATTTTACAGTCCTGTATTTGAAGGTCTATCAGAGGACAGTCCTCTGTTTGAAAGCATCCTCTATTTGAAGGACTGTCTAGTCCAAATCCAGTTTAAGATCAAAAACCATAAGAAGGGACAGCAGGGACCTTGAAGTCACCTACCAACAGTTAACATCTGGGCTACAATCTAAGCAGGTACACAGGTCAATTGGTTACAATCTTAGTTTTCCCCAGGACAGTAAGATGTATTGCATTTCTACTTAAATTATAGTCAGTGTTTCTAAATGTGTGTGTGTGTATGCATATGCAAATTGTATGCACATCTTTATGCATATCCTCCTTTGTCCTCCTATTTGGCGATGCAGAAGTGGCCTGTCTACGTGGAGGTCACATGGTCCTGTTAACCGACTATTAACTTAGTAAAACATCCCAGTATCCAAGGAGTCAAATTTGACTGCCCTTTTGCTGCCCTCAGATGTGTAAATGCATTCCTACCCTAACTAAGGAAGGAATACCCCCTAGTTCAAAGGAATAGTTTAAAGCAGTGTTCCCAGCATGGTACCCTCCCCACAGTTGTTTTAGACTACAACCTCCAGCATTCTTGACCACTGGCCATGCTGATGGGAGTACAAAACATCTGGTGGACACTAGGTTGGGGAAGCCTGGTTTAAAGACTGCAGTTTGTATATGTGCAGCAGCAGGCTGGCTCTTTAACCTACTCTGTAGAAACTCCTCATAGTGATTGACCTTTTTTCTGCCTTGTACAGTGGAAACTGATATACTGACTACTCTGGTTCTTTCTCCCTCCCAAGGGAATTAACCCAGTAGGATTCCCTTCACTGTTATTAAAGCCACAACAGAAGGAGCCAAAGGTGACTTTACCAAGTAGTGGTAAGTTATGTTATTGTTAAGGGTGGCACAGTGGAAGACTGGTCTGAACCATGAAACACAATTCACTGCCACAGCTCTCTTTCATCTGAGCGAGGCACATGCAGGATAACATTCTGATGGTGGATTTCCTACACTAAACTGTTTTGGATTGGCACTGGTAGACACTCTTAGCAGCTCTTCTCCTGGCTGCAACTCAGTAATGCATCTGCTTAATTTTTATTTAGTGAGATAAATCTAAAACAGGATTCCCTTTGTAAAGTATTAAATTTTGAGGAATTAATGTGGCATTTTATGTGCATTCAAATACAATTGAGTGGCGGAGGACTGCTATCTGACTTGACTACCTTCAATGAATTAATGTGGGATCTTTTGCACAATAAAATATAATAACAGAAGATGGGAACTGTCTGTCTTGGCTGTTTTGCCTTAGCCCCCTCTTTCTTCTGTTTAGTGGTAACAGAGGGAAGAATGTGTCAATACCATTATCTTAGAAAGGCAGAAAAGTCCTTCTGTTTATCCGTCCAGAGTGTGAATACAACGCAAAGGCTTGAGTTGCCAGTGTCATTTTACTGCTCTAGTACAAAACAACACACACATTCTGGAGGGTAGTAGGTGCTGGGGTCTGAAAAGCCTTTATAATTCAGAGCCAACTTAGCAAAAAATGTTATTGATCGCATGCTCTCCACTACCCATTACTCACCAAATTCTTCCATGGCTCCTGCCTCAATTCTGCCAAGTTCTGCCTAGGTCTGCTGGGGTGGTGGTGGTTAGAGGCAGTATTTTTTCATGTCAAAAGATGGCATCCTTTCAGAGGCCTTACTGAACGGGGCTAGAAGTAGGACTGCTACTGTCTGTGCCGAGCCAGGGCTGTAGGGGACCATCCTGAAATCTAGAGCTGGAGGGTGCATTCTCCAGCATAAGTTCCCTGAGGTGAGCAGCCAGTGTTGGAAGCTAGAGCCAAAACTTTAATTCTGGGGAAGAAAGATAGGGGGCTTGATTAATCCTCAAGCCCCAGCCCCCTCTAATCTTAGCGAAATTGCAACAACCAGTATCCTTTAAAAAACAGTAATGAACTCCCTTCCCTCACCCTGAAATTTGTACACTGGCTAGACCCAGAAGTGCTGAAAGGAGAAGGTTCTTCTAGGCCAGGGGTGTGCAACTTGTGGCCCTCAAGACGTTTTGGCCTACAACTCCCATCAGCCCTAATCAGCATAGCTGAGGGATCAGGGGAGTTTTAGGCCAACAAAAATCTGGATGGCTACAAGTTGCCCACCCCTGTCTAGGCCGACCAGGCACAGGGAGGCCAGCTGACTAATTAAGGTTACCAACTCTGAGGTAGTGGGGGGACATCCTAGTACCTGAGCAGAGCCCGGGAGATGGAACCCAGGATAGGTCTGGGAATTGAAACCAAGGCCCAGGGGCAAAGCCTACCACAAAAGCTATCTGCTCACCTAAGGTGCGGGGTGGGGAACCTTTTTTCTGTCAAGGGCCACATTCTCTCAGGGGCTGCATAGTAGTGCTGAAGCCAGAGTAGCTGGGTCCATGCCCATCTCTCTCTGTCGCTCTCTGGGTGCTTCCAGACAGACAACTACAATCAAGAGGCATTGTACAGCCATTCTCTCTTTCCGTCCTTAATAGATTTTTATGTATTAAGAAAAACGATGGGGAAAGCATTGGGAAAATGCGGGGTGCGTGGGTTAACAACTGGAATACAACACTGCCTGTACCACCTATAAAACTGTTTGAGACAGAGCAAATGCACAATAAAAGTCCCGTCTGAAAACACCCTCTCTCCCTGCTGCCCTCTTTCCTTTCTCCTACCACTCCCTCTTCCTACCTGCCTTGTAGAATGCCTGGGGACAGACAGATTGCTCTTGCCAGAGGTCTGAAATGATCACTTGCAGAGGGATTTTGACATTAGGGTGAGGGCCACAAGTTGCCCACCACTGACCTACGGTGTACAAGTTTTTGAAAAATAGAGAGGTGGAGAGAACTGCCTCTCGCCCTGTTTTTCCAGCAGTTGGCCTAACCAACCCACCCACCACCAATAAGAAGAACAAGCTGCAAGTCTGCACAGCCCTACTCATAGTATACGAGGCTGTTTGGCCAATCCAAAGGCTTCATAGAATCATAGAATAGTAGGGTTGGAAGGGGCCTACAAGACCATCGAGTTCAACCCCCTGCTCAGTGCAGGAATCCAAGTCAGAGCATCCCTGACAGATGGCTGTCCAGCCTCGTCTCAAATGCCTCCAGTGTGGGAGAGCCCACCAACTCCCTAGGTAATGGGTTCCATTGCCGTATTGCTCTGTCAGTCAGGAAGTTTTTCCTGATGTTCAGCCGGAATCTGGCTTCCTGTAACTTGAGCCCATTATTCCGTGTCCTGCATTCTGGGGTGATCGAGAGGAGATCCTGGCCTTCCTCTCTGTGACAACCTTTCCAGTACTTAAAGAGCACTATCCTATCTCCCCTCCGTCTTCTCTTCTCAAGGCCAAACATACCCAGTTCTTTCAGTCTCTCTTCATAGGGCCTTGTTTCCAGTCCCCTGATCATCTTTGTTGCCCTCCTCTGAACCCTCTCGTTTGTCTGCATCCTTCTTAAAGTGTGGTGCCCAGAACTGGACACAGTACTCCAGATGAGGCCTAACCAGTGCTGAGTACAGGGGAACTGGTATTTCCCGGGATTTGGAAGCTATGCTTCTATTTTGCAGCCCAAAATAGCATTTGCCTTTTTTGCAGCCACATCACTTTGTTGGCTCATATTCAGCTTGTGATCTACAACAATTCCAAGATCCTTCTCGCTTGTAGTGTTGTTGAGCCACATATCCCCCATCTTGTAACTGTGCATTTGGTTTCTTTTTCCTAGGTGCAGAACTTGGCATTTATCCCTATTAAATGTCATTCTGTTGTTTTCTGCCCAGCGCACCAGTCTATCAAGATCACTTTGAATTTTGTTTCTGTCTTCCAGGGTATTAGCTATCCCACCCAATTTTGTGTCATCTGCAGATTTGATCATCATTCCCTGTACCTCCTCCTCCAAGTCATTAATAAAAATGTTGAAGAGCACTGGGCCCAGGACTGAGCCCTGCGGTACCCCACTCATTACTTCTCCCCAGTTTGAGAAGATCCCATTGTTAAGCACTCTTTGAGTCCGATTCTGTAGCCAACTGTGGATCCACCTGATCGTTGTTTCCCTTAGCCCACTTTGAGCTAGTTTGCTCATCAGGATATCATGGGGCACTTTGTCGAAAGCTTTGGTGAAGTTGAGGTATATTATGTCCACAGCATTCCCACAGTCCACAGGGGAGGTTACCTTATAAAAAAAATGAGATCAGATTAGTCTGGCAGGATTTGTTCTTGACAAATCCATGTTGTCTTTGAGTAATTGCTGCGTTGTTTTCAAGGTGCTTCCAGATGGATTGCTTTATAATCTGCTCCAGAATTTTCCAGGGATTGATGTCAGACTGACTCGTTTGTAGTTCCCAGGTTCCTCCTTTTCCCCCTTTTTGAAGATAGGGACAACATTAGCCCTCCTCCAGTCATCTGGCACTTCACCCATTCGCCATGATTTCTCAAAGAGAATAGACAGTGGTTCTGAGAGCTCTTCTGCCAGTTCCTTTATTACTCTAGGATGCAGTTCATCTGGCCCTGGAGATATGAGCTCATTCAAAGTAATTAGGTGTTCCTTGACCATATGCCTATCAATCTCAAGCTGCAATCCTGCCCCTTCAGCCTGTACTTCAACTTTGCCAGGGGGTCATAGACCCTCTTTTGGGAGAAGACTGAGCCAAAGTAGGAACTGAGCACTTCTGCCTTTTCTTTGTCATCTGTTATCACTTTTCCATCCTTATGTAACAGCTGAACCACCATTGCTTTCCTCTGTCTTTTACTGTGCATGTATATGAAGAAAGCCTTTTTGTTGCTTTTAGCATCCCTCGTTAACCTCAGCTCATTCTCAGCTTTAGCCTTCCTGACGCCATCCCTGCAATTCTGTGCTACCTGCCTGTACTCTTCCTTTGTTGCTTGTCCTTTCTTCCACTTCCTGTATGTGTTCTTTTTTGTTTTCAGGTCATCTCTAAGCTTTTTGTGAAGCCACATTGGCTTATCCTGTTGTCTTCCCCCTTCTTTTCTTGTTGAAATTGTTTGTAATTGTGCCTTTAGAATTTCCTTTTTTAAAAACTCCCACCCATCTTGGACTCCTTCTCTTGTTAGAATCACTTGCCATGGGACCTTATAATTGTTCTGAGTTTATTAAAATTGGCTTTCCTAAAATGCAGGGTACACGTTTGGCTACACTCGGCTTTTGCTTCCTTTAGAACCAAGAACTCAAGTATAACATGGTTGCTTTCCCCCAGAGTTCCCGTAACTGCTACTTTATCCATCTGCTTCATACTGCCTGCCAATGGCAAGGTCTGTGAAGGATCTGAGAACTGAGTGAAAATGGGACTAGTTCCATGAGTCTTTGCCCCATCCTTTTTTTTAATGCAAAGCAGGCCTGGGTGGCTAAGGGTCATGAAGGGGAATGATAGACAGATGCTGTTTAACCCTTTCCCATCCTGCTCAAAATCACTCTCCTCAAGTTCTTTGTCCCCCCACCCCACCCCGCAAAGGGAAAAGACTGGGATACCTATCTTTTTGCTTTGTAGGGAGAAAAGCAGCAGGGGTGGTGAGGAGAGATTTTAAGTGGAAAGGCCAGCCCAAGAGGAAAGAATTCATTGCAGCCCCCTAGGGCTCCAATCTTCCTGCCTCTGAATCCCCCCCCCCCATCCTGATATCACTGGTAGCAGCAGCAAGGAAAAAGCGATCTGTATCGGTATTAGAATTTGGGGGTGGGGAATAGGTATGGAAGGGCCTGATGAAATCCACAACCTTCATTCCTTGACTCCCTACAATTTTAGTCAAATTGTTATGTGTATGTGCCCCCCTGCCACCCCATAGACTTAAAAAAAAAAGTTACTTATATCGTGCCTTTCTGCCAAGGAGCCCAAAGCAGCATACATGTGCCTACTCCTCTCCATT
The DNA here is from genome assembly GCF_057233095.1 of Heloderma suspectum. NCBI lineage: Eukaryota > Metazoa > Chordata > Lepidosauria > Squamata > Helodermatidae > Heloderma > Heloderma suspectum. The sequence continues at coordinate 166,630,100 of NC_139459.1, read as the reverse complement.
TATCCTCACAAGGTTGTTAGGCTGAAAGTCAGTGTCCCAAAATCAAGTGAGCTTCATGGAAGAGTGGGGACTAGAACTGGGGTCTCCCCAGCTCTAGTCCAACACTCTACTATACCACACTGGCTCTAAAAACAGTATCTAAGGGAGTAATCAGAAAAGATAAGGTAGCCAGGGTCCCTCTGTCCACCCTGGGACTGGTCTCAGTGCTAGAATAGGGGAGAATTTTAAAAGTTTATCTGCCTAAATAAATGAGCACAAACAAAGAGGTGGTGGCCACCAAAGAGTGGTGACCTAAACTACAGTCTGTGGCTTTAGTAGAACTGGGGTGAAATTCAGGATAGTCATGTGCTATACAGTATTTCTTGAAGAGGGAGAAGTAGAATTGAGACACGCTATTTTTTCAGCAAGCATCAGCACTGAAAACATGGCTTTTTAAAAACTAATTTCAACCACTCTCTTCCTAGGCCTTTTTCTACCCACAGTAGAACTCTACAATGCCTCTTTTCTTCCAGAGACAAAGTATGTCAGGGACAAAAGACACTGGGAACCTAGGATTGTAAACAGTGTCTAATCTCCCTCTGAACAAACAGCATGGCCAAGGAGAGGGAAGTGGGAAGGATTGGGTGGTGCAAAGATGACCACACTCCTGGCTTGCTCTGTGCCTGTTCACCCTCATTACACTTGCCATGTTCAAACAAAGAAATATTTAAGCAGGGAAAAGAAGGGATTTGTTAGGTTTCCAGATATCCTTCATGCTTTAAGGTTATTCCTCAGGCTGTATCCACATCAGCATATCTGCATCACAATCTTTAGAGTTTTAGTTCTTAATCCTCCTAGGCAGCATTGGAGTGGAGAGGGGAAATCTTGGGCGAGTAACCTGCTTTTGCCCCAAACCATCTGCACTAGCCAGACACCATCAGGACTGGCCCAAGACCGTTTGCTGCTTCAGCAGGCTGCACTGGGTAATTCAGGAGATATCCCATGATCCTTTGAAATGTAGCAAACATTTCTGGGACACAAACCTCTCCATGCATTAGATAGAAACTAGTGCTGTGCCGAAAATTTCTCCCACATTTTTTTCGACCATTCTCATTCAATTTGATAGAAAATAAATTACTTTCAAAAAGAAATCCAAAGAAGGAGAAATTTTGGAGAAATTCTCATGGGTTGGGTTTGGGGTTCTTGTGCTCACCTTACTTATGAGGTGGCTGAGAAGTGTGTGTGAGTGTCCTGTCTGTCATCGTACAATAATCTCTGTGGCAGCCTGTAGCCTCCTTGGCTTCCTGCACTTCAGTTGAAGCCATCATGAGGAAGACATCACGAGGCAATTCCTCCCATGGGGCTTTTTCAGTTCAGGAAGTGCAGGTGGGCTGGGAGGCTGCAGAGCAATGGAAAGATGTGTGACAGAGAGAGAAAACACACACAGCCCCCTCGGCCACCTCGCAGTGATTAGGTAAGCTAAAAAATACCACCAAAAGAAATTCAAAGCTCTGCCTCAGAAAAGGGGAAACCTCAGCACAGCCACTTACAGAAGCAGTGCAATAAACCAAAAACCCTTAGGAAAAAAGAAAGAACCTGTGCTACAACCCCTGCCAATAGTGAGCCCTGTCTGTGAGAAACTGTTGGAGAATTTCTCCTCCCCAGGAGAAATTCAGTAAAATTGTACCCCCAATTTCTCTGTCCACAGATAAGCTGGAGAATTTTGAGAGGCCATTTGTGCACAGCTCTAATAGAAACATTACTGCAAGGGACGCTGCAGCGTATCACTTTGATTATCCAGTGCTCTATTGGTGCCCTTAAAACTCCAAGCAGCCTTGAGTCACACATGTGCAGTTGGGCTTGCTCTAGTTCCTATTTGGGGTGCTTCTAGATGAGGCCCTTATGGTGCAATCACCCTGAATCATTCACATAATTTTATGTGGATTCTACGTAGTGTCATCTTCCACTTGTAACCCTCCTCTGTTTTCCTGCTGCTACTTTCATATATTTTCTTACCTCAGAAAATGTGTTCCTGAAAAAGATGGAATAGTGCTAGGAGTCCTCCATCTGGAAGCACCCCAGTATTTTGTGAGACATCAGTTTTCCCATTTAATCAATCAGAATTGTATTGACAAGGTCAGGGATGGGCTGTATGTGACCCTACCCCACCCCCACTCTGGCAAAAAAAAATCCCCAAACCCTAAATATTTTAAACAAAAAATGGCCACGTTAGCACTATGGAGTGCGAAACTGGCCAAATTTAGCTTGTTTTTAAGCAAAATGTGACCCGGATGGTGCCCTGTAGCCACTACAGAGCACTATATGGTCAAATGTAGCTTCAAAAGAAGTGAACTTTGGCCCGTATAGCGCTCCGTAGCACTAACGTGGCTATTTTTGGGTTATTTTTTTCCCCAGCTGGCCCACAGAGTCCAACCCATGGAGGGTGGGTCTTGGGGGGAGGCAAAATGTCCCTGGACCCCCCCTAAGTTGCCCACCCCTTCTGTAGCTTATAACAGTCAAAGTAAACAAAAGTGATATGTGTCATTACACAACTCCAGAAGGCAATACACATTTTAAATATCCAACATAATTGACCATCCTTTATGCTGGCCATTTCCAGCAGGGTAGCTAGCCATGTTAGTCTTTTGCAGCAAAAGAAACAACAAAGACTCTGATAACATTAAGATGAACTACCACATTTCTATCTTTAAAAAATTGATACAGTTAAACAAACAAAGCTACCTTTTTTTAGTAATGTCTCTTTCACTTACTAAGAGTAAATCCTTACTGTTCTGCTGAACAGGGGTGGGGGCGGAGGAAGTCTATGAACACTACAATCTTATATCACTTTTATACCAATTTAACTGTGGTGTTTTCCCCCAAGGAATTCTGGGAATTGTGATTTGTTGAGGGCACTGAGGATTCTTTGACTAACCCCCACTACTCAGAGAACTACAGTTCCCAATATTACCTAGGTAGAGGAAAACTAAAGGATTTTAGGCTGGTGTAGAGATGCCCCAAGTCTGTGATGCAGATGCTTCCTTAGTCTAGCTAGAAACTGAGCTATTTTCTTTGTACTTGGACAGAAAGTAGTCTAACAAATACCAGTGCAGATCTTCCATAACCTTTGTACCACAGACATAATAGTACACAGATACAAAGGTGTTTTTTCTGCGCCGCCCTTCTAAAACAGGTATTGGCATGAGATCCTGGTTTGATTTCAAAAACAACTTCAGTAGCCATTGCTACAGAGTGCTTCTTAGTTTAAAGTTCTCCTATGATTGCTGGTAACTAGAGCTGTGCCAAATGTTTATGGGGTTCAATTTTGGCTTTGAAAGTTGCCACTTCGGGGGCCTAAATGTTTTCAAGCTCTATCTTCACCTTCCAGAGTTTTAGACATTTGTTCCCACCTGTTCTCAACCCGGGTTCTGTCATAGTCTGCTGCTGCTTGCTGTGGTGGTAGTAGTAGTGGTGGGGGATCCCAGACGCCAAGGCAAACTGGCCAACGCTTCCTTTTTCTATGAAGCTGGACTATCAGACTGGCTACCCATCAAGGAGTTTGATGAGGAGCTTGTTCTGTTAGATTAAGTTCTAGCCTTAAAAGTGTGCGTGTGTGTGAGTGAGAGTGAAAAGCAGGTTGTATGATCCCACAATACTGACTAGACAGTGTCTGTCAGTGAGATCGTTCCCTCAGAGCTGAACTCCTAAATACTGGGAAGTAAACCTCACAGAATTCAGTGTTTGAAGGGCCAAAACAGACATTGCATTAAATCCTTATCTAGCATCTTACTATGCCTAGTAAGCACCACGCAGGTATCCCCAATCTGAATCTTAAAAGCCCCCCATAACCCCATGCTAGGGTCCCAATCCAGATGGGGGGGCTGCACGTACTCTAGAGTAAAAAATGGGAAAAAATGTAGTTTCTAGATATAAATTTAAAGTATTTTGCTTTGCCCTAAAATTGCACCCTCAATGCCACATACGAAAGGTAAATTCGAATGCAACTATAGTTGAGGTTTATTTGTATTAATTCCATACAGGGTTAGTAAAACAATACCCAAACCCACAAAGTAGCGTGCAAGCTTTCAAGTTCAGCAGAACTCTGCTTCAGATTGGATATTACGCAAAACAACAACAATATCACAATGACAAAGTTGTGGGCAGGGGCATAGGAGACGTTGCTAAGTATGATGGAAGCCCCAGCTTGCAGTTTGTAACAGTGTTAAGGCAGAAGCTAAAAGGTATATTGTGGACTTACAATCTGATCTCACACACTTTCATTTTAAATTCAGGCTGCAATTGTATACCTATTTACTTGGAAGTAAGTTGCACTGAACTCAATGGGACTGAACTCTGAGTAGACATGTATAGGATTGTGCTGTTAGATTGTGCCTGCTAGGCCTCACAGTGACCACTCTCCTTTTGAAAATATAGAAGCCAGCAGCTATTCAAACCTGAGGGAGAGAGAAGGTGTGTGTGTGTGTGTGTCATTATTTCTTTGTCTAGTCAGCCTTGTTGCAACCTGAGATCTTTTTACAGCAGGCACAATCAAATGCCTCCTTCATTCCATTTTAGAACTGTTACGAACTGGTTCCCCTCTGCTGTGCACACAAACATCTCATGCTCTTCATGACTCACCTTGCCGCTGAATTTAAAAGAATATATATTTTGGTAAACCTCTAGCTTGAAGAAGCATTCTGGTGCACTCAGACACTAGCCTAGTACATTGTGGTCTGTCACTGTATGGAATTTTCTAATGGACTGACATGGCTACTTGTGCTTTTTATCTATTACTTGTATCCCTCTCTTCCTCCTTGGAGCTTAGGTTGGTGTACATTTTCCCGCTCTTGCTGCTTAATGAATATTATATGTTTGGTTATCATGGATGCCTTCAAAGGGCTTGGCAACAGTCAAAATCCTATACTGCTTACCTATGATTGCCAAGTCTTCAGCCAGCCTTGCTCCTGTGCCCTCCAACAGCAGCATCAGCTGCAGACAGTAGCAGGTGATAAAGTTTATCACCATGCCATAAAAAGCTTAATCTGCTGGTTTTTGCACCTCTGGCTGCTATTTCTCCTTCTGTTTTTGTGTGAAAAATGTCTATGGACAAATTTAAAACAAAGAGATACAATCCCACTACAAGAATAGATAGATAGATAGATAGATAGATAGATAGAGTCCAGGTGTCCTCTTTTACAGTCCTCTATTGGAGATCTGTCCAATTCAAGTCTGGCTGAAAGCTGAAGACTCATAAGCAGGGAGCATGGGGGCCTTGAAGTTGCCCATCAGTGTGTAGCACCTTAACAGACTGAGGGGATCTCTACATCTCAAGTTTATTGTGCATTCATGGTTGCTCACTCATTGAATTGTGCAGGTCCATTACATGACGTCATTGCTGTCCAGTAATTATTCCACTATTTCCTCCCACCTATCCCCTAAATCATATCCCTTATGAATATACAGTGGGGGTGAGGAATAGATTTAAGGGATTAGACCTGATAGACAGAGTGCCTGAGGAACTATGGAATGTCCGTCACATTGTTCAGGAGGCAGCAACTCAATCCATCCCAAAGAAAAAGAAATGCAAGAAAGCCAAGTGGCTGTCTGAGGAGGCTTTACAAGCTGAGGAAAGAAGGAAAGCAAAAAGCAAGGGAGAAAGGGGAAGATATATCCAACTGAATACAGAGTTCCAGAGAATAGCAAAGAGAGACAAGAAGGCCTTCTTAAATGAACAGTGCAAAGAAATCGAGGAAAACAACAGAATGGGAAAGACTAGAGATCTCTTCAAGAAAATTGGAGATCTCAAGGGAACGTTTTGTGCAAAGACGGGCATGATAAAGGACAAAGAAGGCAGGGACCTCACAGAAGCAGATGAGATTAAGAAGAGGTGGAAAGAATACACAGAAGAACTATACAGGAAAGATCTTAATGTCCTTGATAGCCATGATAGTAATGTCCTTGATAGCCATGATAGTGCGGTCACTGAACTTGAGCCGGACATCCTCGAGAGTGAAGTCAAGTGGGCCTTAGGAAGCATTACTAACAACAAAGCTAGTGGAGATGACAGTATTCCAGCTGAGCTATTTAAAATCCTAAAAGATGATGCTGTTAAAGTGCTGCATTCAATATGCCAACAAATTTGGAACACTCAGCAATGGCCGCAAGACTGGAAAAGGTCAGTTTACATTCCAATTCCAAAGAAGGGCAACGCCAAAGAGTGTTCAAACTACCGCACAATTGCGCTCATTTCACATGCCAGCAAGGTGATGCTCAAAATCCTACAAGCTAGGCTTCAGCAGTATGCGAACCGAGAACTACCGGAAGTACAAGCTGGGTTTCGAAGAGGCAGAGGAACTAGAGATCAAATCGCCAACATTCGCTGCACCATGGAGAAAGCAAGAGAATTCCAGAAAAACGTCTATTTCTGCTTCATTGACTACACTAAAGCCTTTAATTGTGTGGATCACAACAAACTGTGGCAAATTCTTAAAGTGATGGGAGTACCAGACCACCTTACCTGTCTCCTGAGAAACCTGTACGAGGGTCAAGAAGCAACAGTAAGAACCGGACATGGAACAACCGATTGGTTCAAAATTGGGAAAGGAGTACGACAAGGCTGCATATTGTCACCCTGCTTATTTAACTTATATGCAGAGTACATCATGAGAAATGATGGGTTGGATGAATCAGAGGTCGGAATTAAGATTGCTGGGAGAATTATCAACAACCTCTGATATGCAGACGATACCACCCTAATGGCAGAAAGCGAAGAGGATCTAAAGAGCCTCTTGTTGAGGGTGAAAGAGGAGAGTGCAAAAGCTGGTTTGAAACTCAACATTAAAAAAACTAAGATCATGGCATCTGGCCCTATCACTTCCTGGCATATAGAAGGGGAAGAAATGGAAGCAGTGACAGATTTTACTTTCTTGGGCTCCAAGATCACCGCAGACGGTGACTGTAGCCATGAAATTAAGAGACGCTTGCTCCTTGGGAGGAAAGCTATGGCAAACCTAGACAGCATAGTAAGAAGCAGAGACATCACCTTGCCAACAAAGGTCCGTCTAATCAAAGCTATGGTTTTCCCAGTAGTAATGTATGGCTGTGAGAGCTGGACTATAAGGAAGGCTGAGCGCCGAAGAATCGATGCTTTCGAACTGTGGTGCTGGAGAAGACTCTTACAAGTCCCCAGGACTGCAAGGAGGTCAAATCAGTCAATCCTAAAGGAAATCAACCCTGAGTGCTCATTGGAAGGACAGATACTGAAACTGAAGCTCAAATATTTTGGCCACCTAATGCGAAGAGAAAACTTACTGGAAAAGACCCTGATGCTGGGAAAGATTGCAGGCAAAAGGAGAAGGGGACGGCAGAGGATGAGATGGCTAGATAGCATCACCGATGCAATGAATATGAACCTGAGCACACTCCGGGAGAGTGCGCAGGACAGGAAGGCCTGGCGTGCTATGGTCCATGGGGTCACGAAGAGTCGGACACGACTGAACGACTGAACAACAACAACAACAACATCCCGTGTTTTCCTCAAACGGAAAAAATTGGGTATTTTTCCAGATATGCACGAATGGAGAGCCACGTCCTCCTCATGTATGTCTCCTCTAGCATGAATTAAGCACTGGGTGTGGTTGTTGGGGGCGTGGTCATGATGTCGAAGGTGGTGACTAAGGTCTGATGGGCATTCAGCATTCCAGCTCCTGCGCCATTTTGTCTCCTCGCCATTTTGAGCCTGGCTGTTCAAATCAGAGCGGCAGAGTGGCAGCGTGTGGTGGTGGTGGGGCAGCAGAGTGGAGGAGCAGCAAAGGGGCTGAGCCGCAGGGACAGGCCAAAAGCATGGAATAGGGAGGTGGGACCCAAGGAGATTGGTGGGAGGGCTGTCAGCTTGTCAGCGATAGAATCATAGAATCGTAGAATAGAAGGGTTGGAAGGGGCCTAAAAGACCATCCACTCTGAACCCTCTCCAGTTTGTCAGCATCCTTCTTAAAGTGCCATGTGCAGAACTGGACACAGTACTCCAGATGAGGCCTAACCAGTGCTGAGTAGAGGGGAACTGGTACTTCCTGGGATTTGGAGGCTATGCTTCTATTAATGCAGCCCAAAATAGCATTTGCTTTTTTTGCAGCCACATCACATTGTTGGTTCATATTCAGACCCTCTTTTGGGAGAAGACTGAGCCAAAGTAGGAATTGAGCACGTCTGCCTTTTCTTTGTCATCTCTTATAATTTTGCCATCCTTATTTAATAGTTGAGCCACCATTTCTTTTCTCTGTCTTTTACTATGCATGTATCTGAAGAAAGCCTTTTTGTAGCTTTTAGCATCCCTCGCTAACCTCAGCTCGTTCTCAGCTTTAGCCTTCCTGACGCCATCCTTGAAATTCTGTGCTACTTGCCTGTACTCTTCCTTTGTTGCTTGTCCTTCCTTCCACTTCCTATTTGTGTCCTTTTTTGTTTTCATGTCATCCCTAAGCTTTTTGTGAAGCCACATTGGCTTTTTCTGTTGTCTTCCCCCTTCTTTTCTTGTTGAAATTGTTTGTAATTGTGCCTTTAGAATTTCCTTTTTTAAAAACTCCCACCCATCTTGGATTCCTTTTCTCGTTAGAGTCACTTGCCATGGGACCTTACTTATAATTGTTCTGAGTTTATTAAAATCGGCTTTCCTAAAGTCCAGGGTACGCATTTGGCTACACTCGGCTTTTGCTTCCTTTAGAACCAAGAGCTCAAGTATAACATGGTCATTTCCCCCCAGAGTTCCTGTAACTGCTACTTTATCCACTTAGTCATCTCTGTTGGTTAGGATCAAGTCAAGAATAGCCTGTCCTCTAGTTCCTTCCTCTACTTTCTGTAGGAGGAAGTTATCTGCAACCCAAGTCAGGAATTTCTTGGAGGGGCCATGTTTTGCAGAATTTGTCTCCCAACAAATATCGGGGAAATTGAAGTCCCCCATTACTACTACATCATGCTTCCTTGAAACATTGGCTATTTGCTTTTCAAAAGTTTAATCCTCATCTTCTTCTTGGTTGGATGGATAGACTCTGACCACCATGTTCCATTTATTCTTTGCTCCATTTATTTTAACCCAGATGCTCTTGATGGGGCTACCAAGCTCATCCTCCTGTATTTCTGTACAGAGATATGTATTTTTCACATATAGTGCAACGCCACTCCCTTTCTGTTCCTCCTGTTCTTTTTGAACAAGTTATATCTTTCAATTGCTGTATTCCAGTCATGAGAGTCATCTCACCAAGTCTCAGTTACACCTATCAGGTCATAATTTCCCTCCTGTATTAAGAGTTCAAGTTTGTTCTGTTTGTTTCCCATACTCTGGGCATTAGTATATAGACATCGAAGACCATGTGCTTCATAGTCTGGCTTTCTTCCTATATGTTTGTGAAGACTATTATTGGGTGCTATTAGAGCTGGTCTCTCTGTTGCAGTGCATGAGCATCATCCATTGTTACCCCCAACTTTACGTCTCCCTTCCCTGTAGGATTCAGTTTAAAGCCCTTCTGATAAAGTTCTTCATGCTGTGGCCAAACACATTCTTCCCATCCTTTGTGAGGTGCAACCCATCCCTTGCCAACAGTCCGTCTTCCAGGAAGTATAGCCTGTGGTCCCAGAATCCAAATCTCTGTCGTCAGCACCACCTTCATAGTCAGTCATTCACCTGGAGTATTTTTCTTTCCTTTTCTATCCCTCTTCTAACTACTGGAAGGATGGATGAGAAAACTATCTGGGCCCCAAAGTTCTTGAGTTTCCTTCCCAAAGCTTCAAAGTCTGACGTGATTTCTTCGTAGCTCCGCTTGGCGGTATCATTTGTTCCCACATGGATGAGAAGAAAGGGATACCTGTCAGTGGGCTTTATGAGTGCAGGCAACCCTTCAGTCACATCTCTAATCCGTCCTCCCGGGAGACAGCATACCTGGCGAGTCACGGCATACTTGGGTTTCGATCCTCATCCACCAGTAATGTGCAAGGGGAGGGAAAGGGGCAGGAGCCCAGGAGCAAGTATCACTGAACCTGGAGTGTGTGTAATGCCTCTTCATGGAAACATAACACTATGGGAACGGCCATCTACAGAGAAGGAAGCGCATGTAAAGGGAATCAGTTGTGATCCTGTATTTAAAATGGAAACAGAAAACCCCGTTTTAAATGCAGGATTTTAGGCTGGTGTAGAAATCCCCTGAGACGGCACACAGGTTGCCTGGTCAGAGTCTTCATCACTATGATGCACTGTATTATATTTCTAATTGTAGTAATTTCTGAATATGCACCTATACATGTAAGTTAACATATGCAAATATTATGCAAATTGGTGTCCTCTTTTTGGGTGATGCATTTCCTCTTTTTTGGTGATGTGTAAGTGGTCATCCTACACGCAGCCCACATCCTTGCTTCTCAATGCAATATTTTAAGTATCATCCTTTGATGTTTCCTTCATGAGGCTAGTCCATGAAACTCTTTGAAATATTAGATAGGTAAGAAAGGACTTTCTTCCCTCCCCTCCCAATAACAGCCTATTTGGATAGTAAATGTTGTTGGATGTGTTTGAGTGGCAGCTATGCTATAAATAATTACAGCCTGACCTCAATTTTCCAAAAGGTACATTGTTATGGTCAAGTGTCTTTATGAAATCCTGCTTGCTTCAGAAACCAGTGCAAGACAGTGTAGAATACAGGAAATAGCAGGCTGTGAGCAATGAGTAGAAGAGAGCATGACAGACGTGTGAGAGCATTGTCACCTGTCATTGTGATGGTTTCAGCAGTGAACTTTGGGGCTAGAACAGGGGTGCTACAAGCACAAAAGAGCGTCCCTTACTTCATCTGTGAAATGTTAGAAGGTATGCCCCCCCCCCCCCCAGGTCACTGACCTAAAGTTTGGATCACCATTGTGTTCCATGCCTGGGCAGGACATAGGTGAACAGGCCAGAATTGTTGCAGTCTGAAGGAGCCTTTTGGTAGTGTCTGTTCCTGGGAATTGTTTCATGGTGTGTGAGGAGTAGATTGCACTACAATGTTACTTCCCTCATCCTTGATTTGCAGCCAAGGAAAGGCCTGGGATGCTTCTAGTAACTTCCCAGTCCATTTGGCCTTGTCTATCAAGGGTGGGAATTGGGAGGAATGAGGCCTTGTAATGGTGTGGTGGCTTGTTGGGGCTTGGCTTCCTCAGGGGGGTTTGAATGTTCAACTTCCCTTAAAGGAAAAGTCAGTCTCTCTTCCAGCCTTCCCCAACCTGGTGCTCTTGTGGTATGTTGGACTGCAACCCCCATCATCTCCCAGCCAGCACAGCCATGCTGGCTGTGGATGACTGGAGTTGTAGTCCAACAGAACTGGGGGGCACCAGGTTGGAGAAAGCGCTAATCCTTTAATTTATGGAGAGATAAGTGAATATCTGCAGGCAAGATTTTTCCAATTGTTCATCGAGGGAAGCACTATACATTACTTTGGCAAATGTTTCTTCCCAAACTTGTATTTGATGAAGTAACATGGATGCAGGAGTGGGAATATTTTTAGGGGAGAATCAGTGGACAGGAGAGATGGGTGCTTTACCTGTCCTATAGAGTGGCCATGTAGAGGACAGTCCAGAAAAAAAGTCAGCATCTCTAGATTCTGCCTCAGGTTTCTCTATCCAGCTTAAGAACCAGTAGCTAACCATAGATTCCCAGTAGTTAACTATGGGTTTGGGGTTGGTCTGAATTACCTTTGAAGGGTCCCTTCACCCAGTACCTCTGACTGCAAAGATATTCAAGATCCCTTCCATCTATGTAATCTTTGACTCTCTGATTTCTGAAAATAGAGCCATCGGTGTGGGTACTTTGAGGTAATACATCTTAAAACCCCAAAAGGACAGTTGATAACAAACATTTTGGTGATGTGTTTCAATGGGAGCTAGCATAGAAAGCATAGACGATGGGCAGAAATTACTAATCTTTCTTCTCCCCACTACGCAAGGGGAGGGGGTGAGTGAGGTATGTCTTTATCAGGAAGACCTTCTGTGCTTGAACTGGATCTGAAAAGGAGGCAGAGAGCTGACTTTGTTCTCTGCAGGAAATCCTATCGTATATGGGTTCCCCTCTACATCTGATGGGGAGCAGGATTCTGTTGGAGTGTTAACGCTGTGAAACCCTATCTTATGCTCAGCCTGTATATATGTAAAAATGAAATTTACCACAATAAATACACATATCACAGAAATGCCATAAGTCTCCAGTTTCTATGGAAACTGAACCCTGAGTAAGCATTGGAACCCTTGAAACATCTCACTGCTCTGAAGTGGGGTGCATGCATATAACAATATCATTACTTTTGCCTTAACCAAGGGGTTACAGATGCCAGGTTTTGAACTGGCCCTTGTAGCTGTCATGTAACAGCAGTTTGATCTGCAGACAAAACAGTATTTTGCCCCATGCCCTGGAAAGCTTCACCTGATTATTTCCTCACATCAAACCTCTGTTACAGAAGCAGGCTTGGCTGATTTTTTCCTGGCTTCCTGGCAATTCTACAGTGCATGGTTGTTGTTGTAGTTGTTGTTGTTCAGTCGTTCAGTCGTGTCTGACTCTTCGTGACCCCATGGACCATAGCACGCCAGGCCTTCCTGTCCTGCGTTCTCTCCCGGAGTGTGCTCAAGTTCATATTCATTGCATCGGTGATGCTATCTAGCCATCTCATCCTCTGCCGTCCCCTTCTCCTTTTGCCTTCAATCTTTCCCAGCATCAGGGTCTTTTCCAGAGAGTTTTCTCTTCACATTAGGTGGCCAAAATATTTGAGCTTCAGCTTCAGTATCTGTCCTTCCAATGAGCACTCAGGGTTGATTTCCTTTAGGATTGACGATTTGACCTCCTTGCAGTCCAGGGGACTCGTAACAGTCTTCTCTAGCACCACAGTTCGAAAGGATCAATTCTTCGGCGCTCAGCCTTCCTTATAGCCCAGCTCTCACAGCCATACATTACTACTGGGAAAACCATAGCTTTGATTAGACGGACCTTTGTCGGCAAGGTGATGTCTCTGCTTCTTACTATGCTGTCTAGGTTTGCCATAGCTTTCCTCCCAAGGAGCAAGCGTCTTTTAATTTCATGGCTACAGTCACCATCTGCGGTGATCTTGGAGCCCAAGAAAATTAAATCTGTCACTGCTTCCATTTCTTCCCCTTCTATATGCCAGGAAGTGATGGGGCCAGATGCCATGATCTTAGTTTTTTTAATGTTGAGTTTCAAACCAGCTTTTGCACTCTCCTCTTTCACCCTCAACAAGAGGCTGTTTAGATCCTCTTCGCTTTCTGCCATTAGGGTGGTATTGTCTGCATATCGGAGGTTGTTGATAATTCTCCCAGCAATCTTAATTCCGACCTGTGATTCATCCAACCCGGCGTTTCTCATGATGTACTCTGCATATAAGTTAAATAAACAGGGTGACAATATGCAGCCTTGTTGTACTCCTTTCCCAATTTTGAACCACTCGGTTGTTCCATGTCCGGTTCTTACTGTTGCTTCTTGACCCTCGTACAGGTTTCTCAGGAGACAGGTAAGGTGGTCTGGTACTCCCATCACTTTAAGAATTTGCCACAGTTTGTTGTGATCCACACAATGAAAGGCTTTAGCGTAGTCAATGAAGCAGAAATAGACGTTTTTCTGGAATTCTCTTGCTTTCTCCATGATCCAGTGAAAGTTGGCGATTTGATCTCTAGTTCCTCTGCCTCTTCGAAACCCCGCTTGTACTTCCGGTAGTTCTCGGTTCGCATACTGCTGAAGCCTAGCTTGTAGGATTTTGAGCATCACCTTGCTGGCATGTGAAATGAGCGCAATTGTGCGGTAGTTTGAACACTCTTTGGCGTTGCCCTTCTTTGGAATTGGAATGTAAACTGACCTTTTCCAGTCTTGCGGCCATTGTTGAGTGTTCCAAATTTGTTGGCATATTGAATGCAGCACTTTAACAGCATCATCTTTTAGGATTTTAAATAGCTCAGCTGGAATACTGTCATCTCCGCTAGCTTTGTTGTTAGTAATGCTTCCTAAGGCCCACTTGACTTCACTCTCGAGGATGTCCGGCTCAAGTTCAGTGACCGCACTATCATGGCTATCAGGGACATTCAGATCTTTCCTGTACAGTTCTGTGTATTCTTTCCACCTTAATCTCATCTGCTTCTCTGAGGTCCCTGCCTTCTTTGTCCTTTATCATGCCCGTCTTTGCACAAAACGTTCCCTTAAGATCCCCAATTTTCTTGAAGAGATCTCTAGTCTTTCCCATTCTGTTGTTTTCCTCGATTTCTTTGCATTGTTCATTTAAGAAGGCCTTCTTGTCTCTCCTTGCTATTCTCTGGAACTCTGCATTCAGTTGGATATATCTTCCCCTTTCTCCCTTGCTTTTCGCTTTCCTTCTTTCATCAGCTACTTGTAAAGCTTCATCAGACAGCCACTTTGCTTTCTTGCACTTCTTTTTCTTTGGGATGGATTTCGTTGCTGCCTCCTGAACAATGTTACGGACCTCCGTCCATAGTTCCTCAGGCACTCTGTCTATCAGGTCTAATCCCTGAAATCTATTCCTCACCTCCACTGTATATTCATCAGGGATATGATTTAGGTCATACCTGAATGGTGTAGTGGTTTTCCCTACATTCTTCAATTTAAGCCGAAATTTTGCAACAAGAAGCTCATGATCTGAGCCACAGTCAGCTCCAGGTCTTGTTTTTACTGACTGTATAGAGCTTCTCCATCTTTGGCTGCAAAGGACATAATCCATCTGATTTCGATATTGACCATCTGGTGATGTCCATGTGTAGAGTCGTCTCTTGTGCTGTTGGAAAAGAGTGTTTGCTATGATCAGTGTGTTCTCTTAGCAAAACTCTATTAGCTTTTGTCCTGCTTCATTTTGTACACCAAGGCCATGCCTGCCTGTTATCCCGGTGATTTCTTGACTTCCTACTTTAGCATTCCAATCCCCTATGATGAAGAGGACATCTTTTTTTGGTGTTAGTTCTAAAAGGTGTTGTAGGTCTTCATATAACCGATCAAGCTCAGCTTCTTCGGCATCAGTGGTTGGGGCATAGATTTGAATTACTGTGATGCTGAATGGTTTGCCTTGGATTCGTACTGAGATCATTCTATCGTTTTTAAGATTGTACCCCAGTACTGCTTTTCCCACCCTTTTGTTGACTATGAGTGCTACTCCATTTCTTCGAAGGGATTCTTGCCCACAGTAGTAGATATGATGGTCACCTGAATTAAATTCGCCCATGCCTGTCCATTTTAGTTTGATGATTCCCAAGATGTCAATGTTCAATCTTGCCATCTCATGTTTGACCACCTCCAGCTTCCCTTGATTCATTGATCTGACATTCCAGGTTCCTAAACAATATTGTTCTTTACAGCATCGGATTTTCTTTTCACCACCAGACACATCCACAGCTGAGTGCATGGTTACTGGGGAGTAAATCCTGAGATTTAATTCCGTGGGACACTTCTGACTAGAGTTGCCAACTGCCAACAAAAGCAGCCTATCCTGCTCCTGTTCCTTTAACAATAGTTTGATGCGCAGAAATTGGTGGGTGAAGCTTTTCGCAGAATAGAGGTTGGCATTAAACCCTGATAATGTCTGCATTGCAAATGGCTATTAAAGGTCCAGCTACAAGAGCTGGTTAGTTGGCAGCCCCAACGCCCAAGTAAATATTTATACAATCTAATTTATATATGCATTTGTTTATAATACCTATATCCCACCTTTCAGTTGTGGATGGCGATGCCCAAGGTGGCTTACGTCAAAATAATTTAATCTAAACAATAACAGTTTAAAACAAACACACATTAAACAACGGCTCAAAAATCAGGTATATTTTAGGCCTGCCAGAATAAATGTTCACCTGGTGTCGAAAGTAGTGTTGAACATAAAGGAAGATTCCTGCATGTAGGAAGGCATTTTGGTGCACTTTTCATCAATACATTTCGGTGCATTAGCATGCGCTATGTTATGACCGATTTCCTGGTATGTCTACTGGGGGTGGGTGGGGGGTGGAATAGATGGGGAGCTCTACCCATCTCTCTATGATGCCAGGACCCCCACTGTGCTGTTCCTAGCAGGATATTTCTCTGCTATTCTTGCCACTGTGTGGACGGTAATAGAAATGCAGGCTTTAGACAGGGTTGAAAGCAGCTATGGTTAACACCAACAGCCAGGAACAAAACAAGGGGGAAAGTGTTGGATTCCAGGGGGGTATTCAAAACACAGACACAGCTGACTTCGTGATGTAAGTTCATGCTACTAGTGGGTTATTATGTGATATTATTGGGTTGCTGTGAACCACTCAGCATTAAATATATATTATTATTACTATTATTGTATATTATTATTATTGATTCATTAGCCTTCTTTTATAAAAAGCACACAAGGCAGCTTACATAACATCAGTAGAACTAAGTTTTTTTTTAAAAAAAAATCACAAACAAGTGACTGTTTGTTTATAACTCCCCTGCTCCAAAATTAAAATGCCCCCACTCCAAGAAACTTGGGAGAGAGCCCAAAGGGGAAGAATGACACATTGTGACAACTATTTAAGTTCCCTTACTGACTGAAATATACCACCTTGGGAAAGGCTGCCAACTTTTTACCTAGCACCTGCTCCTGTGCCTCTTTGTGATCTGCATTTATTTATTTGTGAGCTGCCTCTTTTTCCAAAGGCGCATTAGCAGTTGATACAATATTTATCTTCATGCCATGTGAAAGTTCACCTGCTGATTTTTACAGCTCAACCTGCCATTAAAGGCATGAGAGTAGGCCATGCAAGCCTTTTCTGGTCTGCTGGCAATCCTACTTGCAGGGTTCACACACTTAAAGGTCTTTGTACTTGCAGCCAGTGGTCTGTAAACAATTTGATTCTCTGCAGTGAGAATCAGGGTTGCCACTATTTCCTAAGCAGATCTTATTTGCAGCTGCTCAGCCAGAAGAAATTCAGCAGCCAAAACTTTTCCCCGTTTAAAGATAGGAAAAGCTCTATGACTAGCTGATTGTCTGCTTGTCATGCAGCTGTTAAAAGGCATAGGAGCCCTGTCCTGATAATATAGTTGGTGACCCTTGCTGGTCCATGTCCCAAGTGCATTGTATAGGATGGGCAATGGGAACCCTACCAGAGAGACTGGGGACATCAGGTCATCATGCTCCCTTGAATATCACAGGTATGACCTTATTTCAGAAGTCCATAGCATTCTATAGGATTGATAAATGATTAAACCAGTTCAGCGGTCCCTATTTTCTGCTACCTGCTCCTAGTAAAGAGTCACACAAAAAGTGAAGGTATCTGTGTTGGTCAAAAGAAAAATGCTGAAATCCATTAGCATAATACCTTTATTAGGCCAATTCAAAGATCACAAAATACTGTGCAAGCTTTCGAGTTATCCAGAACTCTTCATCTGGTAAGATGGTAAACAAAGCAAAATTGGGGTGGGGAGAATGGCTGATGTTCAAGCCATGGAGTCTGCATTTGGTTACTGTCTTAAAACAGAAAGTGGGAGGGGACTGCTCATATTCAAATTAGTAAAGAGTGTATTAATTTCTGCTTGTGAAACGTTGGCGAAAATGTCATAATGAGGTAGTAGTAACAGGAAGAACATCTAGCAACAGGCCAGGATGTGGTACTACATCTCCCATCGTGCATCGCGGCTCTATGGCCAGTGCCAGGAATTGCAGTTCTAATCTCTCCCTCCCGCCTCCAGCCCTCATCATGTGATTCGCGTCCTCTGAAAAACACGTGGGAAGGGGAAAGACGGATCTTCCGGGGCAGGATGCTGCAAAGGATAGCGGTGAGGGGGCCAAGTGCACGTGGGTTTGATGGGCGGGTGGCAATAATTGTGGGTGCTTGGGTGTAAGTAGTGAGGGGAAATTGGAGCACCCGAAGGTGAAGCATCCCTGGTATAGGTATGCTTCTGTTCCCCTGCTTCAAACTCCTTAAAGAGAAACAAGCAACCACACCAAGCTGCACAGAGAGTAGAAGAGCATAAGAAGAGCCTTGTGAGATCAGACCACCCCTTCCCCCTTCTGCCCTCCAGATGTTTTGGACTACAATTCCCAGCATTCCTGACCATTGGCCATGCTGGGTGGGGCTGATGGGAGTTAAAGTCCAAAACATCTGGCGGGCACCAGGTTGGGGAAGGCTGCTGTAGGTGGATATGGATCAGCTACTATCCTTAAGCCTTGGCTCCCTGCACTCCCACAGCAACGTGGGCAGAATGCTACCCTACCTTGCAGGGCTGTTTTTCAAGAGGTCCTGAAATAAGTTACTGACATGGTGTGGTACAAGAGTTACTGGCATGCAAAGTGTGTTAGACACTTGAAAAGTGACAGATAAATGCTTAGGGGTGTTTTTATTATGAAAGCAGGATACCACATACACAAGATCCCACCTCTTTTACTTGGCTTTCACTTATTCAGAATAAGTAGGTTCTGGTTTTGTGCTTACAGTGGATAAAGCTGAGTAATCTCCCCAGTTGTCATCTGAGCATGTACTGCACGTGTGATTGTGAGCATGACAAGGCTGTTAAAAAGATGTTAATTTGTATGAAGCTGGATCTGAAGCTACTGGTCGGTCTCTGGGTAATTTCCAATAGATCAATGAGGATTTCTGAGTTCCAATTATTTAACAACAGCAGCAACAAAATGACTCCCCTCTTCCCCTGAATTATACTACTGAAATGAAGACAGCTTGGGGTAACCGGGGTGGATTTTTGCATGGAAGGAGATCTCTGAGCAGAACTCAACCAAATTCCTGGGCTCAGAATTCTTTTTTTGCACCAGACTCCAGTTGGTGGGTCTCAGGGTTCTAGTAAAATAAACAAACATAGATCCTGCAAGCTTGATGTCTTCCCACCACTGCCCTAGAGGCTTGTGAGGGCAGCAGGGAGAAAGCAAACGGGCCTTTGGCGGGCGCTGGGAAGGGGAAAAGGTAGGAGCAGCGGCTTTCTGATAGCAGCCATGGGAGAGAGGACAAGCTGGGGAAGGGGAGGGTGGCTTCCGTGGGGAAGTGTGGGATGGTGGGTCACTAGTTCTCTCTCTCCGTAGCACCCATTGCGGCTGGGATGCCACATCTTTTCCATGGGTCGGAGCCTCCACCAGTCTCCCAAGAGCTACATCCCCCTCATCCCCATTGTAGTGGAACAGACGGTAAGCATAGCATGCTGGGGTGCGTGCGTGCATGTGTGTGTGTGTATGGGGGGGCTTCTCATGCTCTGTATGTGAAGGAAAGGGAGCAGACTAGGAACTAAAAAGTCCCAGGTATGTTATAACAGGTGGTGTAGGTTGCTAGGATTTTACTTCAGGCCTATAGCAAGAAATGGGTGGGGTGGGGGCTTAAGAGTACTGATGTGTGCATGCAAAAACGTAACTATAGAAGACAGATATAAAAGTGAAAAATAATAATTAGATAGACAGGACCCTGTCTATTTAATTTTTAATTTTCTATCGTCCCGTTCTCTTTACACTCTTTGGCTGCAAGCTCGGAGAAGTTTACTTCCTACTGAACAATTGGGCAGGTTACCGCCTGTTCGTTTTTTCTTGTATCTCCCTGAGGACTAGACACTTCTTAATTGTTATTTTTTTGTATTGAGAGCCAAAATGTCAGGGTTGGAACCTGCAATCATCAGAATCACAGAACGTGTGCATCCTTGCTTTAAGGTCCCTGATTTGTGTATGACTTTGTCTTGTTCCTTGACTCTTCTGTCCACGGCTTTCTTGGTTTTCATCAGCACGCAGCTCTTGATGCCTTTCCAAGCCCTTCTGCTCTAAGAACTCAGAATTAAACAACTCCAGCAAGCTGTTTCCTTTGTAGGAGATCTGTGGGTCCTTCTCTCTGGAGGACATTGAGACTCTCTGCCATGGAATCCTGAACCTTGAGGGCGCTTCTGCTGACCTTCTGTCTGTTTCAGGGCCGTGGCGAGCGAGCCTACGACATCTATTCTCGCCTTCTGAGAGAGCGCATTGTCTGTGTGATGGGCCCGGTAAGTGTGTGAGCTCCTTCCACCGTGGGGCAACAGGTTCAGCCAATCCAATGGGTTCACTGTTATCCCCACTCAGAATGTGGTACTGGGTGCAAACTTCAGCTTCCTGGGGGAGACTGATTTTATTTATTTCTTAGTGTGTGGGCAATGCCTGCTGAAATCTCAGTAGCCAGAAGAGTGGCTGGGTAAGATTTCCAGAGTCAGAAGGCAGGGTTTTCAGTGATCAGGACAACTCCATAACCTTCACCATAACTAACAAAATCAGAGTCAATTATGCAAAGCAGAGAATCAGTTATGAAAAATTTGAGAAAATGTGCAAATTAGCTTCATGTAATTTATAAATTGCAGAGCTTGGATTACTTTATTGGCTAGGTCTTTGATTTCTTTTTTTAGCAGAGAATACACATAGCTCAACAAAGGTTCGTATAATCAAAGCTATGGTTTTCCCAGTAGCAACGTATGGCTGTGAGAGCTGGACTATAAGGAAGGCTGAGTGCCAAAGAATCGATGCTTTCGAACTGTGGTGCTGGAGAAGACTCTTACAAGTCCCCTGGACTGCAAGGAGGTCAAATCAGTCAATCCTAAAGGAAATCAACCCTGAGTGCTCACTGGAAGGACAGATACTGGAGCTGAAGCTCAAATATTTTGGCCACCTAATGTGAAGAGAAAACTCTCTGGAAAAGACCCTGATGCTGGGAAAGATTGAAGGCAAAAGGAGAAGGGGACGGCAGAGGATGAGATGGCTAGATAGAATCACCAATGCAATGAATATGGACTTGAGCACACTCCAGGAGAGAGCGCAGGACAGGAAGGCCTGGCGTGCTATGGTCCATGGGGTCACGAAGAGTCGGACACGACTGAACGACTGAACAACAACACATAGCTCAGACTAAAATCTGTAAAAAATTATGTGAATGCTTTGCTCTGTTTCTGGCTTGGTTTTCTTTAGGTTATTCACTTCAAAGAACTGACCATGCTTTGTTCTGATTATGTCTCTTGCATTTTAGTAATGTGTGCCCTTTGTCTCCTAAGCCCCAGGCCTGGACTACAGTCTTGAGCCTGGCTTCCATCTCCAGGGGTTGGTCTGGTGGGATTCCCTTTCCTGGCTCTGGGATGGCCACCTCCCAGAAAGCCACAACACTAAGGGTCTTGGACTTGCTATTAATTCCAACAGGAGGTTTGGTTTCCTGCAGTGGGGAATTCCCCTGCTGATTGTCTTGTGTTATCTGCCTACAGATTGATGACAGCGTTGCGAGCTTGGTCATAGCACAGCTGCTCTTCTTGCAGTCGGAAAGCAACAAGAAGCCTATCCACATGTACATTAACAGCCCAGGTGCGTGACAGTAAAAAGCAAAGCGCAAGATGGGAGCAGCTTCTCTACAGCCAGTCCACATTGCTAATGGGCAGGGTGTACATGTGAAGGAGTACCACATTCTGCAGCGTACCCTGCAATAGCTTCTGGTTGCAGCCATAGTACCCAGGAATAACCTCCTTTATTCTCCCAAGGCAACACTTTTCTCTTGCTCTCTGCAGCACCTCTCCTGGAAGAGCCTGAAACAGGGGTAGCTGGGTCTCTTCGCCATAGTTGTTGCTTTTCCTCTTCCACATTCTAAAAGCAGCCTTCATGCTTCAGTGGTGCCCTCCAGATGTGTTGGGCTGCAGCTCCCATCATTCCCAGCAAACATTTTATGAAGGGCTGTATGAATGTGAAGTGGGACCTTCCAAGAAAACACAGACAATGGCTAGAGCAGGGCAGTCTATTTTCCCAACCCTCCCTCAATCCCCGTTGCTTTAGAGCAAGATTGGGGAGCAGGTGGCCCTCCAGATGATGCTGGACTGCAACCCCCATCAACCCCAGCCAGCATGGCTATTTGATAGTATGGGGGGTGTGTGTGTGTGTGTGTGTGTGTGTTAACCTTTAGGGGGCTGTAGCTCAGTGGTAGAGCTCCTGCTTTGCATGTGGAAGGTCCCAGGTTCTATCCCCAGAATCTCCAGGTAGGGCTCGAAAAACTCTTGCCTGAACCCCTGGAGAGCCCTGGCTGCCAGTCAATGTTGACAGTACTGGGCTAGGTGGACCAAGGGTCTGACTCGGTATGAGGCAGTTTCCTAGGTTTCCTTTCTTGAAGGTGTAGCTCTTGTTTAAGAACAATTGTTGTCCCAGGTCAATCCAGTGATCCCTATCACTGAACATTCTGTCTACTAACAGAAGCCCTCGGGGTTCCTCGGAACATAGTCTGAGAGCAAATGGCGTAGATTACTGCAACATTTACTGCAGTAATATCCAGAAACCACGAAGGCGTCAAACTCGCCAGGTTTGGAAGGATTTCTTCCAGTGGTGTAGTAGTAAATTTTGAATTGAGTGCCCCGTAGCCACACTCCTGGAGAGAGTCCAAAAATGCAAGCGGTGGTGTTGATCCATATCAACAGTTTTGTCTCCACCATGAACAGGTCTTTTGTAAAGCTAATGGGTCTTAATTGCCCATTCAAGACCGTGTACCTTGCATTATAACAGGGAACAATATAGTGTTGTTGGGCAAATTCATTTCTCCCCAGGTACTCTCCCCACGACCTGAGTTCGATCCCAGCGGAAGCCGGGTCTCGGGTAGCCGGCTCAGGTCGACGCAGCCCTCCATCCTTCCGAGGTCGGTAAAATGAGTACCCAGCTTGCTGGGGGAAAGGTAGTCACTCACGACTGGGGAAGGTAATGGCAAACCACCCCGCTACAGTCTGCCATGAAAACTCCAGCGAAAGCTCCCTCCCTCTAGGAGTCAGCGATGACTCGGTGCTTGCACAGGAGGAACCTTTTCCTTCAGAGGGAACAGGGAATTCTGAGGGGGGTGGCAGATGACATGGGCACCGCTGATTTCTTTTCTCCACAATCGTGGGACTGGTTCCTCCCAAACAGTTGTGTATATGCTTCGACCTAGGTGACAGATAGACTGCTGTCCTGGTGGGGCTGGCATTTTCTTTGGAGAGATGACACAGGAGGAAAGGGGTAATCCCTCCCCTCAGCACTGCAGTCTCGATCTAAGGCGAAAGCAAAAGGGTGGAGGCAGGGTGACCACTCAGGGTGTCTCCAATACCTGAGTTGGAGCTGGAAGGCTCTTGGTTGAACTGCCTGTTGTTGTGACAGATGAGCTCACCAACGTGTTGTTGAGATAAGGCAGCCTTCCCTGCCATGGTGCTCTCCAGATGTAGTGGCCGTGCTGGTTGGGGATGATGGGAGTTGTAGTCCAGTGCATCTGGAGGGCACCAGGTTGGGGAAGGCTGCCTTAGAGACCTAACAAATGCACTGTGGCCTGAATGTTCTTAGGCAAGAGTTTACTTCATCCTTCCCCAAGCTGGCGAGAGCCAGTGTGGTGTAGTGGTTAGAGTGTTTGAATGAGACTCAGGAGATCTGGGCTCTAGTCCACAGTTGGCCATGAAGCTCACTGGTTGACTTTGAGCCAGCCACACACTCAGCCTTACAGGGTTGGTGTGAGGACAAAATGGAGAGGAAGAGGACCATGTAAGCTGCCTCGGGTTCCTTGCAAGAGGAAAAAAGGCAGGATATAAATGTAATAATTAATAAATAAACCTGGTGCCCTCCAGATGTGTTGAACTACAAATCCCAGGACTCCTGATCATTGGCCATGTTGGCTGGGGCTGATGGGAGTTCCAGTCCCAAACATCTGGAAGGCACCAAGTTGGGAAAGGCTAGTTTACTTTCTTAGGTGCCACCAGGATCCTGTGATTCTGTTCACTTCCCTTCCATTAGTAGGATTTTTGGCACCAGTTTGAATGTCTGCTAATTCTGCCATCTCTTAGCTCTCCTTCAGGATGTTTGGCTTTTTCAAATAGTGTAGATTAAGGAAAGCCTTGTTGTATTTAAAACTTGAGAGCCCTGGAGTTGCAGCAAACACTTTTCCCTCTGCCCCCACCCCTCTTGCAGGTGGTGCAGTGACATCGGGCCTGGCCATTTATGACACCATGCAGTACATCCTGAACCCCATTTGCACGTGGTGTGTGGGGCAGGCAGCCAGCATGGGCTCTCTGCTGCTGGCAGCAGGTTCGCCGGGCATGCGCCACTCCCTGCCCAATTCCCGCATCATGATCCACCAGCCCTCAGGTGGGGCACGGGTAAGTTTGGACCTGCTGCTTCATGTTACAGTCAGCTGCAGAATCTCATCTAGCCAGCATCCCATCTCGGTGATGACCTGGGCAGATAGCATGACCCCCATGGCTGGGCGGGATGTGGGGGTGGGTGGAAGATCACAGCGGTCCCCCACATTCTCTGGTGCTCACTGGTGGACAAAATGCTTCCGCAGGCTGCCAAGCTCACCCCCATCTGACTCTCTGCCTCCCCTTCCAGGGCCAGGCTACAGACATTGCCATCCAGGCAGAGGAAATCCTCAAGCTGAAGAAACAGATCAACGGCATCTACGCCAAACACACCAAGCAGAACCTGGATGTGATTGGTAAGCAGCATGCTCCCTCCACTCCACTGGTGGCAGAGCCAGAGTTAAGAGATCCCACTGCAAGAAGCAGGGTGGGGAACCAAATGTGGAGTGCCAGTGGCAGCATCTAGCAATCAGGCAAGCATTTAGGGAGAGGGAAGTGAGACTCCTGCCTGGATTTGTTCCTTCCTTGGTGTTCAGTTTTTTCCCCATGGCAGTGTGATAAAGCAAGAGCTCCTTCCTTAATAGTATCATAGATCCATCATTGTTGGGCAGCAAAAGCACATGGAGGTTTTCTGGAAGCTGGTGATTCCACAGCTACAGGATGCTTTCTCCCCCTCTTCTGTCTCCTTGGAGATTTGCCATGCCCTGGTTGGCTTGGGTGGGTGGGTGGGATACTATGAGATAGTTAGCTGGGGGTGGGATGCAGCTAGAATATTGCAACTATCCCTAAGCTGCTGCTGCCCTCCAGATGTTTTGGACTTCAATTCCCATTGGCCTGAGCCAGCCTGGCTAAGAGCCAGGAATGCTGGAAGTTGTTGGCCAAAATATCTGGAGGGCACCAGGTTGAGGGAAGCTGGATTATTGGGAGTTTCTGGCATTTGTAAATGCTAGTAGCTCTTGAACTGGATCCTCGTTTAAACTGTAATAGATGTTGTGTAAGTGGGACCTGCAACAAAATGTTGCAGTGTGGAGTGCTCCTGTTCTGGATTCCCCTCCCACCCAGTTCTCTGGGGTATTTTTCCTCTGACAGTAAGCCAGAATTCCATAGCCAATGAGCACATTCAGACTTCGTTTGGGCTGTTCTTGGTTCCCCCCTCCCCCTTGCGATTTCCCCCTAAAGTTTATTTTGGAATTCTGCAAACCTTGGGGCTCCTCCAGGCCTGCTGATGCCTCCCTCTTGTGCTTGGATAGTCCCATTTTGCTACATAAGGACTGACACTTTTGAGAATTGAGTTAACTACTAGTAGATACGATACCATGTAGGTGTATTTAATCTATTATTATGGGGTGAAGCTGGATATTGATGTAAAGAAATACACCACTGTTCACCTTCTCCCCACACTGAAGGCTAAACAAAGGTTGCTGGTCCTTGCATTGCCTAGCCACGATAGCTTTAGGAGTTTTGGGCTGTGGCTCAGTGGTAGAGCTTCTGCTTTGCATGTAGAAGGTCCCAGGTTTGATCCCTGCTATCTCCAGACAGGGCTAGGAAAGAATCCTGCCTGTAATCCTGGAGAGCCGCTGCTGCCAGTCAGTGTCAACAATACTGGGCTTGTTGGACCCAGGGTCTGACTCAGTATAAGGCAGCTTCCTATGTTCCTAGATCTGGAGGAGATGGAAGTATGTTTATGCAGGAGTAAGTCCTACTGAGCTGAGTAGGACTTTGTTCCCTAATATGTGCACTCAGGATTGCCACCTAGTATGGGTATGTGTACACATAAGAAGAGTCCTGCTGAATCAGACCACAGGCATATCTGGTTCGGCATTCTGTTCACACAGTTGCCAACCAACTGCCTGTGGGAAACTCACAAGCAGGACATGAGTGCAAGAACACACTGGACATGTTCCCCAGCAACTGGTATTGAGTGGCATACTGCCTCTGATACTAGAGGTAATATATAGGCATCATGACTAGTAGCCACTATAGCCTTCTTCTCCATGAGGGTACAGGCAGATTAGTAAAACTATTTGTGGGCTTTTACTGTCCTTGGTTAGGCCCTGTCAGGTTGATATCGCTGGTCTAAGCCTTCAGGACAGTAATTATAGTGAATATTATCCAACTTGTGTGAGAATACAGGCCCTTAGCATTGGTTCCCTTAGGATTTGTGGTGGGATGTTACTTTGACAGGAAGAATGATGAGAAACTGGCACTCTTCAGAAACAAGAGCAGGTTATTTCAAAGGGAATTGAAACCTGGTGAAGAAGTCACATGGAAATAATGTGTCAAATGAGAAATGCTTCCATACAATTAAATCTGCTTATATAAGAAAAGAATATGTTTGTTGGCTAGTAATCTTCTTTATTTTGCTGAGAGTGTATTAAGTCTTTCATTAACCCAAACTGGTGTTATCCTGACAGAGGCTGCCATGGAGAGAGATCGTTACATGAGCCCAGTAGAAGCCCAGGAATTTGGCATCTTGGACAAGGTGCTCGTCCATCCTCCTCATGATGGAGAAGATGAGCCAGAGCTGGTACATAAGGAGGTTCTCCCTGCACCTGCTCCCTCCTCTTCCTCAGCTGAGCCCTGAGAGAGCAGCAGCCTCAGTTTGGAAGCTGGTTCCATCAGGGATTATTCTAGCAATGCCAACACCCTGAAGTGGGAATGGTGCTCCCTCCCACGGGTTGGTCAGTTGGACTCCTTGGAATTGCCTGGGGATGTCAGTCTTAGTGGACCTCCTCCTTAGGAGTGTCCCACCGGTAGCTGGTCAGCTGTGTTTCTAGGAGCTGGTCTCTTTGCCTTTTGCCCTTCAAGATCTGATTGTTATCCCATACGTAGCAAGGTGTTTCCTCCCCCCATTGCAGCATTGTTTAATAGAGTGATGGTTTTAAATTAAACATTGACCTCTTTGATGTGGACATTCTTTTTTCCTTTACTTTCTGTCTGAAAGGCCACTAGCAGCAGATCCTGAGGTTCTCTTGACATCTGGGTCTGCCTACTGTAACAGATTCAGATAACATAAATGCACAGGCTTGTGGGTAATAACTTTACCAGCTGTCAA
The DNA here is from genome assembly GCF_057233095.1 of Heloderma suspectum. Taxonomy (NCBI): domain Eukaryota; kingdom Metazoa; phylum Chordata; class Lepidosauria; order Squamata; family Helodermatidae; genus Heloderma; species Heloderma suspectum. Next base: position 166,602,984 of record NC_139459.1, on the reverse strand, counting down.
GCTGCAGAACCACAGCAGGACCAGTTTACAAAATTTTTGTCCCTGCCAGGTAACGACTGTGTTTCTAACACCTTCCTTACCATCCAGCTGTTCTGAAGACACCCTTTCCGCAAACCTGATGTGGAAAAGGCCCAGGATGCTGTGCATGTATCCCCTGCCTATGTCAGATCCAGGTGCTGTATCTGGAATATTGCCGTAGGTACAATCTGACTTTTGTTCCCCTTTAGTTCCCATGCATATGTGGGAGTATTGGTGAGGCATCTCACTGCCACTTACCTGACCTTGGGCACAAGTAAGGCCTACATGAAGCATGTATGTGCAGTTTCCTTGGATCTTGGGCATAAATTCCCATAGCTTTATAGGCGAAGATGACTAGAGTGGTAATGGTACAGGAATCAAACTCGCAGGTGCCCACAGTTTTCTAGGAAGCAGAATAGAAAGGGCAGGCACAGCCGGTTCCTTCTTTCTTTGCTCCTTTGGCACCATCCACACCAATTTGGCCTCATCACACATGATATATCACAGTGGAAACATGATGACTGAAAGATTATTCTGTTAGGCTGTGGGCCTGTGCATGCTCATAAATGTGTAACATGGAGCAGTTGTGCTCCCTTCTGCTGTAGAAACCACTGGGCTGGGATGCATACAGGTGTGAGTAGAGGCTACTGGGACCCCAAAGTCTCAGCTATGTAGAGTATTCCTCTGGGATACTGATATCAAACTCCTGCAAGAGATGGCTGATGTGCTTTCCCACATGTTCATTGGGGGAAGATGGAAGGGGGCCATGTAGGCAGGACTCCAATGCTGGGGTGGTGGTGGGCGACAGCCCTGGTGCTCCTTTGGGCAGCCTCTATTGCCACAAAGTCCCAGCAGGGCTCATGACTTTATGGCTGCCCTGATCCCCCTTTAAAACTAGTCAGCCCTGAGTGGTGGCCATTTCTATAGTGCCCCAGAATGATGCTACATCAGGGACATTGTGGGAAATTAAAGTGGCAGTTGTGCAGAACTGATTGGAATGCCACTGCGGCCGTTAATGTTCTCTTTCCACTACTAGGTAAGCCCACTGGGCGCTTACTGAGGTAGGATTTCCTGAACGTGGGAGTCAGACAATTGTGCAGTGCTGGTTGATTTTATTTATTTATTAAATTTTTTAATCGCCCATCTGGCTGGTCACCCAGCCACTCTGGGTGATGTACAATAATACAAACAGTTTAAGAACAATAAAATTACACATTAAAACATCATTTTCTAAAATTTCCCTAGTCCACCCCAAATGCCTGTCGGAACAACCAAGTTTTCAACGTGTGGTGGAAGCTCATTAAAGAGGGGGCATGACAGAGTTCCCTAGGGAGGGAGTTCCACAGAGTGGGGGCCACCACAGAGAAGGCCCTCTCCCCCTGTCCTCACCAGCCTAGCTGTCCTGGCTGATGGGACAGAGAGAAGGTCATCCGCGGCTGATCTTGTTGAGCGGCCTGTCTGGTGTTGCTGGAGGAGCTCCTTAAGATAGGCTGGGCCGGAACTATACAGGGTTTTAAAAGTCAAAACTAACACCTTGAATTTGGCCAGGAAAAGAACTAGTAACCAGTGCAACTCCTTCAGCACTGGAGTGATGTGATCACGCCTTTAATCAGGCAAGCCACCACATTCTGTACCAGCTGCAGCTTCCGAACTGTCTTCAAGGGTAACCCCACGTAGAGCGCATTACAGTAGTTTAGACGAGAGGAGACCAGGACATGTACTACCGATGGGAGCAGACGGTCGGGAAGGTTCTGCTTAGGCTTACTCTGCAGCCAGTTACTGTTAGGCTAGCATCAGGGGTCCCAACGTTTCAGGACCAGTGGGCACGTTTGGAATTTTGGAAGTTCATGATTACAAAATGGCTGCTATTGGGGGGTGGAGGGAGTTGCCCATCCAGAAAATGGCTGCCATAGTGGGTGTGGCCAGTCACAAAACATCTCTTTTTCTGAAGGCAAACATGAGGCTAAAAAGAGAGTAACTTGCCCCAAGAACTTAGGCAGAAGTGAGGCATGACCTCCAAAACACAAAACTGCTCTTCTGAACCTACAGTTTTCTGCTCCAACACGCATTTCACAGGAGGCGCTAGTTATTGGGCAGATTAGAAATGTAATAAATAATAGGCTGAGAGACAAGTAACTTGGCCAAGAAACACTACAAAGCAGAGGTAGGTCTGACCCCCCAATGCTGAATTACATATTTACCCAAGCAAACAAGACAAAAAAAAAGAAAAACACGGGTGGGGAGCCTGGTGGCTATCTCCAGCTACATTTTGAGCTCTGTGGCCTGGTGTTGGCTGTTGCTGTGTGGCCTCACTTGGACAAGGAGGGAAAACAAAGCACCCTGCCCAGTCGGCCTGTCCTGTGGTGGAAGCTGATTATGAAGATGTCAAGCCCCACCCTCACTAAGCTGGTGGGAGAGAATGAGGAGGTAGCCAACAAGAAACAGTCCTTTGTCATTCATGGTGCTGCCTGGGGGTAAGGGGCAATGGAGAAGCAAGGAGGCGTCAAACCCAGTGTCGGAGTACATACTTTGTGTTCACATAAGGCCCCAGGTTGGATTTTTCAGTATTTCCAGTTTATTACTTTAGGCCACTTTTAAGGGTAATACCATCTCAAGCTGGCATACAGGATAAAAAAACCTACAAAAGCATACAGGTAGGCAATAAATATACAATAAAATACTACAGAATACTATTAAAACAGATTACAGCAATAAAACCTGTAGTTTACAGATTATGGGAAGGCCAATGAAAACAGTGGGTTTTCAGAGCCTTCCTGAAGACCTGCAAAGAAGGGTCCTGATGAACCTTTGATGGAAGCTGATCCCAGAGGAGTGGGTCCACCACTGAGAAAGCTGTTTTCCTTGTACTCAACAACCTAACCTCCCTTGGTGGCAGGCAAGTGAGAATGGCCTCTGTTGACGTCAAAGTGTGGGCAGGCTGGTATGGGAGAAGGTAGTCCTTCAAGTAACTTGGGCCAAACCATTTAGGACTTTAAAGGTTAAAACCAACAATTTAAACTGGGCTTGGAAACGCACGGGCAACCAATATGGCTGGCGCAGTATTGGTATAGCCTAGTAGGGCTAAGAAGGAGAATGCCTCCCTGAGCCTAAGACCCTAAAAGAACTGCAGCCTACTGAGCTAGTGGGACTCAGTATAAGGCAGCTTCAGGTGTTTTGGAATGCAAGGAAAAGTGGATGGGGCATAAATCAAGGGGATGTGGAAGTCTGTTGGTAACTCTTGTGAGAAGGGCTGAAGAGACAGAAGCAGTCGTACAGTTAGGTAATTTTAGACTTCAGACTTAGTCTCCTCACTTCTCACCTTTAGATGATAATGTGTATTACTTCACTTGCTTCAAAAAGTGGCAAGCCAGCCCTGCCATGTTTGTGGGCCCTCTGGCTCATTCTGCTGAGTGGACCTCTGGACCTCTGCCCCAAAGTCCTGTCCTGATGGCACCACTGGAGAGAAGGAGAAAAGGGAGAGAAGATGGTTGAGTGGACACAGTGTAGCATAAGAAGAACATAAGAAGAGCCCTGTTGGATCAGATCAAGGGTACATCTAGTCCAGCATTTTGTTCACACAATGGCCAACGACCTGTCGACCGGGAACCCTCAAGCATGACATAAATACAACAGCACCCTCCCGCCTGTGTCCCCCAGCAACTGGTGTACATAGGCATAGTGCCTCTGTTACTGGAGGTAGCGAATACAGCAGAATTAGCTCTCATACAGAAGCAAACAGACTCCAAAAACTTTGCTACAGACATCGAAGAGCTCTTTTCTCACTAGTAACTCATAACTGACATCATCACTAAGTAATTCAAAACTGATCGGGGTTCAGTTCCTTTGTGGTTTTGTTTCTTCATTGTTTATAGTTTTATCAACTGCCTTTTCATAATCCTAGTTCACAGAGATTATCTGCCTGCCTCTCCTCCTTGAGAGACTACTCGTCTGCATTACGCTTCCATGCTGCTATTTTCATGACCATCACACAGTAGGACTGGGCGGATTTGGGAAAGGGCAGATCAGAAAGGGATGAGCTGTAAGCCAGGACTGATGCTGGAAGGGGAGTGGGTTAATGGAGGAAGGTCTTTGTGAAGGGATAAGTCTATCCAGACCACGGAACAACAGACTAGTTTAAGATTGGGAAAGGAGTACGGCAGAGTTGTATACTCTCACCCTACCTATTCAACCTGTACGCAGAACACATCATGCGATGTGCTGGGCTTGATGAATCCAAGGCTGGAGTTAAAATCACTGGAAGAAATATTAACAATCTCAGATATGCAGATAATACCACGTTGATGTCTGAAAGTGAGGAGAAGCTGAGGAACCTTATGATGAAGGTGAAAGAAGAAAGTGCAAAAGCTGGGTTGCAGTTAAACCTCAAAAAACCCAAGATTATGGCAACCAGCTTGATTGATAACTGGCAAATAGAGGGAGAAAACGTGGAGGCAGTGACAGACTTTGTCTTTCTAGGCGCAAAGATTACTGCAAACGCTGACTGCAGCCAGGAAATCAGAAGACGTTTACTTCTTGGGAGGAGAGCAATGACAAATCTTGATAAAATAGTTAAGAGCAGAGACATCACACTGACAACAAAGGTCCGCATAGTTAAAGCAATGGTGTTCCCCGTAGTAACCTATGGATGCGAGAACTGGACCGTAAGGAAGGCTGAGCAAAGGAAGATAGATGCTTTTGAACTGTGGTGTTGGAGGTAAATTCTGAGAGTGCCTTGGACTGCAAGAAGATCAAACCAGTCCATCCTCCAGGAAATAAAGCCAGACTGCTCACTTGAGGGAATGATCGTAAAGGCAAAACTGAAGTACTTTGGCCACATAATGAGAAGACAGGATACCATGGAGAAGGTGCTGCTGCTAGGGAAAGTGGAAGGCAAAAGGAAGAAGGGCCGACCGAGGGCAAGATGGATGGATGATATTCTGGAGGTGATAGACTCGACCTTGAGGGAGCTGGGGGTGGCGATGGCCGACAGGAAGCTCTGGCTTGGGCTAGTCTATGAAGTCACGAAGAGTCGGAAGCGACTGAACGAATAAACAACAAAAGTCTATCCATGACTATTATGCATTATAGTTACGTGGAACATCCATGTTCACCAGCAGTGTACCACTGAATACCAGATGGTGGAAAGAATCACAACAGGGAAGTCTGCTTGTTGTCTTTATGCTCTGCCTGTATGTTTCTTTATTATTTTATTTTGTTACATTAATATCCCACCTTTCCTCCAAGGAAATCAAGACAGTGTACAATGTACATGATCCTCCTCTCCATTTTATCCTGGGGACAAACCTGTGAGGTAGCTTAGGCTGAGAGTCAGTGACTAGCCCAAAGTCACCCAGCGAGCTTCATGGCCGAGTGGAGACTAAAACCCAGACCTCCTGAGTCGCAGTCCCAGGTATCCAGCTGGCCATTGTTGCAAACAACAGGATGGACCAGGTGCACCTTTTTGGTCCGAGCAAGCAGAGCTTCTGTCTCTCCACGTGCTTAACCACGGCATAGGACTACGAATCCCGGCAAGCTCTCAAAGCAGGATTCCCTCCCCTTCGGGCTTTATCCAATGGCGAATCGCATTGGAATGTTCGAAAAGCCCTTGAGCAGTTAGCAGCGAGTCTTTAGTGGCTGCTTTGTGCCCCGAGGAGGGAGCGAGTTAATTGTGGGAACGACGACGCGTCTAGTTTAGGCGGGAGTGCTTGATCCCCAATTGTGTGCTATACAACGCTGCAGAGGGTTAGGTTGCATTAGATTAGGGGTGTTGGCGGTTGAACCCGCTTCTAAAGGTGTGTGTTTTTTAACTGAAGACCTAGGCTTATGAGCTATCTTGTTCTAATTTTTTAAAACGTTTTCTTTAAAATAGGTTTTTTTGTGTATAGATATTTCGTGTAGCTGTGGGTGAAGGGCGGGATGTGTGTGTGTGTGTGAGAGAGAGAGGAATGAATAAGGGTGCAATCCTATGCAAATTTAGATAGAAAAAAAGCATGGCTGGCTGGGGAGTGCTGGGAGTTGTAGGATTTTCTTTTGTCCAAACTTGCATAGGATTGCACCTTAAGATGGTTCCTGAGGATACAGGCTGTTGGCTATGCTGTGTGAGAGACAGAGAGAGAAAGACATTCTGGAAGAGCTGATGGTTTTGCTAGGACTCTGGTGTTTCCTGGTTTAGCCTTCGCACTTTCAGGGTCTCCAGGGGAAGGACAAACATCTTAGGGAAAGGGGCCGCAGGACCAGGGCAGTGGGGTATTTTCTAATATTTCAGCCACCCCTTTACCCAAAATGGTGTTCTTATCTCAGCATCTATTTCCCCTTCCTGTGAGGGAGACAAACATGAAAGAGGAGAGGATAAGAAGAAAAGCATTACAGATATTTTTTCGAAGTGTGAGAAAGCTGGTAATACTCCTGCACTAGAGAACAGTTTGAAGGAGAAACCTGAGATTAAGAAAAATGGACAGTGTTGCCTTTTCTGAGCTACATTAAGGGTGCAATCCTATGCATGTTTAGACAGAAAAAAAGTCTGTCTAAACATGCATAGGATTGTGCCTTAAGTCTTGGGGTTTGAGCCTGAGGAGACATGGTGAAATATAGTGGCGACAGAGTGGAGTTTTGGGCAGGATTTGTGCCTATAGGTTCCATATACAGTCCTTTTGAATACTATATGCTTTTAGGGCAAGGGTAAATGGATATAAGGTTATCAAGAGTATACTTCTATATTCACCCTAGTTTTCCCGGATGAAGGACCATTAAAGGTCTGAAACACGCTGGATTAAATATTTTATCTCATTTACCCCCATTGATTTTCTACTTCTGGCGATCTGTTTTGGTGGGGGTGGTGCTCCATCTCATTGGGTACTAGGTTGCCAACTTCTCTCTTGCAGGGCACCTGTAGCTTTCAAGAATTGTATGACAAGTACAAATTCATCAGGGAAAGGTTTCCCCAGCAAGGACTGGCCCTACCATTAGACAGTGTGAGGTACCTGCTTCAGACATCTGATTTGGGGTGTCATGAAAGGGCAGCAAATTGTCATTTAATTATTATGATTATATTTTGACTGCCAGGGAGGAGGAGAGGTGCTTGTGAAGTTTTGTTTTCTGCCTCAGGGGCCAAAATAACTTGACATAACTTGGGTTCTTGATGGGGGTGGGTGGGTTGCCATTTGGTGCTTTACCTCAGGCAGCTAAATGTTTCAAGCTGGTGTGCTGCCCAGAGTGCAGATGTGGTGTTGGGAAAAATTTCATCAGCTGAATTTTTCTCCTTATTCAGGTGTGTATGTGTGTGAGAGAGAGAGAGTAGTCGACTATCTTGGCCTACTGGATGTAGGAGCTGTATTGCGTATTTTAGCGGTCCTGTGATTTTTTTGAAATTAAAAGGTGGGGTGTACATATCATAAATAATAAATGAATATTATTTATATAACTCTGTCAATGTGCATGGTGCTTTGCAAGGTAGCAGACACAAAGGCAGGGCCACTAGCAGGCTCTGGGGGGATATACTTAGGGTTGCCAACCAGCTAGTGACCTGGTTCATGTGTAACAGCAGCATTTAGCTGCAAATCGTGAGTTAATTAACCCACATATTGCAGGAATGCATGTGAGCCACTGCTGGTTTGTAGGAACAACCTATCAACCTGGACACTTGGTTATTTGTGGGTTAAACAACCCAAAGTTAAGAACCAGCCATGACCCATGAATAAGTGTCTGGGTTCGGATGTCACACTAACATCCTATAAATAGAGCATTCATAGGTTGCTGCTGCAAACTGGAAGTTGCTCATGCATGGCGCATGTCCCTGCAAATCGTGGGTTAATTAATGAACCCACAATTTGCTGCCCAGTGCCACTATTATGTGTGAACAGCCCCACTATCTTACAGGCTAGCTGAGTAAAAATGTTCTGTCTGTAAAATCTTTGGTTGCCCTTTATTGAATTTTGTAGCCTTGGTTTATTATTCCCTAGTTCTAAACTTTAAACTTATTTAATTAAAAAGATAAGACTAACTGGATTGGGAACTTTGTTTAAATTAATTTAATTCATACTGAATGTATAGCTCAGGTTGTGACTTACAAATTTGTCATTTCTAGCACCTTCATTTAAGTTTGCTTTATTTGAAATGATAAAACATTATTTGTGAACAACTGATTATATTAAACAAAAATTAACTGGGAGAAATATGTTATGCCAGGGGATATTATAGTCTGCAATGCCAGTAAACTCTGAAAACTCCTACAGCTCCTCTTCCCCAAATATTCCGCAAATATCTTTGCCTCCTGTCCTAGAAAAGTGGGCAGCATTCTTTCAAAGTTGGCAACTTGAGCATGGAATGGGGAGAGGATTTGTGGAAGCCACCAGAGAAAGAGCTGTGTAGTAAGTCCCACAGCCTCTGATACTTGATATAGAAAAGGTTATGCTAAACCAGTGAAGTGTTTCATGTTAGATTAATGAGCAAACCTCTCTCAGGTGCTCTGTCAGAATGCCCTGCCAAAGGACTTATGAAAAATTCTCTTTAAAATACATACTTTCCTAAATCCTAGAAAATATATTTCATACAAATGCATGCTAGCTAAAGGTAGTGCATATTAGCAATGTGGTGAGATCCTGCTTCCAAGAAAAATGGACAGTTTTGTGCTAGCCTCCTCAGCCCACCTGGCAAGTAATTCAGGAGACAGTACAACTTAAATCACTTTGTACTTACCAGCAACTGGTAGTAATGATTAAGAGAGAGAAAGATATGTCTGAGTGTTGCAATAGAGCTAGATGGGTGCAGAAGAGACCAGATGCCTCCTTGCTGATTTGGGGAGCGTGCAGGGGACTGTAAAAGTTCCTAGTTTCTTCTTTTTTTCAGGTTTCTGTGAGACCTAGAGAATGGAACCTTTGACTGTCCCAGATGCTCCAGGAGCAGAGCCATTCACAGGTAAATATTTGGCAAGTCCTTTTAGCAAGAAAAGTTTGCCATAGTTCATCTCTTCAGTAGTTTTTGCTTAGGTTATTATTTTATTTATCACATTTTTAACCCACCCTTCCTTCAGCACACAAGGCTGTCTCCCCCATGCATTTCGCAACAACCCTGTGAGGTAGAAATGACAAAGAGTCTTGTGACAACTTAAAAACTAACACATTTATTACAGCATGAGCTTTTGTGGACTGAAGTCCACTTCACCATATGCATGAAGTGTTATGCTGAGTTACAGGTATATATATGCACATGACTGAGGTGTGGGGGGGTTGGTTGTGAATAGTGAGGTCTGAGGGAAATGAAATGCAGAACATATAATGATAACTACCTGATTTACAGTGGTCATTTATAAAGCAGTTGTTAGGTGGCAAGGCAGACATCCTTGCATTGGTGGCTGGCTTGCATTCAAGCTTATCCTTGTTATTGGGTATTAATGCATAGATGGGGGGGCGCAGGGGGGGAATAAGCATCGCTTTTGTGCACGTGTGAGTGAACCATTCGTCCCACACTCTTTAAGGTAACTAAATATCCTTGCATTTCCCCTGCTTGTGTACCTGATATGTACCCCAGGCACAGCTCCGAGTCTAGATATCCTTTGGCCCCTCTTTCACACTCTGCTTGTGTCTTCCCATTGGATCTTCTTGCATTCTCCTCTGTGCTCCTTGCAGACGCTCAGTGCTTCATAGCCAACTATGTCTGTGAGCTGGGCCTATCGTCAGCTGTTGAGTGCAGCCCGGCCCGCTTGGATGACTCTCTGGAGCTCCTGGGGGCGCTTGGGGACCTAGGTGATGTTGTCTGCTGGAGTGACAACGTAGATCATTGCATCTCCTACCTCAACAAGGTGAGCAATGGACTTGGGCAGGGTGGGTGGAGCATGTGCGAGTAAGGATTTGCAGTGCAGACACTGGTTCCTCCAGCTCTCTCCTCCACTGTTCAGTCAGTACCATCAAGCTAGGCAAATAGCAAACGACAAGTTTCACCTGCTGTTGTGCAAGTTGTATGATGAGAATTTTGAGGAAGCTTCTGCAACTTTGGCCTGAACTGTTTAAGCTTCATATTGGAGGGAAAACATAGAACAATAAACTGCTGACTGTTGAGGATTGAAATTTTGCTCCTCTCCCAACTGTGGAGCAGCTCATGCTGCTTGCCATACGGGCCTTTTGTGTTCCATTTCCCCTCTTGCCCTGCCGCTCCTGAAGAGCACTATTCTGCTGCCATTTTCTGTGTCCTTTTCATGAGCACCTTAGCTCAAAAAGCTACATCTTGTATGGGAAGGAGAGCTACTAAGGATCTAGCAAACAAGGGCAACCACTTGAAAGTTTCCTCTGAAACCATCCATCAATGTGGACATGGGAGGGCCTGCACCATCCGTACACTGGTGTGGGGCCTTCTGAAATCATTAGGAACAAAGGAAGATTGAGCACTAATCTATCAAAGCAGTTCTGTGTCGCCTATCAATTTGCTATGGCAAGGATGGCGAACCTGTGGCCCTCCAGATGTTGGTGGACTGTAACTCCCATCAGCCTTCATCATTGGCTATGGAGAGCACTGAGATTTCAGTTGTCATTTACAAGTACTTTAAACGCCACCTAAATTCTAGACCTCTCCTTTGTTAAGCAGGAACAAGACAATTCTTTTGTGCACCTGGAAATCACCCTTACAGGACCACCGTATTTTTTGTGAGTTTTTATAATCAGGCTATAACTATCTTAGAAACCCCTGAAGGGAGTGCTTCTCCTTCTTTGAGTTCCCTTTGTGTGTGAGTTTTGCTGGCAGATGCTATGGCCAAGTTTTTGGAGCTCCCAGCTGGCTGGCTGCTCTTACACCTCAGAACCCCTAAACTTGAACTGATTCTGGGAGAGATTTTGCTGAGATAAACTCAACCTGACTGACCCAAGACACACAGCTTTGAGTGCTCCTTATCTGCAATCCTACCTTCCTGGGGTCAAGGAAGTCTCTTCTTTATGCCACCTTTATGGATTTACCCTAACTCTTAAGGATGCCCTCTCCCTGTGTTCTGGGCAGAGCCTAAGGAAGAAAAGATATAATGCTCTCTTTCTCTTGTCAGCTTTTCCATTCCCACTGCAGTTCTCTTCCTTCTCCTCCCGAAAGCAGAAGTAAAATGCACTCCGCAACTTGCCTACCTGCCAGCCACATCACTTCTTATCTCGCCACCCCCCTTCTCTGGGATAGCCTTCACAGTTAACTATTAAATTGCCATTATATTCTTAATAAAACTCCATTTCTGAAAAAAGCTCTGATCTCATCTCCCTTGCTCTTCCTGGAGAATCTTAACAAGGGCACTCCACTACTTTGAATAAATGATTCAGTATTATGCATGCTGTGCTGTTTTGTATTTGGAAAACATGCTGTTTCTGGGCCAGTTCTTTCTAACAGAATAAAGCTAGCACAGCGGGAAATAGTTCCTCAAGCACATTTGAGCTCAATTCCCTCTCCCCCCGGTCATTTGTGTGGTGGAAGGAGTTATTCCCTGCACACAGAGTAGTAGGTTGCAGATGTGCAGAGATATGTGTTGCAAACAAGCATGGTAACATCACTGCCTGTGAGTTACCCCTGTGGCTTGTCTCTCAGCATCTTTCAGGGACAATCTCAGTTGAAAGGATAGGAAGACAAGCATAATTAGGGGATTGCTTCTGCTGAAGCAATCATTCCAGTTTTTGATCAAAGCAGTAGCTCAGCCAGTGGTGTTAGTAGATGGTCAATAGGCCTGGTTTCTTCCATTCTAGCTTATTTTTGGTCTGCTCACAATCTTTGTCCTAACACTGCAGGATATGGCTTTAGTCCCAACATGGTCATTGTCTGCAATTGATGTATTTATTACACACGAGCACATCTCTTCACCCAAAGCATTCAAGGGTAGCTTCCGTATGTTCACATCCAGGCAGCTTATAGAGCCTCACCTGGTTAGCTTTAACATTATGACTGACTTGGGTCTGCCAACCATTCTCTGGACCCTTTTTTAAGTAGTATGAGTCCTGTCTTTTATACTGCTCTTCTGCACATTACATTGTGGAGACATACAATTTTAACATTCCATTTTGCTTCTTAAAGACTCCAGTCTTGTTATTTTTGGTGAAGCTGAGAATGAGTCGCATCATCTTGCTCTATCTCCTGGGAAGGCCTCAAAGAAGGGTAGTCCTCTGGTGTGGTGGTGGGCACTTGGAAATAGAATGGGTAAAGAGGAAGTAAGTTGACCATGGGACAGGTAAGAAAAGTAGGCATCTAATGGTAAGGTGGGTAGTAATTGGAGGAAAATGGAGGGAAATGAACCATCATTGGACTCCTTTAGTAACTCTTCTGTGCTTCAACTACTTCCTGTGTCTAGGAACTGGTGGCACTGGGGCTTCCTGCCCTATATAAAGATGATGGTTCTGGAGATGGTCTCGAGCATGGCTTTGACCTACTGGCATTGGTTAATGGTACTTGCAGGCTGCTGAATCTCTACCAAGGAGCGTCGGCCAAATTGGGTGACATGGAGGTGGAGGAGATGCGGCGGGCTGGAGAGTTGGACTATCTGAGGACACGGCAGGGTAAACTCAAGGTTGGAACTCCCGGTTTCTTATTGCTTGTGTCGCGTTGCACCTAACCCACACGTTATCCAGTTTCTGCAGGGCTGGCCCAAGACATTTTGGCATCTGAATTTTTTTTTGTAAAAGTCCTGATGGCATTATCCACGAGCATGGAGCACAAACCACCAGGAAGCGGTTGTGTGTGAGCTCTGTTGAAATTAACAGGAACTCATTAACAGGAGGGCAACGAAGATGATCAGGGGACAGGAAGCAAAGCCCTATGAAGAGAGACTGAAAGAACTGGGCATGTTTAGCCTTGAGAAGAAAAGACTGAGGGGAGATATGATAGCGCTCTTCATGTACTTGAAAGGTGGTCACAGAGAGGAAGGCCAGGATCTCTTCTCGATCATCCCGGAGTGCAGGACACGGAATAATGGGCTAAAATTACAGGAAGCCAGATTCCGGCTGAACATCAGGAAAAACTTCCTGACTGACAGAGCAATACGACAATGGAACCAATTCCTTAGGGAGGTGGTGGGCTCTCCCACACTGGAGGCATTCAAGACGAGGCTGGACAGCCATCTGTCAGGGATGCTCTGACTTGGATTCCTGCATTGAGCAGGGGGTTGAACTGGATGGTCTTATAGGCCCCTTCTAGCCCTACTATTCTATTAATGAAGGAGAACTTCCTAATGAGTTGGCCCTGCAGGTGTGGCCTGTCTGCTTCTCACTCTGCTGCCGTTTTACAGTATTCAAAATGAAGTTTGCTGCTTCACGTTGCCTCATACTAGGGCTTCCTTTTTACCCCTTCAAGAATGTTCCCTTCCATTAAAACAACTTGCATTCTTTCTTTCACGGATCTGACCGATGGGGGGGACAGCCAGCTTGGGATTCTGTCCTACTTTCCGCAGTGCAACAGCCCTACCAGTGTCTTTCAATGTATAACCCTTAGGAGGAGAAGGCTATCAATGGCTACTAGTTCTGATGGCTATGTGCTACCTCTACCAGTATCAGAGGCAGTATGCCTATGTACACCAGTTACTAGGGGAACATGGGCAGGAGGGGGCTGTTGCGCTCATGTGCTGCTTGTGGTTTCCTGGTCAACAGCTGGTTGGCCACTGTGTGAACAGAATTCTGGATTAGATGGACTCTTGGTCTGATCCAGCCTGGCTCTTCTTATGTTCTTAACCTGAAGTGCTATATAATATTTATATTTTCTGGGACTTCTGTGGGCTCATCACAAGCTCATAGAAAATCTCCTAAATGCAGCAAAAATCACTGCTGCTAAGGAAAAATACCTGTTCCGTTGAATAGCAAGTAGTTCCCAAAGATGTTTCTATGTAATGGCAACTAATAAATTGGTGAGATACAAGACACTATGTCAAAACTGTCCCCAGTCAAGGACAGTCTTTGTATGCTATGAAACTCTTTAATACTTTACTGGAACAGCAGATATCTGGATTGTGCCATGCAACATTGTGTTCCCTCAAGTGTTATAAATTAAACTCTGTGTACTCAACACAGCAGCAAAAGATGGCAAAGCTGCCCAGTGCCAAGAGCAAGGTGTCTGTTGCGTGATCAGATTCAAAGTCCTTTGAAGGGGAGACACAAGGGGGTTCTATAAAGCCCCTTTGAGCACTGGTACAGATGCAGCCTTCTGCAAGGAGGAGATGCCTGGTATGTTTCTGTACTGCTGTTTGCTCCCCCTCCCACACACACACACAATTGTGAAACTGCTGCTGTGTAAAGCAGCGGACTCACTTGTGAGCACACCGCTGGTGGAGAGGGCTACAGCCGGTTGCAAGGGCTACAGTTTACTTGTTTACTTGTGAGTAGATCAGCTTGTGGATAGCTGCCTCAAATTGCCGTCTGAAGGCCCACACTCTGACATTCATCCTCAGTCAGGCATGCTGGTGAGGAAATGCCCGTTTTCAAGTGGTGGGCTTACTTAGGAACTGATATCCACCCTAAATTAGCTCTGAGACTCTAGAACCTGTTAACGTACTGGGCTTGTGCTCCAAGGCTGTCTTAAATATTCAGGTAATCCTTGTGATTACTCATAACCTCACAGATGCTTCAAAATTGTCCTTCTAGCCAGAAGTTTCCTTAAGGCAGTGGGGCTTTAAAACTTGCATTACCTGCAGCCATAAATACGGACATATGGTAGTCACACAGCAAGGCGTGCCCACCCTGTTTCTCCACCACCACCACCCTCTCCCCAGATCAGTGATTCTCCTTGATTACTCCAAAATAGCAGAGAATTGTGTTGAATTTCTCTGCATATGTCGATATTTGTGTCAGTTTTGTCACTGTCAGCATTGTGCGTCGAAAGGTATTGCGATAGCTGTCAATTGTGTAAATGGAGCAGCAGTCAATCTTTGGCAGGATCTGACAAATTACTTCTGTGTGTGTGTGTGTATGCGCGCAAATAAAAACATTGTCATTCATCTAATTAAGAACAGGCAGGTTTCAAATCTTGATGTCAGATTTTGGTTCCAAAATTCTGATGGTGAATTTTAAAGATGAAATTTTAACGTATTTGAATTTTGGAAACGTTCTTAAAGTCTTGTGAAATTTCATTCGTCGGTCCGCTGCTGACCCTTCCCTTCTGTTTATAGGAGGCAATGGAGTGAATACCACTCTTGTTTTATAAAGGGAAGGGGCTACAGTCATTGAAACCAGTGTGTGTGGGGGGGTACTTCCCCTCTAACAGCATATACACCCTATTCCCAGACCCCAGAGTAGGAGTAAGTATCCCTCCCCCAGCAATACTGTGTCCTAAACATGATGCAGATATTCTCTATTGCTCCTGCCCCTTTGATCTGTGTCTCTTTCTTCCATCTCCCCCCACCCCTGCTTTTTCTGTGAGTTTGGTGACTGCTTTAAAAATTCCTGTTGAAATGATAACTCTAATATTTTTAATGTGCTTCCCTACAGACTTAGTAATCCATGCATCCACCTGTCCTGCCTTTAATATAATTAGTGGGGTGCTTTTTCTTTTTTGGGTGTGGGAGAACATAACAGGGCTTTCCTCCCTTGGCTTTAATTTTCCCTCCTGCTTCTCCTGTCCACTCCCCTCTTGGAAAGTTCAGAACCAGATGGAAGCTTGCGAAAGGGAAATTGCAGCTGTGCAGAACAAAGAGCAGCAACTTCAGAGCAAGAACAAGCAGCTGAATAGCCTGCTGAAAGAAGAAAAAGATGAGGTGAGCAGGCTAGGAGTCAGGAGGATGACTGAACCTAGCCCAAGACTTCCTAATGCCAGATGTGAGAAATCCAATTGACAGCCCCTCCTTTTAATTAAAATATAGATGTAATCCGCTGGGTCGTGATATGCAAGTCTCACTGAAATGAATGGGAGCTCCACAAGTGCACTACTGAGGCTTGTGCAGGAAAATGGCCCTGTGGGTTGTGTTCATAGGTGATAGCTCTTTCTCGCCATTCTTCTAATTGTTGGCCCGTTTGGGAACCCTGCTAGTTCAGCTATAGTATTGCAAGTTTCTTGAGTTTCATTTTGTACTATAGGCTCTCACCTTGGAGGATATACATATCTGGCTCCTAGGCTGTAGCCACGGCTCCTGTGCCCCAGTTAGCCTTAATTACCCAGAACCACCCTCTGCTCCACATGAGACCGCTCGTGGGAGGAAACCAACACTCACTGAGACGCAGTGATTTCTCCCGTTGCCCTGTAACCTTCGTAGTTCTGATTCGTCGTTCGACGCTGTCACTGTATATTACTGTCAATTCTAGTAAAATGATGTTAGGAACTGAGTATTATCATGTACTGATGATTGAAATGGACTATTCTGTGACTTTTGCTAGTTTTGATTTAATTACTGAATTTATATGAATGTTTTAAATCCACTTTGGGTACACTGTATACAGAAAAGAGGAATACAAATAAACTTGATCCATATATGCACAATCATAATTTAGGCAAATATATAAACTATAAACAAGACTTTGCTCTCTTATACAACTGTAAGTAAACATTGTCAGGACTCCACTGTGCAAAACTGTTTTTCTTCCATTGTGCTGAGGAACTGGAGCTCCTCCCTGTACTATAAGGAGTGAACATTCAGCTGCTCCCCTGATCAGGGCACGCTGTCTTGAGCACACAGATCATAAAGTGGTTCTGGGGGAAAATTGCTGCATCGCTTTATGTAATATGTGGTGGTGGTGGTGATAATTAATGACGCATCAAAACATCTAAGCACTGCACAAAACATATAAAAACCGGCCCTACCCAACAGGCTTACAGTGTAATTCCAACAGAAATAAAATTAAAAATACTGGAGGAGGAGGAGGAGGAGACCAGAAACAATTGGACATTCACAAACAGAAATAAACAAGACTTAAATGTGTAAGAACTGATTAAATGAGTATTATCTGGTAAAGAGTTCCATAGATACCTAACAATAATAACAAATGCATAAAGACACAAAAGTGAGGAAGAGATGCAGGGTTTAACAAGCAACAAAGAACAAGAATAACGAGGAGGAGAAAATGGAGAAATCTGAGATAAGCAGGAGCTGGACCATAGGGGTGGGCAACTTAGTGCCCTCCAGATGCTTTTTGCCTACAACTCCCATCAACCCTAGCCAGCATAGCCAGTGGTGAGGGATAATGGGAGTTGTAGGCTGAAACTTCTGGAGGGTCATAAGTTGCCTAAATGAAGGTAATAGAATCTTCAACTGAATGTAAACAGAATTCTGTTCTGAGGATGACTTTCTACTTTCAATATCCCTATCGAATCTCATAGTCTGTTTAACCATTAATTATTTGTTGGCATTTTGTTTCCAGTGTTTAATGTATTGCACTCTATCAATCCTGTAAGCAACTATTTTCCTCTTAAGGTCTTTGCATTAGTTGATTGGTTAATAAAAAAAACAAGAGCTCCATTAGGAGTTTTCATTCTTAAGATTTTTTCACTCCCACTTCTCTTTACTTGTGCCTTAGCTATCCCTCCTTTCTGCCCGATGGGCCTGGAAGTTGCTGCTCAATTGGGCAGCTCTTCTATCATGTGCATGTACATGAGAGAGAGAATGGATGGGTTAAAAGGCCAGGATATTTGACCGATTGTTTGTTTATTACATTTCAGTACCACCAAATAGCCTAACAAGACTTGGAACCATAAAATGCAATCACATCATAAAACCTAATATAAACTTTAAAAGTTAAACAGAAGTTAGAGGAAAGAGACTTGGTTGGACTCTAGGATTGCTTCTTGATATGCAACTTTAGGCATGGAGAACGGCTAATGTGGCCAAACCAAGGGAGTCGTATGCTAGCTGCTGCCAACACTTTGAAGCCCCATTTGTCCCAACAGATCACCAAGCTCCTGGGTGCCCTGGCGAACCACAAGAACCAGCACCTTCACGAAATGAAGAGGAAGGAACAAGAGCTGTTTCGACTCAAGGAAAAGATGAGCCAGCTGGTAGCTGACAAGAGGGATAAGAGAGGAGGTATGTCAGGGGGTGTGGGTGGCAAGGTGAAGGGCAAAGTCTTTAGGAGATTTGGGCCTGGTGTTTAAACTTTCCATTTGCCACTGGAATAATGGAAATTGGGGAAGTTAGCATGCCAGTTACTCCAGCACAACCCGAATTCAGCTATGAGAGCTTTGTGTGTGGTTTTGGCTGTTGGGCCTGGGGAAGGGAACTTCTGTCCTGGGCGGGTGGTGGTGGGTGGGCAGGGGAAGAGCAAGGGGGCCCTCTTACTCAGGCTTCTGCCTTGCTGTCCCTAGCCATTGACATCCTCAATGCCCTCCCCCGGGCTGACGGCAAGCGGGCAACCTGGAAAACGGGGAAATCTCTTGGCAGGTAAATACTATGTATTTATTTGTATTTATCTCTCGCTTTCCACCAAAAATGGCACTCAAGGCAGCTAACAATAAAATACAGGTTATAAATAAATCCGATCTATTTGCTCTTTGGGAAGGTGGCAGGGGGAGCCTTGAAAAGCATTTAGAAAAACTAGCTGTATGTAGAAACTGGTCAGTTAATCTGGCTGACTGAATCTGACTGACATAGAAAGCTGCCTTCTTAAATACCAAGTCAGACCTTTAGTCCATCTAGCTCAGTATTTTGCACCACACTGACTGGCAGTGGCTCTCCAGGATCTAGGCAGGAGTTTTCCCAGCCCTACCCAGAGATGCCAGGGACTGAAGCTTCAGCATGCAAAGCATTTGTTCTGCCACTGAGCCATGGCTCTTCCCAGTAGTTTCCTATGCTGATCATTTAGTATTTTTGTAGTCAACAAGAAGTGCAGAAGGCATGACTTCTAGGGACCCTAGGGAGAAGTAGCCATGCCTTTTCCCATGTCACATCCTTGCATTAGTGCTGTGATGGCATGACGCATGCTAGTCCTACCATCTTCCCCATTTGTAGTAGGGGCAAGGGGGATCAGTGCAGCTCAAGACTGCCAGTGCCTACGAGACTATTAATCTTATCCAAGCCTCCATGTAGACTGGCCTCTGAAAGACTGATTGAGTGGCAAAAGGGATACACCCAGGCTTTTGTGTTGCAGATCAGAATTTTGCAGCCACAAACTGAATTGTGCAACCTGTCTAAATGACAAAATTGAGTGAGTGAGGTTAAGTCTCATTTTGCAGGGACAGGCAAAATGTACAGGGTGCTGAAGACCCAGCCTCTGACCACTGGAAACATTTCTTTTTATTCAGCACCTCTTCTGAGATTTTGCCAGGCTCTGCCCGTACACTTCCATATCTTCACAATCATAAGGTCTAGGAACCTGCTGTTTTATTTTAAAAAAAAAAAAGACTCCCCAAAGCTGAGGTTCATAAGGAGCTTTTCTACGCTCATGTGGAATTGCTGCGTACACACAGCTGTGAGTATACCTGTGTTGGTGAAGTAGTAATTACTGGAGAAATCCCTGAACAAGATAACAATTGTCCAAGTGGGGGAAATGGCATGGAGTGGTGTGGGAACTCCCAGGTATTTAGCCATCAAGAGATGGTGAGTAGCTGTTGAAGGTCATGGGACGGTATTTAATCTTAGGAGCTCGCCTGTTGTCTGGGTATGGTGATGGAACATTGGCAGGCAATACTCTGTTTTGTTTTTTCTCCCTGGCAGGAAGGAGGAAGAGCTCTACCGCACCCAACTGGCGAAGCAGGAGCGGCGGGAGCAGGGCCTGGCACTAGAGAATGCCAGACTGAAACAGCTGCTCGACAAAGTGGGCCAAGATGTGGGGCAGCTGCTGGGCACCGATGTGGGCCTTGCCCAGGTTAGAGCTCCCTGGGGCTTCCAGCTAGCAGTGGCCATAGCGGCCCCTTCTGCTTGATCTCCTTGGTGTTGAGCTGCTGCTTTCTCTTCTCAAGGGCCCAGAGCAAAGCTGTCCGTACAGCACCTTCCAGGAGCAGTGGTGCAGGCTCAGGGATAGCATGAAGACCCTCGGTAGCCAAGGTATGATTTTGGAGGCTGTGAGTTCCTGCCACTGACTTCAGTTCCCGGCTCATGTTATTTTATGGGGAATTCAGTGCCACAAGGGATGGTCATGACGGCCACTCATTTAGGTGGGCTTAAAAGGGGATTGTGCAAGTTCATGAAGGAGACATTACAATTAAATAGAACCTTCGCATTTAGAGGCAGTAACATCTCTGAATACCGAATACTGAGAACAAACATGGGAAGGTCCTTATTTTCATGCCTGGCTTGTAAGCTTCTCAGAGGCATCTGGCTGCTGGAAATGGGATGCTGGACTAGACGGACCCTCGGTCTGCTCCAGGAAGTCTGTTCTCATTGTTCCCTCGATTTCTGATGTCCTGGTGTGAGTGCCGTTCCTTATGTTAGTCACAACGGCACCACCCACAATCAAGAGGAGGTATGACCAGGCTTGGGAGGCTTCCCCAAGGTTTGCAGAAGTACAGAAACTATTACGGGGAAAACCCCCGAAGCAGAGGGTGGGGACCCCTGAAAACAACTAATGCAGACTGAGTATGCTCAGTGGGCGTGGAATGCTGGCTTACTGTTGCTGGGGGGAAAACCATGGCAAGAGGGGCAGTGGAGTGAAGTGGCTTGAATCCTGAACAGCAGCACACTTTGCTGCAAGATTTTGTTGCAGGCCCCACTTGTATCGCCCATGTTCAGTCTGGAAATTCTATGTTTAAACAATTTAGCAGCAGTACACGAGATAAGAGGAGCTGTGAGACCGGGAGCCTGGACTACACGCTCACCCAAAGCTTGCTTGCACACTCTCATTCCTGTGTTTTTAAACTTAGTGATGGTGCGGGGAAGCCCTCTTGTGGTTGAAGTAAAAGCCCGCCGCTACCTGTCTTGAGCTCGACTTTCCCAAGGAGATGTGAAGGACAAGGTTGGCCTGGCTGGGCATGTGGCTTCAGTGCCTTACCACTTTTTGTTTTGTTTTAGAGAGCTCTGGTTCCAGTGGGATCCTGTTCAAAAACCAGCTTAACTGTAATCCTCCTGAACTGCCTCCCACTCAAGAAAGTTTACTGAAAACAAAGGCACCTGCTTTTATCACAACATGGTGCAGTGTTGTTGCTGGAATCCAGCCTGGCTCAGCAGTGGCGTCATTACGAAGCAAAGGCGTATTATGTTAGGAACGCAACAGGTGGAAATGCTCTAACGTACCAGATTACCTTCAGCCACTTAGGAAAGGAAAGGTTCCTCCTGTGCAAGCACCGGGTCATTACTGACCCCTAGAGGGATGCTGCTTGTGCTGGCGTTTTCATGGCAGACTATAGCGGGGTGGTTTGCCATTGCCTTCCCCACTTAACAGCCACTTAACATTGCCTAAATGGGTTTGAGGCATGCATGTATATATATTTAAAAATACTGCATACGGTCAATGAGCTTTTTTCCTGAGGTTTACTGCTCTCATATGTGCAAGATCTTTTAGACTTTACAACAACCCTGTGAGGTAGGTCACTTTATAGAGGCTATGAGATGGTGGTGTACTTGAAGACGGTGGATCCTGGCTCTCCAAACCTCTTTACTAAATTATATTGGTCCTGAGAACATTTTAAGTACAGTTTCGGTCTTGATTGTAAAAGTTGTATACATCTGGCAAATGAATGCAGTCAAAGTCCTGGTCCAAATTTCCTGAGATCTGAATCTCCCAGAGACAGCTTCCCTAGCCCAGCCTCCTGGAGCTAAAACACTGGTCCTGTGCAGTCAAACTCCACCTGTCCTTTCCCTTCCCAGCTGCAGATGCTGCTAGTTCCCGAATGTCCGAGGGAGATGGGCAAGACCCTGTCATCAGCGTGACGGATCACGACAAGGAAATCATGAAGCTGAAGAGGGAGATTGAAGACAGCAGAGCGCTGATTGCGCTGCAGCAGCAATGTTTCCAGGTGAAGGAAATCCTGGGTTTCTTGGCCGTGTCAGTGTTTCCAGGTGAAGGAAAGCCTGGGTCGCTTGGCCCTTCTCATGGCACTCCTTAGCCCTGCCTAAGTTGTCCAAGTGGCATGTTTGGCTCCAGTAGCCACAGGCAGGGCTGTTTGTAATCAACACGTACTGTGCACAGCGGGGAGCAAGGAGCACTTGAACACCCCACCTCACCTGAAGTTTTGTCTAGCATCTTCAGGCATTGCTCACAAAACTCTGCAGTCATAAGGGCTAGAAACTTGAAAACAGGTTCTTGGGTAGCAGATTTCTTTCTATGCTTGAGCAGAGTCACAGCATGTTTGTATATGTACATATATACAGTGTGTATATTGACCTATTTAGCATGTGTAGTGGAGAATCCTGACTCCAGCTCAGACACTGAGGCCATGTGGCCTTTCATACCTCTTTTCCCCATCATGCTGCCACTATAAACCACCTCTGGCCAAACCCTCTACAATATACCACCATAGGCCTTCTTGCTCAGTACTGTCTGTCCTGCCCCCATGCAGTGCCTGGTCAAAACCTACCAAATTATTTCAGACCACCATCATCTTTGAGTTTGGGGGCTTCTCCACAAGGGGCTTTATCCTGCTATTGAGGTTGGTTACTCATGGAAGTTTGCGGGTCCTTTACATGGTGTCGTCAACCTCCAGGGCATCTCCACCCAAATGACCTTTATCCCATTTTTTAAAAGATCTGAAATAATGAGCTATCAAATTGCAGCATGTTGAGTTCCCTCCTGAAAAGAGGAAAACTTACAATAAGAGGAGCTAGACCTCAGTGCCATCTAGTGGCTGTATAATGACACATATACAACATGCAGATAAGGGGGGAAAGGGGAGTGGAAGGGAAGCAAAGCATGTGTAAAGGGGGCCCATTGTGATCCTGCATTTAAAAAAGAAGCAGAAAGCCCCAGTGAAGTTGTGGGATTTTAGGCCCGTGTAGAAATGCTCTTTATCTGGTTAGTTGTCCCTCAGCATTCTTCCTACCCTGTCATATTCTCAGGCGTTTTTAAATGTAGTAAGTGGGGCGGTTGGTGGCTGCTGTTTTTTCTCACCCTTTTTAACTAAAGCGAACGGACTAATCTGTGTTAGTGATTGAATCTGGAATTCAGTGTTGTCTGGTTAATCAACATGGCTTATTTATTTAAAACATTTATACCCTGCCTTTTCTCATTGAACACGAGGCATAACTATTTTAACGACAGTTTGACGACAATAATAAATACAATAAAGCCTCCATAAAACACTAAAACAGCAGAGAGGGGGAAAAAATGGGACCACTTCAAAAAGAGAGCAACCACTTGTAGCCCCAAACACCTTTTCCAAACAAAGGCTTTGACCATTCTTTTTGTTGTTCAGTCGTGTCCGACTCTTCGTGACCCCATGGACACGAAGCATGCCAGGCCTTCCTGTCCTGCGTTCTTTCCCGGAGCGTGCTCAAGTTCATATTCATTGCATCGGTGATACTATCTAGCCATCTCATCCTCTGCCGTCCCCGTCTCCTTTTGCCTTCAATCTTTCCCAGCATCAGGGTCTTTTCCAGAGAGTTTTCTTTTCGCATTAGGTGGCCAAAATATTTGAGCTTCAGCTTCAGTATCTGTCCTTCCAAGGAGCACTCAGGGTTGATTTCCTTTAGGATGGACTGATTTGACCTCCTTGCAGTCCAGGGGACTCGTAACAGTCTTCTCCAGCACCACAGTTCGAAAGCATCGATTCTTCGGCGCTCAGCCTTCCTTATAGCCCAGCTCTCACAGCCATACATTACTACTGGGAAAACCATAGCTTTGATTATACGAACCTTTGTCGGCAAGGTGATGTCTCTGCTTCTTACTATGCTGTCTAGGTGTGCCTAGTTTCCTCCCAAGGAGCAAGCGTCTTTTAATTTCATGGCTACAGTCACCGTCTGCGGTGATCTTGGAGCCCAAGAA
Organism: Heloderma suspectum; assembly: GCF_057233095.1. NCBI lineage: Eukaryota > Metazoa > Chordata > Lepidosauria > Squamata > Helodermatidae > Heloderma > Heloderma suspectum. Next base: position 166,579,192 of record NC_139459.1, on the reverse strand, counting down.
AGTAAAATCTGTCACTGCTTCCATTTCTTCCCCTTCTATATGCCAGGAAGTGATGGGTCCAGATACCATGATCTTAATTTTTTTAATGTTGAGTTTCAAATCAGCTTTTGCACTCTCCACTTTTACCCTCAACAAGAGGCTCTTTAGATCCTCTTTGCTTTCTGCCATTAGGGAGGTATCATCTGCGTATCTGAGGTTGTTGATAATTCTCCCGGCAATCTTACTTGAGACCTGTGATTCATCCAACCTGGCGTTTCTCATGATATACTCTGCATACAAGTTAAATAAGCAGGGTGACAATATACAGCCTTGTCGTACTCCTTTCCCAATTTTGAACCACTCGGTTGTTCCATGTCTGGTTCTTACTGTTGCTTCTTGACCCTCGTACAGGTTTCTCAGGAGACAGGTAAGGTGGTCTGGTACTCCCATCTCTTTAAGAATTTGCCAGAGTTTGTTGTGATCCACACAATCAAAGGCTTTAGCGTAGTCAATGAAGCAGAAATAGACGTTTTTCTGGAATTCTCTTGCTTTCTCCATGATCCAGCGAAAGTTGGCGATTTGATCTCTAGTTCCTCTGCCTCTTCGAAACCCATCTTGTACTTCCGGTAGTTCTCGGTTTGCATAGTGCTGTAGCCTAGCTTGTAGGATTTTGAGCATAACCTTGCTGGCATGTGAAATGAGCGCAATTGTACGGTAGTTTGAACACTCTTTGGCATTGCCCTTCTTTGGAATTGGAATGTAAACTGACCTTTTCCAGTCTGGTGGCCACTGTTGAGTGTTCCAAATTTGTTGGCATATTGAGTGCAGCACTTCAACAGCATCATCTTTTAGGATTTTAAATAGCTCAGTTGGAATACTGTCATCTCCACTAGCTTTGTTGTTACTAATGCTTCCTAAGGCCCACTTGATGTCACTCTCTAGGATGTCCGGCTCAAGTTCAGTGACCGCACTATCATGGCTATCAGGGGCATTAAGATCTTCCTGTGTAGTTCTTCTGTGTATTCTTTCCACCTCTTCTTAATCTCATCTGCTTCTGTTAGGTCCCTGCCTTCTTTGTCCTTTATCATGCCCGTCTTTGCACAAAACGTTCCCTTGAGATCTCCGATTTTCTTGAAGAGATCTCTAGTCTTTCCCATTCTGTTGTTTTCCTCGATGTCTTTGCATTGTTCATTTAAGAAGGCCTTCTTGTCTCTCCTTGCTATTCTCTGGAACTCTGTATTCAGTTGGGTATATCTTCCCCTTTCTCCCTTGCTTTTCGCTTCCCTTCTTTCCTCAGCTACTTGTAAAGCCTCATCAGACAGCCACTTTGCTTTCTTGCATTTCTTTTTCTTTGGGATGGATTGAGTTGCTGCCTCCTGAACAATGTTACGGACCTCTGTCCATAGTTCCTCAGGCACTCTGTCTATCAGGTCTAATCCCTGAAATCTATTCCTCACCTCCACTGTATATTCATAAGGGATATGATTTAAGTCATACCGGAATGGTGTAGTGGTTTTCCCTACGTTCTTCAATTTCAGCCAAAACTTTGCAACAAGAAGCTCATGATCTGAGCCACAGTCAGCTCCAGGTCTTGTTTTTACTGACTGTATAGAGCTTCTCCATCTTTGGCTGCAAAGTACATAATCAATCTGATTTCGATATTGACCATCTGGTGATGTCCATGTGTAGAGTCGCCTCTTGTGCTGTTGGAAAAGAGTGTTTGCTATGATCAGCGTGTTCTCTTGGCAAAACTCTATTAGCCTTTGTCCTGCTTCATTTTGTACACGAAGGCCATGCTTGCCTGTTATCCCGGTGATTTCTTGACTTCCTACTTTAGCAATCCCCTATGATGAAGAGGACATCTTTTTTTGGTGTTAGTTCTAGAAGGTGTTGTAGGTCTTCATAGAACCGATCAACCTCAGCTTCTTCGGCCTCAGTGGTTGGGGCATAGACTTGAATTACTGTGATATTGAATGGTTTGCCTTGGACTCGTACTGAAATCATTCTATCGTTTTTGAGATTGTACCCCAGTACTGCTTTTCCCACCCTTTTGTTGACTATGAGTGCTACTCCATTTCTTCTAAGGGATTCTTGCCCACAGTAGTAGATATGATGGTCACCTGAATTAAATTCGCCCATGCCTGTCCATTTTAGTTCGCTGATTCCCAAGATGTCGATGTTCAATCTTGCCATCTCATGTTTGACCACCTCCAGCTTACCTTGATTCATTGATCTGACATTCCAAGTTCCTAAACAATATTGTTCTTTACAGCATCGGATTTTCTTTTTACCACCAGACACATCCACAGCTGAGTGTCCTTTCGGGTTTGGCCCAGCCGCTTCACTCTTTCTGCCACTACTTGGAAATTCCCTCTGCTGTTCCCCAGTAGTATATTGGACACCTTCCGACCTGAGGGGCTCATCTTCCAGCGTCATATCTTTTAGCCTTGTGATACGTTCCATGGGGTTTTCTTGGCAAGAATACTGGAGTGGGTTGCCATTTCCTTCTCCAGTGGACCACATTTTGTCAGAACTCTCTGCCATGACCTGTCCGTCTTGGGTGGCCCTGCATGGCATAGCTTATGGCTTCACTGAGTTACGCAAGCCCCTTCGCCACAACAAGGCAGTGATCCATGAAGGGGCCATTCTACAGAAGGCCATTAGAGAGAGGATGAGATGAGCCTCCCTCAGGAGGGAGCTTGAGAGCCTGAGCATGTCCCCGGCAAAGGTCCTCTTCTCCCTGGTCCCAACTAGGCAGATTTCTGGTGATGCTGGGACACAGGAGGACCTCTGACCATCTCAAAAGCTCATATGAGTGAAGATGGTCATTCAGGTATCCTGGATCCAAACCATAAAGAGTTTGAAAGGTCACCAGCAATTTGAATTTTAACCAAATGCAGACTGGAAGCCAGTGCAGTTGTTTCAACAAGGGAGTCACAGCCCCCAGGAAGGACCGGAGCCACTGTAACACCATGCCACTAAGTCCCATCCCAGCAAGCCTGACTGGAAGGTTACAGTGGTATCGAAAGCTGTTGAGAGGTCCAGCAGAACCTACAAGAATGCAGCCCCCTGACCTGTGCCCAGCATAGATAATCCACCAAGATGACTGAGACTGCTTCCATCCCCAAGCAATGCCTAAAGCCAGATGGGATTATTTAGATCCATTTCAGATCATCCAGAAAAATCTGGAACTGTAAGGGCAGCCATGTGCTTGAGAATCTTGCCTAAATGTGGAATATAGGAGGTGGTCTGGAAATTCTCCAATACGGTGGGATTAAGGGAGACCTTTTCAGTAGAGGCTTCACTACCGCCTCTTTCAAAATTACCCTGACCGCACCTTTCTGTAAGGAGGCATTCACCACTCCCACTACCTACCCGGCCAGTCCTCCTCTGGCACCTCTTATTAGCCAGGATGGGCAAGGGTAGGTTGTGCACATGGTTGGCCTCATCTGCACCTATTGAAATGTGCCCAGCCTAACTGGACAAGCAAGTGCCAAAGCTGCACTACGAGGGGTGGGGGGACTTGTGAATGTGGCACTGGAGAGATTACTTGGGGAACGGAGGCCCTGTTGGGGAAATGAGAAAAACCTATTCTAACTTTACGGGTTACTCTCCAGCAGTAGCATGTTCTTGTGAAGTTCCACGGCCTGTACCCTGACGTCTTGGTTCTCTCTTGTGGCTGAACCATTAAAAGGCACATCCACACTGAAAACTGGTCGACAGTCCTGCCTTCTTCCAAGGAACCCTGGGAACTGCAGTTCTATCAGGGAGGGTTAGGACTCACTCATAAAGGCTTGTATCGAATGTTTGTCTAATTTAAGTCCCATTCATTTCTGTGTGTCTACTCTGGGCTGGCATCAAGGGTAGGCATGGTCAGGCAGCTGTCTAGGGCCCCCACCCTAGCAGGCCCCCATTGACAAGCCTCCAGGACAAGCTTTTCTTCACCATGGCAGCCTGCTTGTTCACCTGCCTCCTCTGGCCCAAACAATGATGCTGGTGAGAAGGAAGAGTGGGAGATGCCACTGCCTACTTGCTCACTGGCTCTCTGCCTGGCTCACTGAGGGTGTCTTGCCCAAGGGCTCTCAAAAATTTGGAGCTGCTTTCTTGTTTTCAGGAACAACTGACTGCTGCCACCAACTCGGAGCTCCCAGCCCACCTGAAGGGTTCCTACTTCCTAGAGGAACAGCAGCGACTGCAGGAGGAGCAGGATATGTTCAGGGAACAGAAGCAGGCCTTCGAAACAGAACGGGAAAACTTCACAGAGGCGGCCATTCGGCTGGGATGGGAGGTAGGCAGCAGCTGCTTCTTGGAAGAACTGATGCCAAGCTGTCATGTTTGTGGGGGTGTTTTTTTATAGCCAGCCAGCAGCAGGGCCTCCTTGAAACCCATAGATTGGCCTTCCCCAACTTGGTGCCCTCCAGATGTGTTGGATTCCAACTCCCATAATCCCCCAACCATCTTAGTTTTACACTTTGTCACTAGTCCCACAAAAAGCAAAAGAAGCCATGATGGTCCATAAGAAACATTCCAAAATCTGCAGTTGGGCAACACCTTTTGTTAGGACCAGCCAAGATGACAGATCTGAGTAACTGCTGGATTTTATCCAAATGGGGATCAACCATTATTAGCTTCTTTGTTTCAGCAGTCCTAAGTGTAGCCTGAAACGTGCAGATCTGTGAGGAGAGACTAATGCAGTTAAGTCTTCTATTACCTCCTCTACTCCATGTTAATGTGGTGACTGAACACGGACTTGGAGCTTCAACATCAAGACCATTTTCTTCTCTTCTCGCCCCAACCCAGCCTGATAAGTTCTGAAGAACTCAAAAGCTTTCTTGGTATCTTGTGACATTTGGTCCAAACAAAGGTATTGCCCAACTGGATTCTGGAATTTGTCCATAGTGTGCATCTTTATGTGAGAAAGAAGGCTAGAGCAGAACCCTTCTCCTGGTCATCTTGTTTTCTATATGGAGGATTTTTTTTTAAATGTAGAAGTATTACAGCCTGAAGTGGTACAGCCTAGCTAACCTATCTTTTTATCTTCTTTAACAGAGGAAGCAGTTTGAGGAACAGAAAGCCCTCTTCCTGAAGCAAGAATTCTTCTGTTCATTGCCAAGGCTAGAGATGAGTGACCCTAAGCGGAGGTTTTCTGCCCCGGTGGCTGTCGGGGAGGGGCAAGGTCATCATCTTAGAGTAGCTTCATACTTTGCATGCCAGTGGTGTTTTTTGCTATGGCTACACACAGGGTTCCCTATAGGACATATGTAAATGGTAAAGTGGAGATACATCTGAAGTAGAGGTGGGCCACATGTACCCCCACCCCTGAAATTTTTAAAAAGGAAAAAAAATGGCATCTGGCACACTGTAGAGTGCTGAAAAGATCAAATCTGGCTTGTTTGCAAGCTAGCTTTGACCTTTTTGGTGCTCTATAGCTCTTCTGATGCTTTTCATTACAATTGGGGGGGGGCAGATTGTGGCCCATGGAGGGGTCCTGGAGGGCGAAAATTGCCCCCAGACCTCCTGAAGTTGCCTACCACTGATCTAAAACCTCTGTCTTTGTTCGGAGGTCTCCAAAAAATTGTCGGTGTGGCTTGTTCCTCTTCCATTTTTCCGAGTGATGCCGCAGAGTGTTGCTGGCAGAGCCTCATGTTTCTTGGAGTCCTCAAGGCCCATCCATAGGAAACTGCTCCACTGGCCCACAAGCTTTGGCTAAGTTTGGTAGCCAGATACTTTTCGTGGTTGCCACTTAAACTCTTCCCCCAAGTCCTTTGCAAGTGCTAGAGGACTGGGGAGGGGCCTGTCTCCCTTTGGGCCGGCTCTACTAAAGACAGAAGCAGCATGAGAGACACGAGCTGCTTCTGCTTTCTGCAAAAGCTTCCATGCAACGAAATGAAGCTCTGCCCCTTCCTCCAAGTGCATAGGACTTGCAGGAAGGAAGAAGGCCTCCTTTCATCTTGTGCAGGGCTTTGGAGAAAGCAAGAAGCAGCACAAGTCTCTTGCAATTTTCCCCAGTGTCTGTGGAGGGACTCGTGTCAAATTTGGGGGTGGGTGGTGGTGGGCAGTGGGAGAGAAGCTGTCACCATTTGCAACTTGAGGATATTTTGTGGAGGACTGCTGGGACCGTTTGGAGAGAGAAAATGAGATTATGCCAGTGAGCCGGCAACCATCCAACAGATTTAGCTGTGAGTGGTGTTGGGTTTTGTTTGTTCAGGGCTGTGTCTGTGTGATCAAATGTTCCGTTCACTTGTTGCATTGGAAAAGTGAATAAATAGTTCCCTATTCTTGCTTCCTTTACTCATGGTCTCTACCCTGTATTTCCCTCCTTTCCCCTTGCCTGCTGCTCTTGCATTGCTTTCTTTCCTCACATAGCAGCAGTTTGATCCTATTGGAGCATCTTCTGCCTTCTAATGCATCCCCATTCCCCTTAATATTTTGTAGTTTTTTAAGAGCCTCTCTATTTTCTTTCGGCAGAAAAGGGCAACCAAAATGATTAACAGGTTCAAATACCTTCCATAGAAGGAAAGGCTAACTCAATTTGGGACTTTTTTGTTTAGGGAAAAAGAGACTAAGTGGAGACATTATAAGAGGTTTATATCATTATGTGTGGTGCAGAAAAAGTGGGGATCATCTTCTTTGCATAATACTTGAAGTCGGGGGTCACACAATGAATTTGGGCAGTAGATTCAGGTGAGAAAAAGAGTTCTTCACACAGCACATAGTTTTAACTTACAGGAATCACTGGGTAGTATCCAATGTTAGTCCTACTTAAAGTAGACCCTAGGTCCCATTCATTTTAATGGGCTTACTCTAAGTAGGGTTAGGGTTTGATAGCCACTGATTTAGGTGTCTTTAAAAGATTAGACAAACTCATGGAGGATAGCTACGATAGCCGGCGTACTTTTGAATTCCAGTTGCTGGAGTGTGGGGAGAGAATGAAGAGGGGGGCGCTATTGCCTTCATACCCTCTTTGTGGGTTTCCTGGTGACTTCTGGCTGGCCACTGGTGGAAACAGGACACTGAAAAAGATTGACCACAGCTCTGATTCGGCAGGGGTCTTCTTACATTCTTAGCAGTTTTGACGTTTGGACAGACCCTACCTAGTTAGACTTCCCCAAACTGTTGGGGATGTTCTAGACTACAACTCCCAGCAATCCTGACCAGCTGCCAGACTAGCTGGGGCTGATGGGAGATGTAGTCCAAATTATCTGGAGGGCATTGGGTTGGGGAAGGCTGCCTTGGTGTTTCAGCCTCTAACCTTTTCTCTTTCCTTGGCTGTAGGACATGAAGACTTGCCGAAGCTAATGAGGTGGACCAAACCCATCTGCACCCCTTACCCGAAGGTCATTATCACTCCATGCCACATCCCAACACAGCACTTCAGAAGAAGATGGCTTGCCTCTAACCACAGCAGTCCCGCCAGTTACAAGCAGCAGGCGCTCTTCCCAAACCACTGGTAAGGCTGGCATTTGTCCCTGGTCTTGTCAAGCAGCAAGGGTGAGGGGGGCTTCATGATGGAGATCCAGCCCAAGTTTAGGAATGCCTTCTCACTGGGTTGAATTTCCCCCTATATAACTGTGTCTAGGTAACATGTCTCTTCAGACTGGGCCATGTGTCTGCCCAGAGGCCTCACTGGAGTGTGTCCAGATTTTAATTTTCCTTGGCATTACCTTTTAAAAACTCATTACTGTTCCATACTGTCTATGGTAAATAAGTATATTGAGCTTGTCTTAATTTCTCTGTTTTGACTGCAGCTGACCTAGCTATCCATAGCTGTGGCTTCCTAAAGACAGCTGCGGGGGGGGGGGGGCGTGTTTCTGTGTAAGCTTCTCTCTGACACCTTAGGTTTGGGCTAGGTCAGGAGGAAGAGGGACATCTACAGTCAGGGCCAGAAATATTGGAACAAGGATAACTGTTTTGGCAGTTGGCCTCTGTACACCACCACATTGAAGTTGAAAGGAAACACACCAAGATGGGAGCGAAGTCAGGACTTTCAGCTGTAATTCAAGGGGTTTGACAAAAGTGGGGCACTAACTATTCAGGAAGTACAGCCAGTGGCATACACACCCACCCATCGTTGGTGGCTCATAAGTAATGGAACGAATGGCTGACAAGCAGCTGCATGGCCAGGTGTGGCCTCTTTCCTGGGTACCGCATGACCAATCAAGCAGATAAAAGGCCTGGAGGTGGTTTTGGGTGTTACATTTGCATTTGGTAGCTGTTCACTGGAACCCCCAAACATGAGGTCCAAAGAGGTGTCCATGCGAGTGAAGGAGGCCATCATTAGGCTGAGGAAACAAAATAAACCCATCAGAGAGATAGCAAAAGCATTGGGAGTGGCCAATACAACAGTTTGGAACATCCTGAAAAAGAAAGAATTAACTGGCAAGCTTGGCAACAGCAAAAGGCCTGAAAGACCACAGAAGACGACTAAAGTGGATGCCCACAGAATTCTGCTCATGGTGAATAGGAACCCTTTCACAACATCTAGCCAGGTCAAGAATGCTCTTGAGGAGGTAGGCATGTCACTGTCAACATCTACAGTCAAGAGACAGCTTCATGAATGTAAATACAGAGGCTTCACAACAAGGTGCAAACTACTGGCAACGCTCAAGAACAGAAAGGCCAGATTAGCCTTTGCCAGCAAACACCTAAAAAAGCCTGCCCAGTTGTGGAATAAGATTCTTTGGACTGATGAAACCAAGATTAACTTGTGCCAGAATGATGGGAAGAGAAAAGTATGGAGAAGGAAAGGAACAGCTCATGATCCAAAGCATACCACATCATCTGTCAAACATGGTGGAGGCAGTGTTATGGCCTGGGCATGTATGGCTGCCAGTGGAACCAGGTCACTGGTGTTTATTGATGACCTGACTGCTGATAAAAGCAGCAGGATGAATTCTGAAGTGTCTAGGGCTATACTTTCTGCTCAGATTCAGCCAAATGCTGCCAAACTGATAGGACTCCGCTCCATATTGCAGATGGAGAATGACCCGAAACATACAGCAAAAGCTACCCAAGAGTTTCTCAAGGCAAAGAAGTGGGATGTTCTTCAATGGCCAAGTCAGTCACCTGATCTCAACCCAATAGAGCATGCTTTTCACTTACTGAAGACAAGACTGAAGGCAGAACGACCCACAAACAAGCAGCAGTTGAAGGCAGCTGCCTGCAGTAAAGGCCTGGCAAAGCATCTTGAGGGAGGAAACTCAGCATTTGGTCATGTCCATGGGTTCCAGACTTCAGGCAGTCATTGACTGCAAAGGATTTTCATCCAGGTATTAAAGGCGATCCTTCAGTTTGAAATGATGTTGGTTTGTTCCATTACTTATGAGCCACCAACGATGGGGGTGTGTGTATGCCACTGGCTGTACTTCCTGAATGGTTGTTGTTGTTGTTCAGTCGTTCAGTCGTGTCCGACTCTTCGTGACCCCATGGACCATAGCACGCCAGGCCTTCCTGTCCTGTGCTCTCTCCCGGAGCGTGCTCAAGTTCATATTCATTGCATCCGTGATGCTATCTAGCCATCTCATCCTCTGCCGTCCCCTTCTCCTTTTGCCTTCAATCTTTCCCAGCATCAGGGTCTTTTCCAGGGAGTTTTCTCTTCGCATTAGGCGGCCAAAATATTGGAGCTTCAGCTTCATTATCTGTCCTTCCAATGAGCACTCAGGGTTGATTTCCTTTAGGATGGACTGATTTGACCTCCTTGCAGTCCAGGGGACTCGTAAGAGTCTTCTCCAGCACCACAGTTCGAAAGCATCGATTCTTCGGCGCTCAGCCTTCCTTATAGTCCAGCTCTCACAGCCATACATTACTACTGGGAAAACCATAGCTTTGATTAGACGGACCTTTGTCGGCAAGGTGATGTCTCTGCTTCTTACTATGCTGTCTAGGTTGGCCATAGCTTTCCTCCCAAGGAGCAAGCGTCTTTTAATTTCATGGCTACAGTCACCGTCTGCGGTGATCTTGGAGCCCAAGAAAGTAAAATCTGTCACTGCTTCCATTTCTTCCCCTTCTATATGCCAGGAAGTGATGGGGCCAGATGCCATGATCTTAGTTTTTGTAATGTTGAGTTTCAAACCAGCTTTTGCACTCTCCTCTTTCACCCTCAACAAGAGGCTCTTTAGATCCTCTTCACTTTCTGCCATTAGGGTGGTATCGTCTGCATATCGGAGGTTGTTGATAATTCTCCCAGCAATCTTAATTCCGACCTCTGATTCATCCAACCTGGCATTTCTCATGATGACTCTGCATATAAGTTAAATAAGCAGGGTGACAATATGCAGCCTTGTCGTACTCCTTTCCCAATTTTGAACCAATCGGTTTTTCCATGTCTGGTTCTTACTGTTGCTTCTTGATCCTCATACAGGTTTCTCAGGAGACAAGTAAGGTGGTCTGGTACTCCCATCACTTTAAGAATTTGCCACAGTTTGTTGTGATCCACACAATCAAAGGCTTTAGCGTAGTCAATGAAGCAGAAATAGACGTTTTTCTGGAATTCTCTTGCTTTCTCCATGATGCAGCGAATGTTGGCGATCTGATCTCTAGTTCCTCTGCCTCTTCTAAACCCAGCTTGTACTTCCCGGTAGTTCTCGGTTCGCATACTGCTGAAGCCTAGCTTGTAGGATTTTGAGCATCACCTTGCTGGCATGTGAAATGAGCGCAATTGTACGGTAGTTTGAACACTCTTTGGCATTGCCCTTCTTTGGAATTGGAATGTAAACTGACCTTTTCCAGTCTTGTGGCCACTGTTGAGTGTTCCAGATTTGTTGGCATATTGAATGCAGCACTTTAACAGCATCATCTTTTAGGATTTTAAATAGCTCGGCTGGAATACTGTCATCTCCGCTAGCTTTGTTGTTACTAATGCTTCCTAAGGCCCACTTGACTTCACTCTCTAGGATGTCCGGCTCAAGTTCAGTGACCGCACTATCATGGCTATCAGGGACATTCAGATCTTTCCTCTATAGTTCTTCTGTGTATTCTTGCCACCTCTTCTTAATCTCATCTGCTTCTGTTAGGTCCCTGCCTTCTTTGTCCTTCATCATGCCCGTCTTTGCACAAAACGTTCCCTTGAGATCTCCGATTTTCTTGAAGAGATCTCTAGTCTTTCCCATTCTGTTGTTTTCCTCGATTTCTTTGCATTGTTCATTTAAGAAGGCCTTCTTGTCTCTCCTTGCTATTCTCTGGAACTCTGCATTCAGTTGGGTATATCTTCCCCTTTCTCCCTTGCTTTTCGCTTCCCTTCTTTCCTCAGCTACTTGTAAAGCCTCATCAGACAGCCACTTTGCTTTCTTGCATTTCTTTTTCTTTGGGATGGATTGAGTTGCTGCCTCCTGAACAATGTTACGGACCTCCGTCCATAGTTCCTCAGGCACTCTGTCTATCAGGTCTAATCCCTGAAATCTATTCCTCACCTCCACTGTATATTCATCAGGGATATGATTTAGGTCATACCTGAACGGTTTAGTGGTTTTCCCGACGTTCTTCAATTTAAGCTGAAATTTTGCAAGAAGCAGCTCATGATCTGAGCCACAGTCAGCTCCAGGTCTTGTTTTTACTGACTGTATGGAGCTTCTCCATTTTTGGCTGCAAAGGACATAATCAATCTGATTTCGATATTGACCATCTGGTGACATCCATGTGTAGAGTCGCCTCTTGTGCTGTTGGAAAAGAGTGTTTGCTGTGATCAGCATGTTCTCTTGGCAAAACTCTATTAGCTTTTGTCCTGCTTCATTTTGTACACCAAGGCCATGCCTGCCTGTTATCCCGGTGATTTCTTGACTTCCTACTTTAGCATTCCAGTCCCCTATGATGAAGAGGACATCTTTTTTTGGTGTTAGTTCTAGAAGGTGTTGTAGGTCTTCATAGAACCGATCAACCTCAGCTTCTTCGGCCTCAGTGGTTGGGGCTTAGACTTGAATTACTGTGATGTTGAATGGTTTGCCTTGGATTCGTACTGAGATCATTCTATCGTTTTTAAGATTGTACCCCAGTACTGCTTTTCCCACCCTTTTGTTGACTATGAGTGCTACTCCATTTCTTCTAAGGGATTCTTGCCCACAATAGTAGATATGATGGTCACCTGAATTAAATTCGCCCATGCCTGTCCATTTTAGTTCGCTGATTCCCAAGATGTCAATGTTCAATCTTGCCATCTCATGTTTGACCACCTCCAGCTTACCTTGATTCATTGATCTTACATTCCAAGTTCCTAAACAATATTGTTCTTTACAGCATCGGATTTTCTTTTTACCACAAGGCACATCCACAGCTGAGTGTCCTTTCGGGTTTGGCCCAGCCGCTTCACTCTTTCTGGCGCTACTTGGAAATACCCTCTGCTCTTCCCCAGTAGCATATTGGACACCTTCCGACCTGAGGGGCTCATCTTCCGGCGTCATATCTTTTAGCCTTGTGATACGTTCCATGGGGTTTTCTTGGCAAGAATACTGGAGTGGGTTGCCATTTCCTTCTCCAGTGGACCACATTTTGTCAGAACTCTCTGCCATGACCTGTCCGTCTTGGGTGGCCCTGCACGGCATAGCTTATGGCTTCACTGAGTTATGCAAGCCCCTTCGCCACAACAAGGCAGTGATCCATGAAGGGGTCCTGAATGGTTAGTGCCCCACTTTTGACAAACCCCTTGAATTACAGCTGAGAGTCCTGACTTCGCTCCCATCTGGGTGTGTTTCCTTTCAACTTCAGTGTGGTGGTATACAGAGGCCAACTGCCAAAACACTTATCCTTGCTCCAATATTTCTGGCCCTGACTGTATCTGCTTTCACCATATCCTGGCGACATTCATATTTGCAATGCAAATGGAGAGAGAATGGGCTCCTGCACCTTTAGCAACTGTGCAGAAGGGGGAATTCCAGCAGGTCTCTTTTTCTCACCCCTGTCCTGTATGATGGGTTGCTGCTGCTGAAATTCTTTTTCACAGCTGTTAAAGGTAGAGGAGCCCCCTCTCTTTGCACCTGGCAACTTTAGATATGACTGCCCTCTGCATTGACTGGCAGTGCTAGCAGTCAAAGGAGGGCTGTGTTTCTCTCTTTGAGGAGCCTTCTGGAGCATGTCATAGACCCAGATGATCCAAGAGAGAGGGGTGTCTGTCTCCGTCTTTGCCTTGGATCTGTCTGCTGTTGCCACCTGCCAGGTCTGTCTACCATGTTGGCTCTTGAAGTGATGTAGGCTGGAGAGCGGGGGTGATTGGCTATTGGGGGTGGGGAGAAGAGAAGACTGTAGCATAAATGTTGGTTCTGGATTTGAAAAGCACCTGCTGTGGAAGGTCTTTAATTGAATCTTACTCCTTTGTCCATAGATTGGGCTGGTGAAGACTCATGTTAGGAGGGATCTTTGGATTTTGAAGGGTCCAAGGAAGAATGGAGGCACATGAATCTTCCTACACTTTTCTCTCTCTTTCTAGGCCATCTTCTCCCCCACAACTCAGCCAAAGTAAGGGGAACCGCCAAGACACAGCTTCCCAAACAGAAATGCCTGTGAAGGACAACCGTCATGGTGACCTTTTGGATCACTTCCTGGACAGCTTCTTGTAGTCCAGGAAGCCATTGTACTTGTAGGAAGCCACAGTGTTGGTGCAGAACTCTTTAACTTCAGTAGCAATTGTGAGCAACAGTCTTCCCTCATTTGGAATACTAGAAGTAATTTATTGCTTCTACTTAGGAAGGGCTAAAAGGAAGATATGATGACAGCATTAAACTGCCAGTCTAGAAGGTCTTGCTAGACCAAGCTCGGTATTGGGAAATGCTCCATTGAGAAGCCGCTGAGGTTTATCTAATAACAAGTTTGCTTCTAAAGGTTTTAAATATTAATGACTTTCCCAGCTTTTACCTAAGAATATCCTGGTGGGAAAGGCTACTGCACGTTTACAAGGGTGAGTTGGGTACTAGGCTACATCCTTACTATCTTTCAAAGTTTCAAATGGGGGGGGTCATAAGATTAGAGAAAGTTTCTTTTAGAGGTTCCTACCTTATAATAAAGATTTTTTTTTAAGAATGTCTGGTCTGTGGCCTAATTTTGGGAAGGGTTGTGGTGTGCCCGCAACCAGGACTGTCCTTGAATTTGAGGCGCCTCAGGCCAGCTGATGTCCCAACCAGTGGGGTCAAGGCACCATGAGAATGAGTTCAACCCACATTGCTCTTGAGATGTAGGTCATAGCTGCCACAGTGCAGCCGGGGAGAACTGAAGCCCAACTGCGTGGGCCATCAGGATCCATATAAAGCAGCCTTCCCTAACCTGGTGCCTGCCAAGATGCTTTGGGGTACCTCTCCCATTGGCCCCAGTTAACTCAGCCAATGGTAAGAGATTATGGAAGCTGTAGCCCAAAGCGCTATAGTCCAAACAACCTGGAGTACACCAGGTTGGAGGAGACTGATATAAGGAGTGTTTGAAGTAGCCCTTTGTGTTTGGAGTTCTAGAATGATGTGATACTTCTCTCTTGATTCCTTCAACTCCCACCTTTCCTGGCAGGCCTTTGGCCCAACCCCCTAGTTCCTTTGCCCTACTGCAACTAAGCCTGAGCACATGTAACTGAAATAATTACATATTCTTTTGCTCTTTACCCCTGCTTCCACTTCCCTGTCTTTCCTTTGTTTTCCCATGTTGAATTTTAGATTGTACGCTCCTTGAGGGAGGGACCTGTCCTCTTACACACAGTCATTACGTACACTGACTGTGCTGTATAAGTACTAATGACCGACTTGGTTATGGAGTTGGCCAGTCATTTTCTGAAATATTAGAGCAGCCTCTTTCAAGCTGGTGCTCTCCAGATGTTTTGGATGACAACTGTTTGCATTCCTGACTGTTGGCTTTGCTGGCTGGGGTTGATGGGATTTGTAGTCCAAAAATCTGGAGAGCGCCAAGTTGGGGAAGACTGTACTACGTAGATAAGTGTAGGAGCCCCAAGTAGATGGGAAAACATTTGTCAGTGTTGTCAGAGTGGTAGATACCAAGGAAAGCTAGAGGAGGCCTTCTGTAGTAAGGGAATGCAGTAGTGAAAAGCAGCAATTAGGTTTAAAAAAATTTTTTATTAATAAGCATTTACTGTGGGATGAAGGAAAAATGTTCACCACTATTGCCTATTTCTCTTATTTTCATTACCTGTTATTTCATTATTCATTGTAAACGGGCTTCACCAAGACTATCCATAGAGGTTTACAAGAAAATTCAAAGTAGTTTACAATAAACGTTGGTTGGATCCAGAGACGTCATATTCAGCGTAGACCAATTGAAATCACTGGTACCTAAGTTAGTCATGACTAATTCAAGTCCCATTGTTTTCAGTGGGCCCACTGTCAATATGACAAAGGGCATCTCTACACCAGCCCAAAATCCTGCATTGAAAACGGGGTTTCCCACTTCCATTTTAAATGCAAGATCACTGGGGGCTCCTTCACAACGGGCTCTTATCCTGTGATTGAGATTGCTCCTTCACAAAGTTTGAGGGCTCTTTACATGACGCAGTGACTCTGCCCTGACCCTGCTGCAGTAAATGCCCTTTGTTCCGTTTTTAAATAAATCGCAGATAATGAGCTATCAAATTACCCCATGTGTTCCGTTTGGGTTCCCTCTGTCAAAAGAGTTAAAGCGGCAAAAAGAGGCGCGTGAGATCAATGACAGATAATGGAAGACTCAGATAAGGGGGAGGAGGAGAGGGGAAGGGAAAAAGGAAGCACATGTAAAGGGAGTCAGTTGTGATCCTACATTTAAAACAGAAGCAGAAAGCCCCGTTTTAAATGCAGGATTTGGGGCTGGTGTAAAAATGCACGACTCCCTTTTTCATGCGCTTCCTTTCCCCCACCCCTTCCCCCCTCCTCCCCCATAGCTGAGTCTTCCATTATCTGTCATTGATCTCACGCTTTTCCTCCTTTGATGGAGGGAACTAAAGCGGAGCACAATGGGGTAATTTGATAGCTCATTATCTGTGATCTATTTTAAAATGGAACAAAAGGGTATTTAGTGCAGGAGATACCTGGGATGATTGTTGTATCATGTAAAGAGCCTGCAATAAGGGGATCGCTACACCTCAAGTTTACTGCGCATTCATGGTTACTCACTCAATGAATTGTGCGTGTCCATTACACGATGTCATTATAACTATTTCCTCCCACCTATCTTGTGTTTTCCTCAAATGGAAAAAATGGGGTATTTTTCCAGATATGCACAAATGGAGCGCCATGTCCTCCCCGTGTATTTCTCTCCTAGCGTGAATGAAGCGCTGAGTGTGGTTGTTGGGGGCACGGTCATGATGTTGAAGGTGGTGACGAAGGTCTGACGGGTGTTCAGCCTTCCCGCTCCTGCACCATTTTGGCTCCTCGCCATTTTCAGCCTGCCTGTTCAAAACCGGCAGCGAAGGGGGGCGGCAGAGCGCAGGAGCAGCAGAGGGGCTCAACGGCAGGGTCTGGCCAAAAGCACGGAAGAGGGAGGTGGGGCCCAGGGAGAGCGGTGTGGGGGCTGTCCGTGTGTCAGTCCCCATCCACCAGTAATGTGCAAGGGGAGAGAAAGAGGCAGGAACCCATGGGCAAGTATCGCTGAACCTGGAGCATGCCTAATGCGTCTTCACAGAAACATGAGGCTATGGGAACGGCCATCTACAGAGAAGGAAGCGCGTGTAGAGGGAATCAGTTGTGATCCTGCATTGAAAATGGAAGTGGGAAGCCCCGTTTTCAATGCAGGATTTTAGGCTGGTGTAGAAATCCCCGAAGTCTCTGGATCCAGCCCAACAGTAACATAAAATGTAAAGCTAAAAAAAAGAGACAAACTCCAAAAACCAATAAGAACTAGATCAAACTAAACCAGATTCAAATCACTGGAGCAACCTAGCAATCCCGATTACTACAAAGCGCGCGAAAGCGCAACTGGCCAGAGAATGGGAGCGCGCCGGCAGGCAGCCTAGCGCGCCTTGCCACCACGCGGCGCCCCGCCCTGACGTACGCAAGCGGCGGGCGTCAGTATGCAAACGAGCAGCGGCCGGCCCCGTCATGCCCCGCGGGCTCGCCCCCTCGCGTCTTGCCGCCGACGGCCATGCACCGGCGCGCGGCGGCTGCGCGGCGGCTGCGGCGGACGCTCTGCGGGGGAGAGGAGGCGCAAGCGCGGCCGCTGCCAGCCGCAGCCCGGGCGTCGGGCGAGGCGCTGTGGCGGAGGCTGCGGGCGGGCGGCGCCTGCGTGGTGCCCGGCTTCCTGAGCGAGGACGAAGAGGCATCGCTGGCTCGGGAGCTGGAGCCGCAGCTGCGCCGCCGCCGCTACCAGGACGAGCATTGGGACGGGGTGGGTGGCCCTGGCCAGGCTGCCTCTTCTTCGCAAGCAGCTGGGGAAAGGCGGCCGAGGCGAGGGGCGGCTTCGAGCAGATTCAGTACGAGGAAGGGGCATAAAGCAGCCTTCCCCGACCGGCGCCCTCCGGGTGTGCTGGGGGATGCTGGGAGTTGTAGTTCAGCGCACCCGGAGGCCACCGGGTCGGGGAAGGCTGGCTGGTGAGGAGCCTGGGCCCCCCAAGGTGATGTTGGGCTCCCATCGGCCCCAGCCAGCATGCCCAGTAGTTAGCTATGATGGGAGTTGTAGTCCAACAATATCTGGACAGCCACAGGTTCCCTCCCCTGGCTTAGAAGGAGGGAGGAGGAATACTGAAGCGGAACAGGATGGAGGCTTAGGGCATAGGCGCTTTGGTGTAATTGTGGAGAAGGTGAGTAGGGAGGGGTTTCTCCTTCCTCCACCTGAGGGGCTACTCAGCGAAGTCGATGGTCGCTAGATTTGGACCAAGCAACAGAAAATACTTATTCATGCCAGGGATGGCCCAGGACGTTTTGCTGTCTGAGGGGAAGAACCAAATGGTTCATCCCCCATTCCACCTAAGGAACTTGACAGAACTGGCAGTTGAATCTTAATTCCACGCTGGTGATGGGATAGCATCCTCAGCTGAAGTAGCATTCTCTCTCTGTAATGATAGGGCCGACTCTGCTTCACATAGAATTTGCTCCCCCAAGATGTGGCAATAGCCGCTGATTTAGGATGCTTCCAGGCAAGGCTTTTATTGTGCGATTGCCCTTCCTTATTCACATAATTTTATGGGGGGTCCAGGTGATGTCTTCTATTTGTAACCACGTTTCCCCCCACTGCTTCCCTTTTTTTCCTTTTACAAAAAATCCATTAAGGAGGAAAGGATGGAATAGCTGTACAATGTCTTTTAATTGGTGGCACTATGAGCTGTCTGGAGGCACCCTTACTTAGCAGTAAAGGGAGATTGGATAAATATTGGGAGAAGTCTATCAAAGGCTATTAACCTTAGTACCTAAATGGGATATACTGCTTTCCATGTTTAAAGGCACTGTCTCTCAAAACCAGATATTGGGGACAAACAGTTGGGACATAGGAAGCTGCTTGATACTGGGTCAGAATATTTACCCATCTAGCCATGTTGGCTATTCTATTCTGACTAGCAGCAACTTTCCAAAGCCTCAGGCTGAGGTCTTTCCTATCTCCTGCAACTACCTGATCATTTTTTTTAACTGGAGATGCCAGGGATAGAACCTGGGACCGTCTGTGTTAAAGGCATGTGCTCTACGTCTGTGTTACAGTCCCTTGCCTTTGTGCCGTGCCACTGAGTTTCTCTGAGGTATCTGGCTAGCCACCGTTAGCATTAGGATGCTGGATAAAGCTGTCAGTGGCTTGACATGTTGGCTATATGCTACCTCCAGGTTCTGGGGCAGTATGCCTTAGAATACCAGTTACTGGGGAACACAGGCTGTTGTGCCTGTGTTCATGTCCTGCTTGTGGCCTTCCCAGGGGGTTCTGGTTGGCCACTCTAGGAAACAGGATGTTAGGTGTTTTGTCTAATCCAGCAGGGCAGCTTTACTGTCCCTTCTTGCCTTTTTGACAAAAAGCTGATCAACCTGGATAAAGCAAGTAATTTGTTTACATTGTGAAAATAGAATACACACCTGAGAGGCTGAAACTATGAGCCTGTTCACACATGCATCTTCATCACTTGATTCTTGCCAGATTTCGCATTTTCATGTTGCCTCAAAAGCAGGGCTTTTTCATGGATTTGCTTCACACATTTCAGCTGCAAGTTAATATTTCATTAAGTGAATTAAATTTTAACTTGAAAAATCTTTATGCTGCTGTTACTGTTTTATTATGTATTTATTGTTATCCTATCCTTTTTAATGTGAACCATTCTGGAAATTCTGACCGGTGGTATGCAGATTCAAAAAATAAATTAGATCAATTTGAGTTACGTCTTTATTTGTATGAACTAAATCTGAACTGGCAGATTAATGTGTAAAAAAGCATAGTGTTTGCGGTGATACGAAGTAAGTTCTGATTGTGGCATTAAATCTGTGATTCCCCCATTCATATGTGGAAGCCATCAAGTAAATGGCATTTTAACTTGAAATAATTTTTTGCTGCTGTTTTTATACTTTGTATAGCGGCCTGGCACCATCTGTCCATACAGCTTGTGAGTCAAGATTAATTCTTCCAAATATGGTCTTGGGGTTGACTCAAATACATGTTACATCCCATGATTATTCAGTATTTGATGTCTGAGTTGATGCCATTTGAAAAGCATTGTGTTTGAGGCGATAGGAAAGAATTGTCTGTGGTGTTTGATCGGTGATGGCTCATTCACACATGCAGGTCACCACTTAATGCTGTGTGAACTGGGCCAGAGCTGTAGATGGCTGTCTCATCTCCTTTTCTAGATCGTAATATCTCTTTTTCCTTTTCCTCTCCTGCAGGCTATTCATAAGTACCGTGAGACAGAAAAATCACATTGGAGCAAGGAGAATCATGAGATCTTGCAAAGGGTCCGGGATGCAGCTTTTCCCCCAGAAGTGCCACAGCTCACTCAAGTCCATGTCTTGGATTTGGATAAAACTGGGTACATAAAGCCTCATGTAGACAGTGTCAAGGTAACAGTTTAGAAGGGCTTGAAAGTACTCCCTTGCAACTGCATTCCCCCCTTCCCCGAGTAGAACTCTGATAACCAGGCAGAGACTCCAACACCCTGTAACTTGTTGCATGTAGGTGATTTATTGCAAAAGAAATAGGGTCAATTTTTAAAAACCCACCTTTTATTGAAAAAAAGATTGGCCTTGAAAAGTGGCTAAGAAATAAATTAAGGGTGTAACCCAATGCCTGCTGGTTGGGGAATGTCGTGAATTGTAGGACTTTTTTCTGTCTAAACATAAGATTGCACCCTAAATTAATTAATAAATACAAGTATTTTACTGGTCCTGTGAAATTTTATAACAGAAGGAAATGGCTAGCTGTCTAATGTTGATTTCCTTGAAAGACATCTTTCTTTTTTACCTGTATTATTGAATATTATTAGGGGGACTCTCTTGGCAGGGAATAAGATGGGGTCTCTGCTTTTGGGGGACATCTGTACTATAGGGGCCTTTTGGCTGTAGAAAATTGGGGGTGTGGTAACTGCCTAATAGGAGGGACTTCCTACTGGGAGTCAGCTGTTAGCGGGCTGGTCTCTCTCTCTCTCTCGGAGGAGCAAAGCTGGTCTCCCAGGGTAAGCAAATGGGCATATGCCAGACAGGCACCAGCCCTTCAAGAAATAGTAGGTGGCTGGGCTGGTGCTGTTGCCTCCTTCCATTCCCAGCCAGTCAGTTCTAATGGACTTCATGGTGTAGAAAAAGTGGATGGAGAGCATTTTTTCTCCCACTAACCATAACTCAGGATTTCTCAATTAAATAGATTTGATTTATTGAGTAGATTGATTTGCAGATGAAAGAAAGCACTTACTCGCACAACATGTAATCAGCTTATGAAATGCATGCCACAAAAGTGCGGTGATGGCCACTGGCTAAGATAGCATTGAAAGGTTTTTTAGTTCACGGAGGAGGATAGGTCCACACAGCTGTTAGGTAACTGCTGTGGGGTGGGAGGCAAACTCTGAGGGAGGGCTGTTGCCTTCATGCCTGTTGGTGGACTTCCCGGGGTGTCCAACTGGCCAGTATGGGAAATAGAAGGCTGGACTGAAAGGATCCTTGATCTGATATGCAGTTCTTAAGTTTGTATGGATTTGTTTTGCCTAGCAACAGTAATGTGGGATTGTTCCTCTTCTCTTTGCCCCAGTAAAATGTCTGCAAGGCAGCAGTAGTTGAAGCGGGTATAGGTGTGGAAGGGGAGATTCCGCAAAGACACCATAAATGGGAAGGTTATTCCCAGGGTGGGGGTGCAAGACTCCAGTAATTATCTGGTCCTGAGGTCAAGTTGCCTTTCTCAAGAAGAGCAATTGCCTTTTTGTTGCTACACACACATCCGCAAAACGCTGTGGGCTCTTAGACACTTATAGTTCTCACTGAGGTAGTAAACTGTCTTTGCACTGTAACATTTGAGAGTGTAGACAGAGGCTAACATTAGCCTCCTTCAACCTGGTGCTCTCTGGCCGTCCTGGCTGGGGATGATGGGAATTGTAGTCCAACACATCTGGAGAGCGCCAGGTTTGGAAAGGGGTGGCTCGTATGATTGAGTGCTCCTTCATACAAAACAATTATCTGCACATAAAATACTAGCATGTGAGGGAGAAGGGTTCCAGCCTAGCCTTCCTGACATGCTAGTTTTCTGCGTGCAGAGAATTGTTATCCATGGTGGAGGATTCAGTCATGTAAGCTTCCACTTGCAGTCTCAAATGGTACAATCTAAACACCAATTTGCCATCTCAGTGAGAACTGGGCCTATCTTTTCCCCTCTGGCCTCAGCTTTCTGATGAGAATTTATTTTGCAGCTGATGACAACTGTTGCCTATGAAGGGTTGTGCTATAAAAAACCCACTTGTCGTGCAATCCGGTATATATCTATTCAGAAGTAAACCCCTGAGTTCAATACTTTTTGACAACACAAAAGCCCAGTCCAGGTTTTGAAAAATATGTGCTTGAAGTCTTGGTCCTAGTGTGAATTTCATTTGTTCCTGAATCCTTGTGATGATCACTGGTGGTGGTTTTTCTGGGTGATGCTAAAGGGCTGCTAAAGGATGACTGTCCAGTTGCTGGATGGGGCTTTGGCACACTTGATATCCTGGTATTAGGTTGAGCTGTGATTAGGAAATGACCAAAATCATACCATTTTTGCCTCACAATTTTTACATTTCCATCTTCTAGTTCTGTGGCTGCACCATTGCAGGCCTTTCCCTGCTCTCCTCGAGCGTGATGCGTCTGGTCAGTGAACAGAATCCACAGGACTGGCTGGATCTGCTGCTGGAGCGCCGATCTCTCTACATCCTCAGGTAATAAGCAACGTAAGAATTGCTTGGTTAGATGAGACCAAGGGTCCATCTAGCCCAGCATTCTGATTCTAACAGTGGCTACCCAAATGCCTCTGAGAAAGTCATGTTGTTACACTGCTTTTTTTTTTTTAACAGAGGTACACTGCTCTGTACATGGAGTTCCATTTAGTTACCATGGCTAGTAGCCATTGATACACCTATATCTCCGTGAAGTCCTTCCACCACTACCCCCTAAAATACACTTCCTTCCTAGTATCAGTCTCGGCTTTCAGACATATCGCACACACCCTGAGTTCTAACTATTAAGAACACAAGTCCTACCTTCTGCTGGATCGGATCAGAAATCTATCTAATGTAGTATTCTATTAATGGCAGTTGTCTGCATCTGTTTCTTAGAGGCATAGTGGCACTGAATGGGAGGGATACATCTGGGCATTATAGTTAAAAGACATTGATAGACCTGTCTTTCTCCTTTTTGCCATTACCATACTTTGTAGCATAAGTCAACCTTTCCCAACCTGGTGCTCTCCGGTTTCCATCATCCCTGACCATTGACCATGCTGGCTGGGGTTGATGGGAGTTCTACTCCAAAACATTTGTAGGGCACCACATTGGGGAAGGCTGCCATAAGTTAATCATGCATTGTCTGAAGGAATAACGGGCTGGTTTGGACCTAACAGAGAGCTGTAGTTTCCTGTTATGTGAATGAGCCTGCATGAGCCTTGGGCTCATGTGCTCCCTCCTATTCTCTATTCCCTCCTCTCCTATTCTCTTGTGCGGTTGCAAGAAGAGATCAGAAGCATCCACTCTCTGTTTTTAAACAAAGCCAAGTTCCCTGTTACACCTATGCTCGGGGAGCTTAGTTTGATAAAACAAACCAGGATTAAACTGGTTTCAGATCCTGGGTTGTTCTAACAAGCCATAGTTCTCTGATTTTGTGATGGAGCAGTTTTGTTTAAAACTGGAAGCTTCCAGTCTCCTCCTCGCAGCTGCTCAAGAGGAGGGGAGAGGGAAATTCATGAGCCCAAGGCTCATTCATGAAGCAGGAAATTGGTTTCCCATTATATCTGAACCAGTCTAATACCTTACAAGAATTTATGAAGAGCCCTAGCTCTCATATATATGAAGTGGTGTGGGATATACACTGCTGTATATGCAGTGTGTAACTGTAAGTTGTACCTCTCCAGTCAGTGTCTGAAAATGGAACTGGAGGTCTTCTGAAGACTACGGAAAGAACCCATACATGAAATACCTGAGTCTTAGTACTAGACTTCTTGCTTGCCTCTGATTGTGTGGCTTGTGATGTCTCTGTTCTGCTTGGAACAAGATTTATTCCAAGTTATGGTAATGCACCTGTATCTTGTGTCACTTCTTCTTTGGGTGAAGAGGACCAGCTCGTTATGAATTCACTCATGAGATCCTTAAAGATGAGGAATCCTTTTTCGACGGAAGGAAGGTGCCCCGGGAGCGAAGGATCTCAGTCATCTGCCGAAACCTGCCCTTGCCGTCTGATTCATCATAGAATTGCAAGTTGGGACTGTAGAGGCTGACAATTTTATCCAGTTGGAATTTAGGCTACTCATCTGATAGACGTGGAGCTGCTCCTGAAATGGTTGCTCTGGCCTGTTGTTCCATGGGACTCCGTTTTGTGGCCAAGATATAGGGGTGGCATTTCTCCTCCATGCACTAGAAGGAGTCTGAGGATGTTCAAGATCTAAGGAGGTATTCCTGCTACTTGCTCTTAACAGACAGGGGGAGGGAAGCCCGACAAAGAGTTGGGGAAATGGACCCTGATAGTCCTTAACAAAAGTACTGTTGATCTCAGGAAATAAAAAGTTGATGCTTCTTCTGTGATCTCTGTTGCAGCAGCCAGGGTTAAAATTAATATGATTGGAGTGTAAAGCTGTGTCCAGTGGGGAGGAGGGGAATCCATTCAGCAAAGGTCTTACATTCTCTTAAAAGTGCCTGTGCCTGTTTCTTCAAACATCGCAGCACTCTCCTCTGCCCTGTATTCATCATTACACAGGCTGTCTCAAATTAGTGAGCTCAACAAAGGCCGCTCAGTGGAGGGTCATGACCTCTCTCACTGAAGTTGAGTTGTGAAATTGAATCGAACAGCTAGGCCTTTGTGGCTCACAGATGTGAACAGAGACTAAACTACGTGCAGTGCTGTATGTCTATAAATGTTCTGACAGCATCTGGGATGGCAAAGATTTCCTCATTTCATCTGATCCGTGAAACACTTGAATTTTGCGTTTTCTCACAGAATGGGCTCTATTTTCTGAGTTGTGTCCCTCAAAATGGGTGCTGTGAGGAAGTGTCATGAGCTCCTCAATGGCAACCTTAGTATTTGTATAATCTAAAAGTAATTCAGTGGTAAAGCTAATTCAGGGTATCCAAATTAGCCTAATTCGGGGTATCCAAATTAGCATTGGTGCTGACTGTGTTGGCTGTGCAAAGAGTGGAAATAGTTAAAAGGAAATCTCCACTGCTGACCTGCAGCACCAAATATCTAGGAAGGCAGCAAGCAATTGAAACATAGAAATGGAGACCAAGGAAAGGCTATCTTGGCTTTGAAAAGAGAGCATTGAGGAGTGGGGAAAACAGATAGTGCTCACCTGGTCCTTGAATTAATTGGGATGGGAGAGAATTTGGAGAAAGATTGGGCCTAGACCACCTGTCTTTCACTATTTCCGACCTGGGACCAACCTTCAGCAAGGGACCCATTTTTAATTGCTTACTGTGTATGGCCCATCTTTCTCGTTTCCCCCCTGTACCTGTTTTACTGTCTTTCTCCTTTTCATCTCTTAAAAAAAAAATCTCTCTGCTGCACGCAAATTTGCTAAACAGAAAGGGGCCCACGTTGCTTGTGCTGTTGGGCTGATTGAGAAACGCTTTTCATTTTTAATCCATGTGTCTTTTCTTTAGAGTGTAGCCTTGCTGCCAGAGCCAGTTTCTGACTTGATCCTTGCATGGTGCTTAATATGACTTTGGTGGTTAATAATAATGCTATTGTCATTCATTACATATTGCTTTTCTTTATCTGGCATTGTCTGGCTCACAGAGAGGGAGGATCCACTCCTTCCTACTATGAAGCTAGCAAAGACCCTCTTCCCCCAGCAAGTGACCCAAACCCCAGAACTGGAGACTCTGTGTATGTCCTTGCTTGGTTTTTATTGTATTGGCACAAGTATGTACATGTCAGTTATCCATTCTTAATATGAGTCTGCGACTAATAAACTCAGCCCTCTATCAGGAGAAATAGGTGAATAAATTAGGAACAAAAAATGGGGAGCTCAAATTGCGCAAGGGGTAGTGCAAATGCCAGCCCCTCCTCCTGTTCCGGGAAGAAATAAATTAAATAACTTAGAAATAATCCATAAATAGCTCAAATTGCTCAGGCCTCACAGTGCTGCCCGAACCTTATTCAGGCCTGATTCAGACAGGATTCAGTCAAATCAGCAGCTTGTTTGTTTGTAAAGTGAAGTGGATTGTGGGTGGGTGATTGGGGGGCTATGAGAGTGCTCAGAAAAGCCCCCTTGCCTCTCCCTAGTTGGGAGTCATGCTGAGGGATTGCTTTGCACTTGAATTGGGGAGATGCAAGTGCCCTTGGCATCCCAGGGTGGAGCACCTTTGCTACAAGTTGCTCCTCATTTTGGAGCCAAGGACCGGG
Organism: Heloderma suspectum; assembly: GCF_057233095.1. Taxonomy (NCBI): domain Eukaryota; kingdom Metazoa; phylum Chordata; class Lepidosauria; order Squamata; family Helodermatidae; genus Heloderma; species Heloderma suspectum. Next base: position 166,553,297 of record NC_139459.1, on the reverse strand, counting down.
TTGGGACCAATATAAAGGGGGCTTTTTCTACAACTAGGGCTGGGACCATGCTTTGCTGCTGCCCCACGAGTGTCTGCATCTGTTTCCCCCTCCTTGCTGGGGCATCAGCCCACACAGCTGCAGGCCGAGGCTGAGAGCTGCTCCACCTCATGCCACTGGTGGCTGTCATCCAGAAAGGCCACGTTCTCGTAGTGTGTGGGCCGACAGCAGGGCTCCCCCAAGGCTGGGATCTCGGTCTTCTGCAGCAGAATGGAGAGCGTCAACTCGTGGTTGCTGCGGGCCTTGGGGCAGCTCCCACTGCAGTACTTGAAGAGGATGGTCTCCTCGGAGTTGTAGCCCAGGCCCAGGTCCTTGATGCGAACCAGCAAGCTTTGTAGACGGCACTCTTGCTCCTCACGCCTTTCCCACGTGTGCCGCTTTGGGCGGCTCCTGGCTGGGCCAGGCTGGGATCTAGCTGGGAGGCTGATTCGGCTGTTCTGGAGGCCTGCAGTATTCATCAACACTCCTTTGGAGGTCCGTGTTTCTGAAATGAGAGTGAGGAAGAATGGCACGGAGAAGCGGCACCTTTCTGCTTGTCCTCCTGTTGGAGCAGGGATGGCTTGGAGTAGCCATTGGTGGACTCATGCTCTAAATGGAATGTGGGGGTCACAGCTGCTGCTTTCTGAGACCCCAAATGGAAGTGGGGTCGCTGATGCTTGTTGAAAAGGGGAGTTTCCCAGTAGATTGTGCCCAATGGATTCACACACACACACACACACACACACCATTCTGCTGCTTTGAATGGTATCCAAGATGTGATGGCTGAAGTGGCCCCTTCATGTAATAATGGCAAAATGAGGAAGGGGACAGCTCAGTTGGTAAAACCCTCCGCCCAGCTCTGGGAAGACCAAAAGAAAGGGTGTTATGTGTGCAGATTACGCCATATAGAACTACAGGAGATTGTGAGATGGAGACTTAAGCTTGCATTTCTACAGGGCTTGTCCCATTAGCTATTGAAGGCTAAATTACATGTGATGCCTTTTTTATTTTAAGCATAAAAGCAGCCAGGTTTGGCGGGTAGGGGAGATAAATGGACTCAGGGCAGCACCACTGGAAGTGGGAATGTTCCTTCTTGGCAGTTTCCTGATTGAACACCCCCCACCCTTGAAGCTACTAATGGCCTTGCTGTAGAAAAAAGAGAGGCACAATGCAAATATTTGGCTTTTTCCATCCCAGAAGACTTACTCCCAAGTTGGGATGCGGGGGAGAGGATTTGATCTGGAAAATGGTGCTAAAGAAAAGGTCATAGAGTTGTAAGGGGCCATTTGGGCCATAGAGTCTAACCCCCTGCTCAGTATAAAGCATCCCTGACAGATGGCTGTCCAGTCTCTGCTTGAATACCTCCAGGGACAGAGAGACCTCCACCTCCCTTGGCAGCTGGTTCCATTGTCCGACTACTCTGCCCCTTAGGAAGTTTTTCCTGATGTTCAACGAAAATCTCCTGTAACTTAAGCCTGTTATTTTGTGTGCTACAATCTTGGATGATAGAGAACAGGTTGCAGCCTTCTTCAGTGTGGCAACCCTTTTGGTACTTGAAAAGTGCTATCCTGCCCTTAGTCTTCTCCTCTCCAAGCTAAACATACCCAGTTGGACTTTGTTTCTAGTCCTCGATCATCTTTGTGACCCTTCTCTGGACATGTTCCAATTTATCTGAATCCTTCTTAAAACGTGGTTTCCAGAACTGGACATGGTATTTGAGGTGATGCCTGACCAGTGCAGAGTAGAGTGGAACTTTCACTTCCCGTGATTTAGAAACTGGATTCTGTGGATCGATGCAACATAAAATTGCCTTTGCCTTTTTGGCAGCCACGTCACATTCACCTCCCCTGCCCAAGCACTGCTGCCTTACCCCTACCCCGGTAGCTTGTTTAAACTTCAAAAAGGTGCTGGGATCCTCTCATGGATCTCCAGTATCATGTGTCGCTTGGCCTTGAGGCAAATGCAAGAACAGAGGGCAGGAGCAGGTTTTCAAGTTTCCAAAGCACTTTCTATAATCCCTCTATTTTGTATAATTGTCTTACAAAGTAGGCTGGTATTATTATGCCATTATTCTATGTGTTGGGGGGCAGGGGGGAGGCAGCTGAGAGAAGACTGGCTTGCCTAAGGAGGCTACCTAGTGAGTTTTAGGCTGAGGTGAGATTTAAACGGGGTGGGAGGAGGAAGTCATAGCTCATACCCCAAGCACCAAATCAGGCATGATGACAGCCCTTCCAAGTATTTAAGCATGGAGCTGCTCCAATCATGTAGAACAAGGGGTGGGGGGAGATCCAATTCTTAAAATGAAAGGAAGCTGAACGCTCTCTGCTCCCGTGCTTGCAACCTTGTGGCCCTTCTCCCAAAGTACATTTGTTTCACCCAGGTCCTGGGGAAAAGTGCCTGGAGAGAAGGGCTGTGAGGAGGTGAACCATGGGTAGAGAGGAAGGTTCAGTGCCTTTGATCCATGCACCCCTGTTACTTTAAAAAACAGACTTGCACCTCCTCCCAGGCTTTGTATGTCAGGGAAGAGGAACATATGGCGCTCCAGATGTTGGATTGCAGCTCCCATCATTCCTCACCATTGGCCATGCTGGCTAGGAGTTGCAGTCCAACAACATCTGGAGGGCCATGCGTTCCCCATCCCTATTGTGCGTGGTTGGGCTGGTTCTGCGGTTGTCATGTCAAGGTGATGCTTTCCCACCGTGCTGCATCAGCTCCACAGTAGTCAAACAGCTCAGCCAGTGGTGCTGTCAGTAAAACACTACATGCAAAGCCAGCTGTGGCATCGTGCAACCGCCAGGTCTTTATTCCGCATGTGCGATGGATCTGATTATTCCTAGCTGGGAACATCGATACCCAGCATCATCCCACACTCACCAAATTAAGAACACCCACAAAGCAAGTGGCAGGGGAGGTGGCGTTAAGGGGAAGCCAGTTTCTTTCCCTCTGTGTCAAGCACTTCCACGCCTCTGTAGGACAGACATCCCCAACCGAGTGCCTTCCAGGTGTGTTGTCCAGACGTTGACGGGATGGTGGGAGTTTTAGTCAAATACATCTGGAGAGTGCCATGTTGGCAGAGGCAGCGCTACAGCTGCCTTCCCCAACTTGGTGCCCTCTGGATGTTTTACAGTCCAACTCCCAGCATTTGTGACCATTGGCCATACTGGCTGGGGATGATGGGAACTGATGTTCAAAACATCTGGAGGGCGCCAGGTTGGGGAAGACAGCTCTACCGGGTCCCAACCCCAAAGCACTGTGTTTCTGCTGAACATGAGTTTGTTTAAAAAATAAGCCTCTCCCGCCCCACAAGCACATGAGAGAGTCTATTTGCAGCACAGCTTTATCACCCTGCTGTGTCCCTATAGCCTCTGTGACTCCCTCTGCCACCCACCCCTTCAAGTTGCAACTTGCTGTGAATTCTCTGCTGGAGATTCCTAGTCCTTCTCAGAGATCTGTAGTTCCCAGGATTCCCCAGGGAGTGTCCATACCCATTAAACCCATTTAAGTCTGCAGTGTAGCTTTCCTGGTGTCTGAAAGGGGAAGGCTCGTGTAGTCAAGGTCTGTGACAGCAGAAGGGCAGATGGAGACCTGACCTGCTCACCGGTTAAAGGTAAAGGTGTCCCCAACCAGTCGTGTCCGACTCTAGGGTATGGTGCTCATCTCCATTTCTAAGCCGAAGAGCCAGCACTGTCTGAAGACGCTTCCGTGGTCATGTGGCCGGCATGACTGAACACCGAGGAGCACGGAACGCTATTACCTTTCCCGCTGAAGTGGTACCTATTTATCTACTTGCAATTTCTTGCTTTCGAACTGCTAGGTTGGCAGAAGCTGGGACTGAAGACGGGAGCTCACTCCGTCACACAGCACTCAGGTCTCGAACTGCTGTCCTGCTGACCTTCCAGTCTGCAGTTCAGCATCTTAACCACTAAGCCACTGCAGCCCCGGTTAGGCACGCTGATAAGGCAGGTAGAAGCCCATGACTTAATAGCTTGCTTAGGATGCCAAAGTGCCTCAGGGCTGGCCTGAGGGGCATCCTAGGTACATGCTTCAATCATGCTTTGGTCATACTTCTCCTGGCACTGGAGTCTGGGGCAGCCCACCCAACCTGGGCATCCCCAACTTCTCCTTACGCTCACACCACCCCCGCCCCCCGCAGCATACTACCCATGCCCAGGGCACCCCCACCCCTTGCTTTTCTTTCTTTCTTTCTTCCTCCCTCCCTCTGCCCCTGAGATTTCTTCTCTGAGGTCCTCCTCCATCCTTGGTTCACCTGCCACTTCTTATCAAGCAGCAGGAGATCCTCGTGCTTCCATCTGCTACTGCTTCCAAAATGTTGCCACCCCCTCTCCTGCACAGGCCCCCCCAGGCAGCCTCATTGCTAGCAGTGTTTCTTCTGCTTGAGTAGAAGAAACCTTGGGTCAGAGCAACGAGTTTTCAATGACTGACTCTTCAGATTTTCATCCTTCCAAGGGGCTCAGGACAGCACACATGGCTCTGCCCCCATCTCTCCAGCCATTTTATCCTCGCAACAACCTAGTGAGGTCCAAGATGGAGTGTCTGCCTCGAAGGGAGCTCCGTGGGTGATCAGTAATGTGAAGGTAGCTCTCGCCACTCTGCCTCTTGTGCAAGAGCATCTCAACACTGATCGAAACGCTGTCTGGCTTCCAGGTCTGCCCTTCGCTAAGCCAGGCCCTGCTGATGCTCCAACAAACTGTTTTCCCCCTCCACCCGAGCCAGTATGCTAAAGGGTTAGGCCTTTGCTATCCTTAGACTCTCGGAGCCCCTGGCGGCCTTCATCACAGGTCTTTCTGGAGCCCTGTGAGGACTGTTCAGTGCCACTCCAATACAATGGCGCCGCCGCACAACAGTTGTGCTGCAGTTTTAAAAAGTGTGCCCCAGAATCTCTTCACGTGACACAGAAGGTGCTGGGCAAACCCCTGCATTAGACGTGGCTCCTTGCCTCTTCTGTGACATGCTAAGACAGCTTGGGGCGCACCTCGTGGATTTCATGCTGCTCCGTCCGTGCGCCAAACGCTTGTTGCCCCATGCAGCTGCTTGTGCAGACCGATGACTGTGCGGCTCGGGGCACAAGCGATGTGCTCTGGGTCACCTACGGAGCGTGCAAAACAGCAAGGTTTGGCCCTAAATGGCTGCATTCCAGCTTAGCACCTTAGCCAGGTCTAGCCTGCCAAGTGCAGGGACACTCCATCTACTGCCACCACCATGTCCCAGGCACGGCAGAACCTATTTCTTGGGGGCCCAAGTCAGCCAGGGCCTCTTACAGGTGTCCAAGCAGTTGCCATACCTAGCAGCATCCGAAGCTCATCCCTGGTCCCGGTCTCTGGCTTCTGTGCCATCAGGCTCTTGCCTTCAGTGGGCTGGGAAGGAACAGTGTAGATCAGCAGGAGGAGAGAGAGGCTGTGGAGGAGCCGAGGTGCGCCCATCCCTTCCCCAGTGAGCAGGGCCAGGTTCTATAGGGGAGATGGCTCCTTTCCCCTGGTTTATATCTTCTTTGGGAGAGTGGGCGGGAGGGGGAATAGCCTTTACACTGGCTCGAGGAGAAGCGTTAACCCTTGCACCTTTCAGCTATTCCAGATCACGCAGGCAAGTGGGGTTCCCTGCATGATGGGCTTAAAGGCTCAGTTGAGAAGGCACTCATAAATCACCGCGGCTTTGATGAGATCCCTATGCAGGATGCAGGCTCTCCAGCAGCCTCGCCTCTCGATCGCCCTGGGAGCCCTCCCAGCCTGAGGGGGACACCTGCAGATGGCCGGCTTCCACTCTGCTCTCTTCGCCAGGTTGCAGGCCAGCCCAATTGCACAACGAGCCCACACGGCTGCCGCCACTTGGGGCAGCAGTTTTCCGAAGGCACCGGTGGAAAAGTAAGATCCGCTGCAATGCTGCTCCAGGCGAGACCAGGGCTATTATTTACGGCCAAGCGCAATCTGACTGAGTATCCTCTGCGCTTGTGTAAGATATATCTTAGATTGCTCAGGGTCTTTTGCCCATGGCAGTGAAATGCCTCCACCCAGCCATGACCATGTACAGTGGCTTTGATGGAGGCTGCAACTGTTGGGGTTCCTGACAAATGTTGCTCTTGCCTCCCAATCCGAAATGGTTAAATCTTTAAGAAAGCCCAGAATCCTTGAATGGAAATTCCTAGAGTTGATTATGCCCAGACCTGCTGTGGCGAAATGCCTTTGAGAGGAGTCGGTTGTGGTGGGGGGGGAAGAGAAGGAAGAGCAATTCCATAAATTACAGATGCATGGAACATGCCGAACTGACTGGCTTGGCCCTGGCTTCAGAGATGATCCCAGCCTGCATCTATCTGACAAGATGTCTGGAAAGGGGGACTCCCTTTCTCCGCGCTGATGGATGGCAAGGAGATGAGGCCAGGCCCCCCCTCTTGTTTTGGAAAGTGGTGACAACGGTGATGCTTCTGACCTGTAAACACAGCTACGCTTCACAAGTGTGCCTCTGGTGGAACACAGAACTGAAATGACCACGACAGGGAGCAAAGTGCAGCAGCGTCACTTGGGAAGAAAACCAACCAGATGCTACCATTTAAAAAAATAATTACTGCAAAGCTGTGTGATGTTCCTTTGGGAATTTAAACTGCAGGAAGGTGAATTCTTTGCCTCCAGTAAAACTGTAAGAAATGCCATGCTGGATCAGGCCAGATAGTGTTATGTAGTGGTACTAGTCAGAGAGCATATATCTGTGATTGGTGCCAGAAACATAAGGCATCATGGTAATACCCCTCTCAAATTAGGCTCAGCAACTAATAATCTGAAGTGATACAGATGACACAATTCTGTACAAACAGAAAAAACATCAATGGACAGCAACAAGGAGAGGGCCTTCTCCGTGGTGGCCCTTGATTGTGGATTGTTCTCCCCAGTGAGGTTCACCTGATGCCAACCTCATGGTTTTGGTGCCAAGTTAAGAGCTTCCCCCACTCATATGATGGGGCTTTTTAATGTTAGCTGTTTTATCGACTCCTGTGTTGTTTTTCGTTAGTTGTTTTAGCCCTTTTAAACTGTTTTATATTTTTGTATGTTAATGGTTTTATATTACGTTTTATCATGTTGCATTTTTAGGGTCTTAATTTTTGTGAGCCATCCAGATTGCTCTGGCTATTGGGTGGTAGAGAAGTGGAATTAATAAATGAGTGAATGAATGAGAATGTGGTGCAGGCTGCAGAAAACAGCTTCCATTTAAATGACCTAAAAGGAAAGATACTCAGGCCCTGTTAGGCAGTCTGGCTGTTTGCATAACACGAGAGCCCACCGTGGGTTATTGAACCCATGGTGAGGCTGTGGTGCTGCGGCTGCCATTTTGAATATCCAACCCCTGCTCCGGGGTAGTCGTATTGTGCGAACCCAGCGAACGTGAGTTACGCGAGGGTTAAACAGTCCTCGCATAACCTTTGGTCTGTTTTAGCTTGTTTAACCCTCGCATAACCCACACTTGCCAGGTTTGCAGGACACAATCCCCAAGCAGGGGTTGCATATTCAAATTGGTGCCTGCAGTCACCATGGCTCATCCTGGGTTAAATAACTCATGACGCTCGCGTCATTCAAACCCAGTCAGTGTGTAACACATCTCCTGGCCTTTTTAGCAAGAAGGGATCTTCAACCTTAGTTACAGAGAGCAGCCAAATTATGTAGGTTACTGATATTTCATGGTTTATGGTTTTCTAGAAACCTCATCTTTCCTCTTAAAAAAACAACAAACAATTCTACACCTCAGCATTGTGGATTACTGTTTGAATATATGCACACAATGTTTGCAAACATGTCCAGTTTTCAGAAGAACATCTCCAGTTTCCACACCTGCATGGCTCCTCTTCCCTCGCCTCTAGCTTCCATCCATATTTCTTTGTGGGTCAACAACCATACTCCCATCCCTCACTACCCATAACTATTCACATTACCAAAAGAGCAGCTCTATATAGCACAAGCCAGATTCCTTATATTGTATTCATTGGCTTAATTTGCACAGAAACTTTGGGGTGATTTGCATTGTTTTGCAATAGCACATGAATGGAACACTTACCAGAAGAGGACTTGCCTGATGCTCACAATTCTTAAGCAGCTCAGTGTGGATTCCTCCCCCCACCCCTCACACACACACTCAAATTAGACATAGAATGAAGCCTGACCCCCTTCCGCACACTCTGCTCACTCGCAGTGACCATCTTCTCAGTAATGCTGTAGCTAAAGAATAACTGGGAAAGGTCAGTAGCAACCAGTATTCACTAAATGGGGGTGATGATACAAGACAAGCTGCGCTTCCCACACCTCAGCTCCACCCATCAAAAGCTTCTCCTATCTATTTTACCTCCGCTTTACCACCTGTCAACCATGATAGCTAAAACAGAACCTCCATGTTCAGAAGCAGTGTACCTCTGAATTCCAGATGCTGGAGACAAACAACAGGGGAACACTGCTACCTTCATTCCTTGCTTGTGTATTTCCCCAAAGTTTGGAAACAGAATGGAAGACTTTTGATCTGCGCCAGAGCGAATCATCTTATGTTCTTGTGCAACTGCTAAACCCAAATACTGCTCTTCTGCCTCACATATACAGAACATATTTTCTCCTTGTATATTTGCATATCTTCCAGCTGCCCCCCAGAATGCATTCCCCTCCAAATAATTTCCTTCCCAGATTCTCTCAAAATTCATTCCCCCAAAACCATCTCCTCTAGAATCCCCAAGATAATTTTCCCCAGATATTTTCCAAATAAAGTTCCCCTCTGCCCCCCAAAATTACTGTTTCGCAAAATTCCACACACACACACAGAAAGAGCAATCCTCGTTGTTGTTGCTTCCTTCATGCCAGCTCCCCTTCAATGCAGCCCAATCGTAGGAGGCCGCTGTTTGCCTAGTTCCTCCCTAAAGAGGCGGGGCTTGGGAAACAAAGGTGCAAACTGTTTGAGATAATGGGGCAGCAGAGCTACTGCCAATCAACCATCCACCACAACGAGCCAACCTGCTCTGAACTCATTACACACCACCTGTCCCACACAATGGAATCTGATGCGCACTATTCAGGCTTGACCCTAAGGGGCATGCTGGGCCTGAACCCCATTGTGCACCATTGTGCACTTGTGCCCCTCTGCAGCCTCAAAACACTCTCTCTACATATGTTGATTTATTTTGATCACACATATGAGCACTGATTTTTAAGGCATTTTTTGTCCTTTTTAAAGATAGTACAGCGAGAGCCCAGCATTCTGCATGTCACACCATAAGCAGGCTGGCTTAACCATCCTGCAAAAGATCTGATCTCTCTTCTGTGGTTTAATTATATGGGAGCAGCCCAATGTGGACGACCCCTGATTTTGTCCCAATGCAGGTTGCCTTCTGATGCAGCGCGTGAGAGCCCTGATCCATGAAGGGAGTTCTGCATGTTCATCCACCCCACATTGAACTTGAGGGATGTGTCAGATGGGTATCCTCATCGGCCTTCACTGGCTGGACACGATAAAGCACGCTGAGAGCTGGATTGAGGCAAGCGACTGTTCCTTTCTTAAGAAAACTGGGAAGTGGCGGACAGGTTCCCATCTTTCCTCGAAGGCGTTCAGGGCGGTGTTCCTGGGGAAGTTCAGGGAGCAACAAGGAGACACCCAGGCCAATTAAATGACTGACGCTGGCCCTAGAGGGCTGCTGCTGCAGCAGAGGTGGCTCAGGAAGGCCAAAGAGAGCAGACAGGGCTCTACGACCTTTGCAACTTGACACTGTTTTGACATGAAACACCTTGGAGATATTTCTACGACAGCCCACCACTGCATGTGACTTTGGCTGTCCATTGCCATTGGCAAGCTGATGCTATAGTGCCAAGAAGAAGGCACGCACTAGCAGTGCCTCCAAAGAGCTTTTCCTCGGTACACTGTGTGCTGTTCAGGCCAGTGCGCGACTCCGGTCCAGCTGCCTCCATGTCTGCCGGCGTTCCTGGGATGCCGAGGGAAAGGTCAACAAAGGGGGAAGAGGAATGTGGGGTAGGCAAGCCGTCGTCTGGCTGTCGGCTTAGCTCTGTGGTGCATGGAACATCTTCTTGAGCCTCCTCAAGGCTGGGAGCGCTGGCATGTGGCACGACAGAAGCAATCAATCACCATCAAGCTGACACACGAGGGATCTCCGCTGTCTGCGCTTGGTCTCTCCAAGCACATTCCTTCCACTTGGCATAGGGACTACCACAACAGGGCCCGATGGAGGCTTAGCAGGAGTGGAAACAGTCTGGAGGACCATAAGGAGAGGAATAATAGGACTGGTGGGAAGCAAGGATGGCCAGTGGTTAAGAATTGTGGGGATGGGTAGAAAGGAGGACACCTTGATTCGATCTCCTCCTTACGTGGAAAGCGAGTAGGCCCTAACTCAATAGGATCCCCATTTGGTTGGGACAAGGAGAATTGGGTGTGCTTGGCTGTTGTCTGGATCTATAATAGGAATGTGACATAATAGGATAGAGCAGTGGTTTTCCAAACGGTGTTCCAGGGAGTCCTGGACTTTGTCAGGGTTTTAGCAAAGGTTCCTCAGCAAGAAGATCAGTAATGGCAGAAACCCATCCCAGAAATACAGTTTTCCCGCCATCACTGGCCTACCCCTGCAGTGTGCAGCTCAAGGTGGGTGCAGGCTATGTTCTATGTTGTGCATTCAGTTTGCCCAGGGGGCCATGGCTGAGTGAACAGAATCTGCAGCCTACAGCATGACCCTGATCTGCTTGGTGACATTCAGAGGTTCCTCATCAGAAAGGATTCCTGAGAGAGCAGAGGATTAAAAACCATTTCCCTGTGAAGGAAGCTGGGAGTCAGCAGTTCTCTTAGCAGGCCCTCAATTGGAATGGTGCCCAGTAGACATTTCCTGCCTGCCAGAAGATACTTTGAAATAAGACTGTTCTGAGCAGACTATAGATCTGATCCTTACCTCTTGGAAACAGATGAAGCCGTGGAGACCCAGGGAAGGAAGCAGAGCAAGTAGTTTCATGGGCATAGAGAGGGGTGATGGTAAGTAAAGGGAGACTCACTATACAGTGGCATTTCTTCACCCCCACCCCCACCATCATCATCAATTTATATCCCACCTTTCCACTGAAAAATGGCACTCAAAGCAGCTAGCAGCAAAATCCAGATCAACAAAATCTTAATTAAAAATGGAATAACAATTAAAGAAACAAACAGCACCAACCAATTAAAAACCCCTTCAGCAGCAGACAAGCTTACGTTCCAATAGTCTGCCTGAATAAAACTTTCTTTGCCTGCTGCTGAAAGGACAACAGAGAGCAAGCCAACTTAGCCTCCCTCAGCAGGGAGTTCCAGAGTCTGGGAGTGGACCCTGAGAAGGCCCTTGGGTGCTTCACACAGGCAAATTCAGCCCTCTGGGGTTCCCCAAATGGCCACACCCATTTCCCCTGACAGCTGGTCATTTGGTGGTTTCCCAGCTTTTGCAGTTTTTTCTCCATTCTATAAGGTTGAAATGCCTCTCCTAAAGCTTAGTTGCTGGCAGCAAGCGCGTTAAGCTAAAATACGCTGTTATGTTTGGTATTTTGGCCTCGACTCTCCTTTGTCTTTGGACCTGCCCACCAATGGAATGCAGCCCCGGAGAGCTTCCCCGAAATGGAATTTGGCCCTCTGGCTGAAAGAGGTTTGGCACCCCCAATCTAAAAGAACTGCCTTCTTGGATTAGGCTAAAGATCCATCAAGTTCAGCATCCTGTTTCCAAAAGAAGCCAGAGATGGATGCTTCTGGGAAGCCCATAATCAGGATATGAAGGAATGCCTGAGGAGGCAAAGGAGGAAAAACAGATGGATTAGCAGCTGCCAAGAGGGATGGCTATGATGATAGCAAGTCCCCTTGCTTGCTTGCTTCTCCCTGGCTCTTGCTCACAGGGCAACTGGCCGACTTATGCCAGCCCAGTTGCACATGTCTACATCTGGATCCAACCCATGATTTGAGCCCTTAGTCTATGAGAGAATGCTAGGATTGGTTCTAAGATGCTTATGGTCTCTGATATGTCAGTCTTAACTGCCTTATCCACATGTGTGTGTGTGTGTGTGTGTTGTTTTTTAAAAGAAGTTTCTCTATGTGACTTTGTTTTGGCTTTTGCATAAATTTCGATTGTGGGAACACATTTTAGCTGATGCTATCTGTAGCATAACTAAGGGGGGCTTCTGTGTGTGCTGTTGAAGCTTAATCTGTAACAGTTCAAAAGGATCGTGGTACAGCTCTCTTGGGCTGGACTACTCCAGAAGGCATGTGGAAAACTCCAGACGGCATGTGGATGCTTCCCTATGCACAAAAATTCCTGCACATAGAAAATCATTACATCAAGGAAAAACTTGGGTTAAAATTTAGATGGGGCTCACTTCCCAAACAGGATCAGGTTCACAATCTGGGGATGCTGCTTGATCCAGCTGTGTTGTTGGAGGCTGTAGTGACATACCTGGCGCACAGTGCCACCCAGCAGGTGAGACTGGTGCAACAGCTGTGGCCTTTCTTGGATGGAGATAGAGTGGTGACATTGATCCATGTCCTGGTAGCTTCCAGACTTAATTACTGCAAATGCATAATATGTGGGGCTGCCCTTGAAGACTTTTTGGAAACTACAGTTAGCTGAGAAAGCAGCTGCTAGGCTGTTAATGGGACCATCCCTAGAAGGACCAACTGGCACATCATGCCAGTTCTGAAGCAATTGCTGGCTTCCGGCCCACTTCTGAACACAGTTCAAGGTGCTGAGACTTGCGTTTAAAAACATTTATACTGCTTGCTTGCTTGCTTAAAGTATTTTGATCCTGATCCTCAGCCAAAAAGATGGAGTTAAAACCTGACTCAGCTCTGCCCACCTGGGTACTCAGTGCAGCACCAACATAGGTTGGAGGGCCGGGGGGGGTGAGTGAGTTGCCGTGGTTCATAGAACCTCCATCTCTATCACTAGGAGTCCACTCCACCTTGGAGCGGGCCTTGAGGGGTTGCACCTGGTGTTGGGCCATAGAGACAGATTGGGGATGCTGCTGGTGTACCGCCCACCCTGCTGCCCAGCATCTTCCCTGACTGAGCTGGCGGAGGCAGTCGCAAGTGTGGTGTTGGGTGGTTCTGGGTGACTTCAACTTCCATGCTGAGGCTGTCTCCAGAGTTCCAGCTCAGGACTTCATGGCCTCCATGACAACCACAGGGCTGTCTCAGTATGTGATCGGCCTAAAACATGAAGCAGGGCACACCCCTGATTTGGTTTTTGCTCCAACTTGTGAGATGGGTACTCTGAAGATTGGGGGGCTCCAAGTAACCCCATTGTCATGGTCAGACCACTTCCTGGTGAGATTTGAACATACAGCATTACTCTCCTCCCATGGGGGTGGGGGATCTATTCGGATGGTCCGCCCCAGGAGACTGATGGAATCCAATGGATTTCTGAATGCTCTTGGGGATTTTCCAGTGGAGAGAGCTGGTGATCCAGCCGAGGCCTGAGCCTCACTGCAGAACAGTGAGATGTGGAGGGCCATTGACTTCATTGCACCTGAGTGCCCTCTCCCTGGTATACTGGGGAGCCGTGGTCAACTAAACAGGCTGGACGTCGGCTAGAGCGCAAATGGCACAAGACTCAAAGTGAAGATGACTGAGCATGCTCTAGAGTGCATAATCGTGCCTACTGCGTGGCAGTGCGGGCAGCAAATAAGGTTTATTTTGCTGCCTCCATTGCATCCTCAAGTAGCTGTCCAGCAGAGCTCTTCCAGGTGGTCCGGCAGTTGTTAACATCTTCCTCAGTAAATGGGGCCCTGGCCCCATCAAGGACCCACTGTGACCTTTTTGCATCGCACTTTGAGGACAGAATCACTTGTCTCCACAGCGAACTTGATGCTGTTGTTAGTGCAGTACCAGTTGAGGTGTCTGATGACACCATCTGCCCGCTTTTGTGGGATCAGTTCCAGTAGTTACGGCCTGATGATGTGGAGAAGATGCTTGCAATAATACGACCAACCACGTGCCCTCTTGATTCTCCTGGCTAACAAAAGCTACCTGAGGGGGTATGACTGGGTGGGTCCAGGGAGTGATAAATGCTTCCCTATGGGAAGGGGTGGTCCCTGCTGTCCTTAAGGAGGCAGTCGTGCAGCCACTCCTGAAGAAGCCCACTCTGGACCCAATGGTATTAGACAACTACCGCCCAGACAAATACGCCTTTTCTAGGGAAGGTACTTGAGAGGGTCGTGGCGGTCCAACTGCAGGCAGTCTTGGAGGATACTGATTATCTAGACCCATTTCAATCTGGGTTTCGTCCTGGTTAAATCAGCCTTGGTCACCCTGATGGATGACCTTTATCGGCAGAGGGACAGGGGGAGTGCAACCCTGTTAATTCTGCTCGATCTCTCAGTGGCTTTTGATACCATCAATCATGGTATCCTCCTGGATTGACTCTGTGGAATGGGTATCATAGGCACTGTGTTACAGTGGTTCCTGTCCTACCTACAGGGCTGATTTCAGAGAGTAACATTGAGTGACCATTCCTATGCCCCTTGGCAATTGAGCTGTGGGGTTCCGCAGGGCACCATCTTGTCCCCAATGTTGTTTAACATCTATATGAAGCCCCTGGGTACAGTCATTAGGGGATTTGGAGCCAAGTCCATCAGTATGCTGATGACATGCAGCTCTATCTCCCTGTGACATCTGAATCAGGAGAGGCTGTGCAAGTCCTGAATCAGTGCCTAGACTCAGTAATGGGCTGGATGAGGGCCAATAAACTGAAGCTGAATCCTGGCAATACAGAAGCCCTGTGGGTGAGTGGTTCCTGGGTCCGGGAGATAGGCTCATTGCCTGTTCTGGGTGGGGTTGCACTCTCTCTGAAAAATCAGGTCCGTAGTCTGGGGGTACTCCTAGATCCATCATTGTCGCTGGAGGCCCAAGTGGTCGCTGTGGCTCTGAGTGCCTTTTACCAGCTTTGGCTGGTTTACCAACTACAACCTCTCGTGGACAGGGATAGCTTGACCACGGTGGTACAGGCATTAGTAACTTCAAGACTGGATTACTGCAATGCGCTCTATGTGGGGCTGCCCTTAAGGCTGGTCCGGAAGCTGGAGCTAGTGCAGAATGCAGCAACTTGGCTGTTGTCGGGAGCGGCCCCTTTTCAGCCTGCAACTCCTCTCCTGAGGGAACTGCTCTGGCTGCCTATTCGCTACTGGGCCAGGTTTAAGGTATTAGTACTAGTGTACAAAGCCCTAAACAACTTGGGACCAGGATATGTGAGAACGTGCCTCCTTCTTTACCAACCTGCCCGGTCACTGAGGTAATCAGAGGGCATGTTCCTGGTGGTTCCACATGGACCTATGGTCTGGTTGCAGTCCACCAGGAAAAGATCCTTCAGTGTGGTGGCCCCCTTCCTGTGGAATTCCCTGCCTTCAGAGTTCAGGCAGGCACAAACATCGTATTCCTTCCGGCGCCTCCTGAAGACGTTATTACAAGAGGCCTTCCTTGCATGACCAGCTGAGGTTTGTTAAATTCCACTTTGTTGGGGTTTGTCTTTTTACAAAATGTTTTAACTCTTTTAACCTGCTGTTTTATTCTTTTACCGTGTTGTTCACTGCTCCGAAATCTTCTGATGTGGAGCGGTATGTGTATGTATGTATGTATGTGTGTGTGTATACATTTTGTTGAAGTAGGCTTAGATTGCCTGGAAATGCAAGAGTACTACCTCATCTCAGAGGACTTGCCAGATCACTGTGATCCCGGAGAACATACAAAGACCTTTCTCTAGCCCAGAAAAACAGCGTGGCTACACTTATGATGCCACATTTATGCCTTTATTTGGTTTGTCAGCGTGTGTTAAAAAAAGAAGTTGCAAGTAGTGGAACTCCCTGCTTTTGGAGGTCAGGCAGGCATCAACATTGTGTCATTTTCGGCACCTGCTGAAGACATCTTTATTTCAAGAAGCCTTCCTTGACAGCCACAGTTTTTATTGGTATTGTTTTTTACAAACTTTCAATATGTTTAATTTTGATGTGTTTTAATATGGTGTTTTTATTATTTTTATCTTTTATTGATCACCACTCTGCTCTGGAATCTATTTAGATGTGGGACAGTATATTAATTAATTAAAATTAAATAAAAAGTAGTGGCAGGTAACCTGAAGGGTTAAGGTCAAACTCAAAGTACATAGCCTTCTCATGTTTAAATTTAATGGCTGCAGGCAAACCTGAGTCTGGCTTATAGGAGTACAAGCCCTCTACTTGGGTCAGTTTAGTTTAGGGTTGTGTGAAGAAGATACTGCATGTGTCTTTTATGGCACAAGAACCCCACTGCCTCTCATGGCTTTGCAACGTGGTGTAAAATACCATGCAGTCTTCCATAGGAGAGAACGTATTTGTTCTTCTCTTACATAGAAGAAAATTAGATGTGAAGTAGCCTTCAGTAGCAAGCACTTTGAAACTAGACCTCCCCACATGTAAGAGGGCACCTTACAGTCAACGGAAACAAGGAAGTAGGGCATGGATATTTAATTCAGTTAAGAGTGACATAATTAAATTTTGTAGGGAGGGAAACATTATTTAATAATTCACTGATTGTATTGTGATGTCCAATTAAGGGTTCATGTATGGGACCACAAAGACCCACATTCCTTTTGACTGATGTTGCATTACCTTGTCACTTAGCATTTAAATAAGCCTTCCCAAACCTAGTGCCCTCCAATGTTTTGGACTACAACTCCCAGCATCCCTGACTACTGGCCATGCTGCCTGGGCATCAAAACATCTGGAGGGCACCAGGTTGGGGAACAGTGATGTAGATCCGTACATACACTGATGGTGCTTTAGATAGTTTTCTTAGGAAGAGTCTGGGAGAAAACCGTATCAAAGTTCTGCTTAGGTGTAACAACCTACTTAATGGTTGCCAGTATTACTACGGCCACCATGGCAAAGTCTGAGAGGGCTGTGCGCCACCCCCCTCGGCTGCAATGAACACAATCAGGTTTTGTGAACTGTAAACACAGCTGCCCCTGCAAAACACCACAGGAACTACAGTGCTTGGAAAATGGACGATACAGCAGCCTGCAGACATGACCCAAATCTTTAGAAGCTGGCCCAGTGCCAAAGAGAGGCCTGTGCCTCTGGGCAGGTGTTATCTCAAGGGAGTTATTTTTAGCCAGGACATCTGAAGGCCTGCTCTCCTGCCAACAGAGGCCGCAGTGGGTAGTGGCATGCAAGGAACAATGTGAGGAATGCTGGAGCTGCTCCAGGCTGGAGGATCGTGGATCTGCTGAGGATAAATCACTGTTGGACTTTCCTTAATGCTCCTGAATTGGTGATGGATGAGGACAAGGTGTTGGAATGACAGGAGGCAATACTTAAGAGAGGTTGGGGGGGAGGGGGAGAATAGCTTAATATGCAACAGCTACTTCTGCCAAAGCGGGGAGCCACACTTGTAAAAATCTCCATGTCGGTTGCCAAGTGGCTTTGCACAGCTGTGCAAGTAGCTTGTGTGATCTCCACTGTGTGGCAGTTGTGCAAAGGATATGCAGCAGGTAGATAGATCTAGCAGTAGCATATCAACTTGCTCCGAAAGCCTTTAAAAACAGCCATATTTCATGATGTGCTGAAAGATGGACAGTGATTGCACCAGGTGAATTTCCCTGACGGGAATGGCACCACAACAAAAAGGGCCTTGACTCATCTTTTCGTTCTTGCCAGTCAATAAGTATCAAGGTGGCTTTAGCTGCTTTGGGATAGCGAACGTTTTGACTGCTGGAGGCAGTGGCTTCTGAAAGTCTGCAATGTTGTAACTGCTCAAAAATTGAAATTCCAAATTAAATTGGCCAGGCCAATTATTAATTATTCAATTATTATGAAAAAGCATTTTGAGAGTGGTAGCCCTTGCTTACCTTGAAAATTCATCAAAATGTAAGTGCACTGCTAGTATCAGTTTTGTGATCAGGTGTTTGGTGAGAACTACTGCATAAGCTTTCTTTGTATACTGAAATGTTTTTTCTACTTTTCTTATATTTGGTGTTTTGTATTGGTTCTTTGAAAACACTGAATAAAAAGCATATTTTAAAGTTTTAAAAAATCTTGCAGGTACTGTTGGCCTTGTAGCCTCCCTCCTGTTCCTTTAACCCTCATCCATTTCGGATGACCTTTATTTAGCATTGCCCTCCATCTTGTTTTGGGCTGTACCATCCTCTTTAAAGAAACAAAATAATTAGGCATGCTAGTTCCAGAAAACAGGCATTCTCCAGACATTCCAAGTCCTAAAATAACTCCTAGCGTATTGTTAGAATAAAACCAGACAAATCGGAGGAACTGTTTGCTTGGATTTTAGCATGAGGCAGAGCAATTGGGATGGAACAGGTGAGACTCTTGGGTTTCCTTGTGTCTATAATCCTCTGTAATGTTTGCTTAAGTCTGATGATGCTGTCTATTTAGATAGTATAGCTTAACCTGCTTCTCTCATGGAAATTTAAGCAGCTGATAATGTCATGCAAATAAGGCAGTTCTGTTGTCTATTATTTCATATTTTTCTGCTGGTGCTGTATGCATCCTCTCGAGCATTTCCTCTTCCTGCATGGTTTGAATAGAACCCTTGTCAGTTGTAGGCTTGGTGGGGCACTACAACAAAACTGCAGCTCCTAACTAGGCCAGACATGCACATGCACAAAACAGTTTTGGCTTGAGCTGCTGGTGCGCATGAATGGATTAAGAGAAAAGCAGAGGCAGCACTGTGGTAACAAAGCAGCCAAGGCTGAGCAAGTCCCTGCCCTTTCATCCACTGAATGTTTTGGGTGAAGTCATCTCCAAGTTGTGCTGGCATTCCCATAGAAGGTGATGGTGGTAGGAGAATGAGGGGGCCCTTGCCCAGGAGTATTGTCATCCATTCCTCCCTCAAAAACCCACAGGACACATGAATGCGTGCGAGGATGCTTGGCAGATAAGACAGAGCATTTTTAGCATATTAATCACAACAAAGCCAGGCATCCCAGAGACAACTTCCTTGAATAAGAGCAAGTGATGATGCAAGTCATGAAGTCAAGAAGGCTGCTGAGGAATCAAAGGGGGAGCCCTCTAACCCCCCCAAAGGTGACTTCTTGACATAGGTATGCCATAACATGCCTGGGCAGCTCCTTTGCTGGGGTGATGCCTGCAAAAGCAGGTACTCAGAAAGTTAGGTATTGGCACAGCAGCAGCTCCAGTCTCTAGTTAGTTGGTCTTTAAATAAGGAGAAAGACACACAAAGGGGATACACACACACACACTCTCACACTCAAGTTGGGTACATTGTATGCAGGAGGGATGGGGATTATACTGCTGACCTCACTCTACATGCTCTTAGACCTTCTGAACAGGCACCAATGTACACATGCATGCACACCACCCAAACCTATGTATGCCCTGAGCAGACTGTACCTTCAGAACCTACACACATTGGGGTGTATGCGTACAGGCCTGTGTAGAAATACTACTTCAGTGTGTACTGGTTGGGAATGAAGCCCCAAAGTGCAACCCAACAATGCTCCCTGCCAATGCATACATTCATGCCCATTTTGACCACTTGTCCAGAGCTATGCACAAACACTGTAATTTTACTGCAACCAGGTCAATCACAGATGTAAGAATGCCATCTAGAATTCTGCATGGAAACAGTCACAAGTGTTTTGCAAATAAGCAGGAGATACCAGTTGGTAGACTAAATGAAGAGGGGAACACCTTTTCCAGGTGCCTCAGCAAATTCTTCCCCCCCTAAAAAAACAAAAACAAACACCCACTAACTCAAAACTCCTATTTCTGCACCTACCCCCTCCCAAAGACAAATCATGGAACTATGGAGCAATTCTAGAGCATTAAAGTTAAATATGTATATGCAAATCTAAGCTATTCCCATTCATTATAGAATTTGAAATTCAGAGCTCTCTCTTTTTTTAAAGCCCAAAGCTGTTTATTGCAAACTTAAAACAATCATGTGTTTTCAGCCAAAGGAAACTAGTCACAGCAGGGTGTTCTCGTCCAAATCCTTTCTGTTTGTCAGAGCATACAGTTTCAGACCTTGAAAAAAAGTTACATGGAAAAGTATTTGTGTACCACTAATGGCTTTCTCAGAGTCTCTGTCCTTTTGGGTAAGGGGAACAAGGAGAGAAGAATGGAACAGGTTGCAAGCAACTTGCAGAGGGACAGTGGTTTGCCTACCATAGGAGAAAACACGGGGAAAAGGGTATAAGAGATGTCCCTGTTTATTTCCCCAAAATGGGAGCATTTAGATGGTGAACCCCTCCCACATGGAAGAGAAAACTATCCCCCCCCCCACTCAGACAGGCCATACCTTCAAAGCTCCTTAATAGGCTGTGCCAGTCTTCTGCCCCCTGCCACCAGCCCTTATCTCAATGGGGCACCCAGATGACGGCAAGACAGTGGCCCTTCCCCTTCTCCCAAAGGGTGCAAATGCCAGCCCACACGGCCCTAGCTCCCAGCCACCACAGCTCCTGGTTCAGTGCAAGGGGCTCAGAGCTGCCCAGAAGGATGGTGGGTACCGAAGGACAGTTTGTATCTGGCCCCTCCTCTGGCCTCCTCATTCCTTGAGGAAAAAGTGCATCTTGTCATTGATGTTCTTGCGCTCAGGGTTGAGGTGCTTCAGGATCTGGGCCAGCACGTTGACTGTCTTCTCGCTGCTCAGCCCCGTTTTCTTGGTCTGGAACTTTTTCAGCAGGTCCTTGGTGGTCATGGGCTTGCGGGTCAAGTAGCGGCGCACGGCATCCTCTGTCAGCTGCACATCGCTGCAAGGAAGGAAACCGGCTAAGGGGCAGGCAGCAGCTACAGCACGAAGCCATAAGCAGGGGAAGGGGCCCCTGAAGGAGGAAGCACATTTACACCCCCCCCCCCAGCTCTCTCTGTGGGAAGTCAGTGCCAGTATTATTGTCCCAACACCTTTCTCTGGTGTGAATAGCTGTATATGGCAACCGCATGGTTTGGAAGAGTAAACGTACAAGCGCTCAGTGTTTCACATACATTATCGCAGTATTCCTTACAACAGCCCTGCAAGGCCAGTATTATTATTCCCAGATTGCAGATGGGAGGAGGTGGAGGCCAACAGAAATAGTGGCTAGCCTATGCCCATAGCTGAGTTGGGATGTGAACTAAGGGCTCCCTCTCCTCAACTCATACCCCTAGGCCACTAAGCTACACTAGATGTAGCTTAGCTAGGGATTTTTTTTAAATGCAGGGTGTACAGAGCGTTTCTCAAAAGCTCATGTGCATTGATGGTGCTGTAATATTTTAGAAGTAATTGCGGGACCCAACCCACAGCAAGGACCTTCCTTCCCATATATCTGCTCCCCACCCAAGCCTGTTCTGACCAAAGCATGTGGCTGCAAAAGCTGGCATTCACACACTTACCCACTGCTAGGTGTTGACTTGCCCGACTGTGGCTGCGGGGTGGACTTCCCAGAGGTCGGGGTGGCCTGGGGCCCAGCATCTATTTTCAACCTCTTGGCTGCAGGGAGGTCGCTAGAACCTGCTTGCCGCTTACCTGTTCCAGGGAAACAAGACCAGCCCCACGTCAGGACTTTGATCCCAAAGCCCCTTCCCCTTCAACCCCCAGGGCCCAGACCAGACCGGTTCTTCCCTGCCTGGGGAAATAAAGGAAATCTGGCCCTCACAGAGTGGCTGAAGAGGGAACTGGTATTCTGGGTTCCTTGCTGTTTTCAGTTCTCTTAAGCATATGGTTTAGTCCAATGGCGTACTACTGAAAACTCTATCCCAACGAAAAAAGCTCTGCACCCAGACGTAAGTGTGCTTATTTGCTCCCAAGATTTGAATTTTTGCAAGATCTGCTTTTTGTTGCTAGCAGAACAGTGACCAAATGGGGTGCAAAGAATGGGAGCAGAGAGTGACTGAAAGCCATAAAGAGGAGGCAAGAGAACGGGTTCACAAAGGAGCCATGCCCACTGAGCCCTAGAGCCTTTTGCATACACAGCTTGCAAAATGCCTCAGGAAGCCTAAACATTTGCTTCAAAAAGGAAAGATCCACACACATGGTTCAGAAATACACTGGCTTCAGAATGCACAAGAAGCAGACAAGGTCAAATCCTGTCCTGTGCTCCCACCCTGCCGTACCTTGCTCCAGTTTATTGGCTGCAGCCCGGAGTGTGGAGGAGGTGCTGCCGGCATCCACCAAGGGTGTTCCTGGGCGGCTGTTCCCTTGTGAGCTGCTTGCCGAGCCCTTGCGCTCCTTCTTGGGCGGGGTCTTCTTCTTCTGCAGTGGCAGAAACACAGGCTCAGCTGGGGATGGCTCTTCCTCTCGAGCACTATAGTTCCAGTCAGAGATACCCAAACAGGAACCTCTTGTTCCATTGACTTAAAACACCTACTGAGCATGAGCAAACAGCAGGACAGAACTGCTCTGCCAGGCCTGAAGACAGCTGGTGCTGGGAAGAGCAGTTCAGACAGGCTCAATGCAGGAAGATGAGGCAGGATGATCAAGCCTAGGTCGTGGAGCCAACGGGGCTGACTCAGGCTTGTAAGATAGCCAGTTGCCAGGACACATCTGGGCAGGGAAAGTCACTCACCCTGTCCCTCCCTTGAGGCTCCAGAAGGCAAAAACGTAAGTGCATTGGCAAGCAGTCAAATAAAACATTTCATGGACTAGTAACTTCCATGGACTGATTTGCAAGGCTGTCCTAACCTAACCACAGACAAAGGGGTCAGGAAAACAAAACCGGAGGAGAAAGGATTAGCAAACCATTAGACACTGACCATTAAGTCAAAAGAGAGCAAGTTGGCAGATCCACCATCAGGAGAATTATGCACAGCACACAAACATTAAGTTGCCCAGTGTAATCAGGTTACAGTCAGATTGTGTTAGGACAAACGAAGGAGAGTTTTACTCAAGAGTCTTGAGTTATGGTATCGCAATGGTATGGCCTCTGTTTGTGCGAACACAAGACCATGTCACCCGCAAAAGGTCTGCCCTAACTGCAAAAACACTTGTGGAATTATTAACTAATGTCAAAACATTTCTTGTTTGTCTTTTTGCCCAAACTGAGCCCTCAAGGCAGTTTATGGCAGTTGCGGAGGAGATGCTGGTGAGTAGTGAGCCAGAGGCTGGGACTGGCATTTACTGACAGGCACAGAACATGAAAAGGATAGTAGTGTGCGTCTCTCTTCCCAACACTTCTTTAGTTCATAGTCTTTACCAGAGATCAAGTCCACTTTAAAACAGTGGCAAAAAAACATTTTTCTCCATGATTTTGAGGCCTATGTAAATAGCCCTTTAAGAACAAAAACATTAGGGGATAGATCCAGATGTGTGTGCCCACCCCCCTGCACAGCAGCCTCTCTAGCCCCCTGAAAATGCTACAGAGGGTCAGGGGAGGTGAGCTGTGATGCAGAAAGGGAAAATCAGGCAGAGGCACCTTCTGTGAGTGGAACCCTTCCATCTACAGAAGGCAGATCCTGTACCCAGCCTTAGAGAATCACTGGACACCCTGCTGCAACAGAACTTCCTTCACATGGAGCACAATCATGAGCATAACCACAAAAAAAATCCTAATGGGAATTTTTAGAGCTTCCACAGAGGAGCCCCTATAGAGTGAGATGACCTTCCTTGGGTCAGCACTTTAAATCAGCTCTGTGGTCGCTCAGCTGAAATTGTCAAGGTGGAAAATTGCACCACACACCACATTATGAGACGGAGGCCTAGTCCACTCAGAAAGCAGCAGGAAACCACAAATCCTGCAGTGGCAGAGGGGCCTGGAATGGGTTGTTCAAGCTGCAGCTGGGGAGCGGTGTGTGCGCGCGTGCGGGGGGAGGAATGTGTTTTCAGGAGGTTATAGGTCCAGCCACTCTTTGCTGTGCTCATTCTCGATTTGCAGGGTGTTAATGTAAGAAAGCATTAAAAAAAATGCAACACCCCACAGCAACCATAAGTGGTACAGTCCATTCTACTGCATATGGAGACCACGCCTGACCTGGGAACTTCAGCAGCCAATCAAGGTACAGGAGTGAAGCCCCAGGCAAGCCCCACCCCTAGGCTGTATCTGGGATTACCATCATGAAGAGCGCTGACGATGCTTCACTGTCAATGTCGCTGTCCTCAGATGTCTCGGACTCATCACTGCTGTCTGTAAAGCAGAGCCAACGCGTCAGTCAGGGCTTTGCTGCCTCATGGCCACCAGCCACTGGACCTGGGGAGCTCAGGCTGCCCCTTGCTCAACAGGGAATCCCCTACAGCTACTGCAAGGCTGCTCAGTCCAGAAATAAAGTACTACACTCTCCCCTAAGGTGGCAAGGCCAGAAGTAGAGCTTTGGTGTTCAAGCTCCCAACGCTTCTGGACTCCCAGCTAGTTGGAGTGTGTTGCTGGAGACTCATTTCAGGCGGCCAGGGCTGCGCGCACTACCAGAGGTAAAATTCTGCACCAAGGGAAGCAGAATTCAGCAACCTATATAAAATTAGGCAAGTGTGTATGGCTTGTTTAAAGGCTTTCATTATTTAAACTGCTGTGCTAGGCAGAGGAGAAGTTAGTTGCTATACAGGGCACTTGAACCCTGAATCCAACAAACACGACCACACACTTTAAAGCATATCTCTGCATCCATAAGGGCTAGAACCTTGATCTTAAAAAAGGGAGGGGGGCTTAAGTGGACATTAAGATTCTTGAGGAGTTGAATTCTACGCCTATTACCATATTCTGTGCAGTTACGGCACACATTCAGCCCTGTCTTTATCGTTCCTAAGCCTGATCCGTGCTTCCCCTTCCCATCCTTCTGCCATATCCAGCTTCAGCAGCCTGACCTTCTTCACCTTTCTTTTTCTTCTTGTCCTGTGGCGTAGGGATCTTCTTCTCCTCCTCTTCCTCCTCCTTCTCCTCTGCTGGCTTCTCCTCCTCGCTCTCTTCACTACTATCACTTGCTTCATCTATACCTGCAGAGTAAGAAGGCAATGGGTTTAGGAGGAAGCAGACCTTTGTTGACTCGCCTCCAAGCAAATGTCCTTCGGGAGCTTGCGTGATCTGACCTGGAGACACAGAAGCTCATGGTTGTTCACCCTGCCCATTACAGGCACAGACATAGGCGCAGATGGGAACGGGACAGACGTTCAGTTGGCAATGATGCAGATCTGCCCAGCAGTTTTCTCCTTACCCCATGCCAATGTCCACTAAAAGGAAGCCTATCAGGCCCATAGACCTGGTGATCTCTGCTGGAGGTGCAGTCCTGGAGAGGGGGGTTGGGGGTGTGTCAGGGATCTTTAAACAGATAATGCTCAGCAGTCTCACTGAACCACAGCTCCCAAGATTCTATGGGGGAAAGCCATGATACTTGAGTTGGCATAAAACTGACCTACAGTTGTAGCCTACCTCAGATAAGGGCAAAGGGAGAACAAAACCAAATTGCATGTGAACTGCAACCCCACTCCCCCAACTGACACAGCCATACACCCTACCAAGGAGACAGGCAAGATAACCACCAGAGCCAGCAGGCAAAGAAAACCCCGTTTGGGAGGGCTCTTGGCCTCGCTGCTGTCTTGACTCGTTGGTGAGCGTGCAGCTAGTCCGCTTAATAAGCCACGAACCTTTGGGAATGTCTTCCTCTTTGGTCACCTTGGGTTTGCCCACCACTTCCTCGACCGAACTGCTGTAAGAGGACAGAAAGAAGGCCCTGGCGTGAGTAACGCAACGCGCTGACGGCAATGTAAAGTGGCAGCAGGGAACGTCACTTGCCCCATCTGAGGAAAAATGGGAAGGAGCAGCAGGGCCACACGGGGGATGCTCAGGCAATGCTAGTCCCAGCTGGGAAGAAACAGCCCACAGTGGTGCCTACCTAGACCCATCAGACATGTAGTCCACCTCCTGGCCTTCGAAGTCCCCATCGTCGCTGTCTTCAAAGGCTTCATCATCGGATCCCTTCTTCTTTTTCTTCTTCTTGGTCAGAGGGGCTTTCTTCTTGGGCTTGGCTGGCTTCTCGCCTAATGAGGGATGATGGGCAACGTTACCCACTTTCCCGAAAAGGCAAACCTCTCAAGGCCATCCCCTGAAAGGGGCAGGCAACAGGTTTCAATCCAAGTAAACAAGGAAGCCCTTTACACAGCATAGAGCAAATGCTGCAGATTGGGACATGCTGGGATCCTGAAAACAGATTCAATACATGGGGGGGGGGGGGTCAAAGGAGGTCTGCCTACTCCACTAGTGATAGTGCCTGAGCCCAGGCAGAAAGACGCCCAAGCAACAGCAGATGCAAGAGATGTAGGGAAGTGTGTGAGGCTTTTGGAAGGACCCCCATCCTTGTTGCATGGTCCAAACATGTTACAAAGCGGCGCTGGTAGCTGGGCTACGGCGCTGGTAGCAGGGCTACGGCACTGGCTGCATTTCTGGAGCTCTGGCTTCATCACACCTGAGTTGCTCAGGTGGTCCAGGTCATAAGGAGAACCCTGACAAATATCAACAACAAAATGACTTCCCTCCCACCCTAAATTATCCTGCTGAGATGAAGAAAGCCTGGAGTAACCAGGAGTGGATTTTTGTGTGGAAGGACTGTGAGTTCCATTCAGTTCTAGAACTCAAAACAAATTCCTGAGCTCAGAATTCCTTAATCCTAAGTGTATGTCTCTTGCACCAACCTCCAGTTGAGGATTCTCTAAATTCTAATAAGAACAAAATAGATCCCACAAGCCTGAAGTTTACCCATCCCTGCCTTAGGGGATGAAAAGACTAGTGAATTGTGAAGCACATAACCCCACCCCTGGTGCATCATCTTGCATGCATTCTTGGAAGGCACAGCCATCTTTGTGTCTTCTATACATCCTCACAGACATTGCCCCAAGCCCACCAGGGCACCCCTTCCCAGAATTCCCCAGACAGGAAGGAAGAAAGACTTGGTGGGCCGAGGGCCGGGTGAGCCCGTAATAAAGCAAGCTGCCGCCACCACCTCTCCAAGAGGCCCTTCAGGATCCCACATGGACAGGGATCCCCAGCTGCGCCCCCCCCCCCCCCAAACACACACACACACACCATCAGCGTCGCTGGACTCGCTGTCATCTGAGCTCATCTCCAGGTCATCTTCCAGGTCATGGATTCTGAGGTCACCCCCTTTCTTTCTGCCTTTCTTTTCCTTCTCCTCCTCTTCTTCCTCGCCACGGTCCTTCAGCCGCCGCTGCTGCATAATGCTGAAGTGGTTCAGCACCTTGTTCCGCCTGCAGAGGAGAGGAAGGACCAGCCTCACCTGGACTGCTTGTTAGTTAAAGCCCGACTTGCGGGGGCGAGGCTCAGCCAGAAGAGACGCTTGCAAGAACCTGGGCTAAGGCCTTAACAAGGCCCGAAAAGCATACTGTGGCATCTAGAACCCTTCGGCTCCGTTCCTGGTTTTTAGGAGTGCATAGGGAAGTATTTTGGTGCTGGGTGAAAAGGACAATTGGCACCCCAGCCCTTGCCAAATGCCTCAGTTCTGTTCCAAGTCCCAGGAGTAGGGTCTTTGGGCTAAGATCCACAAAACGGCGCTGTGAAGAACTGGAGTAGCACACTGGCTGAAGACTAAGTGGAGAGAAGGAGGAGCATGTAAGCTGGCTTGGGCTCCTTGCAAGAGGGGGGAAAAGGCAGGATGCAAATATAAGCAATCAGTCAATCCCTGGCCCAAATCTCACCCCTGCCGCGAACTCATGAGGCAGCCTTACAAAACGTAATCTCCTGCCTGCAATATGGCGAGGATGATAATACTGACCTACCTTACAGGGCTCTTGTAACAACCCTTGAGATTTTATTTTATTCATTACGTTTCTATACCACCCAATAGCCGACGCTCTGAGATAATGAATATAAAGTACTTAAACTCCAAAATGCAATGTAAACGCTTGGCATTTATTACCCTACTTCCGACATGTGTTTCTTGAGCAGCAGGCCTTCCATGCAAGTTGTTTTTGAAACGGAAGGGAATGATACAGCATGGGAGTCTGCTGGCCAAAGTTAAAAAAGACAAGCACTTACTGGGCGCATGTAAGACCTTGGTTGCATGAAGAGGACCTCTTTGGACCCTGGCTTATAGATTTCAGTGAGGATTCAGGCAGAACTGAAAGCCTGGACTCAGCACCCAACACGAAGCCCCTAAAAGCTAGAACATCACTAGCACAGTAAACCCAAGGATGCATAACTGAGACAAATGCATATTCTTCCCATGTCGACCCTCACATCCTTCTGTTGCCTCCTCTGTGGCACACTTCAGATTGTAAGCTCCTTGGGGCAGGGACTAATCTTTTGTGTTACTCTGTATCACAAAATGATAATAGCAGCAGGAGCTCTGTACCAGAAGCGGGACACTGGCACATCCTGGGAGTGTCCCAAACCCTCTCCCTATCAGGCCATGAGAAGGCTGCTTACTCATTAACTCCCAGGGAGCCTCTCCAGCATTTTGACTAACTTAGCTATTCCTTTGCTTTTCCAGTTCTTTTCAACACCCCACCATCTCTTGGTACTGCCCAGGTTGGCTGAGGATGTAAAGTTGCTGTAAGTGCTGCTCCCAGCAGGCACCAGCCTCTCAGGCCTTTCTGCAAGCCCTGATCCAACATCTCTTAGGCAGGAATGAAAATCTCCCACGCTCACCTCTCCCACTCCTCCTCGGCTTCCTCTGCAGTCAACGTGCGGTGCTTGGCAATGGGCGTAAAGTTATACCAGTTGTTGACCGGGAAGGCTTCAAAGGCACCATCTGGACACTGTGTGAAGATGTAGTAGGAGGTGTTCTCTGTCACACCACCCTTTTTCACACCTTTGAACCTGAGTGGAAAGAAACATGAGGCAGCGTCATAGTTTAAAGCTGAAGCACCGTTAGAAGGCCAGGATCCAAAAGTTTTGGCTCCAGATCCAGAAAGAAATAATGCATAACCAGGGGGAAAACGACACACACCTAAGAATCTGTAATCATAACAGTACAAACTGAGGAATACAGCTTGTAATACAAAATCTGAGAAGTTCTCCTAAGTACTGAGACTTTTAGCTTCTGCTTAAATAAACTTTTTTTTTTAAAAAGAGAGTTTCTAGTATTTATTTATTTATATTTATTTATTTCATTTCTATACCTCCCAATAGCCGAAGCTCTCTGGGCGGTTCACAAAAATTAAAACCAAACAGCACACAATAAAACAATTTAAAATATATAAAACAAGTACTTATGGCTATTGAAAATTATACAGCTTTGGGGTGTGGGATCAGTTTCTTTGTTTTGCAACCCCTTCCCCAAGTTTGGAACCAGAACAAAAGCATGCAAATTAAACAAGATTTATAAGTTTTAACTGGTATAGGACAGATAAAAGGAAGTATTTCTTCACACAGCACATAGTTAAACTACAATTTGCTCCCAAAAGAAGTAGTGATAGCCACCAACTTGAACAACTTTAAAAGGGGATTAGGCAAATTCATGGAGGCTAAGGTCAAGATGGTGATATGCTACCTCCAGTATCAGGAGCAGTATACCTCATTTGGCCAGTTGCTAGGGAATATGAGGGTGCTGTTGTGCTCATATCATGCTTGTGGGCTTCCCATGGAAGCATCTGGTTGGCTACTGTAAAAACAGAATGCTGGACTAAAAGGCCTTTGGTTGGATCCAGCACAGATCTTATGCTCTGGTTGAGTAAATTGCTCCATTCCCTACTCACAACACTGGAGAGGCTCTCCGTGTGCTCCCACCCAACACTTTTCCTGGCAAGAACAAACTGAAGAGCAAGAGTATCCCACAAGTCAAAGCCGAGACCCCATTTGGCAAAAAGCCCCCACTGCTCACTTGCGTCCAGCCTTGCCGTTAACTTTCAGGAGCCAGGGCTGGTCTTCAAGCTTGAACTCCTTCAGGATGATGCCATATTTCTTGCGCCGTGCCTCCTCCCGCAGCTTGCGGTTGAACTCGCTGCCAGCTCCCGACTCCGGCATCTCTTCCTCCTGGTAGATCTTCTTGTTGCTGAGATCTCGCTCCATCTTTGCCTAGGGAGGAGCAGGAAAGAAGAGTGCCAAGGAAACATTGCAGCGTCTCCAGTAAGATGGGGTGTGCGTTCCTGAGAAACCGCACCGCACGCTAACGGCCCTCTTGCACAAAGTGTGGGTTCCCGTGCAGTAGCCATTTGTACTATTTGTCTCGCTCAGGTGGCACCTGCTTCCTTTACAGCTGAAGTCATGTGATTGTGACAACCAGGAGCACTAGGGTTCAGTTGCAGGAATGCGCACCTGCGGAGAAGCCCCACAGCCTGGCTGCGCATAGTCACAAAGGCCAAGGGCCTCTCTACAGCTGTGTGCACGCAACGCACAGAACAAGCCTTTGGGGCGCGTTCCTTCCCACATGTTCTGCTCATCATCCAAGGCCTGCCCCGGATTCTTTGGCTGTCTGGTGGCAATGACAAGCACAGCCTTTTCTGTTGTGACCCCCGCCCTGTGGAGTGCCCTCCCAGCCGAAATTCACCACGCCCCAACCCTCTATGGTTTTAGATGTTTAAACCTGGCTGTTTACGAAGGCCTTCAGCTCTGAAGCCTCTTTCCCCTTGTGATGAATATGTCCTATGCCTTCGTTTTGTTTTTCTGGGTTATATGAGCTGCTGTTTTCGTTTATAGCAGTATCATCTGATGGTTGTTTAATGCATGTTACGGATTTGGTTTCACTGCGTGTAGATTTTGCATTTGTAAGCCATTTTGAGTTCCTCTTTGAAAAAAAATGGGAGATATATATATATATTTAAAATAAGGCAAATCAATTAAAAAGGAACGGCCTCGTTCTCACAGAAACGGCAAACCCGGATCTAAATCTAGACTGTACCACTACGGGTGGGCTCACCTGATGCACCACCAAATGAAAAATAAAAATCTTTGCATGTGGAAAAGTAGCATGCCAGGGAGAAGAGCTGTTGCTTAGTCTTCTCCCTGATCTGCTCATTTTCCACATGTAGGAATCTTCCCCCAACCCCACGGAGGAGCATTCCATCCTATGAGCCCCCATCTCTAGTCTGAAGTGGTACAGCCCAGACACAGGTTTAGCACTTTGGTGAGAACTGGACTTCCATCCCATAAACAGATAAAAAATGAAACAGGCTAACACAGAAGAGGACAGAGATGCCAACTGGCTGCCCCAAGAAGCCCCTACTGGGCTGACCCACTACTATAGGTTCTTCTCTGGCTCATGTTGCTGGAGCTGAGGAGGGAGACTGTGGCACAACCAAGGCCCTGCTCCAGGGTTGGCTGAGATGGTACGCCAGAGACCTCATATCCTCACCAGCAAAAAAGCACTGCATCCAAGATTCGTACCAGAAAGACATGTGGTGCCCATGTGATTTATTATATATCAATTATTGTCATTTATATCCTTCTGAGGAGCTCCCCAATACATAAAACTATCATAAATACAGTTCAAAGAGTATCAGATACTCAGAGATTAAAACACACTGGGATAAAAGATAGAAACTTAGCAGAAAGCTATAATAAAAGGCCTTGCAAAAGAGAAAAGTCTCCAGGGCTTTTTTAAAAACAGGGAAAGTGGAGACATGATGGAACTCCTGCAGAATGAACTCCAGGAAGGGCCACCACTGAAAAGGTCCCATCTCTGGTACCCACCAGTCTAATCTTTCCAACCAGCAGGGCTTCTAAGGCCAATCTTAAGGTCCAGATGAGCTCGTATGGGCACAGAAAGTCCTCCAAATAATTGCATTCAAGGCTGCTAGGCAAGATGCTCAACATGCAAAGTGCAACCAGCTACTGCCTGGCTTGGCAACTCCATTAGCCTGAGTGCAGGGCCCTACCTGGTGCCAGGTGGCAAAGTTGACTTTGTCCGCAGCATTGAAGGCCATAATATTGTATTTCTTGGAGGTGTTCCTGTGGAAAAAGGAGGCAGAAATGAGTCAGATCAGTGCCCAGCACTCAAGGTTGGAGCAAAGTGGGAATGCCTCACAGAGGGGAGTCGTTTTCTGGTCAACAGGGGAAATCCATCCCCACACCCCTGCAGAAAGGGAGAAGGAGGCATGAGTATGCTTTAGCATGGTTGATGGCCAGTGGCTTTAACCAGCACATTTTAAGGTGTATCTCTACCACAGAGATGGGCAACCTGCGGCCCTCCATCTTATTTTATGTCCTCCCGCCAGTTCCCCCCTCCCATCTTTCCCATCCCTTCTTGTACCAGCTGCTGCAAAGACAACAGAATAGAGACCAGCAGGTTGGCAGACGATCGAGCTAGGAGGTAGTGCGGTTAAGCAGACAGACTCCAGTTCAGCCATCAAATCAGCACATGGCTTTTGGGCAAGAGACTCTATTGAAGTTTCAGTTCTCCATGTATTAAAACAACAGCATCAGCAACCTTTTCCCACACCGTTGCATGGAGGAAAGAGCACTATAAAATGCCCTGCACACAAGAAGTGCTACAGAATATGCACACAAGCAACAAAGCCACCACAGAAAAAGCCTTTGGTTTTAGCAATGTGGTTCATTAATTCTGAACAATTAAAGTAGAATACAAGCCACAGGAATCCATCTTGCACACATATAGGCTCTATGCATGCGCATGCATAAGCCGATGTTTTTCAAGAGAGTTGAACTCAGATGCCTTCTAAACATAGTCTAAGCCCCCACCCCACTCTAAACACCAGCAGCCATCTCTTTCAACAGGCAAGTACACAGAATCCTTGCATACAGCCACATGTACGCAGATTATCTGTGTGTATGTGCATAAAGATCTGCGGACTGGGGCTTTGGCCAGAAGCTCCCTGTTCCCTTTCTCTTGGCAGGTTCCATAGTTTGTATAGCAGTTTTAGTGGCTACAATGCTAAACCTCTGCCACTGGCAAAAAAAACGCCTCTGGTTGTACCTGCTCCAGAATCATCTCTCTGGAATTTCATAAGCCCCCTCCATATGTTTTGAACATCCATCCCCACACACACATACCCTAGGACCAACCCCACAATTTGAGAAACACTGGTGT
Source organism: Heloderma suspectum (assembly GCF_057233095.1). Taxonomy (NCBI): domain Eukaryota; kingdom Metazoa; phylum Chordata; class Lepidosauria; order Squamata; family Helodermatidae; genus Heloderma; species Heloderma suspectum. The sequence goes on along the minus strand of NC_139459.1, from coordinate 166,520,388 downwards.
AAACAGTGGTCAAGGGACTGCCTCTCAAGGCTTGAGTCTGCTTCACCTATTAATTGGCTTGCAGGTCTCACAGTGAAACACACTCTCACCAGGAACATCAAGAGCAGCAAGCAACACCTTTCATTCCATTTATGTGCAAGCCTGGATCAGCAGAAAAATTATCAAGAGAATGTGAATTATGCAAAATATGCTAGAGAGAGAAAGAATTGTACTTACTTGGGAACACGGACCACATATTCAGTCGCTGTCTGGCTGCTGGTCCCCTACAAAAAACAAGAAAAAAGGAACAGGAATTGTACCGGTTAAAGTGGAAGCACAGAGAAGCCTGGCCAAGCTACCCCACAACCCACATGCCAGTGTGGCTGAGCCTTTGAGATGATCCAGGAGGGAATCAGGATTAGACATGCCCACAGACCAGAGGCAGTTCAGACAACTCGGCCTGAATCCCAGCAGAACGGGAACTCACCAAAGAAGTCATTTCTGGACGTGGAGCACAGGTGCCCAGCTGAGACTGTGCTGAGATTGTGCTGGAGCACAGGTGCCCAGCTGAAAAGCACAAGTCTGAGGGAGGAAGAGGACCGAAGAGTCGGGTCAAGGCAGAAGACCGGGAACTCTGGGAACGAAGTCAGCTGAGGTGCTGGGGGAAGTGATGGAAACGGGCAAGAGGAGCAAGGAGCAGCCCCAGCTAGGACTGCCACTGTTCGTCAACAATTCCGGCTCCTCGAAATAGCGCCTTTACCCTGCGCAGTTTTTAGAAACAGAGGACAAAACGCCGACCAGAGGCTGACCGCCTTTCCCCCCCGACAGGAAGCCAGCCTTTTTTTAAGAAGCACACGCCAACAACCAATGCAACAGCAGAGGACGTTTGAGCATGTGCAGAACACTCCCCTTCATTGCAGGGGACCATCTTTAATGTTCTTCGAAGCACGCGCAGGCGCGTACCTCGTAGAACCCGCAGGAATCACAAGAAGAACGCGGGGCGCGCCAGCCCGGTCTCTGGCACGGTGGCCTCCTGGGGGGCGCGCCCGTGGAGCCGGGATATCTGGGCCCATTCTGCAACTGGGGGACGGCGAGGGAGCTGGGAGCCAGGACGCCTGGGTCTTTCGCCAGGATGGCACTCCGGGCGAGAAGAGAGGCGGCGCCTAGCCGGGCTCCTGCGCCCCTTCCGAGGAGGGGAGAGGGCGCTTAAAGCCGGGACGACTGAGCCCAGTGGCGAAGCAGCAGAGCCGCCCCGCCCAGTCCCCCCCCCCCGTCGCCCTCACCTAGGCAGCTTAAGCCTCCTCCGTTTCCCCCATCACGCATGCGTCAAACCCGGGCGGCCGGCCACCAAGGGGAGAGGGCTTTCCGATTGTCTTAACCAGACTTCCGGTACTCGATTGCAGCTAGTGCAATCCTCCATGTGAGGGGCAGAGGAACTTAATATAAAAGGTCAGCGAAAGCCTTTCGCTGCACAATTGGAGGTCCCCATTTTGTGGCTGGGGGTTGAAGTAAACCTGCCTGGTCCCACCCCAAAAAAGTACAAAAGAAGCTAGATGTGGCGGATTTTAAATGCCACGTGTCAAGGAAGAAATCCGAGAGATGGAGATTCACTGGGAAGGCTCCACCTGCGGAACTTCTAGTTGTCATCTCAGTTCAAAAGCGTAGAGGTGTAAAGGGCGTCAAGTTGCCGGCAGCAGGTCTAGGGCCGCTGCTGCTTTGAATGCACGTGTAGAAAAGCGGGCGGAAAATAAACTGAAACAAGTAAATAAAACAAACTCTGGGTGAGCCTTCGCATGTAAAATCTCCACGTCAGCTCTGCCAGGGAACCTGTAACGAACACTTGCTGTGCAGGCTACTCCTGAGCATGTTTTATGTGGAAGTCTCGCTGATTTCAATGGGGCCTACTCCCAAGTAAACATGCATATGAGTGCAGCTTACTTTGGGGAACTGGGCCCTTCCTCATGTCCTTGTAACACTTTACTTGGTGCCATGAACTATTATATACAATGACTACAATAAATAATGATAAATAATTGTAATAAATAAATATAACTATGCACGTTTTGGTTTTTTGTTTTTTTTTGAAGAGCAACAGTGCTACGTACAATTGTGGGATTCCTTCAAAGCACTGCAACAAAGGAAAGCCTGTTACAGCTTTGTCTGTTTCATTTAAATGTTTACATTTAATTTATATGTACTTCCACTACTTCCACGTTATATATGGAGTCTAACGGGAACCTGACGTCACAGCTCTGTGGAGCGTTATGGCTTTCTTTTAAACTATTTGGCCAAGGCCAACTCCACCTGCTGACCGGGCATGGCCGGTTTCTCTTATCGGAAGTTAGAGGAGGGGGGCGGGATCTTTGCGGGTTGATATGGCAACCATGTGGGCCACCCCTTTTTGGGAACAGGCGGGCAGAAATAATGTACTTTGGGGCTTAAAATGTGGTATTATGGAGTACTGCAGTGCTTTGCCTTGGGAGTCCAGACTAAACCGATTCATCCAGATAGAGGAACACTGATTAATTTCGAGTTTATTGGCATGTCAGGGGAAAGAGCTTGACATCTTTTTATAGATGTTCAGATGTTAGCAATTCTTGTTCCTTTTTTTTAATTCTTTTTTTTATCCTGCCCTTCCTTCAAGGAGCAGAGTATATGGGGGTTATCCCATTTTACCCCTACAACAACCCAATGGAGTAGGCTAGGCTGAGAGAGTGGCTGGCCAAAATCACTTGATCAACTTTATGGCTGAGCACAGATCTGAAAGCCCCCCACCCCGGTTCGAGAAGGACATGTTCACCACTGCGGCAGACTTGCTCCCAGTTGCATATGTAAACAGCATTGCATCTATCTCTACCTGTTTGGCTGGGAGAGCCACACAACACATGCTTGTTACCTAAATGTTAATATGTGCATGCTTTCTGGGTGGGAGGCAACTGTTTTGATGTCAAAGTTCCACATTGGATAGCAACTGGATCTCATTATGGAAGCGGCATGTTCATTTCATTGGTCTCGCCGCCCCATGCCCTTGCAAGACAAATAGACCAAGGGCAGCATGTGACTCCCTTGTTGCAACAGCTTCACTAGCTATTGGTCTACGCAATTCAACGTACTGGTTATGAGCTAGGAAGACCTACACGACTTAGGACTCAGCTATTTGAAAGCTCACATTCTCCCTTGTGAGCCTGCCTGGGTTTTTAGATCCTTAGCAGAGGTCTTTCTCTCTGTCCTGCCACTATCAGAGGCACATTTGGTAGAAACACAAGAGAGGGCCTTAGTGGCTGCTCCCAGGGTCTGGAACTCCCTACCAACACAGCCCAAGCCAGCCCCATCTCTGTTCTCCTGCCGTCTGTGTGTTAATTATAATTTTCTATTTTATCTTGTATTTTAGTGTTAGCCGACTTGAGCATGATTTATTACTGATTTCATCCATTTATAGCCTGCTTGATTATATCTAAAAAGACATGTGCAGATGTCTCTGGAGCAAAACTGGTCCCATATAAATATTTTCAATACAAAATGTCCACAGTTAAAAGATCTTTTAAAAGAATGCAAAACATTTCATTTAAAAACATTTTTAAAAAACACAGACCACCATTCTCAATTAAATCACTGGAAATCAAAGAACTAACAAACAACGAACTGGGCAGTAGCTGCTAGTAGAAAGGCAGGATATCAAATAGATAGATTAGATAGATAGATAGATAGATAGATAGATAGATAGATAGATAGATAGATGACAGACAGACTGATCCGGCTCACAGGGACAGGAGGGAACTTCTGCTATGAATACCTTTCTGGGTACCAGAATGGAAAATGCTCACTGTGCATGTCAACCCAAGCCACAGTTTCCACAGCTGGCATCACTGCAGGATGAATAGATGGCCATCTATGCATGGTTTAAGACCAGTTTTTCTCCAGAGACATTTGCACACTTCCAATTAGACCAAATTGTCAGTATACTTGTTGACCATGTAGACTGGTTCTTGTAGAAGAAACAGTCCAGGGGACTTAATAGTTAATTTAGCAGTAATGGTGCACAGTGGACGTTAAGCAGGCCGAAGAAAAAAGGATCAAATCCTGCAGATGAGAAGCAGCTGAGGAAGTCCACAGCTATGGTCCCACAAGACTTGAGATCACCTCCATACTCACCCTACAGTATCTTGCGTTACCCAACAGTTGCGATTGTCAGGATCCAACTTCAGCAGCCTCCTTCGCTTCTTTTTTCCCTTGAGAGAGTTAAAAAGCAAAGGAGAGAGGTTCTTCCACCTCCTCTGCTTGCAAAGCTAGATTAGACCTATTAGTAGATTTCCTTCCATACCAAATTGAACCCTAAGCCCAGACATGAATGAAATGCACTTTTCTGGATTTTGACTCTCAAACCCTTCGCCTCCATTTGTTCTCTGTTGACCCTCTGTCAGAACACAACACCTGTCCCACCTCAAAAGCAAATCTTGCCTGCCCCAGCTTTGCCTGCCCCAGGGTCAGAAAATCCATGACATCAGATGTCTGTGACATCAGAAAGACAGCTCAGGAAAGTCACATGCCAGCCAAGCTGAAATGGCCAAATTAGTTTTGTACAGGAGTTTGAAGTTTGCCGGGCCGGGGCCTGGAGATCCCAGGGTTGAGCCCTCAGGATGGGGATTTGCCAGAGCAGCCTCCCCAAAACCACCAAGCCCTTGAAGCGTGAACTAAAAGGTAATTGGGTAAATTTCTTCTTGTTCCGTGCATGTTGTAACCATTTGAAATAATATATCAGCAGGTGTTCCAGGCAGCAGATTTCACTTGGGTTTGACTCCTAGCTCCAGGATGGAGAAGGCCATCAGCTTCAAGTCCTTCCCAGGACACAATCCACCAGGAACATCTGTACAAGTCTCCACAGAATAAACACAAGTGTTCTGGTTCGTCCAATGTGGCTTGCACAAGAGAATTTCCCGGCAGATTGTGACCCACATGAGTCTGAACTGTCTATCCCAATCTGCTACTCTGAATGAAAATATCATCTCCTCCCTGATGCACTTGCCCCTCCAAGCTGGCACTGGAGCAGGAGTCATGTTTACACGTTCCTTTTCACAAACCAATGTAGTGCTCTTGCATGGTTCCTCTTTGTTTCAATGGGGGCTCCAAAGAGGAATGGCTTGGTGGATTGTGGCCCAGTTTAATTAATGAGGGAGAGGTGCCATTTGGATTTTCAGTCTCAGGCACTAAAATATAGGGACTGCTTAAAATATTGGGACACTAAAATATTGGGGCAACTCTATATAAATGAGAGCGGAAGAAGCACCGAGGGACCAAATCGCTGTCTAATTAGGCAGAGAAAGTGGAACCAGAACCTGCAGACTTGTTGCTGTTGTTGTTTTCATTGTCTATACCACCCAATAGCCAAGGCTCTCCAGGCAGTCCACAACAATTCACAAGATAAAATACAGCTTAAACAATTAAATACCGTTAAAAAAAAAAAACAATTTAAACAGCTAAAAACATTTTCAATACAATACTAGACCTGTTCAGACAGCTGGAATAAATGCCCCCTCATATGCCATTAAATGCCTGGGAGTAGAGGACAGTTTTAACCTGGTGCCCAAAAGATGACAGTGTTGGCGCCAGGTGGACCTCAGTGGAGAGATCATTCCATAATTGGGGGGCCACCACTGAAAAGCCCTTTCCCTTGTTGCCCCCTTCCAAGCCAGCAGTAGCTGAGGTTTTAGTTCATGGTTTTTATTTTATTTATCTATTACATTTCTATACCGCCCAATAGCCGAAGCTCTCTGGGCAGGTCACAGCAATTAAAATAAAAAAATGCATGATAAAATGCAATATCAAATGTAAACATTTAAAATTACAGCATACAAGTTCAAACCAAAATAAAACCTAGCAGCAATGCGGAAATTCTTTCAGCCCAAGGGCCAAATTCAATTTCAGAGAAGCTCTTGGGGCCCCATTCCAGTGGTGGGTGGGGCCAATGGGGCAGGGGCAAAAATATTGTTGCTTCAAGCCCTTACTGTCAGTAAATGAGCCTTATGAGAGGCATTTCAACCATTTAGAATGGGGGGGGGGAGACTGCACAAAAGCTGGGAAATCACCAAATGATTGGTGGTTGGGGGAGGAAACAGGTAGGGCCAAGGAAGGGAGTGTGGGGATCTGGGGAACCCCGGAGTCCCAGATTGGGTTCCCAGGTCTGAAGTTCCCCACCCATGCTTTAGTTGCTCCCATGAGATTTGAGATTGCCCTTGTGATCATACTGTCTTTGTCCTCTTCTCCAGCCCTTGCTGGTTTCATCCTACAGTAGCCATCCCCACCTGGCACTGCCCAGATGTGTTGGACCACAAGGCTGGGGCATGATGGGGGTTGTAGCCCAACACATCTGGAGGGATACCAGATTGGGGAAGGCTGCCTTAGGGCAGGGATGGCCATTGTCTGTAAGGGGCAGCTATGCTCCAGAGTCCAGACAGAGGTCAGGAATAGTCTGCTTCCTGATAACATTGGCACTGCCAGGAAGAGTGTTGCAGTTATGGAACACGTGCGCTCAGGCACTGCACTAATGGCCTGAGGATCATATTTAGATAGTGTATTTTAGAAAAGCAAAAAGGGATGCAACATGGAAGCGTTGAATCTAGTGTGTGTGTGTGTGCGTGTGCGTGTGCGTGCGCGTGCGCACACAGGCAGGCAGGCAGGCAGAAAGACAGACAGTAAACATTTTTGATAGAGCTAACAGTGGCCAGATAAAATTGACTCAGGGTTGACATCTTGCCCATGAGTTGCCAGTTGGCCATCCCCACAGTATGTCCTTATCTCCCCCCACATCATCATCTGGCCTCACCTGAACCAAAAGGACTCCAAATGTCACCACTGGCTGTGTTACAGTTTCTTGTGTCAGCACATATACTAGCAAAGGAGTGGGGAGTCAGAAACAGGCTCCTCTCACTGACATGACTGCCCTTTCTCAGCTTTAGTTAAGCTAGGGGGGCTGTGTGCTCCCTGGTGGAGTGCATTTGGCGTCTAACTTGTTTGTGTCATGGGCCTGGGCCTCTTTTTCTCTGACCGATAGATCAATTTCCAGAGGGGCGGCCATGTTAGTGTGCTGCAGCAAAAGCAACACAATGTCGTCCGGCACCTAAAAGACAAACACATTTATTCTGGCATAAGCTTTCATGGACACTCTCCGCTTCAGGGATTCAGCTGGTTTGAAGGTGTTAAAGCCCCATGGTTTTATAGGGTGTTGAGAACTGAACCAAGTGAACTTAGAATGGGAAAAGGAAAGGCTCTGCAGTAACTGGAACTCTTTCCAGAGGGGTAGCTGTGTTCATGTATGTTGCAGCAAAAATGACAAAGAGCTTTGAGGCACCTTAAAGACTAACAAATTTACTCTGGCATAAGCTTTTATTCTGGCATAAGGCAGCCTTCCCCAATTTAGCACCTTCCAGATTTATTGGACTACGACTCCCACCATCTCCAGCCAGCACAGTAATTGTTCATGCTGACCAGGGATTGTGAGAATTGTGGTCCAACACATCTGGAGGGTGCCTGGTTGGAGAAGGCTGGCATGAGGTTGCACGGGGAAGAGGGCGCGTCATCTTCAGATGAAGTGAGCTGGTGTGTCTTGCTGCAAGATGTTGTCAGAGCCATTCGAACCAATGGCATGTGAAAAGGGCTGGAGGGGAGAGCTCATGGTCCAGTGCTGGAGCGCAGGCTTTGCCTGAGCCGTTGGAACACTGCTGCCACAGAAATAGAGAATACAGGCCTGGATGATCTGACTCAGTCTCAGGCAGCTTGGTGTGTTCAAATGCACACAGGAAGTGTAACCTTTCTTTACAAAGAGAGACACCCCTGACCACCGGATGGCAAGTGTTGCCCACAAAAGATGGATACTACCACCATGCCTTTCTTCGGAATGCTCCTGCCATTGCTGACTGGCCACCGTCAGACAACAGAATAATTCTGTTACGGCTGATGGCCAAGACAAACAATAATGACAATGGAATAGTGAGCTGGAGATATCATTGGTCTGAGCCTCCAGGCTCAGACTAAGATGTTTTAGTTGGTACCTGAGACGGAGGATCTAAATGGCACCCATTTTCGGTACTTAAACACGGGGCACAGCCCACTAGAAAGTTCTGCCCAAGACCTACTGGAAACCAAAAGATGTGCTCTTGTGCAGTTCCTGTTCAGTGCCAGTGGGGCTTGTGCAGGGAAGCATCCCAGTAGAGGGTGTGCCCCCTGGGTCAGATCTGTTCATCTTCTACTCTGCTCCCCTTAATGACATTATGCTGAACTGCTGTTTTTATACAGTTATTATTTATTTCAGAAGTGGGGAACCTGTGACCCTCCAGATGTTGTTGGACTTCAACTCCCATCAGCCCTAGCCAGCATGGACAATGGTCAAGGATTATGGGAGTTCTGGTCCAACAACATCTGGAGGACTTATTCCCCTACCACCTGGTTTATTTGGATTTTTTCCGTTTATTTTAAATATCGATCTTAGCTGGTTTGCTGCCTTGAATCCCTTTTTTGGGGAAATCGGCAGCATATACGCTTTTTAAATAAAATAAACAAATGAAATTCGAAATCTATCGCCTGAGGTGGTAGGGTTGCCTTTGTGTTCCCATATAGCAAATATCTGATCCTTGCCAATTATTGCTAAACAGAAACTGCCAGTAGAATGAACCCCTTTCATGTGCCGCTCTCTTTCTTTTGCTGCAGAGAAGCTGCAAAGCCACATCGTCATCTTTATGATAGGAGGCCCGGGCTGTGGCAAAGGGGTCCAGAGTACCCGGGTGGCTGTCAAATACAATTTCTACCACATATCTATTGGCAATCTGCTGCGGGAGGAAGGGAGCAGGGCTACCAGCAAGGGCAAGGCCATCCGGGACATCCTGCTGAAAGGTGCCCTCGTGCCCTCGGTAAGAAGCACCTGCAGCTGCCCTCTGCAGAATCCCTTTCTACTGGATAATGTTAAAGATATTGCATTGGATCCAGGCTAAGAGTTGAACCCTAAGTTAGTCATGCAATTTGGCCTGTCAGGCAAGCCCACACTGCATCTGGCTAACACTGCAGATAGACAGGTTAAAAACAAGCTCAACTGAACTTTTGGGAAGAAAATTGCAAGCACATTCTCAGAAACTGAATTTTGTTGCATTTTAACACTTTATTCTAGTTTGAATGTTGGCATTCCCACCCTATGGATGATGCTGGAATTAAGTCTTTGAAGGCACAATCCTATGCATGTTTAGACAGAGAAAAGGCCTACAATTCTCAGCATGCCCCAGAGGCCTGGTGCCTTTGCATATCAGCTGCTCTAGAGCAATAATGGATGTTGCCTCCATCACCTTCTTCTGGACTTCCCAGAGGCATCTGGGAAACTAGATGCTGGACTAGATGGGGCTTTGGTGTGATCCCTCTTCTTTCCTTCTTACATTTTCAGCATTCCAGAAGTACAATTTGAATTCTGTTTTTGTTTTTTGCAGGGAGCGTGGGGGACAAAATTTTGAATTTCTGCAAAGTTTTATTTCGTGGCTAATGCAGACTCTAGGGCCAGCTCTGGGTTTTGATGTCTCCCCCCCCCCCACCTCCCCAGCATGAGAGCTTGCTCAGTTTTAAGATCCCTCCCTTTCTGCTTGTGGCTTGATTGTGGAGTGGACTGGAATGGAAATGAGCTGATTGTTATACTTTCAAGCAGGAGTCCCCATCGCCTGGACCCAATGACAGCAGGCCTCTTGCACTTCCTCACATAGCTTTCCAGCCTCTCTTTCTGCTGCTTTCCTGAGCACCAAGAAAGCAGCAGTCAAGGTGGGTTGTGCTGATTCCAGGGCTTAGCTGCCTTGGTAGGCTCTGGCCAGCTGTCTGAATTGGTCCAGTGCTGGCTGTGGTCAAGGGTTTACTTGTACAGTGCTTCATGGTCAGGCTATCTGCTGGGGTGCAGCCTAAACTGTAATGGTGAAAAACAGCTGATGGGGGGGCACTGTCCTGCTGGACTCCATTCTGGATGGCTCCTTGCAGCGCTTGAATATGTTGCAGGAATATGGCCAGATATCCAGACCCTCCAAGGAAGGCAGATCAGTTGGCATTAGGAAGTAAGGTCTCTTGCTTTTCTCTGGCATAATAAAGCTCCTTTGGGGATCAAGATGCCTGTCTCCCCAGGGCTTCATCGTGGAGCTGCTGATCGATAACATGCTAAAAGCAGAGAATGTCCGGGGATTCGTTATCGAAGGCTTCCCCCGGGAAATCAACCAGGCCAAGCTGTTCGAGGAAGTCGTAAGTGCAGCCACTGGGTGGGAGCTGAAAGGGGAAGGCTGGCTTCGCTTACGGCAAGGGCGGGGGACGCATGGCCCTCCCGATCATGTTGAACTGCAACTCCCATGAACCCTAGCCAGCACAGCTAGTGGCAAGGGAGCACAGGAGCTGCAGCCCAGCAACGTCTGGAAGGCCACGCATTCCACACCAATGAAGAGCTGGGAAATTTTCCATAGGCTGTCATTGTGCTGGAACAGGGAACACTGTCTGTATATTAGGAACTTGTGAATTGGGATGGGAACATTTGCTGATGGTCTAGGTCTAGTGCAGCCTTCTCCAACCTGGTGCCCTCCAGATACATTGAACGGCCAGCTCATCTCATTTGAGAGGTAGAGTAACATGGCTCAGGATAGCAGCTGGGATGCAAGAGTCCTCCTGTGTTTGTGGAACTGTCCATCCGGTTTGGAATAGCTGATTAGAAAGCAAGGAAGTGAGAGACGCAGACCCCTATGCAGGTTCTGTGGGAAGCACAAGTATGGGTGGAGAAATCTGGTCCTGTTCGCCTGGGGGTTTTAAGCTTTCTCACTGGCCTTGCGGTTTGGAAAACTCCCTGCCTGGTATGGTTGGAGAGATGCATTCTCTCACTGCCACTGAGAGGTCAGAGAAGGAACAGCACTCCACCTCCTCTTGCCCTGGGAAGTGCCAGGCTTTCCAAACGGGTATGTTACTCCGTAGAACGCCACAGTCATACCAGCTGACTTTGGTCTGTTTGGCTGCTTAACACAGTATGTTCACTGATGCAGAACTGACTGGGTGAGTGATGGGGCACAAGACTAGACAAGCAGCTACTCCATAAAGCTGCTGCTATGACCTTAAGTGGGAGCAGAACACAACATAAAGCAGTGGGGAACCTACAGCCCATGGGCTGGATCCAGCCCTTCAAAGCTCCCTGTGGGCAGCTTCCCCACCCCCACCCCCAAGGAGAGTGTGGAAGGGACAAATCAGGCCAGCTGACCCACCCTGCTCTTTCAAAGTCTTGGGAGGGAGGCTTCACATAGACAGCTTTGAACAGGTGCAGGTTGGGCCAGCTGACCTGTTCCACACGTTCAGCTTTGAAGGCTTGGATTGGGCTGGCTGTTCCGCCCTTGGAAAGTGCCCCCCTTTTTGGGGGTGGCCCCTGGTGGGCCTCCACAGCACCGCCATATGATACTCCGTGCCCCCTTCTTTTCATAGCCTATTGCCTGACACACGATATTCAGCATCTTTCTCCAGGGATGGGCAACTCGTAGCCTGCCAGTTGTTTTGACTTACATTACCCATCATCCCTTGCCATTGGCTATACTGGCTAGGGCTGACTGGAGCTGTAGGCCACAAATTGCCCACCAATGTCTTAAATCCATTGGCCAGTGGCTTAGATGGCCTTAGAAGATTAGACCAATTCATGGAGGGGTTGGGTCTATGGAATATCCGTATACAGAGGCAGTATATCTCTGCAAGCCAGTTGCTGGGGGGCAATAGTGAAGGAAGGCCTTTATACCTTGTTTGTGAGCTTTGTAGAAGCATCTGGCCGGCCACTAATGGGAACAGGATGCTGGACTTAAGATAGGTCCTTTCCCAGCAAGGTTCTTCTTGGGTTAGCAAGGGTGTGTCTATATTGCAAGCACTGGATCCCAGTTACAGCCTCTGCCCTTCTGGTCTAGAAGAGCTTTGCAGGTCAAGCACAAAACAATTAACAGCTGAGCTGTGCATTTCACATTACAGGTGGGCCGTTCGCCCAACATTGTTATAGTGTTTGACTGCTCTACAGAGACGATGATCCAGCGACTGCTGATCCGAAGCCAGATGGGCGGACGGGTGGATGACCATGAGAGAATCATCCGGCAGCGGCTTGAGACCCACTATACGCTGTGTGAGCCTGTCCTCAGCCACTACCTCCAGAAGAGCATACTTCGGAATGTAGGTCTCTGTGAATCCGGCCGGGCCCCTAATGCGCCCATCTGCTTCCACGGAACCCAGGCAGGGGAAGGCCTGGCTGCTTGGCAGCAAAGAGAGAAGCTACGCTCAGACATGATTCTGCTCTGGACTAGCAGCCAATGCAGTCCCTTCAGAGACAGACCCCTGCCTCCCCAGAAACAGGAGGCCATCTGCCAGGTTGTGCCCGTAGACAAAAGGTGTGGGCAGCTAGTAAAGCTGGAGGCAGGGTCGCATTAATACTGCAAGGCAGATGTTACAGAAGGATCCTCATGCCCCAAGGAAGTCTAGGAGAAAAGGAACAAGGGGAGGAGGCTGGGGTAAAATGCCGCTGTTTCCAGCAAATAGGTTGGATCCAGGCTTAAATCATGCTTCGAGGAGACCTATTGAAATCAATGAGACTTAAGTTATCTGTTTTATGTAATGGGATTTATGAATTGCTTAAAAAAAAATTTAAGTGATGCACAATAACATGTCTAACTTCTTCCATTGATTTCAACATGCTGAACGCTATATGTGATTAAGTCTGGATCCAATCCAATGTGGTTTTGGGTTGTTTTTCTTCCAGAGATAAACAGCCTTATTTATACTGGAATGTGAAAACCACATGGATATTGGAAAGAAGGCCACCCACACAAGAGAATGGTTCAACGAATGCTTAGCAGTTATATGGTGCTTCTGAGTGTTCAAAGTTCTTCACATATGATTGTCATTGTGAGACAAGTTTCTGCTCATAGGCCTTTCCTTATGAAATCCACTTTGCATTCTGACACGTCGTCCTAAATGTATTTATTCTTCCATTGAGTAAACATCAGTTAAAGGACCAAAGTTGGAAAGGATATCTCGCTAATTTGTTGCAATCCCCTTTAGTAAGGCAGGATGGCAGAGATCTAAGGAGGCCTGAAAGATGATACCCAGACTTAGCCTGACTGCTACACCTTAAAAGGACATTACACAATGTCCTCCAGTTTACTACTGCATTAAGAGTTATGCAGTTTCTCCTAATGCTGAATCGTTACATAAAAGCCCAGTTTATCTTGGACACACACCAGAATCCCCTTGACTACACCCTGCTAATTTTTCCTCATTTATCAGGGAGGCTGTCCTTCACACTTAAGGGAAAAACTACCATAATTGCACTGGGGACTCCATTGCTGGTGGCAACGTCTGCTCCCACCTCTCCTAATACTAAACAGCCTTCACTCCCACTGACAAAAGCCAAGGGGACAGAGGCAGCAGCAGTAAGTGCTGTTATACTGAAGTTACTCCTTGGCGCCCATAGGTATCAACAGGCATTTAGCAAATTTGTTAAAACCCTAATTCTACCTTCGTTTGTTTAAATCTGTTGCTTTTAAATCTCTTTCCATGATCCTTGTAAATACGGAAATATAGTTAACTACTTTTTTAAAAGTCTGAGACAGCTGCTGTTCTACCTTGGGAACACAATACTTCAGATAAACTCTTTGCAATGCCAGGTTTTGCTGCTTTTATTTCCTAAAACAGAATTGGGGGACCTACTCTAAAAGGGGGCTGTAGCACAAAATTAAAAGACCATGAGGAATCCTGCTGAAGAGAATTCAGGTCAGGTTGCTGCACCAAGGCTAAGTGTGCGCAAAACAGTTTCAGATATACATTTTTATCTTCAAGGTCAACCAACAGAATTGATTGATAACAGCTTCAAGACAGAGAGGAAACTATTCCTTCACCGAAGGCGTAGTTAACTTAATTAACTGCAACAAGATGGAAGGATGGTGACTAGCTTAAATGTTTTTTTGAAAAAGGATTAGACATGTCTCAATGGAACTTCCATGTTCAGAGGCAGTATACCTCCACAAACCAGTTGCTGGGAGAAGTGGGGAAATTGAACAGCAGGGCAAGATGGTTGCCTTCATCAATTGCTTATATACACCTCCCAGACATATCTGCATAGGCACTATAGGACACAGGATGTTGGAAGAGCTTTTGGTCTGACCAAGTAGAGCTTTTTGATCAGGGTTGCTTAGACATCCCCATTTTAAGATGGCACCATCTTAAATCAGAGAACCTTTAGTCTTTATATACCTATGAGCTAAAGCAAGCCTCAGGGTTTCTGTACCCAGGAAATATTAACAGCAATGGGCTCCTGCCAGCAGTGAAAGGGAAGTGTGATGGCCCCAGATAAGGTGTCCAAGAGCCCTTCATTCTGTTTTTGTATTTACAGATCCTTGGAGAGGAGCCCCCGGAAACAGTCTTTACCAAGTGTTGCAGTGTTGTCGATGATGTGATAAAGGCAGCTGCTTTAAATGCATAGCTATTTAGTTCTACGTACAAATAAAGGTTTAAACTTCTGGTCCATTACAATGCCCTCCTCAAAACTCTTAACCCCACCCCACCCCGAGCCTCAATACTGGTTCATACATGCATGTACATCACTTGATGGCTTGTTGCTTAATGTGTGAATGGACTACTTTGAAAAGTAATGTTTAGAATGCGATCATGCATTCACACATGTAGGTCACACCACTTAATGCTGCGGTCGTCATGAACACGCATGAATTAAAAAGACCACCCCATCTTGCTCCAGCAATCTGTCAGTGACTTTCATCTGAGATGGCAGAGCAGAGCTTCAAAACAAGAGGTTGTGGAGGCCACCAAGCAGCCAAGGGGATCTATGACTAGCACCAAAGCACACTAGGAAGGCATCTTCTAGCCTTAGAACTTTTGAAGAGAAACACATGTAAAGCAAGACTTATTAAGATCTAGGGTCAGATGCAGAAGTATCCAACAGAATATTAGTGCCCTTTATGGCAATTCCTCATTTGTCCACCACCACAGCTACGTTCAATAGCATCAAGTGCCCAGCCCAGCAAAAGGGGATCTCTTACAGTGAACAACTGAGAGTGTATGGGTGGAAAGCAGCAAGCAGCTTCAACAGAAAAGAGCCCATTAGAGCAGCCTTCCCCAACCTGGTGTCCTCCAGATGTTTTGGACTTCAATGCCTATAAGTCCCAGCCAGCATGGCCAATCATCAGGAATACTAGGAATTGCAGTCCAAAACCTCTGGAGGGCACCACGTGGGGGAAAGCTGCATTAGAGCTGCTTGCCACAATCTTCCCCCTTCAGATCATGCAAGAGCAACATTGCATCCAAATATGAACATGTGTTTAGCACTGGCTCAACCCTGGAAGGCCTGGGCATAGCATAAGGACAATGTTCAGTCTATTAAAAACCACCACTGAGAGGCAGCTCTTCCCCACTCAGCATTGGTAAGAATCTGATTCCTTTGCCCAGAGCACTGCTTTCTGGGGCCCTACCTTTGGAAACACACACGGTTGCATCAGAGACTTTAAAACAAAAAAGCATTTTATTCAACAAAAATGCACAAATGCCTGCTCAAACTATAAAAACACAGGAAGCTCTTAATTCATGACCATTATCAGGCTTTTACAACAGCTATATTGTGAACAAACATCAGCTTCAAAAAACCCTATGGACAGAAAGAGAAAGACAGACACCACCCAGCAGACACAGGGGGATGTTTTGTTATCATTTATTTGTGAAGTTAAAAACGAGCGGTAAAAAGTAAAAATTGAGCATACAATTGTTTGTTTCAATTTCCTCTTGAACAGACAAAAACACGACAGATCAGTCCCAGCAGTGGAGAAATGAAGGGGCAGGGAAGGGGTTGTCTGAAACACCAACACCTTTGTCCGAGGAATGTTCCAACTCTAACTAAAAAGCAGAGTGACTTTTCCTTGTAAAGTTTATTTTTGAAACGAAACAGAAAGAAAAGAGGAAGTGTTACCCTGAAAACTGAGGTGTGTGTCAGGCAGGATGGGGTCTGGCGGCGGCGGTTTTAGTCGGCTATCTTCTACAGCTGCTGGCTCAACATTAGGGGTTTGGAGATCTGGATTTTTTTTTTTAAAGAGAGACTTGAAGGCGGCATGGCCGAGATTCAGAAGAAACCCAGCAATCAGAGCAACAGGCCAGCTCCCTTCCCACCCTGTCACTTCCTGCAGCAGCCACCTCTCTTTCCAAAACAAAAAGGTTCTCAGAGATGGGGAGGTTCACATTCAACTCACTGAGCCTGTTGAAAGGGGGGAAAAAACATGATGGGAGCCTGTTACTGATGAAGGAAGCAAGAGAAGTAAATACATCTCAAGGATGTGTATTTCCATCATCTCTGGGACAAAAGTTTGGTTTCCTGAAATTCAGTTGTCACTTCCCCCCATAAGCTTGAACTTTACTGAACATTTTTAGATACAACAGCATAGAATCAGTATATAAAATAAAAACTCAGCACACAGAAAAGGTGACAATACCTGCTTAATGCGCATGCCATTATACATTTCCGGACTATTAGTGTAACAATTTCCTATCCCAAACCCCACCTTCAGTTTAAAACAACTTTGGTCATTATGGTTACAGAGACATTTCAACTTTGTCAGCCTGGAAACCGAGTCAACCCAGTGCCTGTTCATCTCAATGAACCTGCCCCTTCTTCATTAGGGAGATGGCTGAATGCTCTGAAAATCAATGCATTTTGTATAACTTACTCCTTCAGCCAGCCCCTGACACAACTGCCTGTCTCCTTCTGGAGAATCACCATTCACAAAGGGAATAGGAAAAGGCCTTCACAACCTTGCCCATCACAGGGATCTGCCAATAACTATCTGTAGAGAATGTGTTATACCCACTGTAGTGCTAGGCCAGTCTAGCAGTGGCTGTGCACACCACAGTATACATGCACAGTGTACATGTGCATGTATGTGGTACATACAGTGTACCACAGTATACATGCACAGAATTTGGTATCAGGAACAAAATCCAGTGTCCCGACAGCTTCCACATTGATTTTATAAAAACCCATTTCTAGCTTTTGTGGTGGTGAAAATAAGTTTGAAATTATGAACAATGTCTGAAGTATCAGAAGCAAGCGTGCGTTTGATTTTAAATAAACAGGAGGGGGAGAGTCCAGCTCCTTGCCTCTCTACCAAAGGTTGGGAGGAGCAGAATTATGTGTATATAGCGACCATAGCATATTTGCTTAATGTGTAAGTTATACAGGTTACAGATACGGTATTTTTTTAAACATGCTTCATAGCTTTGGCTTTATTCCTGTCTTATCTTTGAAGATAAATTCCCCAGCGTATTTTTGAGAGCACAACCTGTGCTGTCCATTTTACTGGTAGTCAAAATGCAGGGAAGCTGGTGCTGAGCTCAGAGCCGCAAAGGCAGGGTCACCTAGAAAATGAACCAAACCTCTCCCTCATGTGTCCAGCATTGTTTTCTCAAATACTCAGGAACCCCACCTGGTCTCAAAAAAGCAATGCTTGCATGGCTCTGTGCTCTACAACTTGAAGATATGGCTCAGGCTTCCACAGAAGTTCAGCTTTCCTGAATTTCTCCCTCAAAACTGTACCATTTCCATATTCCCCTCCCAAGTCCTTAAAGCTAAAACACTTACCAATTTGTATCTTATAGCAACGTGCATTAGAAATGAAACATAATGCCAATCCAGGGAACTCCAGGATACAAGTTCCCAAACTTTTGTCCTAGCTCCAACTAACAAATGGGGGTCATCAGTTGGATATTTCTGCTCACAACCCCACTGCACCTCAACTACTTGCTGAGTGTGTCAGTGTCCTCCTGTACATTGGGGTACAATGTAAAAATACACCCCAACTACGTAACACGAGCAGCATGCAAGTTTACATGCATGCCTTGTGTTGGCTGGCAATGAAATGGGTCAAGGGGCACTCAAATGCAGCTTCCTGCTGCTCACGAGCATACAGCTCACACAGTAATCTCAACTATGAGATGGCTGCAGGAGAATCACCTTATGCTGGAAAAAATGATGTGCAAATTGACCCTTTTCCTGGTGCTTGGATTGGTGTAAACCCAGTTTGACTGAAGAGATAGTGTAGGACTTTTGACTGAAAAATGTAGTTCTATCTCCTGACACAAGAGTTAAAGAAGTCAATGTTTGGAATTCAAAGTGAAGCCAGGAAGGAAATTTCCGTTCTTGAAGGCAGACAGCTACTGTGCTGCTAGTTAGGGAGCAGAAAATCCTTAGATTTGCGGAGATGCCTCCTCCCTGGGTTGTGTTTGCCTATGTTCCACTTTTTCTGCCAGGAAACTGGCAGGGTGGCCTACTCTGGCAGCTGTTTCACTCCACATATTTGA
This sequence comes from Heloderma suspectum, assembly GCF_057233095.1. Classification (NCBI taxonomy): domain Eukaryota; kingdom Metazoa; phylum Chordata; class Lepidosauria; order Squamata; family Helodermatidae; genus Heloderma; species Heloderma suspectum. Next base: position 166,502,043 of record NC_139459.1, on the reverse strand, counting down.
AACCAAGGATGTTGGAGGCCATCTCATGTGGAATATAACCCTAAACCCTCAGTTTGAACTCTAGTGGTGCTCCTGAAGCAGCATGCTGCTTGCGCTACTGAGATAGAAATCAATTTGGATTGCATCTGCCCCAGATTTAAGAAGAACATTAACTTCTCCAAAGCCACTAGGCTAAACTTCAAAAGAAAAAGAGTGTGGCATGGAATTCTGATGGGGTGGGGGTGGGATTAATGTACCAGCCACCCAAATTACATCTCATGTTTTCACAGGAGTTTGACTCTAAGCCAGGCTCCAGACCCCTTCTACAGGCACCTGTTTCAAAGCAGAAAGAACACACCAGCAATAGTTCTGGAACTCACCTGCTGTCCCTGCTGTGTTGGTGGTGGCACTGGGCCACCAGCGCCAGGCGTCTGTCCATAGTAGGCAGCTTGTTGTCTGTAGTATTCTGCCCAGGCTGCACTGTAGTCTGGCTGAGGTCCTGGTGGTGCTGCTGGCCCTGCCCCAGTAGCTACTTGAGCTGCTTCCAAAAAGAAAAGAGGGATTGACAGTGCAATCCTATGCATGCCTGCTCAGAAGCAAATCCCACTGAGCTCAAGGAGACTTACTCCCAGGTAAGTGGGTATAGGACAGCAGCCTAAGACATATGAGGGAGACACTCCATACCCAGCCCGGTGAAGTGTAGGGATGTTAGAGATTTCTGCCACGGATCCCAGGGGGGCCGAATTCCAGTGAATTCGGCCCCCTGGAATCCGTGGCGGAACGGAGCCCCCCGCCCCTCCACCCCGCAAAAGACCTGCGAAACGGAGCCTACCTGGCTGTGGCTCTGGCAGCGGCTCCGGCGGCCACAAATGGCGGCCATCGTAGCGGCCGCCATTTGCGTCCCTACGCCAGCCCCGTGATAGGCTACATATATATTTACATAGCCTATCATGGCTAAAGCAGGGACGCAAATGGCATAGGGGACACCATTTGCGTTCCCGCTTTAGCCGTGATAGGCTATGTAAATATTTACATAGCCTATCACAAGCTACCATAGGGACGCAAATGGCATAGGGGACACCATTTGCGTTCCCGCTTTAGCCGTGATAGGCTATGTAAATATTTACATAGCCTATCACAAGCTACCATAGGGACGCAAATGGCATCCCCTACTCAGGACGCCATTTGCATCCGCACCAGCCCGGCAGCAGCTGGAGGCCCCGTCAAGGATTCCAGGGGGAGGAATGGATCGCCTCCCCCCACCCGCGGAACCTGGCGGAGCCATGTAAGCGTCATTTCGTGCACCCCTAGTGAAGTGCTACAGCCAAGATCCTCTAAGGCAACTCAGACCCTTAAACTCACCTTGCTTCTTATAATACTCTTCCCAGGCTTTTGTGTAGTCCTGCTGTGGTGGAGCTCCAGGCTGCTGAGGCTGCTGGCCTGCAAGCAGTGTCAAAGGACAAAAGGACCCTGGTCATGCAAAGCGTTCAAATACCCAAGACCCATCCCCCCTACAGGATTCAGAAGCTAAGAGAAAGGTTCTCGATAGCCAATGGGACTGGGTAGCCAGCTAAAACTTGTGATCGCCAGAACCAATGGGGGAGGGTTGAGATATTGGCTGACGTGACACTGAGCTTCAGAGGAGCTCGGAGCGTCTCAGAAGTGTAACATGACTGCTGGGGCTTGTCATGTTTTCCGAAGGTGGGAGGGATATTCATCATGGTGAGTGCATTTCTAGATCCCTGACCATGAGTCACCACACATAGGCAACCCCACGGCCAAGACAGGAGGAAGCCCAATAGGGACTGGCAACATTGCCCACTACACTTCAGAGGCAAGCCCTCTCCTACCATGGACAAGGTTCCTAACTCAGAAGTCTTGGAAGACTCCCACATTCTGAGCCAAACTGCGTTGCAGTTCTCAGTGTCTGAATGACTTCGGCTCTTGTTTCCCTGCTGCAGAGTTAAGAGATCCAAACTAAATACCAACAGGAAATATTCTTCATAGGGAACCATGACAAAGACACAAAGTCATTCTGAAAAAGAGTTGTCCATACTGCACATAAAACAAAGCAAGCTGTGCTGGCCCAGCCAGAAAAAAAAATCCAAGATCAATGGTCAGGCAAAATCTTTATTAGGACCAAATTGTATTGCTTTGTTTATCTAACCAAAGCATTGTTCACTGACATAATCAGAATCGCGACACTAAGTGCTAGTTGACAGAACGCGGACTTCTTTGAGACATCAACCTTATTGGAACTCTAATTAAGTCAGCAACTTATGTCTGGATTTGAATCAGCCATCCAAAAGGTCACTAACCCTCATGACAAGTGTTCACAAAGTAGCTGCAGAGATAGCTCAGTGGGAAGAGAAAACAAATCCTGAAGCATTTCAAGGCAATACATCATTTATTTATGAGGGGAGATTTGAGAAAAAGTTGGCCAGTTTGGTTTCTCAGTCAAGTTGTTTTCTGTAACCCTTTTAATGAGATCATTAAGCTTCTTCACCAGCAAAATAAGGTAAGAATCGATACGGTCAATTACCTAGTTTTTTGTAATATTCCTCCCACGCTTTAGTGTAGTCCGACTGTCCCGTAGGGGGTGGCTGTGGTGGCTCTCCTTGCACCGGTGGCGCTGTGGGAGCAGGCGGTGCTCCTGGAACTGGGCCAGGGGGCTGCTGGTAGTAGTGCGAGTAGTAAGCTGCCCAGGCTGCATTGGGGTCTGCGGCAGCGGCGGCTTTACCTGGGAAGGAGACAAGAGGGAAAGCCAAATGCTTCCAGCCCCTCTCCATCATCCCTAGGTCTGAACACCACCGCCCCTGTGAATCCTGAATGAACAGTATTTTGTAAACCATCCTGAAGGTCAGGGTAAGATATGATAAATACTTACTTGGGTCATGAGGAGCAGGAGGCTGCCACTGTGGATAGGCATTACCCCAGCCTTGGGGTGGGTATTGTGGAGGTGGTGGCCCCCCAGGGCTGAAAGGAGGAGGAAAAGGTCAGTATTTACGCGAGCAAAGACAGGACAAACCAAGCCTCTAGGCCCAAGGCTGATGATCTGGGGCCTGCCAAGTGGCAATCAAATTACCGCAGGACATCACTCTGAATAAAGCAAGCAACAGCCTGGAGAAATCTGAGGGCTTCCTGCCCCCACAAGTAGTAAAGAACTCCAGGCCCAGGCCAACCTCCCTTGCTCAATGGGTAGTGGTGCAAGCTGTTCCTATTTAAGGCCAACCCCGACATCAAGAAGTGCTGGCATGAGCAAACAGAAGGCACTGCTGCACTTATTATGTCTTCATTAAATTAGAACTTGCCAATGACCACAAACGGGTCTAACTTCCCCGAAAAGAAGCAAGTCTATACTTGACAAGTGAACTCTTGGGATCATAACTTTTACTCCCCTAACAGTATTCACACATGATAGCAAAGTCATCTAATATAGCAGTTTGTTTGTATGTTTCCATAACTGCCCATCAGATGCTCCGACCTGGGCCTTTTCAAATTTTCATATGCTTGAAAAGATGTCCTTGGAAACATTTTGGCCCCTATTTGCACAATTCTTGAAAGGGCCCCAAATGGTCGATGCCCTTTTCATGGCTGATAAAAGGTGTTGCAAAACGGGGCCTCCCGTTTCAGCTCAGCTTCCAGACCTTCCAAACACATCACGTTTAGGTGTACACAGGCATCTCCCCAAGCACGCAAAGCCCAGATTTTAATGTCTAAGACGACAAAAAAGAGCCTCAGTATTTCCAAGGAAAGGGCCAAAGAGGGAGGCGCGGATCAGCAGCGTTGGTACTTACTGAGGGGGCGCACTGGGTGGCCCTTGATTGAAAGGCCCTGGGTTGAAGGGGCCCATTGGTGCCGGTCCAGGAGGTCCACCAGGCCCAGGTCCTGGTCCAATTGGGCAGAGGGGGCCCTAAGGAAGAAGCGAGTCATCCCTTAAGTGAGAACTGCCACATCCAGACCCCAGGCAGCAACACTCCAGGCCTGCTTCCCCCTCTGGGAGGCCTGCTGTACAGCGGAGGGCAGGCTGCTACCTCAATCTTCTCCTCAATGAGCTGCTTGGCATGATCAATCTGCTGAGGTGAGCCACGAATGATGAAGAGCTTGAAGTTGGGGTCTCCGTTGGGTGGTAGCTGCCGAGATATTTCTACAAAAGCTCCTGTCTGCTGGTTTATGGCCTTTACATTTTCTCCGCCTGAAAGAGAATGTGAAGGCATCCATTGGGGACTTGATTTATGCCAGCTCAAGACAGCCGAGGCTAAGCTGGGGAGCATGGGGGGGGACACTCACCTCTGCCAATAACCAGCCCACACTTGTGAGTGGGGATAGAGAAGGTCATCTCTCCTCCAGGAGGACCCCAATTCCCCTGCCCTCTGCCTCTACCTCTGCCTCCCGGAGGCATTCCTGAGCCAGGTGGACCTGGGGGGCCGCTCTGCAAGACAGGAACACGATTCACTTTTATGGGAAGAGGAAAATGGAACCAAACTTTGAGGCAGTCCGTGATTACTGCATGTGCATGCTTGCACTGACACATTTTTATTACAATATTACAGTTCCCAGACTGCAATGTGCTCTCTCTCTTTGCACAAGCTGTACAGCAGTGGTTTTCAAACTGTGTACTGGGGGACCCTTGGGTGCTGCAGAAGTTCATAAGGAGGTTCCTAAGTGAGAAGATCATTAATGGCAGACAAACTTCCCTGAAAGATTGCTTGCCCACCACTACTGATATTCCCCTGCAATTTTCAGTTGTAAAGAAGGGTTGGGTATGTCCTAAGGTACGCTTTCAGTTCCAAGGGGGGCAACATCTAAGGAGTTTGGCTACCACAAGCTACCCCAACATCACCTATGCATGTAGCCTGGAACATGTCCCAGAATCATGTTCATCATGCTAGGGATCCTCAAAACAAGGCAACATGGAAATGGTTCCCTGAAGTCAGGGAGTTTAAAATTAGCTGCAGACAAAAGGGCATTTCCTCAGTTATCTGCGAGAGAATCAAGCGATTGTTAAGAAAACCCCTCTCAAAAAAACGAAGTTCAGCTTTTACCTTTGGGTTGGTAAAACAATCACAGAAGTTCTCACTGGGATAATTAAGGTGCTTTAGCGTCTTATTGGCCAAGCATGACTGAAAAGATTTTAAAACTATTTGATTAATTTATTCAATGCAGCTCTTATGCACACAAAAGGAGATGCACCGGATAGCAGTTGCAACACCTTGAGGCCGAGCTGAATCCCACAGAGCATTTCATACCCGGAGACTCTGGAGAAGGTCATTGATAATCCTGGCAGCATGTTCACATCTGTCAGGGGGACCCATGATATGGGCAATCTTCTCAGGACCCGTCCCATCATCTGAAATGAGGACCGAAACAGGAAATTTCATCAAGTTCCACATTCACTTATGAGAGTTCCAGAACCAGGCCATGGGTCTTGAGCCACTGGACACAACAACCAGCAACAACACGCAAGCATTTGCTCTCATAAGAGATAAGACGTTAACCTCCTTAATGACTTTTCCGTCCAGCAGCAATAAACTACTACAGTTCCATGAGGGGAGAACATACACAGCGCACACCAGCAGGCACCGGAGAAGCCACACATGCACATGTAACACTGCCCTTCAACTGATACTGCAAACTGTGCCAAAATACAGATCTGAATACAGCAACAAACTCATATGGATCTTCAGCTGTATGAAGTCTTAGTCTACTATCTCTGATTTTTAGAAGAGAGCTCTGCAGGAAGTAATTCCACACTAACAGGAACACAGTTGTAACAGAAATGAAGAGTGATGGTAGCCAGATCAAGCAAACACGTGGAAGAAGCATGCACAGGGAGAGAAGCCACACCAACATTCAATCAGTCCAACGTTTTATCATGCAGTATGAAGACAGATCATGGAGAGGGAGGGAGGTGAGAGGAGGAGAGATCTGGGCTTCTGACCTTGTTTGAACTGTATCCGAACTCCAGCATCATTTTGTATTTTCTTAATCATCTCGCCACTACGTCCGATAACCACACCAACAGAATGCCTGGGCACAGGAACCTGAACAAGTACGAAGACAACAAAATAAAACTAAGGACGGGTAAGAGCAATTCAAATTACCAAGAAATGCTAGGATCAAGCAGTGGGCTCCTGTTGCCCCCTACCCCCTCCTTTCAGGTATTAATACACAGGCATTTCTGGGAAGGGGGGGAAGGATAATGGCTCAATGAACTACCTTTCCCTGTGCCACAGCAAACCCAAACCAATGCCCTTACATCTATTCCTCCGCCAATCCTGGAACCGTACTCATTTCGGTCACCAAAGCCTCCCTGGTCCCGTTCTCTTAAGATGTCCATTACCATTTCACAGGCTTGCTGCAAAGAAAGATGAACATAAATTTTGGAATGATTTGGGCACCTTCCACAGAGGATTTCTCCCAAGGTTGGCAAATTATATAAGGACTTCCAATGAAGAAGCCTTTTTTGTTACATCAAGTACTTGAAAACACTTGGATACAATGGTAGGACACCAGAAAAAGAACAGGCAATTCAGTGTCACCACCACAGTATAGCTGTTCAGCAAAGAAAACAGGAGACTTTCGGGTGGCTGAGTCTAGTATGAGTTAGAGGAGCAAAGATCAGAGGAAGGGCATAATGGGGAGTAAGGACTGAAAGACAGGATGGAGCAACACTGTGGAGAGCTTTGAAAAGTTACGGTAATGTTTATAATGGATGTAGAACGGGATGGAGCTATAGTTCTTTGGAAGTGGAAGGTCCCATATTCAACCCTTGGCATCTCCACTAAAAAGGATCACAGATGGCAAGGAAAGACCTCCAACTTGAGTCCTTAGTGAGTAACTATGAGTAAGAAAACACAGTTCTGGGTTAGGTAGACCAATCATTAGACTCCGTAGAAAGCCCTAAGTTGATGAGAAGGGATTCAAGGAGGGGTGTACCATGGGATGAAGGGCGAGAGAGCAACAGAGTTTTAGATAGTGGTGAGAAGGCTAAAATGGGACAAGGGAAGGCCAAGGAGAAACTTGCAATAGTCAGAGCACCAGGGCATGAAACTGAGTGTTAACTGAGTGAGAGTGGAGCAATGTTCACCATGTTGTGTAGCAGGGCTTGGCATCTGACTGGGCAAAACAAGATCTGATCAATCTTTTGACATGGTGCTAAATGATAGTCAAGTATAGCAGGTGGCCAGTAAGAGAAACTCTGCAATGCTCCTGGGTTTGCTCCTGACATCTCCAGAGGGCAGGCTGCTGTCATTCCTGCCCTTGCACACAAAAGGACACCACAGTGAAATGAAAAAGGTTAAGGTGCCACCTAACACAGTGGCCTAGTTTGGATGTATGTATCTCAGCTTATTGAACTGAGATACGCACGAGCCACGTGGCCTCACACTGTCCTTGCATGGCCCCTTTCCTCCTTAGAGCAGCATACTTCAACACTTCCTGGGTTAATTAGCCATAGTTTCTTTTCACATTCAAACTGGAAAAATAATTGCCCAGATCAGATGCAACAGGAAACTATGATTAATTAACTCAGGAAGCACTGAATCGTGGCATGATCAGAAGGATGAAGGGAAGGGGTGGGATGATGACAGAGTGCACCGGCACAAGATACACGCATAGCAAGTGGCATTCTTGGCTTCATGGAATTTTTTTAAAATAACGGCCAGTTGCCCAGTGTGTCAACACTATTGTATAAGGAGAAGTGATATTACTTGGCAACAAATTTATTATGGGCAAGCAAAACGGCCAAATCTTTGTCTGACCGATGGTTACAGAGAAGGAGGAAAAATGAAGTCCACCCCTGCATATTTTGGCAAGCAGACATCTCAATAAAAATGTCAGAGAGGCAGCTGGAGATGTGTGACTGGATGGAGGAGAAAACTTCAGGGGTTGAGGTGTCACTGTATAGCTCATATTGAAAGTCACTGGGTTCAATAAGGCGTTATACACATAAGGCTGTCTTCACATGAGCTGTGAGGATGACAAACCCAGCCCACCTACCACACTTGCCCTGTGACATTTCTGATTCTGTTATGTACAGCTCAAAAAGCCAGAGGTTCCGAACATCCATATAACACATCTCTGGCACTCTGGAGCATGAGCAGACATCCTGAAGCAAGGTTTTTTCCCTCCAAAACACAACCAATTACTACAGGAGGTTAACAGTTTGATCAAAAAGCACACAGCACACCAACTGAAAAGATACACCCGCACTCTTACTGCAGATCTGATAGCCCCTGACTGACAGAAGGAACTGTAACTGTATCCTAGCCACAAAAGGGGCAGGAGTACAGTTATTCCTCCACCCACCCAAGCTCACAGACTGAGGAAACCAAACAACCAAGCAGCGTGCCTTACCTGTACTTTGTAAGGGTCACCAATTATCCGAAGAGGCTTGTCTACATTCGTGTTTTGTGAACCGTCCTGAATTAAAATCATTTTCACTCCAGCTCGTTCCTGTATTAAGGGAGAGGGAGACAGGAAAGTCAAACAGGTTGCACAATTGCCCAGACTTCTTGCAAGCCCCTCCCCTCAACAACTTAGCCAAAATCAACTTGAATTTCAGGAGGCCCTGGTCTCGGAATCCAGGGGCAAAACAGGCCCATCCTTGCCCCAAGAGAAACCACAATGCCAGTAGCGCTAAGCAAGCAAGCAAGGGGGCCAATATATGAAGACAAGCATCAGCTCTGCTGCAAGAAATTAGGCTGGACGTGGTACACAGCCCTCACCTGCAACTGCTTGATGGTCTCCCCTCCCTTGCCGATCACCAGTCCTGCTTTCCCGGCTGGGATCATGATTTCCTGCACTGTGCCATTCTGCCCGTTGGCGTTATCGTGGAACTGACCAGGTGGCCCACCGCGTCCTCGAGACACGATATCATCAAGCATAATTTTTGCCTTTCTGTGAAGAGGTGGAAGCACAAACAGTATGGTGGTGAATGACAGGAATCACAGCCTCTATTCTCTCACTACAAAGGTAGCAGCAGCAGAAATGGAACTCCCAGCAACAGTTCCTGTCTTCAAATCATCTGTGGAACAGAGTGTTGCTGCTGTGCTGGCTCCACAGCATCACAGTAAGAGATAACTAGACCTGCTCTAGTTATGAACACAACTGCTTTATTTTTTGCTCTGGACAGCTACAGCTATGACTGACTGAGGCCCTCGCCTTCTGTGTCTAGACCTGTTTTATGTTCTGTAATTGTGGAACAAACAAGACTGATCGTTCAGAAAGCACAGAGGTGCCATAACTAGAATGCCCAATACAGAGTTTAGTTCCACCCTAATGTCAGCCCAACCAGATATTTACCAGAGGCTGAAATGCTTCTCTATAGTAGGGATGGGGGAGAATTTCTCCCCGAAACTTCGGGGGGCTGAGTGCCAACGCATTCGGCCCCCCGAAATCGGCGGTGAAATTCTCCGCCCCCCGCCCCCCCCGGGGTGGGACTTACCTTTCACGAATGTCCCTCCCGGCGGCGGGTCCCGGTGGCGGTTCGTCAGGTCTTCGTCAGGGGCGGGGGCGGCAGCCGGTCTTTCGACCAGCCGCCGCCACCGCCATTACAAGTGCAGTAAAACAACAACAACAACAACAACACCCCGTGATAGGCTACGTAACAATTAACGTAGCCTATCACGGCTAGATCTCCAAAGTCAGCCGTGATAGGCTACGTTAATCGTCACGTAGCCTATCACGGGTGACTTTGGGAAAAAAAAAAAAGCGCGTACGCAAATGGCGGCCCCCATAGGGAGCCGCCATTTGCGTTCCTTATTTGGTCCCTGTAACGCAAAGGGCTATTTGCGTTGCCCTTATTTTCGCCATAGTCTACGTAAATCTTTACGTAGACTACAGGGAACAAATAAGGAACGCAAATGGCGGCTCCCTATGGGGGCCGCCATTTGCGTACATGCTTCCCCCCCCCCCCCCCAAAGTCACCCGTGTTAGGCTACGTAACGATTTACGTAGCCTATCACGGCTGACTTTGGAAATCTAGCCGTGATAGGCTATGTTAATCGCTACGTAGCCTATCACGGGGGCGGGTTGTTTTTTTTTCGCTGCCAGGTAGACGGGGCGCTTCTACCCGGCCTGAATTTTGGCGGCGAGGGATGGGGCGCCTCCCGCCCGGCCTGAATTTCGGCCGGGCGAGGCGGGTTGCCTCCCCCCCTTGCATGAACTTCGGGGGGAGAAGCGAAGCGCCTCCCCCCCACCACGAAGCAAGCTTCGAGGACAGGTAAGGGACTTTCGTCCATCCCTACTCTATAGGCAGCACCAAAAGGCAGTGGCCATCTGAGGCTTTAGTATGCTACATGTACCAATTTTGCTTTTTTAATTTTTACTTTGTTTTGCAGTCGCCAAGGCAGCTTCCAGATTAAAATACAATGATGAGAAAAACAAACATATCAATTAAATCATTAAAATAGCAGCAAGAGGAGCAACTGGGTCAGTTTAAAAATATATTGCCACGCTGGAGGTTAACACAGATGAAATGCATGGTGGAATAAAAAAGTCTTTGCCACCCTCCAAAAGTTGAGAAGGGACCAACCAAAACCAAACCTCCTTCAAGAGGAAATTCCACTATCTGGGCACTACTATTGAGAAGGTCAGATTGTTCTCCTGACTGTGCTGGTCTCATGGTGCAAACTGCAGTGGCCAGATTACCAAGGCTGCTTCAGGCCCATATTTTTCAGCCCACCTCATCACCACCAGCTTTTCCCTCACTGGCTCTCAGTATTTACCCATGAGTCTCTGCACGAATGATGCCTTGCTTCTCTGCTACAGCCCTGGACTATGCTACCTGGCAGCTGGCTGCTCTTGGAACACCTGCCCTCTGACTTTTATCTTCTTGAAACAGCACTTTGATAAAGGGCTACTCACTGTACAGATTCTGGTGATCCTGTCAGAGACACACTCCGCTCTGGCAGCCCCCCACTGTCTGTAGGAGAAAAGAAAATCCATCAGGAGATAAAACTAATAAACTGCTCTCCATATAAATACCTCTGCCCAGAGAGTTTGATTCTTCTTCCAATCTGAATAAACTGGCATATCTGAAGGGCAGGTCCTTCAAACAAATGTACGCTGTAAAACAACCTTGCCCAACATGGTGCCTCCTGCACACATAAAAAATGTGGATGGCGAAATATACTATAAAGGGTGGCTTGCATTTTTCTATGGTGATTGCTGTGGATGAAACTGATTGGTCAATCAGTCTGGTGGCAACAGCAAGCAACACACAGATTGAACATTTTGGAGACACCTGCAAACCTAGCAGCTGAAACCTGGCCACACAATTATTTAGGTTAGTCCCCACTCAAGCTGAATTCGCTTGCCTCAAGTCATGTATGACTCTTTGCTTTGAAAGAGCATTGTATTCATGTTCCCATCCCCCAAAGCTCTTTTCTAATGACTCAGTAAAGTGTATTGGCATGTTCAGAACAGGCCATCTATAAGGCCCCTGCTACAAGCAACATAGTTTTTCATCCCCCTAAACTATACTGCCTTACCAGCTACTCACCTCTAAAATTATAGGGTTGGGAACGACCAACTGACAGCTGTAGCTCCATACTCTGAAAGCTCTAGCTAAATCCACTTCATGCTCTGCTCTCCCACCTCACACCTACCTGGTGAGATTTGTACTTTGCATCCAGAGTCCTGCTGTATTTTGTTGATCTGCTCCCCACCTCTTCCTATGACTGCAAAGTAAGGAAAGGGGCACTGAAAAACTCAAACTCAAGATAAAAATAGAGATGTTATCCTCTAGCAGGCATGCTTAAAGACAAGTTTCTCTCTCCCTTCCTCACAAGAGATGGGAAGGAGCCTTCTGATTTACTGGAGGACTAGGGGGATACACAAAAGGAACAAGGAGGACCACAGCACAGATAATCTGATTATGAATATCTTTTTTGCTCCTCCTACAGCCACAAGACATTCCATAAATTGGGTTAACAACAAATCCCAACACAGGAGGAGTGTAAGTGTGGGTATGGGTGTGTATGTAGAGCAAAGAACAGTACTGAGTGGACCAATAATCCAAGATTTTCACAATGTATATAATACTGCAGGGAGAAATGGGGGATAGAAACGCTCCTCCTGATTGTGCAATTCAAACAACAGGAAACAAAGTACTTAAGGGTCTCGGCGAGATAGCCTAAAAGAACCAGAGATGTCAGAGCGGTACCTCAGCATCCATGTTTCAGCCAACTTCTCTTCTAGCTTTCAGAGCTTGAATGCCAAGCCAATTTAAAACCAGGGCTTGTAAACACAATGCCTCCTGGGAACCAACACTCTCCTGCTTAGTTAAAACTCTGCTTCAGGCAGTGTTTTGCAGCCACCATTCCTTCTGGTAAAGGCCTACTCACAGAAAGTTGATGTATCCAAAGCAAAGGCCATAAGCAATCCAAAAAGGAACTCTGAACCCCTGCAGCACTCCTATAGCCTGTGCCTCTGAAGTGTCCAGAGTGAATCTGTGCTGCTGCTGCTCAAATCCCAAAAGTCCTGCTATGCATGGGAAGTGCTCACATGACACCCGCCTCAAGTTGTCCCTAGCAACTGGCCCCTACCATTTAATGAATGGAAAGCTTGCCTGAGCACTTCATGGAGGAGAACACCCACCCCACCTCTCTGGAGCTACAGACCACACACAGGGGAAACTCAAATGCTCGTCATCTCTCAGAACACACGCAAAGGGGGTCACAAACAAACCAACCTGCCTGAGCCTTCCCTGCAGGAAGCTCAGCCAACAGGCATCGAGAAGTCAGAAAGGCACTGGTTAGTAAAGATAAAGTGACAGTCTGTCAACTACAGCAACAGCAGGTTTCTCCCCTCCCTGTCTAATACTCACTGAGTCCCACCATGCCATCAGGTACTCTGTACTCTTCAGTCACTGTAGACCTGCAAGGAAAACGGTCAGCAGCTTAAAGTAAGGAGTGGGAGGGTTACAGAAATGGACCTGGTGTTCACCAGCATCCATCAAGAAACAAAAAAATGGAGAGCTCTCCTCCTCCTGGAAGGGCAGACAGGAAGGTGGCTGAGCAATTAAGCACTGCTCTGAGGACATCACCATGTACCAGTGCAAGATGCACTAGTGCAGCCTGGCAGGACCCACGGCCAAGTAAGTGGCCCGGGGGCCACTATAGCCGCATTTGCACACTAGGCTCTTCAGACACAGGTTTCAGAAACTAAAGCTATGAAACCAGAAGCTACACAAGAACCTGAAGCACCTCAAGTAATGGCCAAGCAGCACAACCCTTCGCTATCTAACAAGGCACGTGAGTGCCTGGAGTGCCTGGTCTTCCAACGGCATGCCTCTCACAAACCAGGATGCTGACCCGCACCTAACGAAAGCAGACTTTTCTCTCTGGGGCACTGAAATGCTGCCACCTTGCAGGCAAACTGAATTCACAAGTTGAACGCTTAGCACTGATTGGACCATTCCAGCTCAAGTACATGTGGGGAGGGAAAAAAAGGTCACACAGCTAATTTACCTGGGGGGAGGATGGATCGGTCCAAGCTGAGGGGGAGGTGGCATGGCTGGAAAGCAAAGCAAGGGTTTGGTTATGAATTCACACTGTAGCAGGTATGCTATAAACCAGCCATTAGCTACACCATAATCTTGTTTTTAATAGACCCTGGTAAATTAAAAACACAATGCTCACCTACCTAAATCCCACACAGCCCTCTCAAAAAAGTTAGTTTATATCTTCTCCCACTTTTCAGTATCAATACGAAAATGAACTCGAATTTGCATGTAGTTAACACAGATTTTTACCCAGCTCTTAAAAAATAAATGGCACTTACGTTCTGGCTGAGGAGCCATTTTCTTGCTCTCTGGCTGGTCTATTAAAACAAAAATGAAGAAATGCATCCAACTCTTTTTCAGAAATTAAAAAGATAGCCTCCCCTTTCCTCCATTATGCAAAACCAGCCCCCAAGACTGCAGCTACAAGAAAGGGCCATTCTAGAAACTCTAATGGCTATGATAGCTATAGCTGTTGATGCATCCACATCAGTTTATAGGCAACTGGTGCAAGCACCAGTTTTGTGTAGCCTCCATTCATTTCAATGAGTTCCGTTTGGGACTGCTATGCAAGCCCCATCAAAACAAAGAGAATCTCAGCAACTTTGCTTGAGGGACTGGTCCCATGAGTTATACTAAGTCTGCTGCACAAACTTTGCCGAGTCATGTACGTGCCACAGTGTGTGCGTTCTTCACACCCCATGGGATCCAGAATATACTTCTACATGAACAGTGTTTTCCAATGCCATTTATCCTGCCCCATCGGGGCCAGTCAACACAGTACCTCCATCCTCTAGTTGTCTCTTTTGACCACCAAATCCAAAGTCAGGAGTAGTGTTGTTCACTGTCGTAGCCGAGTCCCCCCCAATTTTAGCCGCTATCTGAAAACAGAATTGACACTGTAGTTACTACAGGGAAGTCTACCATAAATCACACAGAAAGAACTACGAGCAAATTGTTTAATACACAGGTGTTTCAAGCCCCAGGAACACATCATCAACCTAGGAAAAGTAGCATGTTTAGCTCAAAATGTATCTGAAGTCACAACACCTCACCAGTCATTCAAGATCTAGTTACCCCCCATTCAGTCTCTGTATCGTGCTCTATATGGGGCTGCCCTGAAGAAGTGTTCAGAAACTTAACCTGGCAGCAGCATTTTGCTCTAGTTCACTGAATGATACTAGGCAGTTGGAGCATATTAATGTAATATTGTGTAATCTACACTGGTTGACTTTTAGTTTCTGAGCTCAATTTAAAGGAGCTGGTTTTGATCTTTAAAGCCCTACGTGGTCTGGGAACTGATTATCTCAAAGACTGCCTTCTTCTTTCCATACCCCTGTGGATGCACCGGTCAACATCTGAGGTCTTGCTCTAGCTGTCATTGCCAAAGGAAGGTTGTCAGGCATCGACTAGAACCGAGCCTTTTCTGTGGTAGTGCCAACTTTATGAGACACCCTCTCCACAGGTGCCTGGCTAAAGGATGACTTTCAGTAGGCTTTTGGGTAACTTTACCTTGCTCTTCTAGTCTTAATTGGGTTGTAGTACTATTGTTTATTGTGAATCGCTGCTGTTTGCTGTTACCTTGAAGTTTTCTTTTGTGGTTGCTGTTATTTTTATGATTGCTGATTTCGTAAAGAGGAATTTATATTTTATAATGTTAGTGATTCCATCTTGTGAGCTGCTTTGAGTTTATTTTAGGACAAATGGGGCACTGCAACAAAGTGTTGCAATGTGGAGTACTCCTCTTCAGGTTTTAGGTGGTCCATTTCATACTTCTCCCTGGTTTTCCTCCACCCCTGCAGCAGTCAGTCAGCTTTCCATGCCTACTGAGCATGCTCAGGCTCATTGAGCTGTTTCCCCCCCCCCCCCAAATTTGGGGGAGAAGTAGACAAACTCACACCCAATCCCAGCTACATTAAAATCTTTTGATTTCTCTATTGATGACTATAGGTAGCTCTCACTTCTGTCCCTGGGGATATTTTAAAACAGCTTCTCGGTTAGAACCTGGAAATGGCTTACCCAGAGAAAGAGATGTTTCTTTTGACCCTTTCTAGATCTACGTCACTCCCTCCCTGCTTTCCAGCCACTCCAAGCCATTCCCCTCTCAAATCAGTTGTCAGTTTTTTCCCCTCAGTTCACTCTGTGCCACTAAAATCTGATGGAGCTGTTGTGGGGCAGAGATTCCACCACCTTAGGGATATTTTCCTTAAAGATTTTTGGGGCATCTGCAAACCTCAGTTTTATCCCAAGTCTGCTGATATCTTTCATGTGTGGCTGAGTGGTGGTGTTTCAGCTACATAAGCACAAGCAAGGACAATGAGATAGGTGAAAGTAGGATAGAATTTTTTTTTAATAAAATACATAAAACCCCAAATAATAATTAGTTGAGAGCATGAGCTCCCTGGACTAGACTTCTCTTCTTTTGGCTTCCAGGGTCCATCGATCTTTAAGAAGCCATTTTAAAGAATGGGCTAGCCTATGACCTAGCTCTGTTTTGAAAAGACGTTGAAGTTAATGTTGAAGGTAATACCAAGTTACTTCCTAACTCTAAGCAAAGATGCTGTTATCTAGAATTTAAATGCTGTAACTTCCACATTTGCATTTTCCTTCAGGAATGAATTATTTTCACACTGACAACCCAAGAGCAGCTTCTTTATGACAACAGAAGCTAGTACACTGCCCCACCACAAAGTTATCGTACTCTATTTTACAAACATGACATAGAAGCAGCTTTCAGACTTTTAATTTGGCATATACGTAACTTCCAATGAAAAGCACAATTTCATAGAGAAGCCCCAACTCGAGGAGTTTTAGCCACCAGATACTGTTCCACTCCGGCACCTAAAGACACACCAGCATTTCTTGTGTGAAGGAACCAACAGTTTGCCCCTAATGACTTTCAAGTCCATCTAGATCTATAAAACACCTTCTCACAGTAAAGTATAAAGGTATATAAACTCTCTACCAGGAATAGTTCTCCTTCAACTTTAGAGCTCGCACACCTTTAACAAGGACATTTTGACAGGGTAGCTTCTCCCATGCTTGTAGCACTGTCACATGACAAGGTATACCTGCTAAAATTCCAGAGGAGCATGAAGAGAGAGAGAGCGAGGGAGCGCGCGCACGCACGCAAGAAGGGGCATGGAGAAAGAGAGAGAGAGATGAATTAACTAACTAAATGGAAGCAAGAGATTGAAAACATTTGGAAGTCAATGCAAATTTAAACAGAATGGGTTGTACATAAAGATGTGAAGCTCCAGGGACAAAAACATAAATGTTTTATGGATTATGAAATGTTTTCTTTTAGAATTATGAATAGAGAGTTTAAGACAATGTGTTCTTATAATGCTAACCAGCCTCTACTCTGATGAAACTATTTCTAAAAACTACATAACAGAAAAACTTTTATGTAATACTAGAGATATAAAATTTCTGAGAAGTCATTTTTTTAATCCTCTCTGTAAGATGCCCAGCACCGGTGTTTCTTTTGTTCCTTATTCAAATTATTGTTCACATGTATATTTTACTGACAGACATTTAGGGATGCTCCAAGTCATACTCAGTTTCCCAGCACGTGAGTAGAGTCACCATATCATAACATGTGAAGAAAATGTGTGTTCCTGACAGTTTGGGTTTTGTTCTATAGAGTCCTGCATATCTGGACTTGTCCTGGTTAGATGTTGTAGCAGTCAATGAATGTAGTTCCAAACCCCACATGAGGAGAACACTGTAGGTCATCCCACCACCACCACCACATGTGATGGAACATGTGGGTTATCCCACCTATGTGTTTTTTCTTTTTAAAGAACTCACTGCTACAATTTTTAAATAAACTTTCCCATTAGACCTCACCATCAGGCAATGCCGTCTCTGCCATTAAGCCTTTAACTGCTTCCACAAAAATAAGCCCCCTCTATAAAAGAAACTCAGTAGCCTGGTTCCTATGGCATAGGCATATGGTTTCAAAATGAACAAGAATTAAGTTTATTAAGGGGAATAATTTTCCAAGTCATACATCTCAATTTTATGTTCCTGAAGTAACTAAGCATAAATCTGTAAAAAGAGTGCTAATAATAAAAGAAGCATTGCATATTTTTATATCCCCCCATTTTTGCCCCCCCCCGAAAGGTTCTCCCCACAGCTTCAAAACATCTAGAAATTTTACATCTCTAGTAGTACACAACAGCGTCCTGTTGCCAACAGAACAGACACTCATAGCACACCATCCAAATCTGCTCCAAAGCATCAGGGGATTGTCTGGAGCAGATTTAGGGGCATGTGGAGGGCTATAGGGGAATGGAAACTCCCATTGTGCACTGGTTTTAGCCCAATACAACCAATAAAGAGAACAGAAGAGGACTAAGATGATCATGACAACAGGTAGAACAGATTAGGCAAGCTGACAAATCCGAGACAAAGGGTTTCAGAGAAAGAGCAGGTGCATATCTATATATCCAATAAAGACTTAGCCCTTTCCCCCACCACAGATTGTTACAACAGCTACATTCTAATGGGTGACTTTAATGATGTCCCAGATGGATAAATGCCAAGAAGCAAAGCAAAACAAAAACCCGGCAGCAAGTCCTCCAATATTTTACCAAATCTGTCTAAATGGTAGTGATTTTGAGTTTAGTAGAACTTTGGAGGTGGATGAATCCAGACGATAAAAGTTACATATTTTGCTCTAGCTCATATGTGATTTTTTTTTAAAAAATCAAACATAGTACTGAGAGCTGTAAAATAAAGATAAGGACCTTTTCAGATTTTTATCAGAATGCATTGCTCATTAGGAATGAAGAGGCAGTAGAGGATCTGGCAATTAGTTAAAGTATTTGATAACAGAACACACAGAGATAAATAAAATCTCAAATGATTTGCAAATGTGTTTTCAATTAAACAGAAATCCAGGGATGAAGTGGTCACCAATTTCGGAGGCAGCACAGCCCTTTGTTAAAGCACCATTTCTGAAAAAAAAAGACGCTAAGGCTGCAATCTTATGAATACTTATCATGGGAATAAGCCCTACTGAACACAAGAGGAACTTACGTCTGAGTAAGTATGCCTAAGATTGCACTGGACAAATCTAAACATAGGATAAAAAGAAGACCTGGACTCGTTTCGAAAAGTTGAAGATTAGACACAAAGGTGGAGACACTGCGATATACTCCAAGTGAACAGTAGTGAGGGAAAAGATTAATAGCTTAGAAATTATGAAGCCTAAACCTTTACCTATGCTAAAGTCTATACCTTTAGCACAAGTAAAAAAAATATTTTGAGCACAAAAAAGACAGCAAAAAACAAAGCAAGAACAAACTGTGTCCACAGTAAAAACAGGAAAAGGTATGAAGAATTGATATAGAGATGTGGAAAAGTTTGAGAAGTGTTATTTTGAGTTTTTATTTCAGAGTTTTGTTGGGCATACCATTTCCAAAGTGATCAAGGGCTGATATAGTATATTAGATGCCTGCAAAGGTACTGGAGATTATTCAAGATATTGCACTGAACAGCTAAGGTGCAGGCAAATTTCCAGCACTACTTTATAAAGGAAGGTAGATATGTTTTGGGTGACCTCTTAAATGCAGTGTGAGATGAGGGATAGTCCCTCCTTCTCCAACTCCAAGCTGAGGACCTGGGGTGGGGGATTCTACCCAATATGAACACCAGCCCATGCCACTCAAGCTGGGGGTGGGGTACATGGGGACTGGCTTTGGCTCTACATGTGCCAGGTGCTTGGAATGCACAGCAGACATTGCGACAAGCCCATGTGCTACTGCCTCTCCTTTCCAGCTCAGCCCTGGACAGAGGTGGTGGAGGCACATTAGCTTTCTTTGTCTCTGCCCCTTGCAGATGATCCAACTTTGGTTTGCTCAGCAAGCAAAGAGCCAAACCAAATTGCAGGCTTCTGCTTTCTGGGCTGCAGAGCATTCTTCACAATTCCAGGACTGGGAAGGGGCCTTGGGCTCATCTAGTTTGGCAAAGGCTTGCTGATCATTCGCCACAGCAACCAAGTTTATGGAGCCCCATTTATAAAACCTTTTCCACTTCTGCTGAACATATTCTATTGCGTGCTTGGAACAGAATCAAATACTGGAATCTCAAAAGGAAGCAAGGATTAATTTGATGATTAAGGCAGGTAAAGATTCAGCATTAATTCAGTTCTATCATCCAATATCCTTAATAAAAATGTCAAAATACAAGGTTCAATTTTGGCAGACTAACAGCTTTAAGGCGTAATGCTATGGTCCCTGGGAAGGTGCAAGCCCTCTCCATGTGGTGGTGGAAAGGTCTACCACTGTTGCTCTTCTGCCAGAACTCTGATGGCGGAGGATGAAAAGGAGGTGCAAGATCCAAAGCCCTCCCATTACCCTGACTTTCAAGGTGGCTGAATCCAGAAGACAAAGGTTACATATTTTACTCTTTAACTTATAAGACGTACCTGAAGATTGATTTCATTTTAAAGAAGCACTGAGAGCTGTAAAACAGGAGAAAGCTGGAGATGGCATAGCTTATTTATTATTGAGTGCAATGGGAGGGATGACTTAAAAAAGCTTCTCCCACTCCCACCCCTCTGGATTGCTCTGTACAGGTAAGGTAAGTACAGGTAAGGTAAGACCAGATTAATGAAGGAGGGATAGATAAAAAAAACACAAAAGGTTAATCACATTATGACGACAAAAAGAACTATATAAGAAACTTCAGTGTGGAGAAAGCCTTTGACAAAGTCGAATGGGTAGGGGGGGTTAATAAAAAATTTTGAAGGAATCTGAGTTTAGTAGGAACTGCACTAAATGGATTCACTTAATTTATGGAATCTTTGCCTGCATGCCAGAGAGCTTTGACTATCGGGCAATATAAAAATGTAGTGAATGAATGAATGTCCTTCCACTAGGATTGAAGAGAATGGTATGCTGTCCCAGAGTATTTTTGCTTTATGCACTGAGGTTGTGGCTACTAAAAACAGAAGTAATGCTAATATGAAAACATTATCTTCTGGAAGTGACAACATGAAGATTTCATTGTATGCAGCTGAACTGACAACAGTTACACAACCAGCAACCTGTAACATCAAGATTAGATAGCTTAGATTTTGAGCAAAAGTAAATAAGGATTTATCAGAATGGAAAAAAATGGCCCTGATTTAGGAAAATATTTTACTATAGATATTTGCACTGTCAATGCTATTTATATTCCATATGATTCAATCGTCATTTCAAGAAAAATACTACAGAATTGGCAGAAACTCTTGCGATAATCTATACAGGGAAGACAAAAGGCAAAATGAGATATGGTATATTCCAGCAGAACCACTGAACTGACAATACACAATATATTTTATTATTGATCCTGGTTAGTTGCAAAGTCCACCTGATTCTTGAGAGAGCCAATATAATTGGGGGTCAAATGGGGGTATTCTTGGCTGTGGATCCCTTCTGTTGAATTCCGTTGCTAAGGAGGTTTTCCAGGTAAAGCTATTTCATTCTCCCAGGCCTTTTAAATATTTTACACATTCACTGGCTGCGTTCGGATGTCACTTTAAGCCATGATGGCTAAATACGCTACTCACAATAGCTTAATTTTAACTTACTCCACAATGCCCTGCCACACAAGCAGGCTAATAAACTACGACAAGTAGCTTATTAAGCTACTGTGCATAATCTGAATCATCCCCCCTTGTCAAGCAGCAGTCCTCCCGCCCAAGCAGTGGTGCTGTTTCTCCCACTGACAAAGCAGCAAGAACCCCATGTGCACCAAAAAGGGGGTGGCAGCTAGTGAGGTTTTGCAGGATCGGGATGAAACGTCACACACAGCCTCTCCTATTTGGGAGGCACTCAATCCACCATCAAAACCCTGCACAATTACTCTAGAGGAGAGAAAATGCCAAGCACAGCAAAAAGGAGGTGGTGGCTATAAAACCTTTGGGGTTTGCAGGATTAGGACCAAACCTAATACAGAGCTGTAGTGCCCTTTCACTGTAGCGCTTTCTTGCTGAAGTGGACTTGCACATTTCTCCCCAGACATTACTGGCATAGAGGCTTTAACTGTTCCCAATACTGCAACTGCGCAAACGCACAAAATAAAAATTAAAAAGGAACAGAGGCAACTGCAGAATAGGGGAAAAACATGCTCACTTTTTGCCCCATCCCAGCAAGCTATCAGGGAGCTTCCATTACAGAGAGAATTCTCACAAAAAACAGAGCGATGTCAGCGATCTGAACCACTCTCGCCACGCAACTCTGTAGGGGAGCAAAATAACCCACGGTGCCTGACAGATGATAACCGACGGTGGGTTAAATAATCCCTATTGCAGACCATGGGTTATCAGAGTGGGTTATTTTGGCCAAATACGCCATCATGCATTTAAAAATTCCCAACAGACAACACAATAAGCCACTGTGGCTTATTTAACCCATTGTGGGTTAGCGTGTCATCCAAACCCAGTCACTCAGTCTGCTGCTGCTTTTAATCCTTTTTAAAGTGTATTTATTTGGGAGATGATATTACTCTATTATTCTAATTATTCTTAATTACTGGATACATCATATTGGTAGAGGGGTTGATCGGCCAATGATTGTATTTGAGGTATGACTGTGTAGTGAAAAATAAAGGATTACTATCTAGAAAGTATGTGATGTTTATAACATTAGATCAGGAGACTACCAGATACATGAATAATTGGAATAGAGATTTGGAGATTAAAATCACAATGGGAGTTTGGAATTATATATGGAATACAAGCATAAAGTATACCTTGATAATCATTTAAATATGTTATCTAACTGAGACTTGAGATAGCAGACATAAATTAGAATGAGCAGATTACTGAAAGTGAGAGGATGCAAAGCATAGAGTGAAAACTTCTATATTTGCAAAATAATCAAATTGGTTCTTCATTTAGGCTGCAATCCTATGGCCCCTTGGACGATGTTCTAGGAGCCATGGGAGAGTCCGGCCCTCCCCTTCCAAGTTTGGAAATCTGATCTTGGATCCCCCCCACCGCCCATGATTCCGTGGCTCTTCCCCTTAGATGGTGGAGAGAAGGAAAATGGGTGGATTGGGGGTGTGGTATCCAATGAAATGAATATAAACTTGAGAACACTCCAGGAGAGAGCGGAGGACAGGAAGGCCTGGCGTGCTATGGTCCATGGGGTCATGAAGAGTCAGACACGACTGAACGACTGAACAACAACAAATGGATGAAGTGGGTTGGGCGGAGGCTCTAGATACGCAGCATCCAAAGCCCTCCTAGCCTTCTGCCACACCAACAACACAGAGGAAAATTTAGCCCACCAAGAGCTGGTCTAAATGCTTCCCTTCCAGTGCTCACAACTGGAGGGAAATGAAAAACTAGGAGGAAAGGAGCAGCAAACTTTGCTCTTCTCTCCTTTCTGCCCATCCAGCAGGAGCCTAGCAGGGCTTAGGAAATGCTGGAGCACTCCGTAAATAACAGGATTGCCCTGCCCCATAGAACAAACAGTAGGATGGCCCTGCCCCACAGAAAAGCCTCCCTTAACTCAATGTATTTGGTAGAAGGCACCGATTAACTTTAGAGCTAATATATTTATATTCAGATTCAATATTAACCAAACTCTTAAAGAGAAACTTGGTATTTTCATTTTTTTAAAACCATTAAAAAACTATTTTACTATATTTTTCAATCATTGGTTTTTATCTACCATGGTCTTGAACCATTTTCTGAATCAGACCAACATGTGGGAAAAGAGGAATCAAAGTTAACATCATGGTCACAATCTTGAGGTGTGGAAGGAACAGTAAACTAATCAAGAAGAAAATAAAGCTAAAAAGAAGTTCAGTTTTAAGAAAGTGAGAAACCATCCATGACGAAATAGTAAAGAAAGCATTGGAAATCCGAGTGTATGAGTTGAATCAGTTAAAGATCAGCACAACTGAACATCATCAGCATATACATGGTACTGAAGATAAGAGCACCATGGGAGAATATATAAAGTTACAAGTGGACCCAGGACAGAAGGTGGTGGGATGCCAACAGAGAGGGGGAAAAGAGAGCAAACCATTAACAGAATCCTTCAAAATGTAATGGGAAAAACATGACTAGAAACCCAGAATCAATGGAGCCATAATGTCCAGAATTTTCCATAAAGAGCACGGCAAGTAGCAAACAGTGACTACCCAACATTCCAAGAATAGGCTGGATCTCCAGGTACTGCAAAACGCTGCAGTGCCACTATCTGGAATGCCAATAAGGAAACGGAAACAGCTGATCCACAATTTTTTTGTCATTACAGCAAGCAAGACCAATTACAACAGCTTCGCAAGTGAAGTTTAGAACAGGTACAGCAGAAGAGAAAAGAACAGGACTAGCACTGACTGCATATTGAAGTCTACTGAGGACAAAGGATTTAGGAGATACTGGGTTGGTTCAAATGCAACACCAAACCGTCATTTGACACTACACGAATGAGCCCCCCCCCATATATAACACCAATTCCTCCAACGCTTACTATTTAGGGGAAAACTATAACTTTTTGATTAGATCCAAGCTAGGCAAATTATGATTTGTCACTAAGTTGGAAGTGAGATGGGAAATCAAAGCACGCTACCAAGGCCTCTTTTATGTGTTGCCAAAACATGAACTGAACTGCTCCACTGTAACCTCAAGAATGGCAGGTAGTCCAGTGCTAACACAAGGATCAGAATACAAATCTGTGTCAAACTCCTAACTAAGAAAGAATGTAGTAGTGGATATGAGCTGGCTGAACTAACGAAGGGTATCTAGAGAGCAAACAGTCTGAAACAAGGAAGTCAGCAAGCTACTTAGACTTCAAGGGGCTAACCTGAGGAAGTAAGGAGGGTTACAGTGATTCTTAGCAGAAATGTGCAAAAACCACCACCAAATCTGACAACAAACAAGCAGATAGATGAGAAAAGGTGGGAGAAAAGATGGATTCCAGATAATGAGGCAGTGTGACCAGAGAGAGAAGTGTTCCTATTAATATATAAACAGAATGAAGCATGGATTCATGGCTTTGGCAGCTTCCTATTTTTTCTGCCTGTTACTTGCATTGGATACAGTTTGATGGTTATGTAAAAGCTGTTACTGGATCCTATCATTCAAAATGGGGACTTTAGAAATTAAAAAATGGTTCTGAGAATCTGAATTTCATCAAGTGGATACAAAAGTAATACATTAATCAATTTGCCCTGAAGTGACACCTTGGGGCCACTTGATCAGATAGGAACTAGTGGGAAATCTTTTTATATGTTTGTTGGATGCACTAGATTGGTATCTGTGGAGGGGTCAAAAGTTCTCACCTCAACAACTTCCTGCAATGCCTCAGCCATATGGCAGATCTACTAGTGTCTGCTATACATGCACTATTGCACTGCTCCTAAAAAATAATACCTTTTCTCCTTGATGAACAAATTCTAACTTTAAAAAAATTACAGAGCATTTAAAAGGGCTGAGATTTCCCTTTGCAACCAAAATAGATCCATTACAGATTTTTAAAAAGTAGAATGGTAGGGGGGAAAAGCTAAAAAGTACTTTAGATGGGGTTTTTTGGTCACGTCTAACCTTAACTAATTTGATGACCAAAACTACTTCAGGCGTTTACTGCTCTGAACTTTGTTCTAACAATAGTCCAGGGGATGAAAATCATACTAGGGCTTAAGCACAACTCAAGGAAATTCTGTAGTTACCATAATTAGTCTTAGCTCTGGACTTCTAAGCCATCAATATTTTCAATGCTTTCTAAGAAAAAAAAGCTGCAAGGTGTGACAACTTACTAGGCAATTATGATATTCACACTCTCAAGGAAGGAACACCAGTAACATGTTGCCATCCCTTTCCTCTTTTAAATGGTAGGTTTTCACAATAATATTTTAATATATTGGTGGGCAAGCTAATTAACCCTGACACGCCCAAATGAAACAGTTTGAATTCCAAAAAAATTTCAGGGTCCAGGCAAAAGAAACCTAGGTTTTCCTTCCCTCAAATAGTATCTCCCCAGAACAAAAAGCCTCTTTGCTCCAGAAGAGAACTCTCCCTGCCCCTCATGGTAATCAATTTAGATTGTGGCTGTGTAGCAGCCTCAACTTTGCTTAGCAGCTGAATACCAAAAAGCACACTGCCCAGTGTGAAAGAGCCCATGCATAAGCAAATATCAAATCTTTACAGGGACAGCCTTTACATCTACAGGTAAGGTGGCATAGTGGCTGTAGGCCCTACATGGGTTTGAACTCAGTCTCCATTGTCCAATGCTCTACACTTCAAACCCCTGTCCAGCCACGGAGCTTTCCTAGGTGATCCTGGGGCAATCAGTCAATATCACCCATAGGACTGCAGTGATAATGAGATGTCCCATCCACCCTGAGCCCCCTGGAGGATGGTTAGGAGATAAAGGTGTGAAAAAATGAAATAAAATTTAACATCTCAGTACACCACAGAGCTTACCTCTCCCCTTCTCCTTCCCCTCAGCAACTGCTCCCCCTTCCTTGCCTCATCTACTTCCAGAACCTAATTTATAAAACAAGAAGCACTGAAAGTAACTATCTAAGAAGCAACACCTCCCAAGCTGGTTCCAAGTACACAGAGACTAGCTATTGTTCCTTAACGGTAAGCAGACATATGCTGCAGACAGGTGTTCCAGGAGTGAACCCTGGCTCTAAACTGTTTATAAAATCATATTCCTTTCTCATTTATCTTTGTTCCCCTTACACTAATGTGCCTACAGCAGAACAAGTTTTCCTCCTTCTCTGTGGAAAGTTTAAACTACACTTGCAGGAGAATGAGGTGAGAATAAGATGGCAGAGTCCTGAGATAATAGAGTGGATAGTAACATTTCAGACTGCAGGGGGGACGGGGACCTTTCAGTGTCCCACATATAAAACCAAAACACTTACTGCAAATAAAAGCAAAGGTCAACCAAACTCTCTGTAAGCAGAAAATAAGAACATCAGGGAAGAAGGGTTAGCACAGCCCTTTGTAATTTTTCAATAGCTATTGGCTCAATTCAGACATAAAAGCAAACCAAAGGCTCACACACTCTCTCCTCCCCTTTATTTGCATATGAGGGAAAGAGATTGGAAGCTTCAGTTGACAAGTTGTACAACCTACCGCTTGCTCTCAAACCAGAACTCCAAACCATGATTTGAGGACAAACTATGGGTTGTGCAAACCATATCCTGCTGCATTTGGATGAAAAGGCAGACTATGGTTTTCCACAACTAGCAATGGAAGCTTCTAATCTCCTTCCCTCATGAACGAAAGAGAAACTGAGCATTTGAGCCTTAGGCCCAACACAAACCATGGTTTACTGCAACTTTCCCCAACCTGGTGCCCTTCCGATGTTTTGGATTTCAACTCCCATTAGCTCCAGCCAACAGTCAAGATGCGCTGGGAGTTGTAATAGAAAGCACCATGGGGAAGGCTGGTTTACTGTTAGACTTGAATTGAGCCATTGTCTGTCTCCAGCCTTATATGGGTTGGACATGTATTGGGAGATGCCCTTTTATCAGTCTGTTTCAATCCCCTTCCAATGGGGCCTAGTCCTTCGCATGCCATAGGATGAGGGTGGGTAATCCAGAGTTGGAAAAATGGACAGCACTAGTTAAGACTGCAGGTGGGAGATCACATTGTATAAGTTCCCCATGTCAAAAAAATAAAATCTCTGGAAATAGAGAACTAGCACACAGGGAGTAGGCTAGAACACAACCTTTCCCCCTTGACCTGCTTGTGTGTGTGTTTTAGCTCTGGGAAGCTTTTTATAAAATGGTAAAGCATTCAAAAAAAGAGATCAAACCTTACTTACAACTGAACTCATTCTACCACCTTCTTCTGGTCCATGAACAGGCCTTTCTGTAGGTTCCACAGAACGAGATGACAGACTGAGTTCTGAACTGTACCATTGCAGTGTGCAGGTAGTGGGTGTTTTTCAGTGATGACCCATGCCATTACTTAATTTATTACATTTCTATATGGCCCAACAGCCAAAGATTTTATTTTAAAATCATATAAGTCTAAAAAACTAGCACATCAGGGAAAGCTGTGCTAAGAACATATCCCTGGTATGCTAATTTTCTACATGCAAGGAGTCTGACTGCTG
This sequence comes from Heloderma suspectum, assembly GCF_057233095.1. Classification (NCBI taxonomy): domain Eukaryota; kingdom Metazoa; phylum Chordata; class Lepidosauria; order Squamata; family Helodermatidae; genus Heloderma; species Heloderma suspectum. The sequence goes on along the minus strand of NC_139459.1, from coordinate 166,474,473 downwards.
TGGGTTTGAAAACACACATGGAGTATTAAAATATATGACTCCATCACCTGCAATCTGTAGTACGGTCCAGAAACCCATCATCTCACTCTGCCTATTCAATTTTTAATCCAACCAACAGTAGGAGTTCTAAACAGCTTGTTGGAGATTTTAACCTAGACATGATCTCCACGTGCACCACATTAACACACAATAGCTACCTCCCTGAAGGTAGACAACATTGGGGATGGAGTTATACTAAACCACCCTCCCTATTGTGCTAGCTTTCTACATGCATGGGTTTTTGTAAAAAAAAAAAAAAAAATCGAGACTATTAAAATATGTGATCCTCGTCACCTTCAACCTAAAATAGTACAATCATCTATTATAACACCTCAGTTTGTCTAGAACAGGAGTAGGCAACCTGGTGCCCTCCAGATGTCTTGGATTACAATTCCCATCAGCCCCAGTCAGCATGACCAGAGATTGTGGGAGTTGTACTTCAAAATACGTTGAGAGCATCAGTTTGCCTATCCCTGGTCTAGGCATGACTTCCACGTGCCCCCACGTATCAGGTTCCCCCACCCCACCCCACCCCACCCCACCCCACCCCACCCCACATCCTTCCTGCAAGTAAAAACCAACACGTCGTGGAGAGAGCTGCGCTAAACCTTTGGTCCCTGCTCTACTACCTTTCTGCTCGCAGTGAGTAAACCCCTTATTCTTTAGCTTTCAGTGGCACAGTCCAGAATTCTATCGCTCCAGAACTCTGCCGCTACCTCAGCCCCTTCCAGGGGAAGAGCTGCTCTCCAGCTTCGCCATCACAAGGCCTGTTCCGGGGGGTTGGGGCGGGGGAGGGAAAGGCGCATGAGAGATGCAGCGCCTCCCGCCCTCTTCCCATTACCTCACGGTCGGGTCGCCCTCCCCCATCCACTTCAGTTCCCTCACCTGCCGGGCGCGCTGAACCGCGTCGGCGAAGGCGTCTTTACGGATCCCGCCAGGTCCGGGACCCGCTGCTCCCCCGGCCTGTCCGGCCCCGCCGGCACCTCCTCCGCCTCCCTGATTTGGAGGCCCGGCAGCCCCAGCTCCTCCTCCCGCGCCCGGCGGCCCAGCGGAAGGCGGCGGTGGACCGCCGGCGCTATAGTCCGACATGGCGGCAGAGATGGAAGCGGCGGCAACGAGGGCTCAACGCGGGAACCAGGCCGAGCGCTCTCCCCCTCTCCACACACACACGCCCGCACTGCACGCTGGGAACGCGAGGGGCGGGACTCCCCGCCATTGTTCCCGCCTCCTTCGAAGGCCAATCGTCCAAGGGCTGGAACTGACTGACAGAACGAAGAAGCCACTGGGTCTAAAGGGAAATAGGCGGCCTCACTGTCTGACCTATTCAAAGCGAAGGAAGGCGGGAGTTATAACTTGAGTGTCAGAGAACTCCCCGAATGGTAAAAAGGGAGGCGGTTCTACATGTTTTATACCTATTGGAGAATGGTGGGTGCGGGATGAGTGGTGAGCGTTGAACCAACCAGAGTGCAAGGATTGCTCAACCTCTGCTCTTCTATTGGATAAATCGCGAATACGTCATCTTGCCATAGGCGTAGATTGCGTTTCAACCAATCCAGCAGTTACGTTCTACCTAGAGGCTGGTCGACTCCCGCTCGCCGATTGACGGATTTGAAGGGCGGGATTGATGCGTGATTGATAGAGAGGCCAACCACTCCAGTTAGGTGACTCAAAGGGAGTTCCCTCCCCCCAAACACCACTCTCAGAAATTCTAAGGCCCTATCAGGAAAGGCGAAGAAGCGCGCGCGCCCTCCAAAAATCACCGGACAGGAGCGGAGGAAAGAACTAGGGACTAAACACAATTTATCACGTAGACACGGAACACAGAGCGAGGAGACGGGAGAGGGGGAGGAAAAGGGGGAAATGCTTCCGCTTCATCTCCCCGAAGATGCCCATTGGTTGAAGCGCTATAGTGAGGCGGGGATACAGCATGATTGGCATGCCGCCGAACCGAGAAGCGGGATGAGGTATCTCGTCTCCCCTGGGCCGTCCTCGCCCTCCGGTTGTCATGACAATGAAACGACGATTGCCGGAAGGGGCAGAACTAATCGCCCCCCCCCGCTTCCGCGCGTGCGGGCCGTATAGACCTTAAAACTGGCGGGCTGAGCTGCCGGCGGGCTTCGGGCTTCCGTGAAACTATTTTTTCCTTCCCGCGGGGCGGAAGCGAGAGATGCCCCCAGATGTCGGATGGCGACGGAGCTCTCATGGGGCGGCGGCGGCAAAGCGTCTCCTCCCCCGCCCCCCCCACACACGCAGGGGAAAGGTGCCGGCAAGGAGAGGCGCCCCTGCCCCGCCCAACGTTTGTGCGCGTGACGCGGTGACGCCATCCGTTCACGGCCCCGAGCAACGGGCACGGAGAGGCGGGCTGCCGCCTCTGGCCTGGCGGGGGCCGGCGGCCGTCCTCGCGGCGGCGTAGCCCTTGATGGGCTTCTCCTCCACGAGCCTGCCTCGGCCCCGCCAACGCCATCCGCAGGGGCGGCCGTCACGGCCTCCTGTGGTAGGGCGTTCCGCAGGTTACGCCCCGCGCTCCGTGGAGCAGCACTCGACGGCCTCCCGGCTTGAGCCGCTGGCTTTTCAAAACAGGCGGCGGCCCTCGGGGCTCGGTTAAATTTCAGAAAGCGCTTTGCCTTCTCAAGCGCGAATGGGGCAGTTAAAATCGTAGCATGGTTTTAGCAGCGGCGACCCGTACAGCGCTAAAAGGCCTGGCGCCTCGGAAGCGGCAGCCCGCCCGCGCGCGCGCGGCACCTTACCGAGTCCGATGAGAAATGCAGTTCCTTGGTATCGGGTGGCTCTAAGGGACGCCCGCTGCCAAAAACAAACCACCAGGCCCTGTCAAGGGGGTCGAATGCACCGGATTACTTCTGTTTCAAGAGACACGATGTATTTGATATGTCATGAATAAGATCGAAAACTTCAAAGGGAGGCTCCAGCATGAAACTGCTGGACTGGAAAGTACTGGCAAGTTTGATACATGTTTGTTTAGGGGAGGGGCAGGTAGCCTGGTGCCCTCCAGTTGTTTTAGACCACATCTCCGGTAATCCCTTACCATTGGCCATGCTGGCTGGGGCTGATGGGAGTTGTAGCCCAAAACATCTGATGCATACCAGGTTGCCTGTCTCTGGCTGGGAACCAGTCATTTCTCTCCCACTGCAGGTGTTAAATAAGCCTAGCAAAGCTAGGGAGATTCTGTTATCACCATCTACCACTGTCAATGGTCACCTGTTCTTGTAAACATTGAGTTTGGCATAGAAATGTCACAGGCGGGAGGGTCTTTTGCCCTGTTTCATCTCGCACACCCCCGTGCCCCATGCAACAAGCAGTCTATGTCAGCTGAGGATAGTACTCCGTGCATCTGATAAAATGGGCTGTAGTCCATGGAAACATCTGCCACAATAAATCTGTCTGTCTTAGTCTTTCAGTTGGCACAAACCTCTTCTGCATTTATTGCAGCAGATGATGTCATGGCTACCTCTCTGGAACTGTGTAATAAGTCATTCTGACACATTTGAAATCTCACAAGAATTCTTCCTTGAGAGATATATGAAAACCCAGTAAGCTGAAAAATGCTATATCCACTCATCTTATTTTTGAGATATTGCAAGTGACTGTTTACATTTCCCCAGATAAAGGACCTAACGGGGTATTATTTTATTTATTTACTCCAAAATATTTCTGGCCGCCTTTCCGGGCAGAAGCCTTCCCAGGGCGGCTTAACAGCAATCAAATACAATGGTAAGACCCTGTTAGATTGCTGGTCTTGAGTGAGCCCGCAAAAGCTAAGAGGATGAGTGGAAGAGAATATCCCAGCATAATGGACTACATCAATCACATCCCTGACCAAAAACAGCATCTTGCATCACACTGTAGATTCAGAGCCACTAGGCTACTGGGTGGGAAAAGAGAGAAACAGAGAGAGGCTGAATAGGAAAAGGAGCTTTAGAGAAGGAAAAGTATTAGGTGACAAAGTGAACATTATGATGCTGCCTTAGGGGGGATTTAGATGACACCCTGCCCACATTCAAGGAATGCATAGTGGGGGGATTGCTTGGCTGTGTGGGCTAGCCCTGACACCACTATGCCTGGTGGGAACACACCTCGCCGCCTGTGCATTCAGCACATGTGTGAGAGCTCTATGTACATGCACAGGGATCCTTCATGCAAGGCGGATCCTGATTGAGCTGATCCCCCATTTGCATGGAGGATCTCAATACATGTACACGCATGGAAATGCACAGCTGGCAGGGGGTGTGGCTGACATGTGCACCATGGAGGTGCCATGGCCGCCACTGGGCATGGCCCCGCTTCCCCTTCCAAGGTGTGAGGGATGTTTGTAGGATCACCTCTGCCAAGTCGAGCTGTTGGTCCATCTAGCCCAGTATGGACTACTCCAGCATTCCCCAACCTGGTGCCCTCCAAATATGTCTGGCAGCAGCTCTCCAGGATCTTAGAGTGCACTTCCCAGCCTTGTTACCTGAGATCCTTGTTACCATAGATTCTGGGGGTGACCTCCTGCAAGCAAAGCGTGTACTCTACCACCAAATGACATACCCTCTCCAACTAGCAGGAACTGTTGTCTAGGGGATGTGGGCTCAGGATCTCTAACCGAGAATCATCAGCACAGCACCTTCATTAAACTATAATTCCCAGAGAAAGCCATGATAACTAAACGGCTATAACACCACTCTAAGGGCATAATGCAGATAAGAACAATGCATTATCAGAGCGATGTTCCCACCCCATGGTGAATTTTATTGCAGATGACTCTGGAAATGCAAGGAAAACTTTGCATGTATGGACATTTCATATGGTGAGTGCTTGCTTTTAGCAGGGAGGGATTATTTGTGCCAAAGATGAACAAAATATGTCCTAATTCTTCAGCAAGAAGAATTAAAGAATGCTCTTAACTGTATGAAACCCCAATCCCCCTCCCCACAACACACCAGATCTCAGGTAAGTAGGGCTGGGCGCTGAAAGTCTTGATTGATGGTACTGGATGAGATCCTGTATTCTAAATCCTACAGGAAGTATATTGTTCAGACTATATAAATGTGAATTTTTAAAAACTATTTTGCCCTGAAATACAGCTCTCATTGAGGAAGGGTGCTTCTAGACAAGGCTTTTAATGTGCAGTCGCCCTACCTCATTCATGGATTTTATTGGGGGGGCGGGATTAGACATTGGTGACATTCATTTGTAACCCTCCCATGTTTTCCCACGGCTTCTTCTGTCCTTTTTCTTACCAGAAAAAAATCTGCTAAGGAAGACAACATGGGATAATTGCACAGTGCCTTCTCGTTGGTAGTGCTAGGAGCCCTTCGTCTGGAAGCACTCAAATAGCGGGGTATATCACATGAAACCTTCTCCACTCAAAAGGTAACATCCACTCACAGATTCATTTGGTACTGCAGTGTTGTCTGAGGTACCGAGATATTCTTGCCACCCTGAGCAGCTCCATTGATTAATCCAAGAAATAAACTCCAATGTTCCAAAGGCTACAGAGGTTCAACACCCTTATTACATGATGTGGCTACTTGGGATGGAAAAAATGACTTGTGCTGGGCTCAGCAAAAAGCCTAGCTTTGGCTGAAAATGGATAACTCTGTGTCTGGGTGGGGCTGTGCCACTTCAGACTGCAGGTGGGAGCTTAGTGCACAATTGAATACTCCTCTGTTCAAAAGCTACCCATTCTCAGTACTTAGCAAAGCAGGGTTTTGGAAACCTCGAGTATTACAGGCACTGCTTTAAAACTGTCACCTTCAAAGGAAAAAAACCCCATTGACCATGCTGCTGGGGATGATGGGAGTTGTAGTCCAACACATCAAGAGGCTGCCAGCTTGGGGAAGGCTCCTCCTCCTCCCAGTTTTGTAGCATTGCTCAAGCCCCAGAGTCCCTTGCAAACCTGCAGAGCCCAGGCCTGAACTGGAAGCCCCTTTCCAATGGGACTGATGCCAATTATGTAAACCCTTCTCCAAGCGGTGTTACTTTGCTAAGCTGATCACTTGCTGATGGTCAGGAATCATCAGCTGGTATGTCCTCAATGGGTAGTCTGGGACTTAACAAAAGAATTGGGGGCAGCCCTCCCATAAAAAAGGGTGAGGTACCCGCATCAGGTGGCAGAGTGGGAGGAACCCTGCCGCCACTAGGAGGGCCTGCTGCCACCAGTGGGTGCTCTGGAGACCCCCACCATTTGCTCTCCTGCTGTGGCATTTGTCATAGTGAGAGAGTGGCTGGCGAGGCTCTCTGGAGCAGCTGCACATGGTCTATTTCCCTCATTGCAAGCCCCCCAACCCAGCTGGAAGAAGTAGCTATGGGGCTCTCCAGCCACACAGCTCTCCATAGAGCCAATGTGGCAGTGGCAAAGGAAAGGGGGAAAGGACTGTGATGTGGCAAGAGAGCTTGTACTGGGGCTGAAAAGAATGTTAATCTCTCTTTCCTGTTTTGAGAGGGTAACACCCTTCAGAACTAAAGGAAGGGGCAGAGGTATGGATCCTGGAAGCAGAAGAGAGATGTGAGTTGACTGCTGCCCAAGCAGCCTTGAGAGGCAGTTTCTCCCTTTGGGGACCTGGTGCGGAGATGCACAAAAGCACATGCCAGAATAAATTAGCCTTTAAGGTGCCACAAGACTCTTCATTGTTTTTGCTGCAATCGACTAAAACAGCTACCCTCTAGAAACCACTGTAGAAGCGTCCGTTTGCTTCCACTAGGCTAGTCTTCCCCAGCCTGGTGCCCTCCAGATGTTTTGGACTTTTAACTCCCATCAGCCTCAGCCAGCATGGCCAATGATCAGGAATGCTGGGAATTGTGGTCCTAAACATTGGGAGGGCAGCAGACTAGGGAAGGCTGCGCTAGGCACTGCTTGTACATTTGTAAGTAAAGTGAATATTGCTGATACTTTTAAGACTCCAGCATTCTCTCCTCCAAAGGAAATTTAATGCTGCAGCTCTACTCCTGGAACTTCGCATAGCTTAAGGAGATGGGAGAAGCAAGAAACAATATAAGAGAGTGAGAGCAGATAAAAATGCCACTTTGGAAAGCATTATGTGCACGCACACAGACTTTTCCCAGTTACACCCACCCCAATCAAGCCACAAAAGCACATCGTGCTACAAGCCAGGACTGGGGAACTTCTCAAATAATTTTTGCATCTAAAGATCTTGGGTTAGGAAGCAAGATCAATTAATAGATGCGGCTCCTGATTCAAAGGCAAAATCAATATGGTGGATCCCTGCAACTAAAATGTGCGTTCTGTACGGCTGAATTCATTTCCAAGATACCAGGCAAAGAAACACAAAGGAAAGTTTAGAAAATTTATTAGCTAGTGTTTTGTTTTGTTTTCCCTTTGAAATATCAACACAAAACGCAGCAGCAGCAGCAGATGTACAGAAATAGCCTCGCCGGCATTAGACTCAGGCAAGATTTATAAATAAAGAGAAGGGCAGGATCAATGCAACAGCTGTGGGTAGAACTTCCCAGTGTGTTCCATTCCTAAAAACAAATCATTCTGTAGAACCCAGACCCCATGGTGCAACTCCACCTGGCTTCCTGGTGGGCAATTTTAGGTCAGAGGTCATCTGACTTTCACAGTCCAAATGTCTTCTCCCTGGTCAAAAGAGCCCCCCAGCCAGAAGCTCAGAACCTCGGCTGGATAATATGCTCTGCAGTGGCTTTCCCCAACCTGGTGCCCTCCAGACATTTTGGGCTACAGCTTCCAGCATGCCTAACCATTGGCTATGCTGGTTGGGGTTGACAGGAGTTGAAGTCCAACACATTAGGAGGGCACCAGGTTGGGGGAGGCTGCTCTACAGCTATTTTCAGGACAGAAGAGCCGTGCTGGATTGGATCAAAGGCCTGTCTAGTCCAGCATTCTGTTCCCAGAATGGCCAACCAGATCCCCCAATGGGAAGCCCAGATGCAGGACATGAGCACAACAGCACCCTCTCGCCCAGGAACTGGTATTCAGGGGCATACTGGAGGGAATATCTAGCCGTCATGACTAGTAGCCTTTGGTCACCTTATCCCCCATGAATTTGCCTAATCCCCTTTTCAAGCTGTCCAAGTTGGTGGCCGTCACTACATCTTGCGCAGAATCACTGGAAGGCTGTCTGCTCCAGGCCCCTCTTGCCTCCTATCCAGATTCTCTGCCTCATGTCCACATCCTGCAAATTCTGTCACGTGTAAATTAACCTTCCCATTCGGGTTGCCAAGCTGCAATCCAGAGATTTCCCCCCCACCTGCACCTTTAAACATGAGGCTGAATGGGGCAATGAGGCAGCAGCAGCTTCTCCCACCTGCCCCCCCTCCAGTCCTTTCATTCACCCCCCCCTTCCTCCACCTTCTGCACAGCACACATCTGCAGTCCCACTTGCTATAGCCAGCAAAAGAGAAGACAGAAGACAGGACCGTGGAATGCCACTGCCTCTTCTCCCATTTTGGCAACAAATTTGCAAGGTAAAGAGGGAACCTCAAGGTTGCCAATTGGAAATCTCATCCCCATCATAACACACTGCAAAAAGAGAACAGTGGGGTGCAGGGTGGGGAGTTGCTCCAGGCCAGGGCGGCCAGCCAGGCTCAACAAATACTTTTATTTTCACAGCATCCATGTAAGCTCCAGCTCTTGCCTGTGTTTTGGCCCCAGCCCTAGCAACTGAAACCAAGCTGCCACTCAGCTTCTTAAGCCATACATTTCCACTGAAAATAATCCTAACACTTCCCAGGTAAAAGCGGCCCACTGATGGCACAGCCCACTTCCGCATAGCACTAAATTTTCTCTATCCTCTAGTTCTGACCGGTGAGCTCTCCACCTTTATCCTCGAGATTTTTGTACCATTTTTGTATCATCCGTTCCCTAGCTTCCCACCCAGGCCTTTAAGAACTGGGATAGATCGGATGGAAATGCAGGCAGGTATACATGCTCAACCCCCCTGGCTGCATTTAGACAACACAATAACCCACACTAAAGGGTTGACTGTGGGTTGTTGTTGAAATGTGGGTTATCGTGTTGTCTGAACCCAGCTGCGATAAACAACAGTTTAACCATAAACAACCCAACAGTTCACACACAACCCAACAGCAAACCATGGGTTCTCTTCATGGGTTGTTTGTGGGTTATGAGCCATTGTTTGTTAGGGCAGCTGGGTTCAGACAACACGATGACCCACAGTTCAACAACCCACAAGTCAATGACAACCCACACTCAAACCTTGAGTGTGGGTTATTGTGTTGTCTGAACTTAGTCATTCCCTCTCCATCCCTTAAAGGGGCGTGAACATCTGGAGAACCCCAGTGGGCTGGACTGAGACGCTAGATGGGCTGGATTTGGCCCGTGAGCCTGAGGTTCAACACCCCTGACATTCCCACCAGGCTGTGGCTCCCAACCCGTATGTCACAAGATGGGCTGAAGTGGGCCCTTTGAAAAGTTAAGCCACTGTATTGGATGCATCCACTACTCCAGTGTTCCCCAATCTGGGGCTCTCTAGATGTGTTGGACTACAACTTCCATCGTCCCAGCCGGTGCTGGCCAATGCATCTGGAGGGCACCAGGTTGGGAAAGGCTGCACTACTTGATTGCCCCGTGAAGTGAGGACGCCCCTGTGCAGCACTGACTGTAGCCCTTCTCGGCCTCCTCCATCAACGTACGGTGCCAGGGATATCATCCAAACAGAAACATGAATTCCCTGATGCTGGCAGGTGTGCGGGAATCCCTAGGGCATCGCCATTCCCCAGAAATCACAATCCCATCCTCAAGCCCAGGGTGACTAGGCCAAAGGGAGGGCCAGAAGCAAGATGAACTGGGTTATTCTGCAGTATCAAGGAGGATACTGTCATATTGTCCCAGAAGCTGATTGTGAAGGTACAGACATAATTTTGGGAGCGTATGACTGAAGCATAGCTCCAATTTTAATCCAGAAGGCACCCCCCCAACCTCCTCCACCACCTGGATCCCAGGCAGCAACACTTTGGGGAAATGCAGGAGGTCAACTTGGGTCCTCTGGATCTGGGTTGTGCATTAGCGCCCTCTAGTGGTTACACTTCGGGCCATGCACATTTTGCAGAAGCGCAAGAACGTTCACAATGTGTACTGGGCACAATCTTTGGCTGCCTGAGAATTGCAGCTTCTATTTCCCCCAGCCCAACCCTCCAAGCAGGTCTCTAGCCCTTATGGTTACCAAGATATGTTTGAAACCATGGAACCAATGCTTGGGGTTGGGTGGGGGGAATCTCAGAAGCCGGAGGGGTAACTGAAGAAGATCAGGAGGACGGGACAGTGCCCTGCATAGCGCCTTGCCCGTAATTACCGTGTGCAGAATGAATGATGCCAAATCTCCCAGGACTGTCCATGCTAGGAGATGAGGTCCGAGGTAACCTTTTAAAGCCAGGTCGTTGTTTTTAAATTGGTGGTAGAATGGGAAGGAAGATCCATCTGAGCAAGCTGTCTGCCTACTATCCTGCCTCTTCTACAGCTTTCAAAGCAACATCCCTTGGGAGGAAACAGCAAAATGAGTGCCCACCTCCACTGCATCACGGCCTGCCAATAAATAAAGAGGGCAGCGACACAGAGCAGGGCCAAGAAAGCCAGGGCAGGTGGCTGCAAGGCTGAAGGGGTGGCATTTCTGAAATGACAACACCAGTGTGGCCAGTGCAAATATTTCACGGCGAGCAGAAATGGGTGCACCCAAGAAATCCAGGGACTGTAGGCAGGCAAAGTGCACTGATGAGGAGAGCAAAACAGTAGCCCTTGCAACTTCTTTCCGCATTCTCCACCACCCCAAAGGAGAAGGGAAAGGAATCAGGGTGGTTGGGGTGGTGGAAGAGGTTTCAAGTTCAGCCACAGAGGTCTAGGTAGAGAGTGCGGACAAGTCGTATAAGTTAAAAACAGTCCATGTGCAAAATATACAGATGCCTTCCGTAGTAAGGGGCAGGTAGAGTGGGGCTGGGCTGAAATGCAATCATCTGGGGCTCCAGTGCCCCAACAGGATCTGAGGAAACGGAAGAGGGAATAAATGTGATTCAGTCCGGCACCTTGGAAATCCGAGGGGAAGGTGGGAACCTGCCCGCCTGCCCCCTCAGCCCCCCGATGCCACCACGGTGCCGGAGTGTCAGCAGACGGGCTCAGCGGACTCCTGGTGCTGGTCACACGAATTTGTACTGTCCCCAGCGTGGTGGATTGCCTCTGAATGCATCGTCTCCAATGCTGAGGTTCGCTGACTGATTGGAGGGCGGATGGGATTTGACCCCTGTTCTGCTAACTGGATAGCTGTTCGCTGAGATCTGGCAACACTGACCGGGTTGGTTTTCCAGCAGGCCATGATGGGCTGGCAGTAATACGCAGAGCAGGAAAACGTGCTACGGTTTCTCATGGTTCTCTGTCGGACAGTCGGGGTGGGGGAGACGAAGACACATGTGCGGAGAGCAGCGGGCTGCCAGGGAAGAGCCTTGGCTCAGAAGCAAGCCGGTTTGGTGAGGCCATCTCCAAAGACGCCAGGAGGTGGGAGACGCAAGGAAATCTGCCCCTGAAGGGCCACGGCACTTCCCAGCCCCAGGCCTCTGCAGGGGAAACCGGGTGGCTGGCGAGCGAGGCGGCTTTCGTCAGCGCCCCTTGCTGAGGGAGGACGAGGAAACCATGGGCCCACCCGCTCCGGCACCTTTCAGCCCTCCGTCTCACCGCGCCCGGGGCCCCAGAGCAGAAGAGGCCCGTCCCCACGATGGCCCTTCTTGGGGCAGGGGAGGCCCCACGTACTCAGGGGTGGCGCCCATGCACTTCATCTGGATGTGACGCCCAGAGCCTGCTTCATGTTTTCATACACCACGTAGCTGATGCTGACGGCAGGAATCACCTTCATGAAGTTGGGGGCGATGCCGCGGTAGAGGCCCAGCACCCCTTCCCGGGAGAGGATGTGCCGAAAGAGCCCCAGCATGGTTAATTGGGGGGCACCCTCAACGGATGCTACAGAGAGAGAAGGAGAGACAGCAGAGAGATCAAGGACACCGTGGGCTTGTTTGGACTCACAGAGTCAGGCTGCCAGGCCATCTAAGGCTCTGGGGACAGCGCCTGGGAGCTGCAGGTAATGCCTGGCAGACCAAGGGATGAAGCCTGGTGGGGCCGGGCCGGGCCAACTGGGGTCAGAGGGCAGAGCCCTGCTGTGCCTCCTGCCTCAAGGTGGATCTTGATGGGACTCTGTGTGTGCGCGCGCGTGTGTGTGACATGAATGGCAAAGCAATACAGAGAGAAGCCGGGCTCCCCTTCATCGCTGCCCCTCACCCTGAGAGTTTACTCCTCCTTTTCTCGGAGAACCTGAAAAAGCAGAACCTAAAGCTATCTCTAAAAATATTTATTTAGAATTATTTGTAGGACACCTTTAAGGGCGGAGCCCTCTCAGGGATAATAACCACACCAAGTGAGTACAGTAACAAAAATCCATAAGAATGTTTTCAATAAAAATCCATGAAAACAGATTACCCATAAAAAGCAATTAAAACAGGACCTTGACAGAAATTCCTGTCAAACCCTCAGGCTCAGCAACTGTAAGGATAACCGCTTGTGTTAACAGGGCCCAGAGCAACAACTTCCCTCAGGATCTGCAGAGTGGCCATGTTCCTTAAGCCTTCCGGTCTCTCCCTTTTCTCTCCTCAGTGCTCCCCGTTTCCTCCCCACCGATCTCTTATCAACCCACCTCCCATCATCAAGAAGATTTCCCCCTGGATTCACTCCCCTGCCCTTGGGCCCCAGGCCAGGGCCACCGTCAGGGCTCTGCTTGGAGATAAGACTGGACCACGCTGCCCGCTCACCTTGGGCCTGCATCCGGGTCCGCACCAGGGCCAAGGGGTAGCTGGCGATCTGGCCACAGGTGCTGGAGACAGTGCCGCAGGCCAAGAGCACCAGGACCCCCGGGTCAGGGGTGTCCTTGCTGTACTTCTGCAGCCAGGTGTTCTTCAGGGTCTGCAGCAGAAAAAAGGGAAGTTTAGCATGGGACAGGGCAACGTGGCCATCCAGAACAGGGGTGCAGGAGAGGTGGGAAGGAGGCAGCTCCCTTGCTGAGCCTTGGAATCTGGTGAGGCCTCCCTTCTACCACCGGGCAAGGGAAAGAAAGAGCTCATACAAGGGTGGGTGGGGCCTCTGGAAAGGGCCCCAAAGGAACAAGGCTCCCAGGACTGTGCTCTTCCACAGATCCGTGCAGAGGAGCGGCAGTCGGTGGCAGGGAAGGCTGGGCCCCCACCCAGTTCATGTCAACCCGCTGACCTCATAAACTGCCAGGTCGATGCCAGCATAAGGGATGATGCCCAGCATGTTTGGCAGGTAGCCTTTGTAAAAGGCACGGACCCCTTCCTTCTGCAGGACCTGCCTGGCACAGTCAGCCACTCCCGAGTACTGACCCGTCTTGCGGAGGGCCAGCCGCGTCTTCAGGACCTGGAGGTGGGAGGAAAAAGGGTGATGAGCTAAAGGGCCATGGTCCCTCTCTCATCTGACACCTGAAAGTAGCAGCATCCGGGAGACCGCGGGGACAACCTGTGGCCCTCGGCCTAATCTCACATGGTTCCTCAGCCTGATTTCAAAAGCCCTCTGCAAGTGATCACAACTTGATGGCAGCCCGATGGGTGGGGAGGAAGAGGGGAGAGTGCGAGGGAGGGTGGCAGAGAGAGAGAGAGAGAGTGAAAAGGGGGTGGCAGAAAGAGAGCGAAAAGGGGGTGGCAGAGAGAGAAAGGGGGTGGGCATGCTCTGGCCCTGCCCACTGCTGGTTTTAGCCCTGCCCACAACTAGCATATGCTCCCCCATAGATCCCCCTCTCCAGGGAATGGGAGTCTCAAGAGGAAGAAGGTTCCCATCCTTGCAGTAGGAGGTGCTTTTTTTCTTTTTTAGGAACTGCCTTTTACTGAGTCAGGTTAATGGTCATCCATCCAGTTCTGATTTTACTAGGATATTGGATAGAGCTCTTTCCCAGATCTTAAGAATGTAAGAAGAGCCCTGCTGGATTAGACCAAGGGTCCATCCAGTCCAGCATTGTACTTAACCATCTTTCATTAGAGAAAACATGGACTGAACACCCTGCTCATCCTCCCTTCTCCATTTGAACCATGTGGTACAGCCTCTTTACTAGGTGAAATCTGTCTGGAGTTAGTCATAAATTAGATGAAGGTGAATAAATTGAAACTCAGTCCAGGCCAGTCGGAGTTGCTCATGCTGGGCAGCCCTACTTCCTGTGGAGTGGTGGAAAAGCCTATCTTGGGCGGGGGTCACACTCCCCACAAAAGGCCAGGTTCGTCACTGGGGAGAATTCTTGGATATTGGCTGCCTCTTGCATACCTAGGCTGGGCCAGAAGCACATTTCTTTGGATGATTTGCAAACTGCACCACTTCCTGGGAAATAGGGACATGAATACATGCCCTGATAACCTTTCCTTTAGACTACTGCAATGTGCTCTCTGTGGGTCTGCCCTTGGTGGTCTTTTGGAAATTACATCTAATCCAAAACAGGGCAACCAGATTAAGATCTGTCATTAGTTGCTCCTGCGGTTTTTAATAAGCTGCATTGGTTGCTGATTTGTTTCCAGGCTAAATTCAAGGTGCTCACCTTTAAAGCCCTTTGATACTCAAGGCAGCGCCTTTTTCCATATGTCCCTTGCTGACCTTTAAGATCTAGAGATGAAAACCTTTTGGCCATTTCATGGTCTGTTAGGCTGTTGGCCACTGCCAAACATGCCTTTTCGATAAGCTTTAGCATCAGTTTCCCAACCCAACGCAACGCAACAGATTCCAGTCCTTGCTCTTTAAAATGGGTGATTAAGACCATCTTTTTCAGATAGGCTTTTGATTATTAGTGTTCTTTTTTTTAAATGCCAGACCTGGTTTGACTTGTCCATCTTCTGTTTTATTGTTGTTTTAAGATTTTATCTGCATTGTCAGAAACGGACTTGTTAGGATGGAGAGCAGATTAAAAACACCATAAGCAAGCAGAGCTTGGATTTTATCTGTGCAAAGAATGCCCTCTTCCCCTGAGATATCGGCCTTCCTAGCACAGCAGCCACAAGCTAATATCCAGGACGACACAGAAGTGCAGCCCCGTGACAGTCAGTCTGCTGTGAGGAACACCCCATGGCCGCCATTCTCCCTGAACCCCATGTGCGCTGACCTGGGCCCCCGGTGGCTTATCACAGCAGATCCAAAACAGAAAGCAGACTCCTCTGCAGTTTCCCCCAGGACAAGGTTAGGCCAAACATGCTTGCAGTATCCAGCCTTGCCACCAGTCCCTTGCAGAAAAATCCAGCTCCTCCTTGGCCCTGTAGGGCCGCGAGCTCTTCTCAAGGCTACATCCCTAAAACCACGCCGTTCAGCATATAACAAGACAGCCGACTACGCAAGAAGCTAATGGGTTGCATAAGGGGGGGGGGCTCCTCCAATTGGGACGGGAGGGAGTTAGATTGCCCCTCAGGTGAGTGCATCAGCTCGCCCAGCTGCTAGCCAGAGAAAAAAGGCTCTGTGTATCCTCTGCCATCTCTCCAGTTTACAAAAGCAGCTGCCAGTGGCAGGATTTGATCTCATTAAAGACTCAGAAGTCGAATGCATTCAGAGCAAGAAATTCCATGCAGGAAGGCAGGGAGATCTGAGCACGCCCTGGATGGCACCATCCTGGTGGGAAAAGACATTTTCTGGAGCCCAACTTGGCCCGGCAATGCTGCCAGGCTCTCGCAGATGTTGATAACCGGCAGCAGACACAGAGCTGTTCCGCAAGCTTTATACTACCAAAGGGGGGTGGCCTTACCTCCATGGGGTAGATTATGGTTTGTGCTGTGGCACCAGCCAGCGAGCCAGCAATAAATCGCTCCTGCACCCTCAGCGTCTCCTGTTGCCCACGAATTGCCCGCTTGATCTGCAATGAGAAGCAATGGATTGAGGCCCTCAGGAAATGTCGGAGGGCCTGTCCTTCACCTCTACAGACTGAGCAAGGGAAACGTTGTGTGAGCAAAGGACGCTGCATCTCATTTTGACACCTGGGGAAGGATGCTTTGGTGCAAGGATGCCCACTCAGAAAGGATTCCCATGGATTCACGATGACTGGTTGGGGGTGACGCCACCCTGACTGCCCAAGATACAACCCCTTCCAGCATGGCACCAACAGGCTAATATACATATCCACAATACATATATAGTCAAGCAGGATAAAGATAGATATATACAGATATATATCTTTTATACTGCTTAAATATATATTCATATATATGCACATTCGTACACACACACACACACACGTGTGTGTGTGTGTGTGTGCATGCGTGTGCGTGTATAGCTGCAGCCTCCTCCCCAGGCCAGCTGTACCTGCTCGTAGGCCATGAATTTGATGGCAGACTCAGGGGCGATCTTGAGTACGTTGATGCCATTGCCTCGCCAGAGCGAGCGGATGCCTCCCTCGCGGATCATGCCCTGCAGTCCTCCTAAGACATTCATGTTGTTGCTCTTCGAGGCATGGACCTATAACAAGGAGAAGCCACAGCGGGTCATCACATGGGCAGGAAAAAAAGAGACCGTCTCCCTTCTCCCTTACGCAGGCCTGGCTTGACAGCAGCAGCGACCATGGCTGTATTTTTGCAGGGGCTCAAGGAAGCAGCATGCGTTGTGGGAGCTCCACCCCAGCATCCTTTGCAGCGCGGCAAAAGGTCTGTCAGATTTTGCAATGCAGGCCTTTGGGGAGACAAAGGAGGCAGCTTGCCAAATGTGCCAGAACTAAGAGCGCTTTGACACTGTCAGATGCAAAAATATACCAGAATTCAAATCTCTTGCTGCAGCGGTCATGTGGGCAGCAGTTCTTAGTGTAGCCCGCAAATCTCAAGCAAGGGTGTGAGTGGGAGAATGGGCTGGAAAGCGGTGCCCCCCACCACCTGCCCCATGCTTTACTCTCCTGTTGCCCCAACCAAGCATAAACAGAAGTTCTGGCTTGGTATCCTCTTCTCCCCTAACCAGTACAGCACCCATGAAAACAGAGTGGGGTGGGGGCATTCCTCCCTCTTTTCTCCTTCTCCGTTTGTCAGCATGGATTGCAGGAGTACTGCTAGAGGAGTGGAGTGGAAGAGGGTGCGGATTTGTTTGTTTTTTGCAAGAGAGCGGATGGGGAGAAGAGAAGGGGAAAAACCTATATCCTCTTAAACTATGTTAAGTGTGAGAGGAAGGGGCTGCAGCTACTAGCTGAGAGAAAGAGGAGAGTGCAGGAACACACAGCCGGCCCTACCATTAGGCCAGTAGTGCAGACACTCATCCCGAGGGCCAAATTCCATTTTGGAGAAACTCTCAGGGGCCGCATTGCAAGAGTGGACAGGGTTGAAGGCAAAAGGGGTGGGGAATATTGTAGCTTAACTCTCCTACTGTCAGTAACCAAGCCCCAGGAGAGGCATTTCAGCCTTGGAGAATGGGGTGGGGGGATTGCTAGGACACCACCAAATTAGTGGTGGTTGGGGAAAAGGGAGTGGAGGGCCAGATTTGGCCCCCAGGCCTAAGGTTCTCCACCCCTGCATGAGACCAAGTGAGGCAGCCATATCAGGCAGCTGATTATGGGTGTCATGAAAGGGTAGCAAATCACTCATTGTTTAATGTATTACTAGTATTTTTGTGGTTGCTGTTTTTATTACCGGGGAGAGCTGCTTGTGGGATGTCCTGCCTCAGATGCCAGGATGATTTAGCCAGCCTTGGGTACTCTGCATCTTGACAGGGGTGGGGATGGCCAGGTGGCAGCTGCTGTTCTGCCCCAGGCAGAAAAGTGTCTTGGGCTGGCACCGACTGGAGGAAGCCAAGCACGGTGTTTCTCCTCTGGCAAAATGTGTTCAACTACCTGTGGCCTCAGATCCCCGAGGGCCGGGGGAAGACTGCAGCACAGCTGCAGCCTTCTCTGTGCCTCTGGATGCAGCCCTTGGATTGCACACCCCTTCACGTGTGCCCCCATAACATACCCTTTCACAGAGGACAGCAAGATGAGGCTAAAAACTGGCTTGCAAGCAGACTGGCCTTCCCAAAGAGGGAGAGCTCACAGGTCTCCCACCCAGCCACTTCCCCCAGCACCCCCAACACCCTCCAATTTACTATCCTCAAATGTTCCAGGCAGGGCATCCCAGCCCACCACAGCGGTGGTCTTCACCTGTAGTGTGATGGCAGGGGCAGAAACGAAAAGGTGTAAGGCACACTTCACTGGCATGCTGACATCCAGCAAAGAGGACAGTTCTGCTGTACGCCAGGCTTGTTGAGCAGCAGCCTTCCCCAGCTTGGTGCCTTCCAGTGGCTGGGACTACAACTTCCACCATTCCCAGCCCACTAGGTTGGGGAAAGCTGTTGTGGACACCAGATTCTCAGTGAACACCTCACTGGAGGAGAATGCTGGCTTTGCATTTGGAATTCTGGAAAGAGTGAATCAGACAAAAAGGTTGCTTCTTCACCAGCCTCCTCAAAGCTGGTGCCCTCCAGATGTGTTAGACTAAAACACCCATTGTCACCAGGTAACTGGTGGGGTGATGGGAGTTGTAGTCCCACACATCTGGAGGGCACCAGCTTGGGGGAAGCTGTTCTGCACGTTTGTTTTCGCGGTCAACTTTGAAATGTGTTGGGGCATCAGCTGAGGAAATGAAACACTCCCCTGACCTGTGGTCTTCTGCACTTTGAGCATTTCTTTTTATGTGGTCCAGCCCTCTCTCTTTCTGCAGCTTTCACAGGGAGTGCAAACTGGCCACCACACACACAAAGTGGCATCCTGGGCTGAAACGTGGCCCCTTTTCCTGTAGTGCTGCCTCCGCCTAGGAACGGCACCACCTTTCCAGGTGCCATAGCAGAATGAAGTCCTGCTCCCTGTCCCCACCCCGGTTTCTTGGCTGCTCCTTGCCTGCATGAAAACTTTCAGCCGGTCCAACGGGGCAGTTCCGGTCCTGGAGACAGCACCAGCCATGGCTCCAGCAATGAGTTGTTTCCACCACATCCCTGTTTTCTTCTCCTTCTCGGAAAACTCATCTGGGACAGTGAGGCACTCGCCAATGTCAAGGACCTGCCAAGGAATGCAATCAGAACAGGAAATCCAAAGGGAGGACATGCCACGCTGCCCGCATCTGATGAAAGAGCGCCTGTCACGGAAACATCGCCAGGTTCAAGTCAAAGGAATGGGCAAATATTTGAAATGTTCCAAAATGTCAAATTACACCAAATGCTGATGTTATAGTGGTATTTTTTTAATGGGGATTTTTTTACACTGAGCATCGAAATTCAAGTGCTGTTTTAGGTTCGTTGGCACTGCTGCAAGAGGGCTTCAGGGCAGATGTCTGGGGCCCCACTCAGCAGAATGCGCCAGAGGGCTCCCAAACACAGCAGGGCTGCCTTGCCACATTTTGAAGGAAGTGAAGCAGTGGAGGCTGGTGGCTCTGATGTCGGTGGGGCAGTGCATCCGCTCTGGATTTCAGTCAGAACTGGCCAGAACTCTAAAGGAGCTATCCAAGGTTTGGAGCACCCTGGATAGCTCCTTTAGAGTTCTGACAGAAACCCCGAGCAGATACACTGCCCCACTGACATCAGAACCACCAGCCTCCATTGAAGTGAAGCAATATGTATTACCACCGGGGGAGCGGGGGGGGGGGGACCATTTAGTCCAGAGTCTAACATTACTTGACTGCACTACGGCCTCCTGATCCTTTTGATTCAGGCAGGTGTCTTATATGAAATTTCATGAACTGCCAACCAGCTGTCAAATGCTTCATGTCAGCTGTCAGCTGTATATCAACACTCAAGTATCCAGTATTGTAATCCTATTTTAAATGTCAAATGCAAAATGTAATTGGGCGTTAAATATGGATATCAAATATTTTTGATGGTTGTTTGGATAAAATCCAATGAATTAATTTTTCATATCAAGAGAACATGCCTAAGGGAATTTCTGGAAGCAAATTAGGCTGTACCACACCAGGCAGCAGGGGGAGGACTTACAAGACTGAATGTTCTTCTGTACAAAAAGCAAACAAAAAACAAATCCCTGCATACGGAAAACTAGACGTTAGGGCGAAGAGTTTTAGCCACTTTGCTAGTTTTTTATGTGCAGGTTTATTTTTTGTATGTAGGAGCATTCAGTCATATGAGGCCTCACTTGCAGTTAGAAGTGGTACACCCCTGACACGAGTTTACCACTCCAGTGGGAACTAGGCCTCGGTTTCAGTTCAACTGCAGGCACCTATTTGGTCCATTACTTTCCCCAGAAAAGCTTTTAAGTCCCTGGATGTTATGCTTAAGCATCCTCCTGTAATGGGATCACTTCCAGAGTACCATGCCTCGAAAGGAAGCGTACCATCATGATATACTTGGAAGGACAGAAATTACATGGGAAATCTCAAGCTTGAACAAACTGCATCGTGGCCTAGACTGGAGGTAATCCCTTTTTAAAGGGAGGGAAAATTCAAGGTTCCTCTCCCCACATTCTGTGACTTTGATGCTCCAGAGGGGAGGAAACACTCTGCCTCCAGAACTGTAGCCACAGTGGGTGTCCAAGAAGGGCTGGGCCCCTCCTGGATATTCCACATCTCTTTTCTGAATGTTCAGCTTGCACATATATATACATTTGTGAGCGTGTGCGCGTGCGTGTGTGCGTGGCTTGGTCTCCAGCCCTTTTAATGAATGAAGAAATTGTGCAGGCAAGGTTCTGTTTCATTCACCTTCAACTGATGGGCTGTAAATCATAACCCAAAATTGGGTTAGGAGGGCCCATAACCTGGGACAAAGCACATGATTTGCTTGAGTAAGGCCCTGGGGTTTAATCCCTGGCATTTCTAGTGAAAGGCTGTAAGGCAGAGTAGGAGACCTCAGACCTTGTGGAATCCATTTTTGTTTGTTTTTACTAGAACCCCGAGTTCAGCTGACCACAGCCAGGCACAAAATAGTGGCTTGGAGGAGCAGGACCACACACACAAGCGTGCACGCGTATACACACACGCAAAATTAAGTAACAAGTTCTGGGCACATGCTTAGGACAGAAGATGTGGTGGAAAAATGCAGGAGAGTTACAAGTGGAAAACAAGGAGATCTGGACCCCATGCCATAAAATTCTGTGAATGAGATGATGGTGTGATAAAAGCCTCATCTGGAAGCATCCTCGTTATAAAACAGTTTCGTAAGTTCTTTTACGATCTGAGGTGGTCACACCAGGGAATCATTGACATTTTCTTCCTTTCAGACTTTTAGATGGAGAAAGAGCAAGAGAATTACAAGGATGGGTGTGTATAATAATAATAAAGCCATTAAGGGCACAATCTTATGCATGCTTAGATAGAAAAAAAAATGGCTGGCTGGGGAATGCTGGTAGGGCTTTTTCTGACTAAGCATGCATAGGATTGCACCCTTAAAGTGGGTCCTACTAGGTTGGGACTAATAGCGGGACCTGATTATCACAGGTTGGGGATGGCTGTCCTGCACAATTGCTCAAAGAGCAAGAAACTTGCTCGCAGCTTCCAGTGTCCTGGCCAAGAAAATTCAAAGAGCACTGGGAATGACTGCCCTGCACTTCGCACTTTAATTTCCTTAAAATCCTGTAATCAAATCACTTGACATGTATTCAACTTCGGGTGCTTAGGCTCTTGCTCTTTTGTGTCGACTGACGCCTGATGCTCTCCCACCCCACGCTGTGGGGGTCCCCACCCCCGTGTTCCAAGAATCCTGGCCACGGAGCTGCTACAGCCCACTTCCTATGCCAAAGGCTTTGCTACACCAGCTGATGATCTGCTGCAGATCCTGTTACAGGGCAGTCATAGTTTCATGCTGAAAACATTCTGGTGCTCGAGGACTCGCATGATTTAATAAGATGAAGGAGAAGATTACACACGCACGCACACAGGCGGTCATTTTGCAGGGAATTCCGTGTTGTAGGAAAAGGCATGGGCAATGTTAATACAGGTTAAGCCTGAGCACTGACTAAGGGTCCTTGAAGCCCCTTTGCTTTGGCCTCTTTCTAGCTGGACTGGAGAGCAGAGTCGACAAGCCCACACCTGGCCTGTCTGCAGATCAGCCCGCTGTGTTCCTGGCACTAATCTTCAGCGGCTTTCTTTTACATGCATTCTTCATCCACTCTGGATTGTGGATTCGCCCTTTTACCTGTTTTTTTTTTTTTAGGATGGCGAAAATGGGGGGCACAAAAAGGAAAGAAGCAAATCTTGAGGCACTGTCATTGTGCAAAGTAAAGAGGATTTTGAAATTCCGCAGGCAAGCTGCAGCTAGGGAGACCTGGGTTCAAGTCCTCATTCAGCTGTGCAGCTCACAGATGACTTCGGGCTCGTTGGTCTCAACCTAACCTACCTCACAGGGTGGCTGTAAAGATAATATGGGTGTGGGGAAAGAGCCATGTATGCTGCCATGATGAGCTCCTTCAGTGAAGAGTTGAATACCACTACAAGAAAATCAATGAATTTGTCCAAACTTAATTGCAGGGAGGTTTTATATAAAGAAGCTGGTTAGCACAGAGCTTATCGGAGACAGACATGGGCAGCCTCCCCCAACCTGGTGCTCTCCAGATGTGTTGGTCTACAACTCCCAGCATCCCCCAGCCAGCAGGTGTCCAGTCATTCCCAGTTGGGAAAAGCTGGACAAGGGGATGAGAAACAGCTCCTTTCGGCAGAGCAGGAGTGCATGATCCTGTCAACTGATCCAGTCACATCCCCGCCCAAGGTATTGCTCTTTTCTACCAAAGTGGCGGACCACAAACCTCATCCTGCACTGAACCATGTGTTTGTGTCCAATGTTAGTGCCACCTAGAGTAGGCCCATTGAAATGAATGAGATTTAGGTTAGGCTAACATTGGATACGACCCATGGATTCCATAACTGCTCACACCTGTCGTAGCCCCTACAAGCCATGCTGGACAGAGGGTGACACAGGATGGATCCTGGACACAGGATGCAGGGCTTCACCGTTGGTTTGATCTTGATGGGAACAGCCTAGTGGCTTTGAGAGGCAAAGGGAGGGGGAGCAGAACAAGAAGCCTGGATCCATGCCTAAGCATTCTGAGGCAGCCAACAGGTCAGGGAGAGGGGAGGAAGCGCCAGCAGCAAGAGCGTTCAAGCCCTACCATGTCGTGTTCCCCCAGGATGGACTCCAAGCCTTTGGGGTGCCTGTGGTTGGCCTCCCACAGCTCAGCCAGGGCCAGCAGCCGTGAATCGCCATAGGTCCCCGAGGGCCTCTGGGTGCTGGGGCCTTTCCTGACAGGAGAGAGCTCTTCCATGTTGGGATGCTGCGGAAAGGCGAGGGGGCCACTGCAAGCAGGGCACACCATAAAACCCTCCTGCAATCTGCTAATGGGATTGAGGGGCTAAGCAGTGGAGAAGGGAGGGGCTTGGGTGGAGGAGCCAATCCCAGCTGCACCTGTGGATTACAGACACAGGGGCAGGAAGGGGACCTGCCCAAAGTCAAGCAGGGAACTGGAAGCGGGGAAAGAAACAGAATCCCGGAGAAGGGTTGACCGCAAGCTATTTTGGTGCCCAAGGTAGCAAGTCCAAATGGTGCCCACCACCCACCAAATGAGCATGGGGCATCACCCATCAGGAGGTTTCCCTGCACAAACTCCACTGAAATGGATGGGATGAGCAACTACCCTTGCTCTTGCGCAGTTCAAATGGGGCTTGTGTAGGAGAGCTTCCCCAGATTGCATCCCACAGCTCAGATCCTGGCGCCTCCCACTCTGCCACCATCCGAACAAACTTGCCACTTGAGGCAGCCCTCTAGTTTGTGGCCCGAGAGGGCAATCTGCCCATAAGTCCTATCTCTTCACCACTGTCCCACTCTAACCGCTAGGATCCTTGGCCCTCTCTCACTGCTGAGAATAACACCTGAAATTCCAACTGCCCCCATCTCTGTCAGTCTCAAAGCACCGCAGGGAACAAAGGTATAAGAGGCTGCTGGGGGCACTGGGTCTTGGGATGTGTGGATTTAAAAAATCTGTTCCACCAGTGTTTTGCATGTTGTCAGGCGTCTTTCATTCTGTTGATGGCTCATTGATGGAATCAGATTATTCTCAATTTCCCGAATTTGCATTTGTGTTGTGAAGTGAGCACTTGCACAAATGCGCACTTATGCGCAAATCCCTCCAAATCTGCGTTTTCATGCTTTAGCCTGTGGGGGTGGGGAGGAAGTTCGCATTTTCGGTCGGTGTTTTTTAAAAAAATCTATCTTATTTTTGCACGACTAAATTTGCATACAGTTCTGGAACGTAAAAAACTGATCTGCAGGTCTGCGGAATTTGCATGACTCGGAAAAAGCCAGTCAGCTGTTGAAGCCGTGAGTTGGATTCGTAGGAATCCGAACTCATTTGAAGCTGTTGCAGATTTCTCCAACACCCCTAGCTGGGTCTGATCTAAGCAGTGCCTGGGCGGGGAGAGGAAGAACAATGCAATTTGGAATACAGAGGGTGGGTGGCCCACCCGACATGAGCATGCCCCCTCCCACCGAATCCTCCACCTAATACTACTGGCACATACTACTCTACCTGCCCCCTGGTCAGGGGGGGGGGGATGACGACACCGTGTTTAAATATAAACTTTAATCTCCCCTGTTCCGATCGGCTGATGAGATTAGTGTGGCTGGAACAGGACAGTGAAGAACGAGGGCCTTGGCCAGCAGCCAGCCCAGACATCTGAACTTTTCCCGTTCCTGTCCCCCCACCCCGCTAGTTCCTATAGAGATCAGAAAAGGTGGAAAGGGAGGTGGGAGACCATCGGAGGTGGCTTCCTGGCTAGCTGATCCCGGCTAGCCTCGTCTTGGTGAAGGGAGAGGCACAGAATCATAGAACTTTAGGGTTGGAAGGGGCCTACAAGACCATCGAGTCCAACCCCCTGCTCAGTGCAGGAAGCCTAATTCCCAGGCGGTCTCCTATCCAAGTACTAACCAGGACTGACCCTGCTTAGCTTCCGAGATCAGACGAGATCAGGCTAGTTTTAATATAACTATGATGTTTCCCACACTCCCCACTTCCGTGAGTGATGGGAAATCCCAGTCTTTCGCAAAGTCAGTCCCCTTGTGAGGACAGAGTGCTTGGGACTGGCAGCATTTTGGTGATGTCTTTTTATTTGCCAATACACACGTCCAAGCATGTGAAAGCAGGCAGGCAGTAAAAGCCTTATGAAGCATCATCGGCTCCCTGAAAGCAAGCAGCATGCCTCTGGAGCCCCCTCAGCCTGCTGCAAAAGTAATAAAGCATCCCCTGTCCCCGCACGAACCCCCAGACCTCTGTCTCCTTCAGCAGCTGTACTCAAACTTGCTTTTTCCTCTCCTGTTATACACACACAAGAAGAACATAGGTTTGCACCTGTCCTGCAGGCAGGGCGGACCTCTGGTCTAGGAACATGAACTGGTAATCAGTGCCCACAGAGCAAGAACCAAGCTATATAAAAGCCTAATGGAAGGGGGCCAGCGGAAGGGGGTGTGGCCTTTGGAGGACCTCAAAGGGCCAGATTGGGACCCCAGGTGGGCCGGATTTGGCCCCCAAGCCTGAGGTTCCCCACCCCTGGCTAGAGAGTGTGAGTGCCATCTCTACGTCTAACACAGTGCTATACCATTCCCATAACATGGTACCCCGGGTGGCTCTGATATGTTACATATGTCTATTGAGTATTTCAAATGTATTAGCTTCACACTCTGTTTTTAAGATTCCCTCCTGCTCTTAATCGCTGGTGATGATTTAAAGTTTTACATTTGTTTTTAAAGTTTTCAAATTATTTCAAAGATAAAGAAAAGAAAAGCTTTTAAGTTGTTTTACATTTTAATTGTAAGTCACTTTGGGGCCCTATCTGGGCTGAAAGGAAACTCATAAATGTACAAACAAAAAGGCAAACATGTTTGCCCTGGGATCACTTTGCAAAGTTACAGAGGATGCGGGGACGACGCTGCAGCTCTAACCACAAGACCCCACTCCTGAACACCACTTCACTGTCTCCCAGGAGCAGAGGGGATCCCTCACTGGGTAGCCCCTCCTGTTGTTGGACTCCAACTCTCATCAGCCCCAGCCAGCATGGCCCACGGTCAGAAATAAGGGGAGCTGGAGTCCAACCACATCTGAAAGGCCACAGGTTCCCCCCACCCCCGGGGTAGAGGATGGAGTATAGGCTGCCAGTTCCGATTCCAGTCCCCTCTGCTCTGGTACAGCCCTCTTCTCCCTCAGAGAACCTTGAACCTGGCAAGGACACTGAGGATGCCACTTTAAATCCAGCTTGCCTTCTCTGCTGCATTGAGGCAGAGGTGCCCAGGTGAGTATGTGGCATGAATCGGTGGTAATAAGCATATCTAATAGTCCCCTGCCTGGCTAATGCTACTCTATCAAAACTTGAGCATTTTTACTTGGGGTAAGTAATGAGAGATTCAAGGTCCCTTGTTTTATATACCGTGTCACCTGGAAAAATCCATTAAAAAACCCAGCATTAGTGGGAACTGTGGGCTGCATGTAGAAAGCATGAATATTCTCGACTGGAGGGTTGCATCTCTACGTGTATATGTTACTATTTTGCCAAGCCCAGTGCTCACTGGGATGAGATTACTCTTCTATACATACAGTATAATTCCATGTTTGCTGTCTCTATTCATATTAATCCATTCTGGCCCACTTCCACAGTGAGACTGAAGCTCAGTGGTAGAGCTCCTGCTTTGCATGCAGAAGGTTCCAGGTTCTATCCCCGGCGTTTTTAGGAAGGGCAAGGAAAAACTCCTGGCTGAAACCCTGGAGGGTTGCTGCCAGTTAGTGTCGACAATATTGAGCTGAATGGTCTGATAGTATAAGGCAGCTTCCTTCATTCCAGAATCAGGGGGGTGGGATGGGTGGGAAAGGAACCCATGCCAGGCCTGGGAAACAGGCTTACCGTTGAGTGTTTCCAGTAGTGCACGATCTCCTCCATGTTCTCCAATGGATTGAGGATGAAGTGGTCCCGCCACTCATGCCAGTCAATGGTCATGGTGCCATCTTTGTCTATGCTGCAAAACACACATGCACAGCCAAGTAAGTTGGGGGGGTGGGGACTGCCGTGGGTTGGGGCAAAGGGCATCAAAGCCTGATCTTTGCTCCCCAAGGACAGATGCCTCGTTGCAGAGGGGAAAACAAACGGGCGACTTAAGCAGAGGCAGCTATTTTCACACATAGTGGGGGCAGCAGTAAAAGCTGAAACCTGACTCCCATCTCCCAACCGCCTGGCAGGGGTGACTCTAGGTTTAAGATGCCCTCGGCAAAGTACCTTCTGATGGGTCAAATACGGGGCGGGCGGGGGGGCTTACCTGGTGGTGGCAGCAAGCATCACTAGAACTCCCTTCAGCACCAGGTGCCAGGGGCAGCACCATTTTAATTTCTCCCAATGCTATGTCAGGAGCATTATGGGAAATTAAAATGGTAGCGTTTGGAGCCTGTGGTCTAGCACTGTCTGGAACAGCGGGGGGGGGGGAATTAAAGGGCCCCAAGTCAGATGTCAGTAAGTCCTGCCGTGACATTTGGGCTTCAGCAACAGCCCAAGAGACCAGGCTTTAAGGTCTGGCATTAGAAACCCAGAGCTTCAGTCCACTCCTGAGCCTTGCTTCCCTCGTTCTCCACCCTGCTGCCCACTGAAATGAAAGCAGCCACTGCGGTGGGTCCAGGTCTCACCCAACCCAGCTAAGTGGAACACCATACAGATATGGGCATGGGCATGGTGTGTGTGTGTGCGTGTCTGTGCAAAGCAAGCATAGTCCCAGCCTCACCTGTGCAATATTTTCTCCGCTTGCTGCAGGGATATGTAAACCCCCAGGCCATGGAAGGTTTGCTGGATCTCGGACACATCGATCTGGCCTGCAGCGCAAGCATAGGGACAAAGGGGGTGTCAGTCTGGGGGAACTGAGGCACAGTCCAGGATATGGATGGGTTGGGAGAAGCTGTGGAGCCAAGGGGGTTTGATGGGGGTCCCCTAGAAGGAGGAAGCAAGCTGTGCCAGACCGACTGTCATGGGCTGCGGGCCTGGCGGAGAGCCAAAGGACCAGCAGCAGGTTGGGAGGCATTTCCTGAAGGGACAATGGTGGGTTGGTGCGGGGTTGTAGCAGTCTGGTAGAAGGTCCAGGGGTGCATGCTGTAAGAGTGGTGAGGGGGCACCATACAGCCAGCCATACCAGCCTCCAGGATTCCCCTACTGAGCTGCCTGCCGGCGTCCCACCTGGAAGAGAGACAGAGAGGGCTGCAGAGGGGGTGGCACTGTGTGCTGTGACCCGAGGAGCAACAGGGCAATTTTGTAGAGCGCTGGAAAAGAACAGACTCTTCCCCCAAGCATCTGCAGGCCGGGGTCTCACAGATGGGACGTAGGTGCGCCGTGCTGGAGGAGAGCAACGACTGAAGTGGGAGGGAGACACTGAAGCAGCCAGCAGAGCCAGAAGATGATGAAGAACACGAAAAGATCAGTGCTCGACCAGACCAAGAGTCCATCTAGTCCAGCGTACCGTTCACAGTGGCCAGCCAGCTGCCCACGCGAAACCCACAAGCGGGACACAAGTGCAACAGCACCCTCCCGCCCATTTTCCCCAGCAACTGGCATACTGCTTCTGATTACTGGAGACAGCATAGAGGCATCAGGGCTAGTAGCCATTGATACATTCTTATCCTCCAGGAATTTGTCCAATCCCCTTTATAAGCCATCCAAATTGGTAGCCATCACTACTTTGTGAGGTAGTGAATCCATAGTTTAACTATGCGCTATGTGAAGAACTTCCTTTTATCTGTCCTGAATCTCCCACCAATTAGCAGCCCAGCTTCATGGGATGATCCCATTGGGTTCTAGTATGATGAGAGCGGGAGAAAAATGTCTCCCTATCCACATTCTCCACACTAGGCATAATTTGGTACACCTCTATCATGTCTCCCCTTATCCCCCCCTTTTTTCCAAGCTAAACAATCTCAGCTGTTGCAACCTTCCCTCGTAGGGGAGTCAATGTAAAGCACAGCCGGAAAATGAGCACACACAGGCACTTGGTGCAAGCAGAGGTCAGCAGAGGCTTGGCGAGTCCATGTCTGTGTTTGTGCAGCTGTTCCCATGTATATGCAAATAAGTGCGATAATGCTTGTCTGGGGGCGGGGGGGAGGGGCACCTTGTTGACATTAGGTAGAGTGGTTTCTCTTCAGGTTACATCCCTGCCCCTCACCTGGGTCTCCAGCACAGAGGGACTGAGAGGCAGGTGCATCCTGCATTGTCTTTACTAGTTTTACCCTGCGTTGAAGCTCCTGCATTGAGCACAGGGTTGGACTAGATGGACCTCCAAGGTCCTACAATTATAGTATTTGTTATTTATTTGTTACTACTACTACTACTACTATTTCTACTCAGGGATAAAAAGAAAATGTACACCTTCATGTGCCTATTTTGCCAGTTTCCCTTCCCTGCAGGTTGGGAATGCCAATTAGGGCTAGACTAGCTGCCAGCGCAGAGGCAGTACAAATACAGGCTTCTGTACAAATATGTGCACAGATGTCCATGTCACCTTTGGGGACTTTGCTGCCTAGTGGCAGGCATGATGAACAGTTTGCCTTTTGGAAGGTTCCAGTCGGTTTGATCTGCGTCACCTCTGTAGCCCACCACCTCCCCATCTGGACAAGGCCCTGGGGGCCCCAGGAGGTGCCTTTCTCATTTCCCTGCTTTTTTGACTGCTGCACATTGACACTCATAATTGCAAAGGCTTCCAAAGTTGTCCTAAGGGGAGAAAAACACCAGGAGCTAATCCCTCTTCCTGGGAAAAGGGCTGGAGACATCCAGGTCAGCGGGGTGGCCTAATCAGAAGGGCGCGATTGCTCTCCTGTGTTGCCTGCTTGCTCTATATCCATCTTTGTTCCTTCTTGAGTTGGGGATCAATAGAACTGGAAAATACTGCACAAGCCTGCATTGCTATTCCCGTCCAAAAGAGAGGAAACGTTTATCAGCTAAAGCAGCCTTCCCCAACCCGGTGCCCTCGTGCAGATGGGTTGGATTACAACTCCCATCATCCACAAACATCATGAAAAAGCAGCACCATGCTTGGAGGCACTAACAAAGGGCAAGAAGGGATGATTCCCACCTACCCAGCATGTTGCACACCCACCTTGTGAACCAACAGCCCTGTCTCCTTGGGGGAGGGGCATCAGGGGAGGGGCACTGCAGAGTGGTCGAGCCCCCGCTTTGCATGCAGAAGGTCACAGGTTCAATCCCTGGCACCTCCAAGTCGGGCTGGAAAACCCCTGCCTGAAACGCCTGGAGAGCCACTGCTGCCAGTCAGTGTTGACAGTTCTGGGCTAGATGGGCCAAGGTTCTGACTCCATATAAGGCAGCTTCTGATGTTCTGATGCAGTGGGGGAAGCCACTCTTGCTGGGCTGGTTCAGTGCCTGGGCCCAACGAGATAAACCACTGTGCTGGGGCCTTGATACTTGGGAGGGGTGCAGGTGCAATACACCTGACATTCCTGGCAATTCTGTGCGTCTCATTTGCATTCTCCCTCCCCCGCCTCCCCCTTATCCTAGAACAGAATCACCATCCAGTTCTTGCAGTCTGTCCCTGTGTCCTGGTGAGCTGCACATAGAGAAGAATTGCCTTCCAAGGCGTCCAGTTTATGCTTTCTAGATTACCACTTTCTCAGGGGCTGGTATCAAAGCTGAAAAGGATCTGACCCTCGGTACAGTCACTGAGTTTCTACAGTGGTGCAGTGGTTTCTACAATGGTCTAGAAGGGTGCAGTGGTATATCTTGAAATACAGGTGCTCATCATGACAGCCCCCACAGTCATGCCCCAAGGAGAGTTAAAAAATGCAGGCAGCAGCGTTGATCCATGTCACCAAACCAGTTCTCACAGTTTTCATCTGCGCCAGGAATAGGTCTTCAGGAAAGCTAACGGGTCTTAATTGCCCATTCAGGACCAAGCCACCATAAAACACTTCACATTACAGAAGATATATTGTTGGGAAAATTCAGGGGGGTGGCAGATGAAGTCAGTGCCCTGCTAATCAAAAAAGCACTGGTGCCACCTCCCTGTGAGCCCTGACTCTGAGCTACCCCACTGGGTTTATGTAAGAGCACAGCTGGTTGGCACAAAGATTACATGTGTGTGTGCATGTCTCTGGCCTGCTGCTTTTGACTTTGGTGTCCCCATCTCCACAGCTGTGTCCCTTTGGCTAGATCAGCCTTCCCCAACATGGTGCCCTTCAGATGTTTGGACAACTGCCAGCTTTCCTGGCCATTGGCCATGCTGGCTGGGGCTGATGGGCATTGAAGCCCAAAACATCTCAAGGGCAGCAGGCTGGGTAAGGCTGGGATAGATCTTCTTCATGCAGTGTACACTAGAGTGTTGGGGCCACAGTGTTAGATGCCAACTGGGGAGACTCAGGTTGAAATTGCCACTCCCCCATGATGCTCACTGGCTGATCTTGGGCCAAGCAGACACAGACAGAGACATGCACACACCTCTCTCAGCCCAACCTATCTCACAGGGCTGTTGTGAAAATAAAATGCAGCAGGCTTGTTAATGCCCTATGATGGGTGGAAGAAGGGCAAGTTGGTGTAGTGATTAGGGTGTTGGACTGGGACCCCGGAGATCTGGGTTCTAGTCCCCATCAGCCATGAAGCTCACTGGGTGACTTTGGGCCAGGCACTGACTCTCAGCCTAACCTACCTCACAGGGTTGTTGTGAGGATAAAATGGAGAGGAGGAGGACCATGTACGCTGCCTTGGGCTCCTTGCAAGAGGGAAAAAGGCAGGATATAAGTGTAATAATAATAATTAAAAATAGCAAGTTAAAAATGTAATAATACAAAGTGGCTCCCCTCTTCCCTCCATGCCTTTAGGACAGGGGTGGGGAATCTGTGGCCCTCTGGATGTGGTTGGACTACAATCCCCATCACCCCCAACCACTGGCCACACTGGCTGGGGCTGATGGTAACTGGGATTCCAATAACACCATCATGCAGATCACAGGGTGCCCACCCCCGATTTAGGATGATGCTAGCAGGGCTATCTTGTCAGTTTTAAATGTTTCCCCACAGGTTTGCAAAACTAGAAAGATTGTTATGGTCTCTCCATAGCGATTTCCAGCATGCTAACTGTTAGTGGTTCTCATAGTTCCACAGGAAAACTGAGAGAGAGAGAGAGAGAGAGAGAGAGAGAGAGAGAGACCGACTCTGGCTTCCCTGGCCGGACAACTGGAAGACTGGCATCCTACGATCTCCTGTGTTGCTGACCTACACGTGTAGCTCATAGCTGAGACACAGTGAGCAGAGAGGCCCCTTGTGTGGCAGCGCTCGGCAGGAAAAGCGGAGAACACATGTGAAGCGGCTGTCGCTCCAGAGGAACCATCCACTGGCGAGGAACTCTACCGGCGGCTCTCATCGACGTGCGCGAGCTGCGACTGGCACAAGGCCAGGGAACGTCATCCTGTGAGCTCGGTCTTCTCAGATTGTAGTCGGGAAGAGAACATTTGCTCAGATTTCCCCCAAGAGGTGGAACAAGGCTGCAGGGAGGGGGAAGAAGAGAGCGGGGCCACAGAAACCAAGGGGAGTGAAAGGCTCCATGGAAGGGCAAAGAAGTGTGCATTAAATTAAAAAAAAAAAAAACGGAGAAGAAAAAGTGACAGGTAGGATCATCTGGTCCCCTCCAGTTTGCCCAGTGTTGCTTCCTGCTCGGTTAGTTAGACTCTCCCTGGTGCAGCTAAACAAGTCACTGCAGGCATAGCATCCCAAACCAGCAGCTGTGGGGGAATCAGGCTCTAGAGGGGTCTCCTTCTGGCAGCTTCCCAGGCCAGGATTAATGGATGGCTTCTTTCTCTCATGCCCCAAAGGCGGCAGCACAAGCAAGTCTCCTGTTATTTTCCCTGCCCACCCTCCTGTTCTCCAGGGATGCAGCCCTGACCCTTTTAATGAGCACATGCCCCTACGCAAAGCAGAAGGCCCCATAAATCACCACTCTCAATGTAAAGTGTGAAGTGAAGCACTTTGCCCATTAAAAGTGCCATGGAACAATTCAGTGTGATTTAAAGGCCCAGCCTGGTTTTTGCCCTGGAGCTTCAACTCCCCACGGTGAAGCTGATTAAGGCAGCCGTTCCCCCTAAGGAGGGGACCCTTCTGCCTGTTTTGGCCACTAGCCACCTGGAAGGTACAAAACCTCCCTGGCAGCAGAGGCAGCGGCGGCAGCGGCGGCAGCAACAACTACCCCCCAGCTGGGAGCCGGAACACCAGTTTTGTCTGGCCCAGACTGTGGTGCTGTCCAAAAAGAGCAGGATGGAGAGAAATAGCTGATGGGTTTTCTCCCTCTGTTAAGGACCAGCCCAGAAAAGGGCTAGACAATACCTGCCTATACGGCAACTGCTCCTTCACAGTAACAAAAGACGAAGGCAGCTCCCCCAACCTGGTGCCCTCCAGATGTTTTGGACTTCAACTCTCAGCATTCTTAACAACTGGCCATGCTGGCTGAGACTGATGGGAGTTGAAGTCCAAAACGTTTGGAGGGCACCAGGTTGGACAAGGCTGGACTAGGGGATGGGATGAGAGAAAACACAAAGCCCGAAGTTTAAATATAAAACAAACACCACACTCTGTACCAGATGTTTCAGACTGATTATAAGTGCCTGAGCTACGTATTCACGATGACAGCATGCCTATGGTGGAATCAAATTAATGGCATATCTCCTAATTTTAATACAGATTGCAGCCTTACTTTTATCAGCATTATGGCTTTCTCTTAAAGGCCTCTATAAAGGACCATTAGCTTAATGGCAGAGCACACACTTTGCAGGAAATGTTCACACCCAGTATGTCCAGTGGAAAGGGTATTTATTTGTTACATTTATAATCTGCCTTTCCTCCAAGGAGCCTAAAGCAGCGTACATGGTCCTCTTCCTCCTCTGTTTTATCCTCACAAGAACCCTGTGAGGTAGGTCATGCCGAGAGTCACTGACTGGCCCAAAGTCACCCAGCGAGCTTCATGGCTGAGTGGAGACTAGAACTCGGGCCTCCCCAGTCCAAGCCCAACACAGTGAGGGATCCCCAAGCTTCTTGGGTTGCTGGGCACATTTGGAATTTTGAAAGAGCGTTGAGGGCATCACCCTAGCCAGCACTGCCAATAGTGAGGCATGATGGGAGTTGCTGCCCAACAACATCTGGAGGGCCACAAGTTGTCCACCCCTGGGCTAGATGGACAACTGGTCTGACCCAGCAGAAAGTGAGCGTAGCTCTGCTTAAGGGTTCTACATCTCTGACAGAGAGTTTGCAGGACTCTTGCAGCTACTAAGAGATGGGGCTCCATCTGTTTAGCCTTGACTGCAGTTATCTGTTGTGCTGATGCAACGCTTAACTGGGATTAAAGCCAGATGGGGTAAAGGTGAGGAGAATTTGTACAGGATCAGGGAGGGAGAGTACAGCCCAACCACCTTCTCCTGCTCTCCTATGAGTTAGAAATTAGGGATGTGATATCTGCGCCAATCTGCAGAGACCAACCAAGACTTTCAGGAAAAGGGGAAAAAAAGGAAGGCTAAAAGTGCACAGGAATGTGAACATTCAGGGACATCAGCAGTACTTTGCCACCTCCATTCTTCCATTTCATCGTTTTGAGCTTTCCTCTTCACCGCTAACATCAGTAATGAGAGAGCTAAGGGGGAATCTGTGAAGTGTGAACCACCGCCCAAACTCCAAACATTGTGTGTTCAGTGTAAGAGAGTAGAGACTGAAACAGGGGTATGCACCCAAGGCTAAGGACTACTTAAAGCAGCATTCCCTGACCTCCAGATGTTTTGGACTTTGACTCCCAGCCAGTGTGGCCGGTGGTCAGAAATGCTGGAGTTGTACTCCAAAACATGTGGAGGGCACCAGGTTGGGGAAGGCTCACTTAAAGAGTACATGAGGTGTGTGTGTGTGTGCTGGGGGAAGAGAGAAAAACGTCGTCCTTGGTCAAGATTAAAGTACACTTTGAGACTAATAAAATAAAAAGGGGAAAGTGTTACATTAGCTAGACACTAGAAAACAGCTCCAAATCCCCAGGCTTGAGAACAGCTGAAAGAAAGAACAGTGTGTGGCTGAAATGGAAAAGGTGGCGCTCTTTCTCGCTATCGTTGTATAGCACAAGAGAAATCATTAGGTGGACTTCATGGTTTCAACTAAAAACAGTCACATTTCCCCCATGATACAGGAACGAAAACTGTATTAGAGCACTGGTAGCACAAAATGTGTTCTCCATAGTCTGAGCACGAATAAAAGATAACTTAAAAGAATGGGCATGGCCCTCCATCCGCCATGCTTTGCGCTGGGTTGAAGCTTCCTCTCTCTCAGGCCAGAAAGAGTTTTTTCAGAAGGCACTTGGCAAGAGCGAGAGACATTGTGACTCTTTGACTATGCAGGCCCCCTTATTGCAACATCCAGTCAGCCTTCCCACCCCATCCTCACCAATCCTATCCCCACCCCCCACCCCGCAACTAACCTGTTTGTTGTAACATCATGCCTGATGATGAGATCTTAAAAACTTGCAAATATTCTTGTGATCTTTGATTTGTCCCATATTACACTACATAGATGTGTGTGTGTGTGTGTGTGTGTGTGTGTGGGTGGGTGGTGGTGGTGATTCCCCTTTCTTTTATGGCCCACATGCCTGCCTTTGTTTTTTGTAAGGTTTTGTACAGTTTTAAAAGCCTGCAAAACCCCTTTGATCAGAGGTGAGCATAAGGCAAGAAAGACATGTGCCATGTATACCTTGGGAAGCAAAGTTCTACTTGTGGAGTGTTAATTTGGGTTGGATCTTTTGCCATATATTCACATCCTATGGAAAGCCTATGATAGGCCTCCAGCCTGAAGCTCTAGAAACAGCTTGCTTGTAAGACACCATTATTTTGCTAAACACAGGTGGACATGGTTTAAAGTAGAGCACAAGAGGTTTTGTCAACCAGTCTCTGGGACTAGAACCAGAGGAGACTACAAGGAAGCAGATTTTGGCATTACTACTAAACTTCCTAGTGGTAAGAGGGAGCTGTCAGATAGTGAAATGGACTGTCTGGGGAGGTAGTGGCCAAAGTAGAATGACCTCAAAGATTGCCTCACCTTTAGACATCGCAAGCTCAACACATCAGTTAATAATTCATATTTTGCTCTCAAGAGTTTGGTGTCCACTGCTTCTGAACCAGACTGGATCTGGACAGGAACTTTTTATTTCCTGACTTTGAGGAAATACGTCATACGCATGTGGTTTTGGAAAGCTGTTTTTATGCAATACCATGCAATGCAAGTCCATAAGAAATGGCTCATTTTTGCTCCCATCTTGATTCTCCAAAATGAAGCCCTTTGAACAACTGATGGAATTTATCTGCCCCAGGCTGTCTGTCTGTCTGCCTTTCATAAGAAAGGAACCCTGCAGTGGCTGTGTTGGATATTAGGCTGTGCAAATGTGCCTTCTTTTCAGTTATCGCCCCCAAAGCTTTCCACCTCTCTTTAAAGTGATCAATTGTCTCCAGCCGGAGAAAATATATTTCAAAAGACTCTTCCCTCCATCTCACAGGGAGTGGCACATATATGAATTAAAGGGTGGCCGTGTATCCTACTTTACAGAGGGCAGTTCTCTTTCTGAAGGTGTCCTCTATTTGAAAGGCTGTCCAGTCCAAGAGAAAGAACCCTAAGAAGGAAGAGCAGGGAGAGGCCTTGAAGTTGCCCATCCATAGTTGCAAGCACCTGGAGAGCAGACTGTGCGAGGCACACAAGTCACCTGATCACAGTCTTCCCCACTGTGGTGAGATGTATTGCACTTCTAGTTAACGTATAGTAATTATTTCTAAATTTGCGTCTATACATCAAATTAGCATATGCAAATGTGTGCTCCATTTTATCCTCTTTTGGGATGATGCATTTCCTCTTTTTTGGCAATGTGTAAGCGGCCATCCTACTGAACTGGGTACCTAGAGACATCGGACTGATTCCCTGTTTATTGTACTTTTAGTTGGACACCCTGTTTCCAATGGGGAATTTAACCACCCAGTTAAAAGAATTTTAAATTGGTTAATCATATGCGTTTTTGTTGATTCACCTGCCAATTAAATTGCACATGGCTAAAAAACAATATTCCTCCATCAAGAAGCATGCTTCCTTTGATTGTGTACGCCTATGCTGTAGCAATGATCATCTTTGAAGAGGCAGTCTGCCTATGCGTGAGAGAAAGGGAATGCTTCTCAAGATGCTTCTTCCCATCTGCAGTTTATAGAAGTACTTGTACTAAATATATTTTTTACATCTGTTGCTTGCTTAACTGCGGACCCCTTTTTAGTCAATTAAGGCTGCAATCCTATTCACACTTACTTAGGACTAAGTCGCACTGGACTCAATAGGAAATACTTCTTAGTAGACACATATAAGATATGCACTGTAAAAAATTTAAAAGAGTGGAAAGCCCAGTTAGATTAAGCAATGAACTGCTTAGATGTTGCAGCCCTAATAAACATGCCTGACATTGTTCCAGAAGATGTTCAGTTTCAGGCTTTGGAGCACCAACGTGAGCTTGTGAACTGCCACTGCACTAGCTTTATACCTGAACTGTATGAAGGCAGGAACGATGGTTGCCAGGTCTGCATCGAAATACAGCCGACTCTTCTAACTTGTCTCTACATATTGTTAAGTTCAACACACATCTGAAGTATTTTTGGAACCAGGCCTTAGTTTAGAGAGATCTGCCTTCTCTGGCACTGTTCTGCCCACAGCTGCTCCCACACACATACAGATAACCACAGCCTTTTCTCCTAGGGAAAGTAAAAAGAAAGAACACTGCAACTCTTAAAAGCAATCGTTTGTCCCCAGCTTTGCATGTGGGGGGAGCCTGGCAAGGGACCCAAGAACAGGGGGACAAGATAACTAGCAGCTTCCCGGCCTTCCTGAATTCAGTAGGCCCTGCCTGCCCCTTTAAGGTCCAAAGCAGAAAGAAAAGATGGAGCTGCTTTGTCTCCTGCTCCCTCGACCCATAGCTCCATTCATCCATTCTGTCCTCCCCTGCCGTCTGCGATTTTCATTTTTTTGCCCCAAGCCATTGGAAGAAGTGCATGGCAAAGAATCTGGACAACCAGTGGACCAGAGGCAACACAACTGTCCCTTTTCACAACTCAGGACCTTTTTAAAGAAACTCGTGTTTAATCTCTGTGCCATTGTTCTCTCCCCTTCCCTCCCCTCCCGATGATAAAGACAGATTATTGCAGAGTTCGTGAAGAATTGCAAAGTCACAGGGGAACAGGTGGGATCAGTTGGACTTACAGGTTAGTGCTGCAGTTGGCATCCAGGGGTGTTGTTGAGGGAGGACCACCTGGGCATGGGCTACAGATCTTTTGAGCTGTTTCCTGGATCTTGTAAACTGTCGTAATTGCCATTTTTTTTACATTTTCCCACTGACTTGCATTGGAAAACAGAAACGGCCATAACTTTTTTAGCTTGTATGATAAATTCATGAAACTTGGAGACATGGAGACCATGGATCTGATTGAGCCTTCCCAATTTCAGGCAGTTAGGTCCAGTCACAGGTAAAATTTGCTATTTTCAAGAAAATCTGTCAATGCAAAGAGCTATAATTTTTTTGTTCTTCCACATAAGTGCATGGAATTTGGGGACCTGACAGCCCCCATGGAACTTATTGAACCTGCCAAATTTCAGACAGTTAGGTTCAGTGGCTTTTGTGCTAACCATGAGTAAAGTTTCCTTTCCTCAAAGAATAAACCAAAAAGTAAAAAAAACTGTCAAGCCGCACAGGGGATTAGAGATCCTTATCAGAAGGTGTTTAAGGTGACCATTAAGAGGTCACTATCCCTAATCTCTGGTGTAGGGTTTTTTTGAGGT
The DNA here is from genome assembly GCF_057233095.1 of Heloderma suspectum. Taxonomy (NCBI): domain Eukaryota; kingdom Metazoa; phylum Chordata; class Lepidosauria; order Squamata; family Helodermatidae; genus Heloderma; species Heloderma suspectum. Next base: position 166,435,654 of record NC_139459.1, on the reverse strand, counting down.
GCAAAAAACCTCTCTACTTTTCTGCTCTTACATGCCCACTGTTGGGAGCTTGCTTGCAATGAAATTTTGAAGAGAGAAGGAAGGGAAGAAAAAGGTCCATGTGAAATACTGGTATTTCACACAGCATCTGATTTTACTGCCCCAAACTGCAACCTTTGGTTTCTGCAGAAGTTTAGTAGCTTCAGTACAGCAAAGGATCCAGTCAGCCTCCACAAACTTCTTTCTCCCCCTCCACTTTAATTTCTCCTAAATAGCTGTAAGACTCAAATAATCCCAAAGGGAGGGTTAGGACTATGTGGTGTCATGATCGAGAAACTGCTGGGGCTTTTAAATAGGTTCTACAGTTTTAAAAAAGCTAGAAAAAGCCCTCAGCCACCTCACCTCATATGGTTAATTTAAGTACATGCAATCCTTACAGACCCTCCACAGCCTCCTAAATTCCTCTGAAGTACTACCTCTCTGAAAGGAGCCACTTGGCTTAGGAAATTCTCTCTACACCCCATACCCCCGTGCATTTCCAGTCACCATTCTTCTTTTCTTCTTCCTTCCCCTATCCTGTTTTCTTTCTCTTCTTTATTCCACCCAGAGCATATCTTAGGGAATTCTCAAAGAGAATTTGGTGGGCAAGAAAAGTTCTGAACTGTATTTTACTTTATATAAACAGACAAGAGGGTTCATTTTTCTCCTTCTCACTCAAGTGCTTGAGAAAAGTGGGTTCACATGATTGCAGAGAAACAAATCTGGGGCCGTTTTGTGTGCCAGTTGCCATTATCCAGCAATAGGATGGGCTGTAGCTCAGTGGTAGAGCACATGCTTGGTATACAGAAGGTCCCAGGTTCAATCCCCAGCATCTCCAGGTAGGGCTAGGAAAGAATCTGGCCTGAAACCCTGGAAAGCTGCTGCTGCCAGTCAGTGTCGACAATACTGGGCTAGATGGACCCAGGGTCTGACTCAGTATAAGGCAGCTTCCTATGTTCCTATGAACAGAAAGCTTTAAGAAAAATAGAAGTTTGGGGTTTGTTTTTTAAGTGGAAGGGAGATAAATGCTGCTCATTTATACAAGCCTATGTATGCCTATTCAGAAGCCCCATTATGATTAATGAGGCTTACCCTCAGGAAAGTGTGCATAGGATTCCAGCACAAGTTAGTTTTGCAGGGTGGTTTGCACCTGATGTTCTACATGTTTACTCAGAAATAAGTCCTGAGTTGTGAGCATCATACTGCAGGCTTAATACAATGCCTACCCAATTCCATCTAGCTCAGTCCTATGCATGTTTAGTCATTTGTGTTTTTACCTGAACTCTCGCTTCAGTGGTGAGGGAAAGGCACTTAGTACATGGTCAGGGTTTCTCCATAACTTAGCCCTAGTTTTGAAAACAGACTCTTTGGCTGAATCCTGGTGAAGTCTTGGCACAAATGAAGTTATGAGGAGGAAGATACAATGAGAGCTTGTGCATAACAAGGAGGAGGTAGAGGAGAATTGCACAAAACATCTGTTTTTATGAAGAGTTGCTGGAGGATGGTAGGATGGGGAGGGATGGTTGCATAGAGGGGAACAGAATTGGTAGGGGGAGAATGTAAGTGCTCAGTGGTGAAAGAAGAGCATTTTGAATATACTCAGAGGCACTCTTTATTTAAGAACATAAGAACAGCCGTGCTGCATCAGACCAAAGTCCATCTAGTCCAGCATCCTGTTCACACAGTGGCCAACCAAATGCCCACAGGAAACCCACAAGCAGGACTCAGAAGTAGGGATGGGGAAATCCAGCCCTTTTTGGTCTCGCCATATTTCCCCAGAACCCTCAGCTCAGCTTGCATTTGTGAGCCAAGCCACAGGCTTTCCCCCAAAATCCAGGAAATCCCTCGGGGGGGGGGGGGGTCCACTTAAAACCACCAATTGTGTAAATTGTGCAAATTTTGGCCATAATATGCTTAATTTTGTGCATATTGCAGGCACAACTTGCACAAATTAAGCATATTACTGCTGCAATTTGCATAAATGGCAATTTTAAGAAAAAAACGAAACCCAGAAATCAGAGAACTGGCCCGACTCAATAGAGATAACTTACTCTTGGCCCCCCAGGCCGCAGGTAGGAGAGCCAGGGTCTGGGGGAAAGCCGCTGAAAGCTCTGGGAACTTCACCCCCCAGATGGATTCCTCTAACATCCTTACTCAGAAGTAAGCAGGACTAAGTCACTCAGCAGTTTCCTCCCCACTCTCTCCTGTAGGGAAAAGCTCTTCTCTCTGATCAGCAGCTGATCAGAGAGAATATCTTTTTCCTGCTGCAGCAACAAAGGCTCTCTTTCTCACTGTGCAGGAGTGAGAGAAGAGCTTTCCCTACAGGACAGAGGGGGAGGAGCCTGGGGAAAAAGCTGGTGGGCCAGATGGTGAAACCCTGAAGGCCATATCTGGCCCGCAGGCCGGTTCCCCATCCCGGTTTTAGTGTCTTCTCAAGCATCACTTTATACATTGTTGGTTACTATCCAGGAGCTTCTTAAAGCAGCCTCTGCTCCACAAAGCAGTGATCACACATGCAGAGGCTCATCCCATGGACAGGTGGGAAACAATTCAAGTAAAAGTCCATTCCATGTGTTACAGCCACCCATGGCCATTCCAAGTGGCCTTCACATGGTGGCTGTAACATGGAACAGAAACTGACTGAGCCATAGACCGAAACCTTAAAAGGCCCGGCTTATACCCCCTCCGCATGGAGTCTCCTTGTTCAGCAAAGTTTAAAGCAAACCTTAAGGCTATGAACTGCCTTCACTGGATATAGAGCATATTGTGGGCCCACCTAAATCCCCAGCTAGGCCTCAGTCATGAGATTCATGCACTCTTTTTTCCTCAGCAACAGACCAGGCAGACAAGTTCTCCAGGCACATAAATGTGGTCTCCATGTCACATGCTATGCCCTATTTGCTGGGTGGTGGGGGTAGGAAGAAGGAGACAGATGTGAGTCCATGCCTCACCATACATAATACTTTGATTCCAGGTCCACATATGAACCAGCTCCCAGGCAACTCACTAAGCCAGAGGGTCCCCAGCTTTGCTCTTGAGCCTTGAATCAGTCCCTTCAGAGCCTCCCACAACCACCCGTTGCCTCAGAGCATAAGACACAGGCCTGAATTACATCTGACTAGGCAGAGACAGCCCGGGACATTTTGTTGCCTGAGGCAGAGTGGCAAATGGCACCTCAGCCATCTACCCAAGTAAGGTGTATAGTATCCAAAGTCACCAAAGTTACTTTGGTAAATGAGGCAGAAAATCCCATAAGCACCTCTCCCCACTCCTGCCAGTAGAAATACAATAAAAAACAAAGTAAATAACTAAGAATTTGCTGCCCTTTCATGATACCCCAAATCTGCTGCCTGAGGCAACTGCCTCACTCTGCCTCATGGTAGGGCCAGCCCTGCAACTAGGCCAGAACGAGAGGTAAGGCAGCCATGCAGAATTTGGCACTTGGACGCTCAGGCATCTCTCCAAGGCCTATATGAAAGGAAGCACAGAGCCACTGGGGAGGATAGCTGGGCGGGAAGGTCTGCAGTCATCAGGTAGGAATTGGAAAGAGCTGGGAGCGTGACAGGAGGAGGGAAGGCCACCCGCTCTCTCTGCCAAGGAGTGCGGTGAGCTATGTCTGGATTTCATCCTGGAGCTGTCTCAGAGCTGTTAAACCAGACCTCCTTTATTTAAGGAAGCAGAACAGAACAGGCACTTCCTGGCTCGCTTGAACCCCACAGAAGAACAGAAACTCCTAGGCTCCCATCCCCTGGACCTCCACCATCTCTCACTAGCAGCAAACACAACTGAGTCCCAAGTGGAGGGAATTACACAGGTGTGCCAAAGAGGAAGGGGGCGAGGGACATGCCCTGGACACTGTTTGAGCTGTGGCCCTGAGTTCTTCCCTACAAAGGAGACATAAAATGGCCTGGTTTTTGGAAGACATAAAACAGCCAGAGCTTTGGGACTCGCCTGTGCAGACAAAGCGGCTGCTCTCCCTTGCACAGGCGAGTCTCAAACCCCAGGCTTTCCCACATCTCTGCTGCTGTCTCTGATCTGAAGGGAGGTGATGCCCTCTGAGAGGATTCCCCCTGGAGGAACCCCAATAGGCTGCACAGGCTGGATGGGGGTGCCCTGTGGGCTGGAGGTTCTACATCCTGGCCTACACTGTGCGTGTGTGTGTGCGTGGTGGCTTGTACAAACAGGGTTAAGCTGATGGCAGGGTTGAAGAACCATGGTATGAGGCTGGAAGCACCTTTTTTAGTTAGGTCTGGGCTAAGGGGTCCATAAGAAGGGGGTATGAACAGCTCTGTGACTACAGTGGCAGGCAGGGAGGGGTTTTACCAGACTTTCCCAACCTGGTGCCCTTGAGATGTTTTGGACTACAGCTCCCAGCATTCCTGACCATTGACCATGCTGAATGGGGCTGATGGGAACTGAAGTCCAAAACATCCAGAGGGCACCAGGTTGGAGGAGACTGGGTTTTACCAATAGCTGGGGTAGGTAAGAGCAGGCATTGGGAAAAGGGCAGAGATTGCAGGATCATAGACTTGGTTATAGGATGCAAGCATGTTCCAGGGAAGCCAAAAGCTAGGAGTCAGCCAAGTTGGGAGAAGCCTAGAGAAATACCGGCCCCATTCCAGGCTCTGGCAGGGATTGCATGAGAAGCAGCTGGGGAAAGGCTCCATACCATCATGGTTGCGGTCTAGGCTGTGAAACATCAGCAGAAGTTTGCGTTCGCGCTCCTGGAGGTAGCGGGCAAATTCCTCAAAATTAAGCTCGCCATCTTGGTCGGTATCACCGTCGCGGAGAATATCCTGCAGGCAGCGGAAGAGCGAAGCAGGTTTTAGAAGGTGCTTGATGCAGAACTGCAGTTCATAAACATGGCAACCACCATTTCAGAACTGTTCAGAAGGATTGTGTTTCTGTCCCATTTGGCACGATGATATCAAGGATACATTGCATTTATGTAGCACTTTAGAGCAGGGGTGGGGAACCTTGGGCTCAAATCTGCCCCTCTGGTGTTCCCCAGATGGCCCCAGCCCCTTCCCCTAGTGCTGTTCCCTCTGGCCACAGATCATTTTGGGGTCTCCTGGCTTTTGTGCAGTTTTTTCCCCATTCTGAAAGGCTGAAATGCCTCTTCTAAGGCTTAGTTACTGGCGATAGGAGCTTTAAGCTAAAATATGCTGGCATTTTTTGTATTTGGGGGCACACCATTTTTACCTTTGCCCCTCCCCTTTGCCTTTGCCCCACCCACCACTGGAAAGTGGCCATAAAGAGGTTTTCTGAAATTATTTGGCCCTCAGGCTGAAAGTGGTCCCCCATCCCTGCTTTAGAGCATTCAAAGCACTTCACATGTAATCCCATGTTATAATCCCCACAACAAACCTGCAAGGTAGGCCAGTACTATTAAACCCATATTGTAGATTGGGACGGGGGTGATACTAAGGGCAAAAAATAATGGCTTGCCTAATGTCACTGAGTGAGTCCTTGGCGGATTTGAACCAAGGACTTACTAACCCTGTCTCTTGGGCAGTATGCCACACCAGCTTTTAGACAATGGATGCAAAAGAGTATTAGTGAGAGGCTGTATTTAGGAAATGCTAAGCGAGAACCCTTCTTCCTGACCTGCTAGCTTTCTAAGTGGAAGGAACTGCTTTTGTACAGAGAAGCCCCCAGGCGAGCTCCCACCGCAGTCTAAAGTGGTTCAGCACCTCAGTGAGAACTTTGCCTTGGCTTCCATGCAGGAGTGTCCACAGGTTTGCCTAGGAGCGGAGGATGACTTTCAAGGAGGTTCAATTGCTCACTGAAAGGAAGCAGTTAAAGCAAGGTTGGGCAATCCTCAAGTTTGCGGGATCTATTTTGGTTTTTTACTAGAACCCTGAGGTCCAGCAACCTGAGCCAGGTACAAAACAGTGTCTCAGACAGATGCTCACACACCAAAGAACAGGGTCCTCTGAGCACATGCTCAGTCCAGGAATTGGTGATCTGTACCAGTACCAAGTTCACATGTCCTTTCACACAAAAATCCATTCCTGGTTTTCTGCCCAGTTGTTCTTTTTCAGCAACCTAATTGGGGGCGGGGGCTTTTTAGTTGTTACTGTTAAGACAATTGGGAGTCAAGAAACCCTTGCAGATCTACTACAAATCATGGAGAGATCTACCAGTAGATCCTGATCTACCTTCTGCCGACCCCTGGGTTCAAGAGTCCTTTCTCTCACTTGGCAATCAGGGACCCTGCAGAAGGCTAGATGGGAAGCCACTTGGGGGACAAATTTAGCTGCACTACTACCAGCTTGGTGACACTCTGGTTAGCATGTTTTTGCTTGCCACTTTCAGCTGCTATGTGTTTTTCCATTGCTACTTTATCTCCAAGAGGCTTAAAAGAAACCTGATCCCTAAAGCCATTTTACTGGACAAGGCCAAATAACTGTTTGGCCCTATAGCACGGTATAGTATTAGGATTATGATTATTATTAATAACAGTAATATGATATTATTGTTGTTGTGGTTGTTCTGAACACAGAGTAGATAACACAATGTGTTTCATTGTTTTAAGCCATTTAAAATCTTGCAAGGTGGTTTGAACTTTCATTGTAGCACTATTCAGACAACATATCTGTTGATATGGAGGCATGATTGGGGGTGGGGGGTGGCGATTACACCAACTGCCCCCTCTCTAAGGCTCTGTTCATTTTTGGATTAATGCATAGATGCGGGGGGGGGGGGTGTCAGGGCCAGCAGCCGCAATCCCACTCTCCTCCATGATGTGTTGTCTTAAGTAAGGTGTGAATTCAAAATGCTACAAAACAGTTTGAACTGCCTGAACCAACAAAAGGCATCATTTTCTCTACTCTGTGGCCCTCACTAAAACAACAGGAGGATAAATTTTAATGAACTGTTCTTTGAACTGGGCAAGTAGCAGATTGTGCAATCAATACAGATCCCCCCAGCTTGGGTGTGAGAGACAGAGGAGCCATCACATTCAAGACCGTGGCAAAAGCCAACTTCAGCACTGGCATTATGCAATCTAAACCAAAACAGTGAAGAATGATACATTAATTAGGATCTGTAAACAGAGAGCCACCAGGGACTAGTTTCTAACACCAAATACCAACCCATGAAAATGTATAGATCTACAGGAAATGTCTCTTTATGGGAACTGTGTTTTTTCTTGGATGCTCGGGCATATTCTTGTCTGCCTACCCATTTCTTCTCTGATCCTATTTTTTCCTGTAATAGCTGCAATGTTCTGGATGCTCAGGCTTTCAACTCCTTCTGCACACCCTGTCTCCTCATTGTTCTCTGCTGCTTCCCTTTTCACATTGCCTCCATCTCTCACCAGCTGCCACTAAAAGCTTCTTCTTTAATATTCCATGTCTTACCCTTTTAGGCAGTTTGGCTCAAAAATATCCAGTGATTATGCAAATACCCAATCTCCAGGTTAGGCACAAAGACATACAAGCTGGTGGCCAACTTGGGCAGTTGCAGGAGCAACAATGGCCTGCCACCTCAATGACACCACCATCCTAATTTTGCACCAAGCAGTCAAGGGCATGCTGGAAGTTTTACTCCAACACCTCCGGAGGGCCCCATGTTGAGGAAGGCTGGACTAGATTATCTGCTGATCTCTTCCAAACCTGAGATTTCTACTATTTAGAAAAGTGGGCTCCCTGAAGAAAGCCTAACTTCGCTCAGGGGCCAGTTCCTAAAGGGGAAGCCAGGGAATACAACTTGGGAGGGATGCATTTGTCCCCAGAGCTTAGGGACAGTTAGTCTAAACCCAAGTCATGTTCCTCATTTGCTCCATTTTGTGAGCTGGGAACAGGACCCAGGAGTCTCGGCTCCCACCTCTTTCTGCTCTAACAGCAGTATTCTCACATACTTCCAGTATGCTCACATGACCAGCGAGGGCAGGAAAGGGAGCCAGACAAGTTCAAGGAATGTAAACATAGAAGTATGAAAATAGCCCAGTGCCAAATGGTTTGAACAGATTCCTAGCACCATTTCAGAGTTTAGAGTCATCATAAGAAACCTGAAGTGTTTTTAGGCTGGCATCCTAGTTCCAGCCATTCTTCCAGTTCCATTGCAGTTTATGGACACGTTCTGTTTTCTACAACACCCATCATATAATGGACAATTCCTTTTACACCCAGTTGCCCAGCCTAAGACGTCGTGGGTGACAGCAGGATGCCATCTCCTCAGCTACTGATCCAAATAGGGTCAAGGTACCAACACCAGGATGACACAGCTGGGGCTGTTGTGATGGATCTGAGACCCACCCCCAACATAGTAACCATGATAGCTGCTAACTGGAGCAACACCCTACCTTGTTGCTTTCAGGGTACATAGCAAATCACCCTACATTGGCGTGTTGAACCTATTTCTCTTGAGGGACACATGGATGGGACAGAAGGCAAAATGGGGAGTGCCAAAATAGCAACAACAACAAAAGGAAAAAAGTGTATTTTAGCTTAAAGCTCTTTCTCTCAGTAGCTAAGCCTTAGGAAAGACATTTCAACCTTATAGGATGGGGAAAAACCTGGACAAACCCTGGGGGGAAAACAAACGATTGGTGGTTGGAGGGGGGAAGGGGGTGGCTCCAGGGGAAGGGTGTGTATGGCTGGCTGGGGCATGCTGGGAGCTGTAGTCCAAAACATTTGGAGGGTACCAGGTTGGGGAAGGCTGCTTTAAGGGATGCTGAATTTAGGTGAACCGGTTAAGTATGCTCAGATGCATCAGATCCAGGTCCCCGTCCCCTCACTCATGGCTGAGAACGTGTTACTACAGAGAAAACTGGCAAGCATGGCATTAGCCCAAGAGGATCTGCTGGCAGGTGATTAGAGGGGCAGGGACTGTGGTTAGCACATGTTGGTTCAGCTGTTATTCCCATCCAAGGTTCAAGGAAGTCTGCCAAAGAGGAAGGACACTTCCAGGGCACAAGTGCAGATAGCTTCCTCCACCGAACCCCAGTACAGGTAAGAGGTGAACACCTGACCCCTGTCCCATGTAGTTAATTTCCCAGAAGCTAGCTTCCTTGTTCTGCTGCCTGCAACCTGGAAGGCTGAAACTCAGTTTCAGAATGGGTCCGTGTGCAGTTTGCAGACGGCCTCGGTTCCCGTCAAGATGGCTTTTTGTGTGGTTTTAAACCAATATGTGCGTGTGCACTGGGCAGCCTGTTAGGAAAGGACAGATGCACACTGGGCCCTGCAGCAAACAGTGTGTATGAGCAAGCTCTGGAATGCCATGAGATGAAAGAATGGCAAGTAGCTAATGCTACAGGGACATACTGCAAACAAGAGCAGGTAATCCAGAACCACAAAATACAGGGGGAAATGTGGATGGGGTCATTTTGAAAGTATCCCAACCTACAGATCTTCAGGCCAAGACAGCTATGTGGGCTGGTGCACAGGATGGCTGGCCTTAGGATCACCGTCATCATGGGGCGCGGGGGTGGAGATGGGAAGGGAGGCTGTCTTGACATATATAAGTGCCAGATGTCTTGGCATATATAAGTGCCAGGCGTCAAATATATACGTGATTTGTTGGACTGCATCTCCCATCAGCCCTTGCCAGCATGGGCAATGGTCACGGATAATGGAAGTTGTAATCCAACAAGATCTGGAGGGCCAAAGGTTCTTTACCCCTGTTCTGCAGCCATGTCTTATACCAGAGGTGGGCAACTTGTGGCCTTCCAGATGTTTTGGCCTACAACTCCTTTTGAGATTGCTGCCTTTAGAAGTGCATTTGGTAGCATCCTAAGAGAGAGCCTTTTCGGTGGCCACTCCCAGCCCGTGGAACTCCCTCCCAAAGGGGGCTAGATTCGCTCCCTCTCTGTTGTCCTACCACCAGCAGGCAAAGACCATTCTGTTTAAGAAGGCCTTTAACCTGTAATTTGGTTTGGTGGGTTGAGTGCTGTTTAATATTTTTTTCTTGGTATGTTTTTATTGCGTTTTAACATAACAAAAATTGTTAGGATTTTATTGCATTTTTTTGCATCAATTTTAATTGGTTCTGTAAGCCATCTTGAGTGCCATTTTCTTGGGGTAGAAAGGTGGGGTACAAATAAAATAAACTCCCATCAGCCATAGTCAGCATAGCCAGTGGCAAGGGATGAGGGGTGTTGTAGGCCAAAACAAGTTTCCTACCTGCCTTATATGGAGAAAACAGACATGACACTGGAGACGTGTGAATGGGTAATCTCCCAATAGCATTTTACTGAAATGCAGCCACGAGGGGCTACAAATCTTGTCAGTGAGGAAGAGAGTGTGCTCAATTACCCAGCTTGGCCTGAAGAAATCAAAATATGGAGAGAAATGTGATCGCCACCTGCTAATTGTTGCAGATCAAGCCAGAGTTAGAGGCAAAGCTGCACGGGCCGGGTTGAGAACCTGGGAACCCTTGGAGCCAGGCATGAACCCCCATTTCAAGGGGACAGGCCATTTTTAGCCCTGGTTTTAAGAACAGCTTTTAGCCTCATATCCTGGTTCCCCGCCCCCCCTCCCCCGCCGTACCATACAGAATCCAGAGCCAAAGGATTCTTTCCATTCTTTTACCTGTGAAAGTTAAAGCTAGGCTGTCTGGAGTACCTAAAGGTGAAAGCTCTTTGTTGAAATAAATTCATCATGCAAAGGAAGCCTGCTGATGGGAGAGGCTCAGATAAACGGCAGACCTTGCTGTGTTCACAGTAGGGTGGCCAGATGCAAAACGAGGACACTTGCTGGAATTTCCTCCTCCACACAGCTATTTAAAGTGTAGGAACCCCATCCTCGTTGGCATCTGGCCACCCTCATCCACAGACAAAAGTGGATGCAGCACAAAGCTGATGGGTGTTTAAAAATACCACTCGGACACCTGAAATCCAGAAGACTGCATGCCAAATTTGACGGCAAAGCTAGATCAGTTCCTTCTGCAGACACAGCGGGGAGAAATTATGCCCACACAGATGAAGTTGCTGTGTATGAGAGAGAGAGAGAGAGAGAGAGAGATGTTTCTGGGTGTTATTGCGCCACTTAGCGATAATCGCTTAGTGACTAGACAAGGCCGTCATCCACCATTTGGCTACCTTTTCCCTTACCGGAGGAGCTGGTATTCCAGAGCTCAACAGGTCATTTCCGCATCTGTCATGTGGGACCCCAGAGATAGCTTTAAAAAAAAAAAAAAGGTCGCCAGGGACAGGTTAAAAATAACTGCAGGCACCATGAGCAATCCTCTATTTATAACTTCCTGTGTTTATTTGGGTGTTTCATGCCCTCAGATCCAGCCCCCTTGGCATGCTCAGCCTCAGCCCCCTTCAACTTTCCTGCAACTTAGGTATACAGCAGCCTTCTCCAACCTGCTGCCCTCCAGATGTGTTGGACAATGACTCCCATCATCCCCAGCTACCTGGGAATGATGGGAATTGTTGCCCAACACATCTGGAGGGCAGCAGGTTAGAAAAGTCTGGCAGGGACACCCCTTCAATATAGCGTGGTTCCCCCCCCCACACACACACAACAATTGCAAGAGCAAACAGCTCCAGCACAAGCTTCCTCCCTGTCTGAGCAGGAGAGAACACACACCACTGCTGCATCACCCCCACACACACAACCCTTAGCTTTGCCACCATGTCGGTTCTATGGATTGCTGTGCAGCTGGAAGAAATGGCTGCACAGCTCTCACAAGAGCCCCACTGCTGCTGCTGCTTCTAGCCTCATGGCTCTCCATAGAGCTGTTGTGGCAGTGGGAAAAGTAAGGGAGGCGCACGACAAGGGAAACAGACAGCCCCGTCGGCCACTCTTTCACTGCAACAAATGCCACAGCAGGAGAGCAGCTGGCAGGGCTCTCCAGAGCACCCACTAGAGGCAGCAAGGCAGCAATGGCAGACCGTTCTGGCAGGGGCGGGTGCAGCCTGATGCGGGCACCTCACCCTGCTTCATGGAAGGGGCAGCCCTGAGAGGAAAGTTACCTCTGAGCAACAAGCCTTTCAGAGACCACAGAGCCCTCCCACCTGCAGAGAGATCGGCTTGGCATGTATAGAAAGTCTTTGTGTATGGAAAGATCCAAGAAAGGGGTTAGGATTGAGACTGCTTCCAAGAAGGAAGCTGGGCTTGGTTCAAGCCTGCCCAAACCCATGCCCTCTATCTAGGAAGGGAGGTCTTCTCCCAGTCCCAGAAACAATGGGGGGGGGGCGTTTATACAGGTTATGGCAAAGGAAGAAAAATACAGAAAACACACAACACAATCTTATGTTTGTTATCTCAGAAATAGGTCCCATGGAGCAGAGCACAGTGGGGCACACTCTCAGGTAAATGTGCATTGGGTTGCAGCCTCCATTATTGTTTCCCGTATACCAAGGCTCAGCTCTGCCATTAAACACAGGCCTGTAAGGCCCAGCCCTCCTGAGCACTGTCTCAACCCTGCTTGGGAGCGGTTTCTGGTTCAAACCTTGGGAGGAAGTGAGACCGAGAGGTTTGAGGAGACGGCCTTCACGTCAGCTGCATGCTTCGCATTTCTTCCTTCTGCATATGCAAACAGAACTAGTCTAATTTCACCATTCAGTGATGCTGAAATGCCATTTGGAGTTCAAATACCCAAGTAGGGTTTAAAACCCCAGTGGGGGTGTCGTGCATTGTAAGCCATCAGTCACTCTGCACTTTTCCTGTCAGCAGGCCTCCTTCACATAATTCATTTCTAAAGTGGATAGCCAGCCTTGCCCCCCAGTTCAGGGGCTAAGGAGTACCTCCGTTGCATGTGCACATGCTGAGTGTAAGCAGTCAGGGGCAGAAAGAATTACAGACCCAACCAGTCATAACACTGGCAAGTTATTAATTATATCAAAGGCACCTGCGTATGCATTCCTGTGCTGACAATAAAGAGGTGGATACAGATATTGGAATAAATGCTGCTGCAACCTTTATTAAACACAACAGCATGTTTATTTATTTTATTTATGTATTATTACATTTATTTTCCACATTTTTTCCTCCTGCAAGGACTCCAAAGTGGCTTACATGGTCGTCCTCCTCCACTCCATTTTATCCTCACAGCAACCCTGTGAGGTAGGTTAGGCTGAGAGTCAGTGCCTGGCCCAAAGTCACCCAGTGAGCTTCATGACCGAGTGGGGACTAGAACCCATATCTCCCCAGTCCCAGTCTAACCACTACACCACGCTGGCTCTTTGATGTTGACAGGGACTGGGGGAAGATGGGAGGTGAAGGGGTGGCCTGTTTCCTACTCTGTGCACCCCAGAGCCTGGCCTGGCTGCCCATATATCTATTGGGTGCTGCACTCACACCATACTTGAGCCTAAAGCTTGCTGTTAAAAACCTCTAGCATCGTGCATCTGTTAGGCTGTGAGCAGATGCTGCCATGATCAGCTGCCAGGTCCTTGCCCTGCTGCTCTGCCCATAACAGAAAATAGGTGACTCCTCCCATTCAGGGGAGCTCCTCCTCCTGTCCCTTGGTTACTGGAACAGGAGTCTCTAATACTGCCTTTCCCAACCTGGCAGCCTCCAGATGTGTTGGACTGCCATTGGCTATGCTAGCTGGGAAAGCTGGGAGTTGCAGTCCAACACATCTGGAAGGCACCAGATTGGGGCAGGTTGCTCTATTTCTAATTTCCTGCTACCAATATGGGACAAGAGCAAAGCTGAAGCAGCTGTTGGAAATGATCTGAAATAGATCTGTTCATTAGCTAATCTGACTTAAGCCAGTGCCTGACTGCAGCAGCAACAGCACATCCAGGAGCATCCATAAAGCAGCATGCAAACGGGAAGATACATCTCAGCCTACAGACATACCCCTACACACTTTTATGCAAAGGATCCTGAGGCATACATCTCAGATCACGCAGTGCAGCTGCATGGGGAGTTTCTGGCCCATCCTGAACTCCTCTTCTGTAGTTTAATTGCATGCTGAGGATAAACATTATTAACATTCCTTTCCCTTTCTAACAGCTTGAGCCTCCTCACAACATTGTTGGAGAAATGGGCTGATAGCCAGTGATGAAAACTGCAAAGCTTTAATAAAGTCAAAGCATTCATAAAGTGTTCTCCTATCCCATGGGGTTATTTTGCATTCCTCAATTAAGCTAGGGAAACTGAGGCACAGAAAACTGAAAGAATTTCTGAGGCTGCAATCAAGTGAATATTTGCATGGGATTAAGTCCCATTGAGTTCAATGGGACTGACATCTGAGTAGAACTATGGGGTTTACTTATTTCTGTGTAAGCATGCTTAAGACTGCACTGTTAGTTATAATGACAGAACTAGAAAGACATCCCACTTCCAGCAGCTGCTTCCTTCTTGAGCCCAGAATCCATCAAGTTACACCTTCAAGATGAAAAGGAATTCTGGAAAATGTGCATAAATCTCCAGTTTTAAACTCTGACCTTGACCTCAACATTTTGTGAAGAGAAGGCCTTTAATTTAGGAGGCACCATCCACCGAGACCCAGGCACTGGTCAGATTAACACATTGGCTTAGACTGTCTTCACTAATTTCTTTTTTAGGCCACTAGTTTCCTTGGCAACCAACTCCAGCTTGGCTTCAGTACTGAATTCAGAATGAAGAATATGAACTGCGAAGTAGCAGCTTTGCTTCAAAGCAGTTCGGCTTCCAACCAGTTCTTGTGGAATTCCATTGTGTTGCTTCCTTCCTAGCTATCTGGATTGAGGTTTTTTATTTTTAAACCAGTCTGTCTTCTACAGCTGGCTGGGGCTGGCTGGAGTTGTAATCCAAGCAGCGGCCATGCTGGCTGGGGATGATAGGAGTTGGCACCCATCACATCTGGAGGGTCCCAGGGGGCAAAAGGATGCTGCAGAGCAGGGGAAGGCAAACTGGTGCCCCCCCCCCCCGGGTGTGTTAGACTACAGCTCCACTAATTCCTACCCCTGTTGTAGAGGACTGACAATCTCTCCCATTTTTGCATCACCTGGGCAGTTCTTTTCTATGCCACTTCTCTATTTTAAAAAATGCACACAACATTGATGATGCCCATTGCAGAGTCAACTCACACATAACTCATTGCAGCATCAAGAGATGAAGGGCACACTCCCATGCATGTTTAGACAGAAAGAAGTCCTACAACTCTCAGCGTGCCCCAGCCAGTATGGCTGGCTGAGGCATGCTGGGAGTTAGACTTATTTCTGTCTAAACAAGCCTAGGATTGCACCCTAAGTTACTGAGCATTTTCAAGTTAACTACCAAAGACAGTGTGTCAGTAGCACCCTATGCGACCTCAAACACAATGCTTTTTAATCAGGAGCCATTCAAGTGAGATTCCTCGAGACCTCTTTTACGTCTAATGATTTGACAAGTGCTGTACATGAATGCCTTAACCGACACTTTGGTCACCAAATGGGAACCATAAATGCCTTTTCCCAGTGTAACAATACTTTCACACCTTTGCCATTTCCTTGCTTGATCTTTTTACCTGAAGTCCTTCTTAGCAAGCTGGGCAAAAGATAGAGCAGGATTTGTGGTAGATCAGCAAGGTTTCTGAATCCCAATTGTTTAGCAATAGCAACAACAGCAAGGCTCCCCTTCCTGCCCTAAATTAGGCTGCTAACAGGAAGAAAACCCAGGCATGGATTTGTGTGTGAGAGAACTATGAACTCAGTTCTTGTACTGAAAACAAAAAAGACACTGTGTCCTTTTAATTCTAAATGCATGATGCCTCCTCCCTCCTTGTTCACACTTGGCTCCAGTTGGTTGATCTTGGGGTACAAGTAAAAAGCAAGCTTGAATTCTGCCCACACCTGCCTTTCAGGGGAGCTAAATAAAGCCTCGCCTGCAGCCACTTAGAAGAATAACCACACAATGCATTGGGGTGTTGTTCTACCTCTAGTGCACTTTGAATGAACCTACAGAGGCTGCCAATAATGTGTTAATGGCTCCAAAAGGGAGCAGCCTGTAAAACAGCCAGTGGAGACATACAGAGGGAAGGCAGCAAGCCACAAGCACGGTCATTACACTCCTTTCACCAGAATAAGGTCTTTACTATGTATCTCTCCAAGGCAGGGAAATGGGTGAGGAGAGGAATATTAATGATAATGATGTCCCAAGAGCACCATTAACCTGGATCTGGCCTGGCTCGTGGGACAATGATGATGATAGGCTATCAAGTGGTGGAGGGTTGGCCCTGCGGATTTGCATCATTGCCTGCTATAGCCCAGGGCATCTGTTCCATGCACATGGCTACTGTGCCAATTTCGCATACATGCGGTGCTCCTTGGGAGGAAAGCTATGGCAAACCTAGACAGCATAGTAAGAAGCAGAGACATCGTCTTGCTAACAAAGGTCTGCATAATCAAAGCTATGGTTTTCCCAGTAGTAACTATGGCTGTGAGAGCTGGACTATAAGGAAGGCTGAGCGCGGAAGAATGGATGCTTTCGAACTGTGGTGCTGGAGAAGACTCTTACGAGTCCCCGTGACTGCAAGGAGGTCAAATCAGTCCATCCTAAAGGAAATCAACCCTGACTGCTCCTTGGAAGGACAGATACTGAAGCTGAAGCTCAAATATTTTGGCCACCTAATGCAAAGAGAAAAGTCACTGGAAAAGTCACTGATGCTGGGAAAGACTGAAGGCAAAAGGAGAAGGGGACGGCAGACGATGAGATGGCTAGATAGCATCACTGATGCAATGAATATGGACTTGAGCACACTCTGGGAGAGAGCGGAGGACAGGAAGGCCTGGCGTGCTATGGTCCATGGGGTCACGAAGAGTCGGACATGACTTAACAACTGAACAACAACATAGTTTCTTTATATTATTGCCATTTGACCCCACTGTTTGCAATGTTTTTTTCTCTACACAAGTGGGCATAAGCACACACAGCTGCCAACTTAGGATAACACTTCATGCACTGGACGAAATGGACTCCAGTCCACAAAAGTTGTATGCCACAATAAATGTGTTCATCTTTAAAAGGTGCCACAAGACTCTTTGCTGTTTTTGCTGCAACAGACTAACACAGTTACCTCTCCAGCAGTCTGCACATGACAGTCACTTTCTAAGAAGCCACTCCAACAGCAGCATCAGCTGATCTGGAAAGTCCAGCTTCTAATCCTGTGGAGCGCAGGGTTCACTGCATTTATATCTACCGTCTACCTTCTGCTTACATGTAACCATTTCTCTGCATACATTTCTCAGAGCGATCAGGTGTAAACAGAAGAGAGGAGGAGGGAGATCTGGCTCTTGCTACTTGCCAGACTGGGGTGTGTAGTTGCAGCAGCAGCAGCTGAAATTCTGGCCCTCCTTCTACAGAGCTGTTATAAAGGTCCCACATCTGACCAGCTTAGCACCCCCTTCCCACCATCTCCTCTCTCCGAAGATGCACCTACTTACTACTGTACAGTTGCCAGTCCACAATTGCGACAGCACCTTTTTACCACTGCAAGGCAAAAGGGATACATTGTTTTGTCCCTGTTCTGACAACAATTTGGAGATGGCAGAGACCTCTTCTAGAGCCAGAGTGGGAGCTAGAGTGACTCATACGTAAAGCTGTCTTATAATGCAGGGATTGTGTGCCTAGTAAGTGGGGACTCTCGCTTTCCCCGGTAACAGGTGATTATGCCATGCATGATGCAAGAGGCTCCTCTCCTGCAGCCAAACATGGAAAGAGGCCCTTGAGGAGGGGCCAAAGCAGCCCCCTTCCCAATAGGACAGGACCTCTAGACAGGTTCTTTGTGGACTGGACATAGGCGCCATCCCTGGGGCCTCAGGAAACGGGAAAAACAGGACACTGTGGAATGAGGACTGGGTTAGGTTAAGGTGCAGGAGGTGGGCTTGGGCCAGGGGCGGCGGGACTGCAGACTCCTACACTGCCAGAGATGCAAAAGGGGTTGGTGCCTGATAGGGCCAGAATCTGGCTGCGCCTCCATCCTCCTTCCAGCCTTGCCCTACCCTCCCGCTGTGCTGGACTGCAACTCCCATCGTTCCCGGCCAGCTGGGAAGGATGGGAGTTGCAGTCCAGCACAGCGGGAGGGCCCCAGTTTGGTCAAGGCCGCCCTGTTTCCACGCCGACCCCTCCTCCTCCTTGCGCGTGCCTCAGTTTCCCCTTACTTTGCCGAAGGCTTGCCCGGCCGGGGCGCCCGCGCCACTCACCTGCTCGGCGTGGGAGCCGGCGTCCATGCCCATCCGGGCCAGGCCCTCGCGGAGCTCATTGACGTCCACTCGCCCATCCTTGTTGGTGTCCAGCTGCTCGAAGAGGCTGGCCCAGCGCTGGTGGCGATCGGGGTCGCGAGAACTCTCCTGGGCGGTGGACGCCTGCTGCTGCCGGGGCCTAGGCCCTTCCCGGGGGCCCAGCATGGCACTCGCGCTGCTCCCCGCTAGACCCCCGGCGGCGGCGGCGAAGGGCGTAGCGGGCTCCCTCTCGTGCCTGCCAGCTGGCTGCGCCTGTGGCTCGCCCCGCAGCCCGGGCCGGGCTCCATCGCTTCGCTCCTCCCGCTGCCCAGCCTCACTCCGGCTCGCTTTGCCAAAGCGCGGCCACCCGCCAGCACCGGGGTATTTAAAAATGTGCTGGTTGGCGTCGCCTCCCACCGCGATTTCCTCCTCCCCCCACCGCTAAAAGAAGGGAACAAGGAAACGGGAGGGGAGCATTGCGCAGGGAGAGCGAAGGGTTAATGCGCGTTCAGGAGGCGAGGGGCGGACCCAGGAGTCCGGCGGAGCCTTTGGCTATTTAAAATCATACCAGGGATCAGAGCAGCGCTGGGATCTCGAGGGAAGCCGCCGCCGCCTGCACCAGTTCTGTCCCTGCCGCTGCCCTTTGGCGGCGACTGCCGGAGGGGAGGCCGCGCGCAAAGCCTGTCACGCGCTGTAGTAGCGCGTAGTGGCTTCAGAGACTCTTGAGCTACGAACCAGGAAGTCTCTCTCCGACGCGAGCGTCGCCTCTTGCTCTGCCGCGCGCTCCTCTAGGAATAAATAGCCCCCTCCGAACGTATGAAGCTGCCCTACGCACGGAGTCTGAGACCACCGGCTCATGTAGCCCGATACACTCTACCCCGGCTGTGCCGTGACAAGATCTCAGGCGCGGGGCGGTCCACGCACCTGCTACCTACCACCTGTGTGAATGTGCTCCTTTAAGGGGGGGGGGGCTGGGCCTTGTGCATGCAAGCCGTGCGCTTTACCACTGAGCTCAGGGCTGCTACTGATGTGCAATATAGGGGAAATAATAATCCCCTACCTTATATGGCTATTGTAAAGATTGCAAGGCACTGTGGATGAAGGTATTTTGAACACTTGAAAAGCACTGTGTTAAGAACCTAAGAGCCGTGCTGGATCAAGGGTCCATCTAGTCCAGCATTCTGTTCACAGAGTGGACAACCAGCTGCCCATGGGAATCTGACAAGCAGGCCATGAGTGCAACAGCACCCTCCTGCCCATGTTCCCCAGCAACTGGCATACATAGGCATACTGCCTCTGCTGCTGGAGGTAGCATATAGCCATCAGGACTAGCAGCCATTGATAGCCTTATCCTCCAGGAATGTGTACAATCCCCTTTTAAAGCCATCCAAATTGGTAGCCATCGCTATGTCTTTGGTAGTGAATTCCATAGTTTTAACTATGTGCTGTGTGAAGAAGTACTTCCTTATATCTATCCTGGATGCTCCTCCTCCTCCTCCTCCTCTTCTTCTTCTTCTTCTTCAGTGGACCAACTAGTGCCTTGGTAGGGCTGCCAACTTTTCAACCAGCCCCTGCAGCTGTTGATGAATAATGTTTCTCTTTGTGGGATGAAAACCTTCATCTCCTAATTTCCAGGGGTCACATTGCTGTTAAAGACACAGGAGCAAGCCTTGGTGTGCTCCCCCAACCCCCTGGCTCTTCTGGTCAGTTTTCAACCATATGCCCAGGTGGCACCAACTAAAGTTCCTGGTGGTTATATTTGGGAATGTTGGTCTAGAGTGACCAGATGTAAACAGAGAACAGCGGGGCTCCAGTACCATTGCCAGTTGTGTTAGAAGAGGAAAGTCATGAAATACCACTTATTTTGGGAAAAGACATTTCCAAAACACCTGAGCTGGCTTTACTCAACCTATACTATGGGGAAAATAAAAATTTATTGAATAAAAACTTGGTGGGTTTTTTTGTTACCTGTGGCAAGATTGCTAATAGCCCGGAAATGGAAAGATGCAAAGGGTTTAACTATTGCAAATTGGTATAACATAACATCCCCTTCATAGATCACTGCCTTGTTGTGGCAAAGGGGTTTGCGTAACTCAGTGAAGCCATAAGCTATGCCATGCAGGGCCACCCAAGACGGACAGGTCATGGTGGACAGTTCTGACAAAATGTGGTCCACTGGAGAAGGAAATGACAACCTGCTCCAGTATTCTTGCCAAGAAAACCCCATGGAATGTATCACAAGACTAAAAGATATGACGCCAGAAGATGAGCCCCTCAGGTCAGAAGGTGTCCAATATACTACTGGGGAAGAGCAGAGGGGTGAACTTTATTTATTTATTTATTTATTGCATTTATACCCCGCCTTTTTTCCTCTTGCAAGGAACCCAAGGCGGCTTACATTATCCTCCTCCTCTCCATTTTATCCTCACAACAACAACCCTGTGAGGTGGGTTGGGCTGAGAGTGTGTGACTGGCCCAAAGTCACTCAGTGATCTTCCATGGCCAAGTGGGGACTAGAACCCAGATCTCCCAGCTCCTAGTCCAACGAGGCCTGGCGTGCTATGGTCCATGAGGTCACGAAGAGTTAGGCACGACTTAACGACTGAACAACAACAACGGCAGAGGGAATTTCCAAGTAGCACCAGAAAGAGTGAAGCAGCTGGGCTAAAGCTGAAAGGACACTCAGCTGTGGATGTGTCTGGAGGTGAAAAGAAAGTCCGATGCTGTAAAGAACAATATTGTTTAGGAACCTGGAATGTCAGATCAATGAATCAAGGCAAGCTGGAGGTGGTCAGACATGAGATGGCAAGATTGAACATTGACATCTTGGGAATCATCGAACTAAATGGACAGGCATGGGCGAATTTAATTCAGGTGACCATCATATCTACTACTGTGGGCAAGAATCCCTTAGAAGAAATGGAGTAGCACTCATAGTCAACAAAAGGGTGGGAAAAGCAGTACTGGGGTACAATCTCAAAAATGATGGAATGATCTCAATACAAATCCAAGGCAAACCATTCAACATCACAGTAATTCAAGTCTATGCCCCAACCACTGAGGCCGAATAAGCTGAGGTTGATCAGTTCTATGAAGACCTACAACACCTTCTAGAACTAACACCAAAAAAAGATGTCCTCTTCATCATAGGGGATTGGAATGCCAAAGTAGGAAGTCAAGAAATCACCGGGATAACAGGCAAGCATGGCCTTGGTGTACAAAATGAAGCAGGACAAAGGCTAATAGAGTTTTGCCCAGAGAACACGCTGATCATAGCAAACACTCTTTTCCAACAGCACAAGAGGCGACTCTACATATGGACATCACCAGATGGTCAATATCGAAATCAGATTGATTATGACCTTTGCAGCCAAAGATGGAGAAGCTCTATACAGTCAGTAAAAACAAGACCTGGAGCTGACTGTGGCTCAGATCATGAGCTGCTTCTTGTTGCAAAATTTCGGCTTAAATTGAAGAACGTCGGGAAAACCACTAAACCGTTCAGGTATGACCTAAATCATATCCCTTATGAATATACAGTGGAGGTGAGGAATAGATTTAAGGGATTAGACCTGATAGACAGAGTGCCTGAGGAACTATGGACAGAGGTCCGTAACATTGTTCAGGAGGCAGCAACTAAATCCATCCCAAAGAAAAAGAAATGCAAGAAAGCAAAGTGGCTGTCTGAGGAGGCTTTACAAGTAACTGAGGAAAGAAGGGAAGTGGAAAGCAAGGGAGAAAGGGGAAGATATACCCAAGTGAATGCAGAGTTCCAGAGAATAGCAAGGAGAGACAAGAAGGCCTTCTTAAATGAACAATGCAAAGAAATCGAGGAAAACAACAGAATGGGAAAGACTAGAGATCTTTTCAAGAAAATCGGAGATCTCAAGGGAACGTTTTGTGCAAAGACGGGCATGATAAAGGACAAAGAAGGCAGGGACCTAACAGAAGCAGATGAGATTAAGAAGAGGTGGAAAGAATACACAGAAGAACTATACAGGAAAGATCTGAATGTCCCTGATAGCCATGATAGTGCGGTCCCTGAACTTGAGCCGGACATCCTCGAGAGTGAAGTCAAGTGGGCCTTAGGAAGCATTACTAATAACAAAGCTAGCCAAGATGACAGTATTCCAGCTGAGCTATTTAAAGTCCTAAAAGATGATGCTGTTGAAGTGCTGCACTCAGTATGCCAACAAATTTGGAACACGCAACAGTGGCCACCAGACTGGAAAAGGTCAGTTTACATTCCAATTCTAAAGAAGGGCAATCCCAAAGAGTGTTGAAACTACTGTACAATTGCGCTCATTTCACATGCCAGCAAGGTGATGCTCGAAATCCTACAAGCTAGGCTTCAGCAGTATGTGAACCGAGAACTATAGGAAGTACAAGCTGGGTTCCGAAGAGGCAGAGGAACTAGAGATCAAATTGCCAACATTCGCTGGATCATGGAGAAAGCAAGAGAATTCCAGAAAAATGTCTATTTCTGCTTCATTGACTATGCTAAGGCCTTTCATTGTGTGGATCACAACAAACTCTGGCAAATTCTGAAAGAGATGGGAGTACCAGACCACCTTACCTGTCTCCCGAGAAACCTGTACAAGGGTCAAGAAGCAACAGTAAGAACCAGACATGGAACAACCGAGTGGTTCAAAATTGGGAAAGGAGTACGACAAGGCTGCATATTGTCGCCCTGCTTATTTAATTTATATGCAGAGTACATCATGAGAAACGCCAGGTTAGATGAATCACAGGTCGGAATTAAGATTGCCGGGAGAATTATCAACAACCTCAGATAGGCAGATGATACCACCCTAATGGCAGAAAGCAAAGAGGATCTAAAAAGCCTCTGGTTGAGGGTGAAAGAGGAGAGTGCAAAAGCTGGTTTGAAATTCAACATTAAAAAAACTAAGCTCATGGCATCTGGCCCCATCACTTCCTGGCATATAGAAGGGGAAGAAATGGAAGCAGTGACAAATTTTATTTTCTTGGGCTCCAAGATCACCGCAGACGGTGACTGTAGCCATGAAATTAAAAGACGCTTGCTCCTGGGGAGGAAAGCTATGGCAAACCTAGACAGCATAGTAAGAAGCAGAGACATCACCTTGCCGACAAAGGTTCGTATAATCAAAGCTGTGGTTTTCCCAATAGTAACGTATGGCTGTGAGAGCTGGACTATAAGGAAGGCTGAGCGCCGAAGAATCGATGCTTTCAAGCTGTGGTGCTGGAGAAGACTCTTACGAGTCCCCTGGACTGCAAGGAGGTCAAATCAGTCCATCCTAAAGGAAATCAACCCTGACTGCTCATTGGAAGGACAGATACTGAAGCTGAAGCTCAAATATTTTGGCCACCTAATGCGAAGAGAAAACTCCCTGGAAAAGACCCTGATGCTGGGAAAGATTGAAGGCAAAAGGAGAAGGGGACAGCAGAGGATGAGATGGCTAGAGAGCATCACTGATTAAATGAATATGAACTTGAGCACACTCCGGGAGAGAGCGGAGGACAGGAAGGCCTGGCGTGCTATGGGGTCATGAAGAGTCGGACACGACTTAACGACTGAACAACAGCATAACATAACATGGGAAATTGCCCTTTTGGAAAAACTCACAGAAAAACTGAAAATTATAAAGGGTGTAAAAAAGAAGGAATCATTTTATGTGGACTGGTGGACTTTTATTATACACACAAATATATCTGCAATGAGGACTAAAGTATGCAGCACATTTGAAATGCTTTGGTGGAATTGAAGAAATAATTTTATGAAATCTGTGTATTAGTTATGTATTAGTTTTCATCAAGGACAATATATGTTTATACTTAAGGACTCACCTTGCTGATTGGGTTTGATAAAATTTTCCCAGTGGGTTGTTGTGGGGGGCAGGGGAGGGTTATTTTTGTTCTTTTTTGTATTGTTTTTGTTCTTAGTAAGCAAAAATGAAATAAATTTTTAAAAAGGAAGGAAGGATAGTAAAAAAGAGAGCGTGGGGATAGGAGGTAGGCAGGCAAACATATTTGCAAAGCAGGTGAAAAGAGGAAGGGAGGGAGACTGGTTGGTTAGAAAGAGAGAGAGAAAGAGAAAGAAGCGGTCAGGGAAAAATATACAAAGTGGTTAAAAGGAGGGAGGGAGGAAGACAAGCAGGCAGGCAGGAAAGAGAGAGATAGGGGATCATCATGTCATGGACAGATATGGAGAGAGAGATTTCAATAATTACAACCGAAACTTAAATTCCCGAAGAACTTCTGTGGATAAATATAAGGTTATTAATATATTGAAACTCCTGTGATCCCAGTTGACTGTAATTGGATTTCCTATGTAATGTTTGTGTTTTGTTAGATTAAAAAATAAATAAAAAAGAAGAGGAAAGTCTGGCACTGGCAGGCAGAATGTTAAAGGTATAAGAGCAGGCTAGGTAATTATTTCCTTGCTTACTTGACAACTCTAAACAGAAGGGTAAGTGATACAAAAGCCATCCAGTTGAACCTCCCCTCTGCTCTTGTAATCTCATAACTGTTCATCTCAACACCTGGGACAGGCTCCTAATGTTATACACATGCACACAAGCCTCCTGTTATAATGGATAAAATAGTGAAATGTAGATGTTACAGGAATTACCACTCAACTGAATCCTCTGAGCTCAAGGAGTGCTTGGTAAATTCTGGAGCAGATATTTGGTTGCAGGTCTTTGATTCTGCAGATCTTTGAGGGCACTGCAGCTGAAATTCCAAGTTCACACAGCTCAGGGCCATTGCTTTAAGTCTGTATCTAGCAGCTATAGCTTTTTATTTCATTTTTATTCTACAGTAGGTACAGGGGGTCCAATCCAGATCTTTAAAGCCCTTCTATATCATAGAATCATAGAATAGTAGAGTTGGAAGGGGCCTATAAGACCGTCGAATCCAAACCCCTGCTCAATGTAGGAATCCAAGTCAAAGCATTCCTGACAGATGGCTATCCAGCCTCGTCTCAAACGCCTCCAGTGTGGGAGAGCCCACCATCTCCCTACGTCATTGGTTCCATTGTCGTATTGCTCTAACAGTCAGGAAGTTTTTCCTGATGTTCAGCTGGAATCTGGCTTCCTGTAACTTGAGCCCATTATTCTGTGTCCTGCACTCTGGAATGATAGAGAAGAGATCCTGGCCTTCCTCTCTGTGACAACCTTTCAAGTGCTTGATGAGCACTATCATATCTCCACTCAGTCTTCTCTTCTCAAGGCCAAACATGCCCAGTTCTTTCAGTCTCTCTTCATAGGGCTTTGTTTCCTGTCGCCTGATCATCTTTGTTGCCCTCCTCTGAACCCTCTCCAGCTTGTCTGCATCCTTCTTAAAGTGTGGCACCCAGAACTGGACACAGTACTCCAGATGAGCGCTAACCAGTGCTGAGTAGAGAGGAACTAGTACTTCCTGGAATTTGGAAGCTATGCTTCTATTTTGCAGCCCAAAATAGCATTTGCCTTTTTTGCAGCCACATCACTTTGTTGGCTCATATTCAGCTTGTGATCTACAACAATTCCAAGATCCTTCTCGCTTGTAGTGTTGTTGAGCCAATTATCCCCCATCTTGTAACTGTGCATTTGGTTTCTTTTTCCTCAGTGTAGAACTTGGCATTTCTCCCTGTTAAATTTCATTCTGTTGTTTTCTGCCCAGTGCTCCCATGCTAGGCTCCAGATCATCCCCTGCACCTACTCTAGAGTAGAAATGGGAAGTCAAAGTTGCTAGATCCAGATTTAAAGTAATGTCTGTTTTGGCCCTCAGATAGACTGCTCCTGCTCACCCCACTGGCTGCCGCCATTCGGTCAGTAGCATTGGCCAGAGTCACATGTTCCTCATCCTCTCCTTTCAGACCAAAAGTGTTCAGTGGCTGACGGGCCAAAGGTAATTTACTTTGTGAAAGCTACGAGGCATAGGGCCAATGAAGATGCTGCAGTGGTGATGCTCTGCCTGGCCTATTGCCTTCGTCAAACCTCTGAGCAAGCTCTTATCTGGCTTTCCATCTCTCTCTCTCAAACATGTCTATTCCAAGCTGGGGAAAAGAAAATTACATAATTGGATGCTATTTTGATAACTGCCGATATATCACCTAATCTTGGATGTCCATTGTACATGGCTATCGCCACCCTACTTACATTCCTGAACAATCCTTCTTAAACATTTCAGACAGATTAGCCCAACTTGGTGCCCTCCAGAGGTGTTGGCCAATGGCCATGCTGGTTTGGAATGCTGGGAATCATCCCCTGGAGGTTGGAGAAAGTGGGACCAGCCCATTCCAGCAGCCAAATATATTTGTGATACAGTCATGCAAGCCACATAGCATGGTACCAGAAGAAATCCCTGTTGCTATGTAGAGTTACCAGTCTGTGCAGAGATGAGTGGGGGATAGTATTTATTTGCAAGCACCTACTGATTTCTGCAGGTCAAGCTAAAGTTAAGGCGCAGGCAGCACTGTGGTGGTACATGTAAAAGGGCAGGTGTTCATCATGACAGCCCCCCGCCCCCGGCATGCCTCCTAGAAGAATCCCAAAAGGCAGGCAGCTATGTTGATCCATATCAACAATCCAGTCCTAGCAGTTTTCATCTCCAGTCAGAGCAGGGAATAGCTCTTAAGAACAAGCCTTTCAAGACCAAGCCACCCCAAAATCCTTTGCATAACAAGAGGGGGCAATATATTGTTGCAGGGAAAATTTATTTCCTTCCAGCTAGTAGTGTGAGGATTGCAGCTAAGCTCAGAGGGAAAAGTGGGGGCTGGGTGGGTTGGCAGAGAATGTCAGAATCTCTGCTAATCAAAAAGTCCACTACACCAGCTGGCTATAGGTGCACCACAGTTCAGGACAGTAAAATATACCTATGGGCTTCTCCCCCACTGTTTGCATTAATTTATTTGAAATATTTCTGTACCGCTTTTTGGTCCAAAGACCCCCAGGCAGATCACAACTTCAGTTAAAACAATCTATAAAACACACACACACACACACACACACACACACACATATATACAGAGAGAGAGAGAGAGAGAGAAAGATTAAATTAAAACAGAAAGGTAAGACCGGAGACAAAGTACAACCAGGGAGTGGGGGAAGAGTCTAACTGAAGGCACAACAGAACAAAAAGGTCTGAACAGCCCATATAAATGCCGATAATAAGGAGGCCAATTAGGTCTCTAGTGGGAGGCAGTTCTACAACCAAGACACCACTGCAGAGAAGGCCTTGTCCAGGTATCCAGTGGAAACAGGATGCAGAGAAAAGTCTCCAGTGACAAGCAGTGGGCAGGGAAGTTCATGTGGGAGGAAATGGACCTTCAAGTCTCCTGTTCTCCAACCATTTAAGGTTTTATGGCAGGGATGGACAACTTGTGTCCCTCCAAATGTGTTGGCTTACAACTCATACTTCACCATTGGCTATACTGGCTAGGACTGATGGGAGATGCAGGCCAAAACATCTGGAGGGCCATAAGCTGCCTACCCCTGCTTTACAGGTAATGAGCAGTGGCAGCTTGAACTGTACCTGGAAATGTACTGGTAACCACTGCATATGCTCCAACTACAACTCCAATGGCTGCATTTTGCACCAGTTATTCATGTCATGGTGACTTCTAGGCTGGATTACTGCACTGCACTTAATGTGAGCCTGCCCTTGAAGACTGTTTGGAAACTGCAGCTAGTCCAGAATACTGAGGCTAGTCTGCTAAAGGGAACCACATGATGACGAGATCACAACTCACCACTATGGAAAGAACTCCAAAGGCTCCTGGGTATGTTTTTCCAAGCTCAAATAAAAGTGTTGGTTTGGGCCTTTAAAACCCTATATGCAGGGCCAAAAGGGTGGGTTGAATCCCCCTGCCTCAGGCAGCGGAGTGGGAGGAGCAGCAAATTGCACATTCTACCCCCTCCGCACCCGGAGGGCCTGCCTCCTCCTCCAGCTGGTTCTCCAGAGAGTTAAACTGGCTGTTTTCCTGCAGGAAAACATTTACTGCAGCAGGAGAACAGGGACAGCAGGACTTTGTTTTTTTGTTACATTTATATACCGCCTTTTTTCCTCCTTAAGGAACCCAAGGCGGCGTACATAGTCCTCTCCATTTTATCCTCACAACAAGAACCCTGTGAGGTGGGTTGGGCTGAGAGTCTGTGACGGGCTCAAAGTCACCGAGTGAGCTTCCATGGTCGAGTGGGGACTAGAACCCAGATCTCCCGGCTCCCAGTCCAACACTCTAGCCACTACACCACACTGGCTCTCTTTCTGGAGCAGGCACCTATTTGGCAACACTAGTTGGTGCTTCGAAGAGTCACACCAGTCCTGCTCTCCTGCTGTGGGAAACGCCACAACAAGAGAGCGGCTGGCGGGGCTCTCCAGAGCAGCTGCCCTCTGCCTGTTTGGCTCTGAGTAAAACAGAGGATGGGCGGCTGCTCTCAGCCACTCGCTCTCCGGCTTGCACTGAGAATCCTGTACAGGAGATCTCCCGGGACACCACTCCCATGCCTGGCTCTGAGGAAGGACCTCCTCAGAGCCAGGCATTTCAATTGGATCTCCAGAGAGCCCACCTGCCCTCTGGCTTGCACCGGGAGGATCCTCAGTGCGAGCCAGAGGGCAGGCAGTGGTAAGTGATGTGGCGGCAGCAGCAGAAACAGCAAAGAGATGGGGGGTGCAACCCAGCAGTGGGGCATGGAGACAGGAGAGCTTGCATGGGGGCTGCTTACATGCCCTAGGACCCAGATATTTCTCAGACCTCCTTCTCCCATATCAGCCCATCCATCCACTGGGCTCATGAAATTATATCCAATGGTAGTCTAACAAGTCCCATTAATTCCAGTGGGTCTACTCTAGTTAGGATTGACATTGGATACAACCCATCATTTGAGGCCTAAGTATAGCTGGTGTTTATTGGAGAAAGAAGAGACACTTTTCAGCGGTGGCTCCTTATCTCTGGAATGCCTTCCCCACGGAAGTCCGCCTGGCATCTACATTATGTAATTACTATCATTTAGGTGACAGACCAAAATCTACTTTTCCTGGGCTTTTAAGAACTGTTCATAATGTTAAGTACTCGGGAGGGGTAATCCTATGGCCCCTAGACAGCATCTGAGGGACCATAGGATAGTTTGGATTTCCCGATCCAAGGTCGGAGACAGCGCTCCAAACTCGGAGGGGGGAATCGGAGATCTGACACCCCCCCTTGCAGCTGGGATGGAAAGAACTGTGCCAGTTGGCCTTTGAGGTCAGGAACTCTACCTTGGAGAAGGGGCAAAGGGGGTGTTTCGGTGGGCGAGACCAGGGAGGCCAGGATATGAGCTGTCCTGAACCTCTGCCAGGCTCCTTCCCTCCCCCTCTGAAACACCTTTGTAAGATGGGCAAAAACCTCATCTAGTGAAAAATGCAGGGCAGGAGGACGAGGAGATGAAGATCGACTCCTCCGCTCCTCCCACCCTGTGTAGGATGATCATAAGGCTCTGAGTTCAGGGGTTTACGATCATTGGGGCACAACCCATAGGATTGCACTCTACTTTTCAGGCAGTTTTTATAGTCATTTCAATGGACTGTTGCTGTTTTAACTGTTTTTGTTTTGTATATTGTCTTTTTTTCACAATTATAGATAATACAGATACATAAATGTTGAAGGTTCTGAACACTCTTTTAGGGCAGCCCCATGTAGAGCTCATTGCAGTAGATGTGACCATGGCATGTGAAATAGTGGCATTATATGTGAGCATTGGAGATGCAATTGTGCTCTTGTGCGACTCCCATTCATTTCAATTTTCCATGTTAATTAGTGAGGTATGTGAATATACGGTTTGGATTTTCCATTTCAAGCAGCAAAATATCTGGAAGCAGCTCTGCCTGGATGTAGCTCCTCATGCTAGCCTCAACCCAGTGAAACATTAATGGGCAACATTGATTTGAGGAAGCTGCCTCATACTGAGTTGCAGAGCCCAGCCCTACCATTAAGCAGAGTGAGGCAGCTGTTTCAGGCAGCTGATTTTGGGTGTCATGAAAGGGCAGCAAATTGCTAGTTATTTCATTTATTGTTGTTGTTGCATTTTTACTGCCAGGGAGAGGCACTTGTGGGATTTTCTGCCTCAGGCATCACAACAATTGGGTCCACCTTGGGTACTAAGCATCTTGACGGGGTGTGCGTGTGTGCGTGATTGGCTGTTCTACCTCAGGCAGCAAAATGTCTTGGTCCAGCCCTTGGATCCAGCCCCCAAATGCCTCGGTCCAGGACTGCATACTCAACTGGCCACAACTTTCCAAGGCCTCAATCAGGTGTATGTCCCAGCTAGTGGAGGCAGGTGGCTCTGATTTTGATGGGGCTGTGAATCCATTCTGGGTTTCAGTCAGAACCAGCCAGGACTCTAAGGGAGCTGTCCAAAGTGCTGAGCCCTATCCCCAAGATGGGTTTAGTGCCTTGGATCACTTCTTTAGAGTTCTGACTGGTTCTGACTGAAACCCAGAGAGGATTCACAGCCCCACCAAAATCGGAGCCACCAGCCTCCACGGTTCTCAGCCCTGATCCTTCTCATCGGCAATACTAGGGTTCGAACACATACCACTACACGTGGCCCCCTTTCCCCGGAACCCCTCTAAGCTCTCGCCAAGTGCCTTTGGGCGCTCTAGCTGTCACACCTGCTGGAGAGAAGGTCTTGCCTCCTCCTTAGTAATAGTCCCGAGAGTTCTCAGCAGAGCAGGGACCGGGGTGGGTGGGAGTCTTGAGACTGGATCCAACCCCTCAGCCAAGCCCAGCAGAGGCTGGTTCCCTCCCTCCCTGCTCGCTGACGCCGAAGGTAATCGCTTCCCACAAATTAGCTGGGCCCAGGTTTTTATATCATGCTTATTACTTTTTACCCCCTGCCTGCTGCTGGCGTTGGAGTGTCGTCAGCACTGCCCCTTTTAATTCCTGCTTTCGTACCTGCCCGGCCTCCAAATCCTCCAGCTGTGAATGGGCTGTTTGTTCCTCCTTCCCCACCGGGAGGGCAATTTGTGTGGCTGGAGAGGAGGGGAGAGCAGGCAGAGAGATCTGAACGATGCCTGTCCACACCTTCCCTCCCGAGCCATCCTGGACAGCGCTGCTATTAACTCCGCTGTCACTGAAAGGAAAGGGCAACCCGGACCAATTCCCCCAGCTCCCACTTTGGGTTAGCGAATCCTTTTTTGCGGACTGGCCACGCTTCCGTGTCTTTCCTGGCACACGGAACCTGGCAGGCCCTTCCACAGCACCAACTTTTATCTCCAGGGCAGGAAAAAATGGCACCTGTTTATTTTGGTGTGGTGCTGCTGCTGCTGCTGCTGCTGCTGCTGAAGGCACAAGAGAAAGCCAAAAAGTGGATAACTCTAGACTCCCACATTTCAGGGTGACCAGATGTTTAAAAAGGGAGACAGGGCTTCTTTAATCGTTGTGTGGAAGGGGGGATTTCAGCTTTTCTCAATCCTGTCTGACAATAACTTAACTCTTCTGTAAGACTATTAAAGATAAACATAATATAAACATATTAAAGATAAATTTTGTATTAAAAAGCCCTCCCCAACATGGTACCTCCAGATGTTTTGAACTAGAACCAGATGTTTTGAACTAGATTGTCACAGCTATTTCTGGTCCTGGTGGCCAGTGAGGAATGGTGTTGCACAGTGGCTAAAAGACTGAGCTGTAAATCAGCAAGTTCTGCTTTGAATCTTGCCTGAATCTCTAGGTGGCCTTAGGCAAGCTGCCTTCTCAGCCTCAGTCCCTCACCTGCAATATGACTTACCTTACAGCGTTGTTGTAAGAATTACAATAATGCACGTGAAGCACTTTCAACATTTGAAAGCACTATACAAATTATTATTAATAGTAGTTGTAGTAGTAGGGATGCCAGCTTCCTTATCTTCCAAAATCAAATAAAATTTTGCTCCTCAACTCTCTTAGATGGGAAATTATGTACTGGCTGGATTCAGAAAACATGATCACCCACACTCAAGGGCTGAATATGGTTTGAGTGTGGGTTGTTGTTGAACTCTGGGGTTGTTGAAGCATGGGTTATCGTGTTGCCTGAACCCAGCTGCAATAACAAACCATGGTTTGTTAACCACAAACAACCCATGAAGAGAACCCATGGTTTGTTGTTGGGTTGTGAACTGTGGCTTGTTCATGGTTTGTTTTTCGTGGCTGGGTTCAGACAACATGATAACCCATGTTTCTACAACAACCCACTGTTCAATGACAACCCACACTCAACTCTTGAGTTTGGGTTATCATGTTGTGTGAATCCATCACTCTGTCCAATCTGAAGTATTCACTTTCTAGTCCCTCTCCATATCTGAGATAACTGGAGCAAAAAATCCATCCCTACCCCAACCACCTGGTTGAGCTTCCACTTCTCTTTCTCTTTGAAATGAATTGTATACCTTGTCATTTTGACCTCCAGCCTGCAGTCAATCTGTTTACAGCCCAATCTTATGAGTAAGTTCAGTGTACATAGGAATGCAGCCTTAGGGCTGGTTCCAGACGAGTATCCACGACCGATCACTTCTTGCAGTGTCCCAGCAGAGTCCCACAGTGCCTTTAAGTAACAAATTAATTGCAGCATGACTCCCCCCCCCCCGCAGGGAATTATCTACTCCCTCAGATGCATCTAACAAAGTGGGCTGTGCAGTCCACAAAAGCTTATAATTAATTTGTTCATCTTGAAGGTGCCTCGGCCCTAATGTATGCAGTTTACTTCCCACAGATTTCAGTGGGTCTTACTGCTAAGGAGTATACAGAGGATTGCAGCTGTACAGCCCGATCCTATGCAGAGTTAGTTGCACTGCAGCATGCAGGCACCTAAATCCATTTACTGGGGAGTTAATAATCTCCTACTGCAGGGATGGACAGAAGGTA
This sequence comes from Heloderma suspectum, assembly GCF_057233095.1. Classification (NCBI taxonomy): domain Eukaryota; kingdom Metazoa; phylum Chordata; class Lepidosauria; order Squamata; family Helodermatidae; genus Heloderma; species Heloderma suspectum. The sequence goes on along the minus strand of NC_139459.1, from coordinate 166,402,712 downwards.
CATAAATCTGCTGGTAGATCTGTGGTTTGCAGTAGCTCTCCAAGGCTGTCTAAGGCCCCATACATTAATGAGAGCAGCTAAAATTGAAAGCAAAAAGTATCTCTGGCAGGGCTAGCCTTGTGCTAATTGATTCTCTCTCAGCCCCAGCACTCCTCATCTTTAAAATAGGGATATCAGTTGGGTACTTTTGTTCAGCTTCACTAGCCAGTTTTAGAGCATTGTGGTAGAATCCCTGATCTCTGGTAACTCGCATGTAGATCTGTATATATATTGATAATTGACTCCACCCTCTGAGCCGCCATTTTGTGTCTAGCTCTGGTTGGTAGACCTCAGCATTCTAGTAAAAAAAAAAAAAGCAGGGGGAGCTCTGGAAGTTTTAGCCTACAGCTCCCATCATCTCTCACATTGGCTATGCTGGCTAGGGCTGCTGGGAGTTGTAGGCCAAAACATCTGGAGGGCCCCAATTGCCCACCCACCCTTGCCCTAGGAGTGTGGCTGGCTGCTATGTTTGTCACCTTACAGCCTGATCTTAGCCTTGTGGATGCAGAAGTGAAGTGCCCCTGGCTTCAATGCAACCTACTTCCAAAGGTTTATAGTTAAAATATAAACGGTTGTTAGGTCACCAGTTCCTAACATACAATAGTTCTCTGTAGGGACCTGTATCAGTCCACCTTGTTGCTCACTTTGATCCCTTCCTGCTGATGCATTGCATAATTTGTATTACTTCTTGTATCAAATTTGATTTTCCATGCCTCTGGCACGCTGACAACTTTTAAAAATGAAGGGTGACCTCTTCTGTAGTTTGGTGTCAAGCTTTAAAATTAATGATTATTAATATGATTAAATTCCCATTAACATTTCATCTCCTGTAGGAGGAACTAGCAAAAGTAATTTTTCTTTTTGCTATCCCCCCCTTGAAGTGGAAATACCTTGAGGGAACAAAAGTGAGCTATAAATGTCTAATTAAATAAACAAATGATTCTTACAGGATTGGAATGGAAAAAGAAAGAGGGCACAGAAAGATTTGATCTACTGATGTTGGTTTTCACAGAATTGCAGTGACTCAATGCACTGAAGCAAAGATCTACACCATAAAGTTGTAATTTGGGAGGGACGTATCTGTCAAGTTCAGGCTCATGAAGCTCCTTCCATTCTGGTTCCACACAAGCTTTCCACTCCCCCCCCCCCCGAAATATGTATGTATTGTGTGCACATTTTTCTCTTTTGTATTTTTAAATATATATTTTTATTGTATTTTCAAGACAACAATATAACAAACAACAATGTACACATTTTTCGGTATGCTTTTCAAATGTATGCATGTTGGCATGCATGTACCCATTGAGTAAAGTAGGGGAGGGGGACCTCTGCTCCCCACCTGGCTTGCAGAGGCTTTGGCTCCCTGCTGAAGCCCCACCACAGGAATCTACCTGGGACTTGGGAAGGGGGTGAGAATCCCCTTGTTATCTCCAAATACTGATCACAGATAACTGGGAGATTCTCCCCGCCCTTCTCAAGCCTCCTGGAGGCTTGGGAGGCGTCAATGATTGGAGATAACATGACACATTATGACATGCTATTATGTTAACTGGGTGGATGAGTGACATGCTAAATCCTTCACCTGGGCCACGCCTTCCCCCATGGGGGAAACTCCAGCTGGTGCTTTCATGTGGAAGCAATGACATCAGGGGGCATGGCCAAGCCCCATTATGTCATCTGGCCCATGGAAGGCTGTACAGACCCCTCCCAAGGCTGTCTGCCCCACTGTCAGAGAGCTCTTACCATCAGGAAGCTTCTGCTAACGTTTAGCTGAAATCTGCTTCTCTGCAGTTTCCAGCCACTGGTTCTAGTCTTGTCCTCTGCAGCAACAGAGAACAAGTCTGCTCCATCTGAAATATATTTAAGTCTTCCTTACTCTCCAGCAGGATGATACAGGTAATCAAGTTACCCAGGGCAGGAAAGCTCTCTCTCTGTGTGTGTGTGTGTGTGTGTGTGTGTGTGAGAGAGAGAGAGAGAGAGAGAGGCATGTGTTAAGTAGTATGTGAATGGTGTCTCGAGTTGTGCATATGTGGAATGAACACAGAAAGCGCGTTAACTAAAACTCATCTGCAAATGTTTCACACAAGTCTTCTACTTGTATATTTGACAGGCCAAAATCCTGCATTTTTCCCGGCCGTTAGACAAACTCCACTAGAAGGTTCTAGCCACCTTTTGATTAGAGTAGCGACAGGCAACTTGGTACCTTCCAGATGTTTTGGACTACAGATTCCATAAGCCCCAGCCAGCATGACTAATGGTCAGGGATTATGTGACTTGGTGTTCCAAACATCTGGAGTGTACCAGGTTGTCTACTCCTGGATTTCAGTCTGATATGTGCCCCTCTGGACTTTTAGGTTCTGGTTGGCACTCCTGCTGCCCCCAAAGAGGCATGAGAGCCTCCCTTGGCTTGCATCTGGGCACCCAGACACTGAGCCCGTTCATTCCAAGCTGTAATGCATCCTGCCTTCCTTTGAACATCTTTGCCACTGTTGTGCTCCTGTTCATTTCAATGAGGTCATGCAGGAGAGAACATCCCAGGTTTACAAATGTCCCCCCTGTTTACAAATATAAGAGGAGGGAATGCCATTTGAATTTTCTGCTGCAGGCACCAGTATTTCTTGGTCTGGTCCTGAGCAGCACAATCTCCTTGCACATGCTCTGTGTGTGTGTGTTGATTAGGAATACAATGGATTCCTAAGGGGCTGCACTCCTTCCAATTTAGGGCAAAGGGACATTTCCTCTGTGCCAACATGACCCCACTCTGAAAGCACACGCTGGGCCAGGCCTTGCTTCCTCTGGGTATAAGAAGCTTACAGGAATTCCTATGCTGAGGTCAAAGAATGCAACAAGGGGGGGAGGGCAGCCACCCTAAATCCCAGATTGCTTTACAGAGTGGTTATTAATCCCCAGTCCAAACTCTGTCCCCCGTATTTACTCAGGCAGCACCATGATGAGGCCAAAGAACATCAAGAGCTCACTCACGTGGTCAACTTCTCCTGTGTTACAGGCCCTCCCGTGCAAACAAGGCCCTTCTCCTGTTGCTTCTATAGGCAAGACAGAACAGTCTACTCACAAGAGAATAAAGGGACAGAAGTCATGTGTAACATGCAGAAAGCAGAGGGTGGCGGGGAGGAATATTTCCATCTCCCAGGACATTCTGCCTCAGACTTAGAGTCACCATACTCTGCTGCCATTCCCCCACCCCCAACCGAAGAGGTCTAGTTTACAGCTACTAAATTGGAATATATTAACATGTTTAATACTGTGGAATTTGGTCTTAACAGTTCCTGGGAATGGCTTAGTTACTGCAGAATCTTGTTTGGGAGTTTTGTTTGGGCTAAATCCAACATCACGCAAGCAGATTTTCACTCACAGAGCAGGGGTTTCCCTTCTCCCTCCTCCCCACTGCAGCCCCACACCCTATCCTAAACCTGCTTGGAAGGTCCCACAACCTCCAGCAGATTTGGGGGCACACCAGGGACTACAAGAAGAGAAGGAACTTGATCCATCAGCAGTGTCTGTTTCAATGACAGAAAGACACTGCTGGATACAACCCAGCATTGCCCATAATGTCATACCCACCCCAATTGAAACTTTGATTGGATTCCACATTCATTTGTGCTCTGCATAGTACTGTGACACACCTACCACGTCTGATCTTGGATTCCTGCATAAACACCTTCTTAAGCAATTGTATACAGCACCAAAGTCATGTACAGCATGTAACTGGAAGTCTCCAAAGCAGCCAACTAAAAAGCGGCGCGTTGATCAAATGTGGGAGACTATGACTATGTATAAACTTACTCAGCACATGGAGCAAGCCAGGAACTCTAAGAAAGATATTATAGCACCATGTTTTCCATTTATGCCCTATGCTGAAGCTCTTCAAACTTTTGATCAAATTCCAACCAAGTACAGTTGCCCATATTTTTTCTAATACACGCGTACACACAATATAACATACATTCACACACACTCCTTTTATATGTTGTTTAAATTGTATTTTTACTCTTTCATTGAGCTCCTACTTAGGCCATTTTACTGTAGATGTTCCCTAAGCATATCAGTTATAGACTAAGAATTATAATTAGTGAATTCCTTTGTTTATGTAGTGATCTTGATTTATTATGTATGTTCTTTTTCTTCTTTTTGTTGCCTTTATTTTGTTAACTTTATTTCAAAATAAAATAAAGTGTATGGAAAAAAAGAAGAATTCATTTACAGGTTCAGTTCTATTGTCAGAGGCTTAAATTGGGACAAATGACTTTTATCACACTGTATATGTTAATTGGCTAATGTAGTGCCAAGATGTTTGTGTTATCAGCAACAACTGCATTGTGAATGACTGCGGTGACTGTCACTATGGTACTTTCTGCAGTGAATTTCCTTCTGATTTCAATTATTACAACCCTCTCTCTCTCCCTGCCCCCTAGCCCAATATGTACTATAAAAAAACACACCCTAAAACTCTCCATGCATTAGATGAAATGGATGAAAGGTTATGCCAGAATAAGGGTGCAGTCCTATTGACTGTGCCTTCAATGATCGGAAACCCCTGAACTCAGAGGCTTCCGATCATCCAGTGCAGGGTGGGAGGAGCGATGGAGGTGATCTTTGCCTCTCCATCTGCCCACCCTGCATTTTTCGTTAGATGGGCTTTTTTGCCCAACTAATTGTGGTGCTGGGGGGCGGGGAAGGAGGCTGGAGAGGCCACAGGATAGCTCACATCCTGGCCTCTCCTGTCTCCTCCTTTCCCTGCCCACCAAAATGCCCCCTTCTCCCCCTCTCTGAGATCACGTCTCCGACCTCAGAGGGCAGCCCACGCAGTTCTTTCTGCGCCAACTGCAGGGGGTTGGATCACCAACTCCCTCTTCCAAGGATGGAGCGCTGTCTCCGACCTTGGAGGGGGGAATCCCCAGTATCCTATGGCCCCTCAGACAACGTCTAGGGGCCAAAGGAGGGCTCCATAAATCCCCAAGTATTTAAGGTGCCACAAGACTCTTCATTGTTTTTACACACCTACTGACTCAGGGGACAAAGTAGACTGTGGTTCAGACAAGTCTGTGTCACAATAAATCTGTTGGTCTTTAAGGTGCTGCCTTGTTATCTCCGCAACAACCCTTTGCTTTTTATTTCCCTTCTGCCAGTAGACCATCCGCGGCGATGTAGAGTACATTTTTCTTCCACTAGAGGGAGAAATTCCATGAGAAAACAGCATTAGCAGGTGTCAAGTTAGTAGTTAGAGAAAAACAGTCAGAAAGACAACTTGAGAGGTTATTGGCAAAGGGAAAAATTGACTTATAAATCTTGGATTTTATTCTCAGTGCTGGAAGCAGTATGGGATCTAGCATTCAGGCCCTGGTTGTTATGAGGATTTCCGTTGTTCCCACTTTACAGCCTGATCCTATGCATGTTTACTCTGAAGTAAGTGTCCTGGTTCCAGGGCCAGCACCAGATTCCAATACTGCCCTCCACCAAGGCTCACAGACAAGCCATAGTTTGTTAACCATGGGTAGTTTGATCGTGCGAACTGGGTCAGTTTCACTTAGTTCAGTGAAATTTATTCTTAAAACAGCAATCACAGAATGAGAGTTAGACAATGGCTTAGATCTGTCAGCCCCAACCTGCTGCCCTCCAAAGGACTTCAATTCCTCTCATCCACAGCCAGCGTGGCTAATTGCCATAAATGCTGGGAGTTGCAGTCCAAACATCTAGAGGGCACCAAGTTGAGAAGGATTACTTAAGTGTGTCTAATGGAAGTCCACACAGACTTTGTGACGACTTCACTATCATTACTCAGTAGTGAGAGAAGTGCACTCTGCATTTGCCTGAGGGCATTTTCACCTATTTTTCATGAACTCCAGCACTGAGGCCTGGCACTGAAAAGAGCTGTCAGGGCTCAGCCCTGGAACAAATTAAGCCCCACGCTCAGCCTCTCCACTAGGGTTGCCAAATGACCACACAAAAACAGCCTGCCCTGCTCCACTGCCCTTAAAGCTGCTTGATGTGCAGTGATCAGCAGGTGAAGCTTTTCAAAGCATGGAGGTAAACATTATTGCCTGCTAATCTCTGCACATTCAAGCAGCTTTTAAAGGCCTAGCTGCAGGACCTGATTGAAAAGTTGGCAACCTTAGGCCCCTCACCTTTTGCGGAAAGCTTCTTCTTCTTCAATTGACTGAAAACTTTTCACTGCAATGCCCTTCCCTCCTGTTATTGGCTCTGTTCCTATCCTGTGCCCTTAACAGCATCCTGACACTAGGGATGCCAGCTTTTCAACCCATCTCCACAGCAGTGTCTTTAGTCGATGCTTGATGTGCAGACATTAGCAGGAGATAATGCTCAGTTCCATGCTGTGAAAAGCTTAACTTGCTGATTTCTGCTTATCTGAACTGCTGTAAAAGGCATAAGAGGAGACCAGGATAGGTTTTGTTGTTTTTTTTTTGGTGTCTAAGTGGCTGAATCCTCTTGCCAAGTATGACTGTTAAAAGGCAAACATTCAGGAGGTGAAGATTTTCCATCTCTGCATTTTTATAGGTGGAAATCCTTGCTGCCTCTTACACCTAGAACTCCACCTCAGAACACCTGCCTGACCCTGCATCTCTCTCTCTTCTCCTTTAAAACCTCCCCCCCTTTGGGTGGTGCTGGGGGGTGACTTCTTAGTCCTCGTCCCTCTTGCAGCTTCCCCAACCTGATGGCGTCCAGATGCCCGTGGACCCCGACTCCCATCAGCCCCAGCCAGCATGGCCAATGGTCAGGAATTATGGGAGTCGCAGCTCAAGACATCTGGAAGGTTGGGGAAAGGAGACCCTGTTGAAACCACGCCTAAACTACCTGAGCTGAACTTATACTCTTCCCCTGTGTACCTGGAGACCAACTTCCTTCCTTCCCTTTGTAGCCTTCCCCTGCGCGGAATTTTCGCTTGTAAGCTCCTCGGGGCAGGTCCCAGGTCCGCCCCGCCCCGCCTTTGTCTGTTACTGTTTTGTAAAGCCATGGAACACGATACATTCCGCGACGCAGAAAGGAAGGGACCTTGACGCAGGACGCGCAGGGAAGAGCGGATGAGGCTTCGACTGGGAGAAGCCAGCGAGGGAACTCGGGGGACCCCCCACCCCACCCCGGGTTCGCGTCGTCACCGCGCCCGTCCCCTCCCGCTTCCAGCCGCCGCCAGGTATGCGGGAGGCGGCGCTTCACCTGGCTCAGGTGCGGGGGAGGGCAGCACCTGTGGCGGCGCGGGTCACGTGCCCGGGAGGCGGCGCCGTCGCTGTCGTCGCCGGGGCACGGCGCGCTCCGCCGGAACACGCTCCGGGACCGCGAAGGGGCCGGCCGCGCCGCCGCAGGTGAGTGGCGGAGGGCAGAGCGAGGGGCGCCTGCCCGGGGCCGGCCCGGCCCGGCCGCCCGCAGCGAGGGCGGCGCGGTCGCGCCGGGGCACCTGTCGGACGGGGCGGAGGAAGGGGAGCGGGGCGCTCCTGCGCCGGGCGGGGGCTGGTTTCCCTCGGTGCTCCGCCCGGGCACGGGCGCGGCGCGGCGCGGCCAGAGGGCAGCTCCGCGCCCCTCCGCCCGCTCGCCCGTCCCTCCCCTCGGGGCCGTGCGGCTCCCTCCGCCCCGCCGGGACCTCCCCCGCAGGGGCGAAGGGAAGGGCCGCGAGGGGGCTCCGGGAGCTCGCCAGCTTCCTCGGAGAGCCGAGGCGAGCAGCAGGTGGCAGAAGCCCGACGCGGCCTCGAGCGGGGAGGGCTCCCCCGGGACCTTGCTGGCGGGGGGGGGGTCCGCTTCTTCCGCGCCTCCCCCCTCCGCGCTCTCGAGGAAGCCACGGCGGAGGGCCCGTGCTGGGCCCAGGCGACGCCTTCTCGCCGCCGCTGCTCTCCTCGTGGCGACTTCAGCGGGCTTGCGTGCTTCTGCATCGCCTGGGTTAAGCGCTGAGCCGCCTGCCCGGCGTTCTTGCTCTCCAGGCCAGGCAGAAGTGGGGAGGGGTGGGCGGCTTCTTGTCTCCCCTTTCCTGCCCCAGATTGAGAACTTCGGAACTTGCCTCCAAGGGTGGGACCCTGCCGCCCTCCAGCTGTCTTCTTGCTGCTGGGGCTGGGGGCGCGACTCTTCAGGCATGATGCCGTCTCGCTGAAAAACAAAAGACCCTCCCCCAAATTAGACGTGCCGTGGCCCGCCAGTGTGTTTTAAATGGATGCAGGGTGTGCGTATGGGATCCCTTAACAGCTGAAGGCATAACTGCTCTTGCGTTGAGCAACTGTGAGTATGCGCATTCCTTTAAGGGCAGCAGGAGTGCCTTTCCTGGTGAGACCAAGGTCCGCCTGAGCCCAGCAGTCTTGTAAGCAGCCCAGCAACCACCAGGCAGGAGGTAGCTTACCAGGAACTGGCTAGTGGACTGCGGTTTACTTTCTGTCCACTCTGATTTAGGGTGACCAAGTGAGGAACATTGGAAGCTGCCTTGGAATTGCAGACTGATGACATCTGCGGGGCTCCCAAATTCCCATAGGAACATCAGAAGCTGCCTTATACTGAGTCAGACACTTGGTCCACCTAGCCCAGTACTGTTGACACTGACTGGCAGCCAGGGCTCTCCAGAGTTTCAGGCAGGAGTTTCCAGCTCTACCTGGAGATGTTGGGGATCAAACCTGGGACCTTTTACATGCAGAGGAGGGGCTTGACCACTGAGCTACAGCCCTTCCCCCTGAGTGCAAAGGAGGGCAAGACTCTTTGTGCAAAATAAAAAAAGCCACCACAATTGTTTGGAAGGAGAAATTTGAGTAGGTACAGTTTCTTTACAGTTGCTCAAAGCAACTGTAAACCTGAAAACCTGGCTTTCTTGTTTCTGGAGAGCTGATAGCATGGTGCCCTCCAGATGTTTAGACTATAGCTCCCATCAGTTTGAGCCACCATAGCCAATGGTCAGGGCTTATGGAAGATGAAGTCCAAAACATCTGGAGGGTACTGGCTTGCATATCCCAGCCCTACCCCATAGTGAAATCTGGTTAGAAATCCACAGCTAACATTGCTAAATGGCCAATTTAAAGCCAAAATCCAGTGTCATAACTTTATTATGCAAACTCAAAAATCACCCCCCAAATGTGCAAGCTTTTGAGATTTCCAGATTTCTTCATCAGGCAAGATGTTACAAAAAGCAAATGGGCGGGCGGGCGGGCGGGGGCGGGAAGGCTGACTGGATGTTGAAGTTAAGATGAATGCATAATCATTGTCTTAAGATGATATGCTTTTTGTAACATCTTGCCTGATAAAGAAATCTGGAGAAGTTGAAAGCTTGCACATATTTTGTGTTTTTTGACTTAGCCTAATAAAGGTATTGCACTATATGGATTTTGGATTTTTTCTTATGACCAGTGTGGTTGCCTTTGTGTTTTAAAGCCACAGAAACCCTGGCCTGGCCTGCTTTTCCGTGAACAGCACCTTGGAATGGAGCAATCCTACATGTAAAACCTTTCAGTCCATGGAGAGATGACTTGCTAAGGTCACTTGCTAAGGATGACTTGCTAAAGGCACTGGAACAGAAATTTGGTGGGGTTTTAAAAATTATTATTACAGCTGGCAACCCTATGAATGATGCAAATTTATATTCTGGGTTCAGCCTTGGCTTGGATTCACTGGCTAGAGTCAGGCTGGCTTGCCAAGATTTGAAGGCATTGTGTGGGTGATGTGCTAAGTTCTGTTGTGCTTATGGGTAGGGCCTTCATTTGACTTGACTAGGCTTGTGGCTTGTCCTGCAAATGCAAGAACAGGAGGAAATGGAACGTGTGTGTATATAACACACATTGTAATGTTTGTAGGTAAAAGGAGGGAATCCTTGCTCTGTGCCTCTGTGTGCAAGTGTATCTTCTGCTTGTTGGGAGCTGCTTGGTGACTCATGTGCCCAGCCTGAGATCTGGGGTGGCCAATTTTTTTTCCTGGCAGGGCTCCTGTGCCATTAACCACCAGATCTTCCTATGTATGTTTGGAAATCGTGACCTGCAGAATTTCTGTTTGTGCTGCTGATGTTAAAAGCACAGGAGCCATGTTAAGGGGGGAAAGTGGCAGCCCTAGAGTTCATAAGGTTTATTTTCTCACATGATTTAAAACACACCCAGTTTCATGCCTTGGATTGGCACCAATGGGTATGTTGTACAAATATGCCCCTGAAATAATAGGTTTCAGATTCTCAGAAGTTGCTATCTATTAGAGAAGGCAGAGATTAGGTGCATGCTTCAGTATTGGCTTTAGTTCAAATTGCTAGGTACTTTCTAGTTACTGGCTCATGCACTGGGAAAGCAAGCCTCTAGCTATTAAAAGAGATACACTTGGTGACTGCTGTTTGTAGGCAATTAGACTTTAGCTACTCCAGGACTATTGCATGCTGTGTTTTGTTTTGGAAGGAAAAGTTCAAAGGTGGTATAGACTCACCCACCGGGGCTCCAGGGCAGGCCCAAGGCAGTTAGGGCTTACAGCAGAAAATTTAACTGGCAGCCCTCTTGCATTTACTGGCATGTGGCATAATCGGTCAGGACATTCACTGAGGTCCTGCCATAGCATAGCTCCCTTTCATATGAATGGAACTGTTTCTTTCCTCCTTTGTGGGTCACAAACTGCCACATCTGGTGGGTTATGATAAGGTCACCAATCTAGTAGAGAAGAGAATTCGAACCTACTTTGCAGAATTATCATAAGTTATTATCAAAATGATAATTGCTGGGCACCCCTTCAGGTATGTCTCGGTGGACCAGATACTTTGCCAAATAATGCTAAAGTGTTGGTACCTGGTGCGTCCTGACTTAACCTGGAACAATTTATCACCTAGTGGGGAGGGGAGGGGCAAGATCTGTGTGAGAGATTCACTCTCTCTTGTGGATTAAGAAGTATTTATTTTATTACATAGCTTATTTACTAACTAAAAAGCGTAATAGGATATCCATTCTGTAGGTTCTATTCATTTAGGGAGGAGTTAGCATTGACCTGCTTTAGGCAGCGATGTATATATGTGGAGAGGTGCATGCTCTACTAATGCTTGCTCAATCTCTTTGATTATTTTTGGGTTTGGTTGCTTTGCAATCTTGACTGTGGGGTCAGCATCTCTTCCTGTGGCCCAATCCCACACTGTGATTTCCTACTACAACATGCAATGAGATTGTCATGCTTGTGTTGAGTTAGTATCACCTCCCTTTTGACAGATGACTCATAGAAACTTGCCAGAGGTCATGGGAATGAGTCTGTCTCGAAGTTGTCTTTCTGACCTAGACTTTAGCTGCTAGATCATGATCCCGGAAGGAAGGAAGGAAGGAAAAAAGCACTTGAGTCAAGATGGGTTCACAGCTGCAGACTTTCTGTTATATAAAGCCGAGGGAAACTAGTTCCTCCTTGCCCAGCTTCAGCCTCAAGGAGCAAAATGTAATGTAAACGAGTGCCCTCATGTCAAGGAAGTGTGCGGAAGAGAGGACAAAGGGAAGTCCAACCTAACCAAATTAGTGGGAGTTTAGTGGATGGCACTTCAGTTTTCAAAAGGCTTTTTACAGCCTCCTCCCATCCCCCACCCCCACGGGCAAAGATTCCTGTTGTGTTTTTAATGGTGTTTTTAATGTGTTTGTTTGTATGTTATGTATTTAAATGAAGATTTTGTTTTTAATCTGGATTTTATTGTTAGCTGCTTTGAGCACTATCTTTTTGTGGAAAGATGGGATATAAATAAATAACTAAATAACAAACTTGGCTGTGGGGACAGGTTGGCCAAAGTTCCTAAAGCAGCAAGCTTAGACATGCTTACCTGGGGAGCGTAGGTCACATTGAACTCAGCCGGACTTTGCTTCCTCACAGACAAAGCTCCTGTCAATACTGTTCTTCCCCCCTGCCCCCACTGTTTCTCTTCAGAGGACATCACCCTTCTAGCTTGGGACACTGAAAACTTGAATTAATTTAAGGAATTCCTTACCACAGGTTGTGATTGTGGCCCTCCATATGTTCTTGGACTGTGCCATCACTGTGGTGATTGGCTGGCACTTTTGCATGGCCAGCTTCTGCCACAAAGTGGCACAGCTGGTTTCCACCAAGGCCAACCCTGGACACAGTAAATAATGGGTAGGGAGGGTCTGTGGATCAGTGGTAGAGTACCTGCTTTGCATTCAGAAGCTTCCGGGTTTGATCCCCAGCATCCCTAGGTAGAGCTGGAAAAACTCCTGCCTGAAACCCCGGAGAGCTGCTGCTGCCAGTCAGTGTCGACAATCCTGGGCTAGGTGGACCGGCGGTCTGACTCAGTGCAAGGCAGCTTCTGATGTTCCTAGGGAGCTTGGGGGCCCTGCAGATGTCACTGGACTGCAACTCCCATCAGAAAAAAATCCAAAATCCATATAGTGCAATACCTTTATTAGGCTTACTTGAAAATCACAAAATATGTGCAAGCTTTCGAGCCCTCCAGATCTTTTAACCAGGAAGATGTTACAAAAAGCATATCTTCAGACAATGATTATGCACTCACCCTGACTACAACATCCGGTCAGTCTTCCCCTGCCCATCCACGGATTTGCTTTTTGAGACATCTTGCCTGATTAAGAGATCTGGAGATCTCAAAAGCTTGCACATTTTGGGGGGAATTTTAAGTTTGCATAATAAAGTTATGACACTGGATTTTGGTTTTAAATTGGCCATCCAGCAATGGTAGTTGTGGGTTTCTAACAGCTTTCACCATGGGGTAGGGCAGGGATATGCAAGCCTCCAGATGTTTTGGATTCCAACTTCCATAAGCCCTAACCATAGGCTATGGTGGCTCAAGCTGATGGGAGCTATAGTCTAAAACATCTGGAGGGCACTATGTCATCAGCTCTCCCCCACGGGTAGGGGGAGCACATATAAACAAAGACAGGTTTTCAGTGCTTTGAGCAACTGTAAAGAAACTGCACCTACTCAAATTTCTCCTTCCACACAATTGTGGTGGCTTTTTTAGTACAGTCTTACCCTCCTTTGCACTCAGGGGGAAGGGCAGTAGCTCAGTGGTCAAGCCCCTCCTCTGCATGTAAAAGGTCCCAGGTTCGATCCCCAACATCTCCAGGTAGAGCTGGAAACTCCTGCCTGAAACTCTGGAGAGCCCTGGCTGCCAGTCAGTGTCAACAGTACTGGGCTAGGTGGACCAAGTGTCTGACTCGGCATAAGGCAGCTTCTGATGTTCGTATGGGAACTCGTGGGCGCTGCAGATGTCTTTGGGATGCAACTCCCATTGGTTCTACCCAGCATAGCCAGTGGTGAGGAATGATGGGAATCGCAGTCCAACAATGGCATTTAAACTTTTTGTATTATATTTTAATGTTTTAACTTCTGTAAACTGCCCAGAGAGCTTCAGTTATGGGGCGGTATAGAAATATAATAAATACTAACAACAACATCTGGAGGGCCGTATGTTCCCTATCCCTGGTTTAGAAGGCTTTAAAAAAAGAATTGGACAAATTAATCGAGGGACAGGTCTGTCACCACCAGCTGTTAGTAATTATGGTAAATCTAACCTCCATGTTTAGAGGCAGTATGCCTCTGAATACCAGACATTGGGTCCAAACTAGGGGAAATCATTGTCTTCATGCCCTGCTTGTGAGCCTTGCAGAGTCAGCTGCTGGTTGGCTGTTTGGTAGCAGAATGCTGGACTAGACTGGGTCCTTTCAGATGTTGTTGGACTACAACCCCCATCATCCCTGACCATTGGCCATGATGGATGGAGTCCAACTGCACCTGAAGGGCCACAGGTTGGGGAAAGCTGGAAGAGATGGATCTTTGTCTGACCCCACATGGCTGTTCCAGAGTTGTTAATGCCACGGCTTCCTTCTTCTCCAGAACGTTCTTTATTAATGGAAGAATAGATGCACTGTGGGCAAGAGGAAAATCTGTTTTGTAATTCTTGAATCTGTTTGTATCTTTCTTGAAATGTATGCAGTTGGATTATTTGAGAGGTCTGCATGATATTGAAGCCTGCTATGGTATAAGTGGACTGGTGCTCATATAGACTGGGAAGCAAAAGAGCAGGCATAAGTGGATAACTCTGTGCAATGCAGGGCAGGTAACGGAGAGTCTCACAGGGAACTTCTCCTTGGGTTTAGAAATAGTAATCTTTAACATTGGTCATACGTGATCTGGAGACAGGAATTGTGCCAAAGAATTCAGGATGCAAAAGTCCAAACTGTGATGCACTCCAGGAGGATCTCTCTAAACTGGGTGATTGTGGGCTACTTTATACATTCCGCACACTTAAGCGGTAATGTTTTTCTTGCTGTCTTCCACTTCATGCTGCAAGTAGGTAACTGAATATTTCAATCCTTTCCCAACAAAAGAGAAACAAAAACCCTGCATTTAGAAAGCTAGCACATTTCTCTTTAGCCATATTTCTGCGTGAAGGGAGGGTCCTGCCCCGCAAGGGGGAACATTCCAACATGCAATCCCCACCTGCAGCCCCAAATGGTACAGTTAATGTAATGTTACAAAGTACTGGAAAGGGAGTAAAAAAATAAAAAGCGCCTATGATGTATTGCAGGCGTAGGCAACCGGGTGCCCTCCAGATGTGTTGGACTATAGCTCCTATAATCCCTAACCATTGGCCATGCTGGCTGTGGCTAAAGGGAGCTGTGGTCCAAAACAGCAGGAGGGTGCCTCCTTATTTACCCTGATGTCTCAGATTAAGGGCCCGTCTAATCTAGCATTCCATGGCTTCGGCATCAGCCAACTTCCCCACCCCCATTGTTAACATTTAGCCTGATAAAAAGTTTTGGAGAACTCAAAAGCTTGCTCACTATTCTGTGACATGTTGGTCGGCCTAATAAAGGTTTTGCCCCCTGCTTTTATTGAAGAGTCTTGTATCCGGTCCGTCGCGTTCACTCCATCTCAAAGATCTAGCAGAGCTGGAGGGAAGGGCCAGTAAGGTGCTAATTAGCATCTTTTGAGAGAGGCTGGTGCTGTTTGTTGGGGTTAGCCAAGGGAAAAAATAAAGGTGGTAGAGGGAAGATAGGACAAGGAGGCTTCTATGCTCACAATGAAAGAGCAAATGAAGAGGGGAAAAGTAATTGATGCACAAAATGTGTAGCCACTGAAACTTGTAGGCAATTAATTAAAGCAGAGGTAGGCAACTTGTGGCCCTCTAGATGTTTTGGCCTTTAACTCGCATCACCACTAGTCAGCATAGCCAATGGTGAGGGATCATGGGAGTCATAGGCCAAAACATCCAGAGAGTCGGGAGTTGCCCATCCCTGTATTAAAGACAGGTGGGAATGCTAGCTCGGAGAACAGCCAGGATGCAAAGAACAGGAAGATTGGTTCTGTGCTCCCAAGGGGGCTTTGGGGGCTTATGTCTCTTGAATAGTGCCCCCCCATGCCACACAGCAAACTACATTGAACTTGGGAGAGTATAAAAACCAGTTTGGCTAATGGATTTGGATCAGTTACTTTGCATGCTGGTGGTGGTGTGTGTCTGGGGGGCGGGGCGGGGGCAGCCAAAAATTCCACTGGGCCTGCGAAAGTAGCTCTTTGGATCCCAGCCCAAATGTAATTAACCAATAGAATTCATTGCCACAGGAGGTGGTAAGTCTTCCTGAAGAGGATTAGAAGATCATCAGTTCATTGGTGGCCACAGCAACGAGAAAGCCATCCTCTAGTGTTCATCACTGTGCTGGTCAGGTCTTCTGGACCCAGCTTGTTGACCTTTGTTGGTTTGTTGCAGGCAGAAGAACGCGGGGCGAGGTGGACGGTTGATCTGACTCAGTAAATAGATCCCAACAGTCTGCCTCTTACACAACGCAGTTTTGTTTTCCACACTGCAAGTGGAGCGATGATTGACGTGTACTCCCACTGAACCAGTCATCTGGGGAATGTTCTCCTTGAAATGGGCTGCCAGGCAGCTGATGGGGTGCCTAGTGCCTATGTGTAAAAGCTCACTTGAGGAGGGGCCTTGTGGGCTGGGGAATCTGTCGGAAGCAGGCGGCAGCGCTGAAGTAGCTGAACGTCAAAGCATGCCTTGAGGTCACAGGGAATGAAAAGGGTTTAGAGAATTACTAGTGCCATCGGTGTGCATTTTACGGTACACAGGAGGACAAGTCTCTGCCCCAAGGAACTTACAGTCCAAGATTTGGCACAGGGGAAGGGAAGTGTGCTGAGGCAGTGGGGCTAAATAAGGAGGCAATACATGGCGGTTTCAGTGGCAGGCGTTTAGGCTTACAGGCGTAGTTGCAGAAGGATATGGGAGTGAGCCACACTTCTTGGATGACAAAAAGACTAATGTCTAGACTAGTCTTCCCCAAACTGGCACCCTCCAGATGTGCTGGACTACAACTCCCAGCCTCCCCAGCCAGCAACTGAGGCATGCTGGGAGTTGTATTCCAGCACATCTGGAGAGCACCAGGTTGGGGAAGGCTAATCTCGAATGTAGGTAAGCTCTGAGGAAATGTGCTGGCATCCTAGAGCCCTGTCTTTTCAGAAGGGCTGTAAACATTTGAGAAGCAGCTACGCCATGAGCAGTAGCTCAGACCTCAGCTTGAGCGAGCTTTGACCGGGGCAACATCCCGCAGAAGGGAATCCCTGTGAAGCGCTGCCCTTTCCTGCCTTAAGTGTGCATGTGGCGGCAGCGGCACTGAGTGTAGAGGCCGACAAACGTGTCCCGTCTGAGTTCGGAGCGCCGCCTGAGCCGGTGGCAACAATTTTGTGTCCGTTCGGATGCGGTGGTCATGTGGGATGGGGGCCTGTGGGGGCTGAGTGTTGGGTGGAGGTGTTATGGCAAGGTTGCACACAGATATACATTGTTTGAGCAGAGGCGTGGCTGTGGAATTGCTCTTACTGCAGGGGTGAGATGCGGTGGCCCTCCAGATCTTGTTGGACTGACTCCCGTAATCCTTGACCATTGGGCATGCTGGCTGGGGCTGATGGGAGTTGGGGTCCAAGAGCCTCTGGGGGGCACCAGATGTTCCCCACCCCTAACTTCCTGAGTGTATACTTGTTCTGGGCTGGCATAGTCTTCCAGCTCCCTTCAAAAGTATTTTCCTTTTTAAAGGAAAGACAGTCAAATGAATGTTTCACTGAAGAAGCACCCATGTTGTACTCTTAAGCACGCCCGCATGCATACCCACCCACCCACCCACACACACACCCCAAAACGTAGAGAGCCAACCTGGAGATAGAAGGAGGAGTGATGATTGAGATTCGTGTTAAAAATCACTTGATTCCTTATATAGCATGGAAATTGAAGCTATTTTCGTGTCTAAAATTGTCTACCCCGCCCTTCAGTGTTGTTGGTGATCCCAAGGTGGATTACAGAAAATAAAGATACAATAACACAATGTTGTTGTTCAGTCATTAAGGCGTGTCCGACTCTTCGTGACCCCGTGGACCATAGCACGCCAGGCCTTCCTGTCCTCCACTCTCTCCCGGAGTGTGCTCAAGTTCATACAATAACACAATAGAATGACCCAAACAAAAGAGCGTAGCTTGGAATTCCAATCAAAAAGAGATTTGGAATAGCTGATAAGTACAAAACTTTAAAAAGGTGTGGATTGCTTCCTGGTAGAATAAGTGGTGGCGAGTCTTGTTTAAAGGTTTGTTTGTAGGTCCACAGTCTAGACTCCTGTTATTGGCTGACTGCCAAAACAGGAGGATGTGGAAAAAAAGATCCGGCAGAATTGTGATGTTTTAAAAATGTTTTTAGTCCTTCTTTTTCTTTCCTCCCAAGGCATATGTAAACCCAGGACCAGTCCTGCAAGATGTCGCACTGCCAAGCTCTGTTCCTCTGCCAAATCCCCCCACCCCGTCCTGATCTCCTCAGGCTGATGTTCGGAAGTTCGCTGTAGCTTAAGGAGATATGTGGTGTACTGTTTCCTCAAAATGTGAAGTTGCAGTGCCTCTTGGTGACTGTCACCAGCTCCAGCTTCTGAAGGCAAGGCGGACTATTTTCAGAATTCTTTCCTGCCCTGCCCTGAAGGTTTGGGGGGAAGGTTACACAGAGTTACAGTATCTCCCTGTCTGATTTTATCCTCTCCCTGCCATGACTGGGGTAGTGTTTGGACTGAGAATATGTCTTGCTCAAGGCCTCTCCATGAGCAAAACAGCCATTCTTTCAGATCCCAACCCCATAAGTTCATTGTCGTCGTCCCCACCCCACCTCCAAGCAGCATCATTTAAATAAAAAGACTTGGCATTTATGTAGCACCTTGGAGCTTTCAAAGCAATTAAAGGGCCTCATTTCAGTAGTCTTTGTCTTTGCAACACTTTGCAATATAGATCAGTATTAACTCTCATGTGGTCCAGAGAGTGGTGAGTGAGCTGGCTGGCATTACAGGAGGGATGGAGCCCTTCATCCCCCCTCTCTGCCTAGCATAGAAATCAGGTAGGCTGCTGCGGGTAGGAAGCCCCCTCCTCTGGGCCTGCCCAGCATAGGCCATCCATTCCTGCCAATCCTCCCCACCCGATTTGCAAGGCTGATCTAACAATGTCATGTGGTTGTTATTCAGTCATTAAGTCATGTCCGACTCTTTGTGACCCCATGGACCATAGCACGCCAGGCCTTCCTGTCCTCCGCTCTCTCCCGGAGCGTGCTCAGGTTCATATTCATTGCATTGGTGATGCTATCTAGCCATCTTATCCTCTGCCGTCCCCTTCTCCTTTTGCCTTCAGTCTTTCCCAGCATCAGTGACTTTTCCAGTGACTTTTCTCTTTGCATTAGGTGGCCAAAATATTTGAGCTTCAGCTTCAGTATCTGTCCTTCCAATGAGCAGTCAGGGTTGATTTCCTTTAGGATGGACTGATTTGACCTCCTTGCAGTCCAGGGGACTCGTAAGAGTCTTCTCCAGCACCACAATTGGAACGCATCAGTTCTTCGGCGCTCTGCCTTCCTTATAGTCCAGCTCTCACAGCCATACGTTGCTACTGGGAAAACCATAGCTTTGATTATACAGACCTTTGTTGGCAAGGTGATGTCTCTGCTGTCTACGCTGTCTAGGTTTGCCATAGCTTTCCTCCCAAGGAGCAAGCGTCTTTTAATTTCATGGCTACAGTCACCATCTGCGGTGATCTTGGAGCCCAAGAAAATAAAATCTGTCACTGCTTCCATTTCTTCCCCTTCTATATGCCAGGAAGTGATGGGGCCAGATGCCATGATCTTCGTTTTTTTAATGTTGAGTTTCAAACCAGCTTTTGCACTCTCCACTTTCGCCCTCAACAAGAGGCTCTTTAGATCCTCTTTGCTTTCTGCCATTAGGGTGGTATCATCTACGTATCTGAGGTTGTTGATAATTCTCCCGGCAATCTTAATTCCGACCTCTGATTCATCCAGCCCGGTGTTTCTCATGATGTACTCTGCATATAAATTAAATAAGCAGGGCGACAATATGCAGCCTTGTCGTACTCCTTTCCCAATTTTGAACCACTCGGTTGTTCCATGTCTGGTTCTTACTGTTGCTTCTTGACCCTCGTACAGGTTTCTCAGGAGACAGGTAAGGTGGTCTGGTACTCCCATCACTTTAAGAATTTGCCACAGTTTGTTGTGATCCACACAATCAAAGGCTTTAGCGTAGTCAATAAAGCAGAAATAGACATTTTTCTGGAATTCTCTTGCTTTCTCCATGATCCAGCGAATGTTGGCAATTTGATCTCTAGTTCCTCTGCCTCTTCGAAACCCACCTTGTACTTCCTATAGTTCTCGGTTCACATACTGCTGAAGCCTAGCTTGTAGGATTTTGAGCATCACCTTGCTGGCATGTGAAATGAGCGCAATTGTACGGTAGTTTGAACACTCTTTGGCATTGCCCTTCTTTGGAATTGGAATGTAAACTGACCTTTTCCAGTCTGGTGGCCACTGTTGAGTGTTCCAAATTTGTTGGCATACTGAGTGCAGCACTTCAACAGCATCATCTTTTAGGATTTTAAATAGCTCAGCTGGAATACTGTCATCTCAGCTAGCTTTGTTATTAGTAATGCTTCCTAAGGCCCACTTGACTTCACTCTCTAGGATGTCCGGCTCAAGTTCAGTGACCGCACTATCATGGCTATCAGGGACATTCAGATCTTTCCTGTATAGTTCTTCTGTGTATTCTTTCCACCTCTTCTTAATCTCATCTGCTTCTGTTAGGTCCCTGCCTTCTTTGTCCTTTATCATGCCTATCTTTGCACAAAACGCCCTTGATATCTCTGATTTTCTTAAAGAGATCTCTATTTCCCATTCTATTGTTTTCCTTGATTTCTTTGCATTGTTCATTTAAGAAGGCCTTCTTGTCTCTCCTTGCTATTCTCTGGAACTCTGCATTCAGCTGGATATATCTTCCCCTTTCTCCCTTGCTTTTCGCTTCCCTTCTTTCCTCGGCTACTTGTAATGCCTCCTCAGACAGCCACTTTGCTTTCTTGCATTTCTTTTTCTTTGGGATGGATTGAGTTGCTGCCTCCTGAACAGTGTTACGGACCTCCATCCATAGTTCCTCAGGCACTCTGTCTATCAGATCTAATCCCTTAAATCTATTCGTCACCTCCACTGTATATTCATAAGGGATATGATTTAGGTCATACCTGAACGGTTTAGTGGTTTTCCCGATGGTCTTCAATTTAAGCTGAAATTTTGCCAGAAGCAGCTCATGATTTGAGCCACAGTCAGCTCCAGGTCTTGTTTTTACTGACTGTATGGAGCTTCTCCATCTTTGGCTGCAAAGTACATAATCCATCTGATTTCAATATTGACCATCTGGTGATGTCCATGTGTAGAGTCGCCTCTTGTGCTGTTGGAAAAGAGTGTTTACT
Organism: Heloderma suspectum; assembly: GCF_057233095.1. Taxonomy (NCBI): domain Eukaryota; kingdom Metazoa; phylum Chordata; class Lepidosauria; order Squamata; family Helodermatidae; genus Heloderma; species Heloderma suspectum. The sequence goes on along the minus strand of NC_139459.1, from coordinate 166,381,946 downwards.
ATGATCAGCGTGTTCTCTTGGCAAAACTCCATTAGCCTTTGTCCTGCTTCATTTTGTACACCAAGGCCATGCTTGCCTGTTATCCCGGTGATTTCTTGACTTCCTACTTTGGCATTCCCATCCCCTATGATGAAAGGACATTTTTTTTGGTGTTTGTTCTAGAAGGTGTTGTAGGTCTTCATAGAACCATAACAACATAGAACAAATCCCCCCCACCCCAAGAAAACCACTTTGGGGTGAAGCTCTGGAGTGAATATAATACTGGTGAAGAACATTATTCTTAAATAAGTGAATCATTTGTTGGTGAATCCTCCTGCTGACTGCAAACCTCTGGGATTACTGAATGGGGAAATCCCTGAGTGGTCCGTGGCTTTCCCTCTGCATTGCTTTCCCTCTCACGTGGCTTCTCTTGAATCTCTCTGTGCTGGATGGGAGTGGGAGGCTAAATGGACCATTTGCATGAGCAGGCTGCATGTTAATTGGCTCAGACCAGAGCACAAAAAGCCATCACCCCTAGATCTGTTGTGGGCTGGCTAAAGGTGCTGGTCCAAAAAGCCAGCCCACAACAGATCTGTACATCCCTATGTACAAACTTCCCATGCTGATGGTGCAATCCTAAGTCCACGGGCCTGGGAGTAATTCCCATTGAACTTAATTAGACTTACTTTTGAGTAAAACACACATAGGATTGCCAAACAACTGGTTCATTTCTTTGCTGGATGTGTGCTAAAGTGATCCATTCAGGTTCTCTCCCCGTACCCTTCTACTTGCACTGACTGTTAGGAACTTAAAGCAAAGGTAGCTGTGTTGGCCATAAAAAAAATCCGAAAATCCATCTTTATGTAATACCTCTTTAAGGTATATTTTTGGATTACAAAAGTATGCAAGCTTTGGAGTTCTCCAGATCTCTTCATCAGACAAGATGTTACGAAAACCTGGTGTGGGAGGAAAAAAGTAGCTGACTAGATGTTGGAGCTGCCATAGCCAGGTCCGGTTTGCATGCCTTGACTTCCCATGGGTTGTCATGAATTAGCAGGGGTGAGCAAGCATTTATTTACTTATTCGTTTTGTTTACAACTTTTATATACCACTCCATATCTAGACAGATTCCAGAGCAGTGAACACTGAAAGATAAAAAGACAAAACAATAAAACTCCATATTAAAAATTGTTATTTTAAACAACAATACCAATAAAAAATGTGGCTGGCCAGTCAAGGACGGATTCCTGAAATAAAGTTGTTTTCAGGAGGTGCCGGAAACAGCACAGTGTTGGCGCCTGCCTGACCTCCAGGGACAGGGAGTTCCACAGCAGGGGGGCCACCACACTGAAGGCTCTTCTCCGGGTGGACTCCAGTTGTGCCATAGGTCCATGCAGAACCACCAGGAGCATGCCCTCTGATGCCCTCAGTGACTGGGCAGGTTGATAAGGGAGAAGGTGCTCTCTCAGGTATCCTGGACCCAAGCTGGGTGCGACCAACCAACCACTCCAGCTGTAGCCAAGTTGAGCTAAACCCCATCCCTGGGTTGTTGATTGTGATGTCCAAACCAGATATTCTGGGTTGCTGGGGGAGAGACAACCCAGAGTTAGAACCCAAGAACAAACCCTAGGTTGTTTAGCTCTACCCGGCTGCAGTGGGAGTGATCAGGTGGCAGCCATCACATTCATTTGCTCGTGCTCATTCACAATAACCCATGGTTTAAACAACCTATGGTTGGCATGACATGCAAACCAGGCCCATGGAGTCAGAGTCTTAAGGTGAGATGGAGGAGAGGGTTTGCAGACCTTCAAACTGGGCTGCACCAAGCCATGTGGTGGTTCTAGGTACTAGGGCTTCTAGTAGCTGAAGGGGATGAGGTCTTGGAGAATACATTCCCAGCTTCAGGTGGTGCAAAATCCTCTTCCTCCAGTACAGGGTCCCACTGTTGACCAGCTAAATTTGGTTTCCCCCAAGTCACACCCAAAGCAAAGGCAGCTGTGTTTGCCACTGTTCACACAGGAACAGCGACACATGCTAAGTAAAGAGGCACTCGCAGTATGTTTGAGCAACTCCAGTGAGCCAGCCGCTCCTTTTGCATCCAGACATCACACGTATTTTGTGTGTCCTCATACAACATTCTGTACCCAAAATATATTTCCCCTCTCCCCAGAATTTCCAAAACTCCAGTGTATGCCCCAAAGGTTTCTGAGCTGGTGTCCTTGTGCCATCCAAATAGGAACATTATATTATAACAGATACAGATTTAGTATGCAGTATTACTTGGTATACTGAGTTAAATAAATAAATAAATAAATGTTGCGCTACCCATTTAATAGGCACAGTTGGAGGGCGTGGAGCTGTCCCCTAGAAAACCTGCAGAAAAGGAACTTCATGACCCAGGTAATTGGTCTAACTGGTTCCTGCCAGGCTGCCTAGACCAGCTTTCTCTTCCAGAACTAGTTGTCAGGTGCACATAGTATACAGACACTGTGTGCTCATTTAGGGCTTGTTTTGTTCATGGCATGGCAGAAACCTGGGTTTGTCTCCAAAGTGTTCATTTGACCAGGAACAGTAGCTAATTCAGACTCCATGGCAGGTGTACCTGTGGGACGCATGCATTTGCAAACACACATTACATTTTTGAGTTTATGCTTCAAATCTCTTGTGCGTGCATCTAAAAAATGAAACGTGTACACCGACTCTAGGGGCCAGTTCAGCAGTGTATGACTTGCTCTACATGGAGCATGCTGTCCATGCCTGAGGATCTGTCTACATTGGCCTTTCCCCAAACTCGTGGCCTCCAGATGTGTTGGATTGCAACTCCCCTCATTCCCAATCAGAATGGCCAATTAACCATTCATCCATAGAAAAAAAAAAAAAAAGCAGTACATTTTCCTTCCGGGCTTTAGTTATCACAAGTCTGGAAACCATTCTTTAAATTAAATTGAGGGCACAATCCTATGCATGTTTACACAAGAAAAAGCCCTACAACTTCCAGCAGTCCCCAGCCAGCAATCGCACCCTAAATCTGCTTTGTTTGGCTTTGGGATTAAGGGTTTTGTTACACCCAATACAAAATAATTTAGCAGAGAACAGTGTACTACTGATTTCCCTTAGAGTGGACACAGCTCTGCTAAGAATACTAAACTGATGAATTATGGGACATTCCCAAAACATGGAGGGTGGGGAAAGACGTGTCCTTGTCTAGACCACGCTTCCAAGACATATCTACATTAGTGGCATATATTGATCATCCTTACTCTCATTGGAGTTAGAAACCAAACCAGCAGAACACAGCTGCTGCCATTCCATTGCTACTGACCGGGGACTGAGGGAGGGAGTGTGCAAGGCCACCCAGTGAATCTCGGGCAGAACTGAGATTTGTACCTGTGTATCTTGGGTAGGGATGTATGGATTTTGCAAAATCTGTTCCATTTACATTTCATGGATTGTCAGGTGCCTTCGGTTCCATTATCCACTTGTTGGCAGAACTGGATTTTTTCGAATTTCCCAATTTTGTACTTGCACAAATTCACACTTGTGCAAATGTGCAAGCCCCCTAATGTGCAAATCTCACCAAAATGCTCATTTTTATGCTTTAGCCTATGGGGGAAATGTACATTTTCAGCTGGTTTTTAAAGTATTTTTAAGTATTTTGACATTTTAAAAATATTTTTCTATGACTAAATTTGCGTAAAATTCCAGAAAGCAAAAAAGAAGTTCCACAAGCCCTCAGAATCCATGCAACTTGGGAAAAGCCAGTCTGCAGGTCAAATTCATAGAAATCCAAACTTATTTGATTCTGTTGTGGATTTCTCCAACATCCCTAAGCTTGGGTCCAACAAAACAGTCAGTTTTTGCATCCCTCACAGGCAGGAGGAAGGAGGAATGTTCCTCATTTAGATATTGCAGCCTCCCCCAACCTGGTGCTCTCCAGATATGTTGGACTACAATTCCCAGCATCCCCCAGGCATGCTGCGATAGAGGTTTCCAGTGACATTGGCCATGGGTCGTTTTCTTTTTTTAACCCACATTGGTTTTCCTGTAATTACGGAGAGCCTTCTTCCAATACATAGATCATATCATCGATTGCCGTTTTCTTTTTATACTTCAGTTGGAAACCAGACTTTTCTCTCCGCCATCGCGTATCCCAGGACTTGACCCACTGCGGACCTGGCTGAGTAGATTCGGAGGCTGCTGCAGCGCAAAGGGAGTGTATCAACGGATTGCCTGTGCTTGGGAGGCCGTGGAGACCTCGGCTTCCCCTGCCCCTCCCTTGGCTGGAGAGGCAGGCAATGGCCACCTCTGGACTGATTCCATTCCTTCTGACAGTCTCACTCCCGTCCTTTTTACAGACTGCCTCGGGCCAAGGTGGGTGCCGCCTTCACTGCCACCAAAGGACGGGGGACCCAAAGTGTTTGCCAGAAAGAGTATTCGGTGACCAACAGATAGAATGCCTTCCCTAAGGGGGCAATCCTATGCATGTTTAGACAGAAAAACATGCTACATTTCCCAGCATGCCCCAGCCAGCTATGGCTGGCTGGGGCATGCTGGGAATTGTAGCATGTTTTTCTGTCTTAACATGCATAGGATAACGCCCCAGATCACAATCCCCAGATCAACAAAACTCCTCTTCCACATCAGCCTTGGTCTCAAAATAGCAGAACCCCCCACAGAACATAAAGCAAATTTTGTCCAATTTTTTTTGGAATAAATTTGATACGATGTCTCACACTGTTGGCTGGTAAATATTATTGCCCGCCAACCTTCAATACTGTCCAGTATAAAACTCCATTGCATGTCAGCCATTATATGCTGTATGCTACCAAATACCACTGCATGTCAACTATAGAATACTATTAGATAACAAGTATTAAATTTGGAATTACATCAAAATATCAGGTATAAGTAATTTCTGAGTATGTGGGGTCACAATCATCCACATTCACAATCATTCTTGGAGGACTCAGTTTACGGTTCCAGATCTGCAGTCTGAAAAGGGCTACAATATGCAAGACTTCTGTTTGGTCCAGGGCAGCCTGCCCCAACCTGGAGCTCTCCAGATGTGCTGGACTTCAACTCCCAATTGCCCCAGGCCAATGGTCAGGAATGCTGGGAGATATGGTCCAAAACATCTGGAGGGCACCAGGCTTGGGAAGGCTGATTCAAGGTATAGTTTGGAGTCGAGGCGACAGATCAGCTGGAAAGTGGAGCTGGGAATGTGCCAGAGGCACTTTGGGCTTCCTTGAAGTGCTTTTGCTCCTGACGAGGCTTTGCTTGTCAACTGGAAAGCACTCTCAGGGCGTGGCTCAGGGGTGGGATCTCGTTGACTCATGGGCATTCTCCTCGGCACACGGTGGGTGTGGGTTGCCTGGTTCCCCAGAGAGGAAAGACGGACGAAACCTGGTTGCCCCACCTTGTACCTTCTCGTGACGCCTGGAGCGGCGCCCAGCCTGAGACGGAAATGGAATGCCTGAGAGCAGAAACTAACTGAACATGAGCCGCACCTGTCCCAGGAGGGGTTGAAAGTACTGGGTTTAGCAGTCCTGTAAATGAATGATTCTGGAGGAAGATCTGGCCTCATCCTTTCCAAAATATGCATGTCTCCATTCACGCATGATTGATGAAGACCCGCCCTGACTGGTCTGGGGGCTGCTTCACATCCAATATTTTTTTAGGCATGCACCTAACATTTTGCTCTGACAAACGCGTGCTTGCAAACATGGGTTGTGCAGGCTCACGCGTCACGGAGCCAGGACTGGCTACAGCTCCCTGTTGAGCATATATGTGGTGGTTTGCTGGGCTGGCCCCAGGTTTGAGGGGCCCCTTTGCAAAGTGCTGTCTAGTGGGCCTCTTCCTAGGGAGGTGGCAGCAGGCCGCAGCAGTGCTGGGATATACGTTGGGTGGCTTGGAGCCACCGGTTTCATTCCCCACAGTGCCCCGGAGTGATAGTCCATCTGGGGCAAGGGCAGCTCCTGCTCCCCAGGGCAGGCATCAGTACAATGGTGGGTCCTGCTGGGGCCATGGCTGCTGCCCGAGGATGCCACATGCGGCACCACGCCTGGGGGCGAGCCTGAAGCAAAAACATTTGGGAGTGGCTCAGTGGGTGCTCTTTGTCAGTGCAGCGATCCCCGCCATCTTTCTCAAATGAACTAAGTTGTCTAATTTCTTCCTTTAAAGGCTTTGTACCTCACTCTTCAGCCAAAAAGGAACCCAGAGTTGCTTATGTACAACCACTTTCCCCTCCCCCACTAATGCCCCACCATTGTGTGGATATTTTTCACATTTATTTCACTTTACCTGTCCTTCAAAGGCTGTGCACGTCTTCTCTTCAGTATTATATATATGTTGTTTTTGTTTCGGTGATTGATTTTTTATTTTATTTTTTAAACACAACCCAGGTGAACAGGCTGTTGGTGACTGTCACCACAGTGCTAAGATTGCCACAGGTGTGGGTGGTGTCATTATAAGGTGCATCAGTAAATGGCAATGGACATAGTTGTATCTGGGTGGAGTCAGGAATCTCTTATTGCTCTTCTGTTCTTTCTGGAGAGTGACAATAAAGTTGTTGTCTGACTTCCTGACTGGTGGGTCCTCTAAGCCAGGGGTCCCCAACCCCCGGGCCACGGACCAGTACCAGTCCATGGCCTGTTAGGAACAGCAGGAGGTGAGCATAGGGGTGTGCAAAACCCCCTTACCTTGGGTCCGCAGGGATCCGCGGGGGGGGGGGGAGGCGATCCGTCCCTCCCCCCCGGAATCCTCACTGGCCCCGGCTGGCTCCTCTCCTGTTCTTCAAGTAATAGGCTACATAAATCTTTACGTAGCATATTACTGCAAAGTAATAAAAGTAATGCACTTGAATCATCCTGAAACCATCCCCCCCGGTCCATGGAAAAATTGTCTTCCATGAAACCGGTCCCTGGTGCCAAAAAGGTTGGGGACCGCTGCTCTAAGCCTTCCATGACATGGTGTCAGAAGTTAACCTGGAGGGAGGTCTTGTGTGGAGTGTCACAGGCCTGTCCTATGACCTCTCCTGTTCAATATTTTTATAACTGACTTCAGCAAAGGCATAGGGGGGATATGTATCAACTTTGCAGATGATATGAAACTAGGAGGGACAGCCAACATCGCAGAAGACTGAATCAAGATTTAAAACAATCTTGACAGGTTGGAACACTAGGCCAACACCAACAAGTTGGAATTCAACAAAGCTTCCTGCATTTATGTACAAAAAAATAAAAAGGCACAAGTGTAAGATGAGGGAGACCTGGTTTGGCAGCAGTGAATGTCAAAAGGATCACGATTTTGTAGTTGATCCTAAGCTGAACTTGAGCCAGCACTTTGATGTGGCTGCTAAAAAGCTAATGCTGTCTTAGGCTGCATTAGCAGAAGCAAAGGGTAGAATCCAATTAAAGTCCTACTTAGAGTAGACCCATTGAAATGAATGGGCCCAGTTAGTCATGGTTAACTCAAGCCCTATTCATCTCAATGGGTCTGCTCTAAGTAGGACTTTAGTTGGATTCTACCCATAGTATCGAATTCATGGGAAATCATGGTTCTGCTCTATTCTACCCTGGTCCCACCGCATCTGGAGTACTGTGTCCAGTCTTGGATGCCACATTTTAAGAAGGATACAAACTGGAGTGTGTCCAGGATGGTGAGGGGTGTGGAAAGCAAGTCTTGCAAGGAATGGTTGGAAGAGCTGGGTATGCTTCGCCAGGGAAGGAGGAGATTATGCAGGACGTGATAGTGGTTTTCAAATTTGACAGGTTGTCACACAAGATGGAGCAGACTTGTTCCCCGTTGCTCCAGAGGGCAGGACTAGAGCCAACATGTGGGAATTGCAGGGAAGCAGATTTCAGCAAAACCTTAGGAGACACTTTCTAAATGCCAAGGGATGTCTGACAGAGGAACAGACAGCCTCAGGAGGTGGTGGGGTTTCCTTTGCTGGAGGTTTTTAATCAGGGACTGGCTGGCCATCCATCAGGGATGCTGTGGTGGCATCCTGCATTGCAGACCCTGCCCTGAGCAGCGCATTGGACCCGATGACCTCCAGGGTCCCTTCCAGCTCTATGATGTTTGAGCCAGGTGAAAGTTAGTCTCTTCTCCCTGTATTTCTAACTCTGTTTTTTCTCTCTCCAGATCAAGACACCTCGAACAGCAGCACAGTGGGACCCACGTCACTGTTGCCCTCCCCTGCGTCTGGCCTTTCGGTATGTCTGTCTCCTGGGGGCTCTTCTGAGCCACGTGTTGGGTGCAGGGGAAGTCTCTAATAATGCCTGAATTGCAGGATAGCGATGCCTGTGGAAGCCGAGTGTAGGCAGATTGTAGCCTAGCTTCATGTGGGCTATAGATACAGCAGAACAATTCCCCCTCCCACGTCTGTGGGTGGAATGAGAAAAGGCGTATTAGACCCTTTGCCTGTTGCGGCAATTTGGTGAGATGTTGGCACGCTCAAGGCAACTCATATTTGAGAGCTCTGAGGTCATCCAATGAGGTGTTCCTGGTAGTGCCTCATGAATCTGTGGTCTGTTTGGAGTCTACTCAGAGTAGAGCTCTCGGTGTACTGGCTCCCTCTCTGTGGAATTCTACACCAGTTGACATCAGGCGGGCACACATGGTGCTTTGTTTTCGGTGTCTAATTTGATTGTAAATATTTTTGTTCTTTTGTGTTTCGCTTGGGTTTTATTTTCTTTACTGCTCATTTCTCAAGCATCTTTTTTTTTAGATATGTGTCAGTTTAGAAATTTTGTGAATAAAATAATAATGTCACCATGACACAAAGATGAGAGCAACAAACTGAGACAGTTCTTATTTACTATATCATTTTCTCATAGAAAATGATCCTGGATAGAAGATGGGAGGGAGATGGCTGTGCCCTCCTCTTCTTTCCTCTGCTGTGGCCAGGTGATGTTTTGTGGTGGTAACAGCAACAACATTGGCAATGGAGGAGTTGGGTTTGGGCTGCCACTTCGGCATGAGCAGAAGGGCTGAAACCTCACGGCTAAAGTTTGCCGATACTTGATAGATACTTGACACCCTGATGCTGTACTGGCCATTGGTTGACTTGCCACACTGGCAAGCCAAGCAGCTGATTTGGGCCCCAATATTTCCAGAGTTTCCCATGAACCCCCATGCTCTGGGCTGGTGCTGTGCATGGCGAAGCAGTGCGCAGCCCTCTGGCTTCGGCAGCTTTTCCCATGTTGGACCCCACCCCCACCGCTCCTCGGTTGCTTGACAGCCAGTAGCAACGGTTCTCCCGCTTTCTCTTTTCCCATGGCAGGACTCGGAGTTGGCCGCGGCCATTGCAGTGCCGTGTATCGTTGGGGGCCTCCTGCTGATTGGCCTCTTCGTTTTCATTGGACTCAAAGTACGGGAGAAGCGCCAGACAGAAGGCACCTACCGGCCCAGCAATGAGGAGCAGGTGGGTGCCCGGGTGGAGACTAACACCAACCTCAAGCTGCCCCCAGAAGAGCGACTCATCTGAGATGGGGAAAGGGCTCTGCTCAGCTGGCCCCGGCTTGGAAGGAGCGGCTCGGCACACTGGACTAAAAAACAGGATACAGCTGGACCTGCTGCAGTCAGGCATGAGGCTCCCAGCCTGTCCCTAAGCATCCCAGGCAGGCGGGCTGTGAACATCTGTGCACAGGAGAGGTCCCAAATGCTGAAAAGAGGGCTTTGAGGAACCCCCCGAGCCGACCCTTGTTGCTGCGCCGGGTAGAGCCAGACAGTGCAATGCAAGGCCAGATCTTGCCTCTCTGTGCACTCAGAAGAGAGAGGGCGGCCTCCCCTTTCTGCGATGCCAGCTGCCCAGAGCTGCTTCCCTTCTCTTGGCACTCTCCAAAAGGATGAACTCTCCAACTCGTAGCAGGGTGTGAACGGGATTGCCACTGCATCTGACAAGAGTTGCTACTTTGCCTGAATAGCAAAGAATGGGTTGGGTTTTAAGGGGCTGGCCATATGGGATCCAGGGCAGGGTCGCCTTTTAATTTTTTTAGGAAAAAGTGTATTGCACGGTGCTTTTAAGTATGCCACTATTTAATAAAAAGCAAATCTCCCTTCTCTGGTGGGGTCAGTGGGAAAAGGTGGCGCCACCTGGCGTTATGAGGGGAGCATTCTTGCACAGTGCCTCGCGCACACCCACAGGCTCCGAGTGCAAAGGTTACTCTGAAATGTATTAAATGAAAAGGGTCGGGCAGCATTGGATGAAAAAAGCCAACAAATAAAGCGAGGTAAACCTCAAAAGGGTCTTAATGGAACCTCATTGTTCAAGCAATCCAGAAATTTTGCTATCCTATATTTTATGTCCCCTTCTTTTCAAAGTCTCCCCGAGGCCAGATATTTCTTAATGGAAAATCTGCCCTTTTGGGGTAGATTAAACAAATTAGGTGTCTAGGAAGTGGAATGAAAAATTGTTTGCCCTCTCAATTTTTATGGCTTCCTCTAAAATATGGGTTGGATCCAGACTTAGTTATACTTAAAGTAGACCCACTGAAATCAACTGGACATAAGTTGGTCATGACTTAAATTCAATTGATGTCAATGGGTCTGCTCTAATTATGGCTAAGTCTGGGTCCAACCCTATATTTTAAAATGGCCACCACATACGTTCTTGTGCCTTGCTCCTGAAACTTGCTATCTTTGTAGCTCTCCTTTGAACTTTCTCCCAATTGCCCTGAACTGGATAGAATTCAGAGAGCAGTCTGTGTTTCCATTATGTTAGTTTCTCAGTGAGGAGTAATTATTTTACCTTTTAGCGTGAAGGAGCAAAGAGCCATACTGAGTTACTCCTGCATCTCTGTTTTAGGGATGAGCAAACCTATCAAGCTCAATTTAGCTCAGGTTCTCATTTTTCCATTGCTAAATTTGTTCCAGCCCAGTTCCACACTGGATTGTAACTTGATGGTGTAGTCTGCACAAAAATCTGTCTTTTTGTGTATATATATTTTGCACTGTTGTGCACACTTCTTCAGATTATGCATTTTTCAAGTGATTTTTCATTGAATAAAGTATTCTTGTGTGTGTGCATCTTTCCAAGTATGCACATTCTTTGTGTGCACTGTTACAAATATACACTTTTTTGTGCACATTGTTTCAAATGTTGCTATTTTTTGTACACATTCTTGGAAAAGTATGAATTTAGTTGTCTAACAGTGTTTCAGTTTGTGTTCATATTTGGGAAGTGTGAATTTGGCAAGTTCACACTGAAATGCAAACCAAACGAATTTCTCACCTATTCCTACTCTATTCACCTATCTGAATTAACCTGCAGGGACCTACTTCAATGGAACAATGATGGCCTGGATTTGGGGCAAGTATTTTAGTTGAGGATGAGTGAGAAATTAGTTTGGTATACATTTCAGTGTGAATTTACCAAATCTGCACTCCCTGAACCTAAACACAAACCAGGACATAGTTTGCCATAGAAATCCATACACTCCCAAAGTTTGTGATGAAGTTCCCCCCGCCCCCAGCATAACAAATGCATACATTTGAAAGAGCAGACATAACAAGTGTGTACTTTTGAAACAGTACATAGAAAAAATGCACCTATTTAGAAAAATGCACAGAAAGCCTGCATTATTCATTGGAAAAATGAATTTATACAAAAATAATGCATTGTTTAAGATGCACACAAAACTACATGGAAACGTTTATGTAGGTTTTGAAAATTGGCAATCCAATGTGGAAATGGGTCAGAAAACAGGACAGAAGTGAAAAAATGAGACCCACATGAAACGGAGTTTTCATATTCACCTATCCCAAGTTCTTGTGCCAGCAAGTTCCTGCAATCTAATCGGAGCTTGTGTAAAGGCAGCTCTAGTTTTCTTGAAAAGGGCTGGGGCTGGGGCTGGGGCAAGTGAAGCTTGAATGGTGACTACCTTCCAGCCATCTTGCCTAGTTCTCTTAGTAGCCCTGGTATGAAAGGTAGGCGTTCGTTGGCTCAGTTTCCACCTCCAATCTTCCCCTTCTTTCAGTTAGGCCAGGAAATCCATAGCATTTCAATGGAATAAGTGAGCTGGAAACTGCAACCTGCCTACGGATGTGCAAATGCACGTAAGCAGAGCATTCCAATACTGAAAAACAGCCAGCCTTGCAGCAGTTTCAGCTCTCGTTGACTCTGGATTACGTTTGGGCTCATGGAGCAGACAAACCTATTTTTCTTCCTTTCAGAAGTCTAACTTCAGTGTTTGAAACGCTTGGGCCCATGATCTTGTCTTCTAATTTTCCCTCACCCCATTTTTATAGGAATTGGGGTGGGGAAAAACTATAGATTTTCGTGGGATAAACTAGGGCCATGCTAAAATATTCTGATACCTGCGATGGAAAATCCAAAATGGTATTCATGCTCCCGCTAAGGAGGATAGGATGCCATCTGTGGGCACATTCTGCACAAGTCCCATTACAGTGAATGCACACTAGGGTTCTTCTGGATGGCCCCTTTAGCTCATTGGGGCTTATGGAGGTGGAACCCCCAAGTGGAATGTCGCTCTGTTTATCTGCAGTCTTAAGGTCACTGATAAACCTGCCCCTTGGCCACGTCTGCTACTGACATAAATACTTGTAAGCCGTGTCTGTCAAGGAATAGGGTTGGGCTACTGATGTGTTATGCTCAAGGGTCCACCTCCAACAAAAGCACATGAAAAGCCACTCAGCACTGACAAAACAGTGTCTGCTTTTTGTCTGTTTCCTAGATCCTCCTGAAGTTATTCTTTTGGAATATTTTCAGATTAGGCACGAAAAAGGGCCTTTGAGCTTCTCCTGTAGTATCCATGCCCTGTGTGTATATTTCGTTGATGTGCAATTTGCAGTGGAGGTAAACTTGAATAGCTAACACTGGGTGCTAACATTCGTCTTACGGAACAACTGACACAAAAGCCAATTCAGAACTGGTCTGATAGCTTGGATCCTCAACTTGGTGGTGGAGCAGGCAGAAATTAATGCGAGATACGGCATCATCTCAATAATCTTGTCACTGTAACAACCATGGTCTCCTCTCATATTTTTAGGTGAATACTTAGTCACTTTGGGTTGAATTCAGATTAAGCTGGATCAACTGCACTGGTAGAAGTGGACTTCATCACCCCCTCCTTCTCACAGCAGCCCCTCAACCCCCTGAAAATGCTATATGTAGTCAGGAGACTGTGCTGAAGGGGCTGTGGAGACCTCCCAAAATTGGGCAGCGGGACCTTCCTCTCATGGAGGGCAGATCCTAGATCCTAGATCCAGCTCACAGTGTGTATTTCACATGTGTGTCATCTAGGTATATGCCCATGTCTGCCTGTGTAATGTGTGAGATGGTCCTCAGAGTAGCATTTTGCACATCCTGGCCCTTAGCAAGCAGTTTACAAACCAGGCGGACATGCATGCTTAACATCCAGTCCATGCTTTGGCAGGAGGGGAAAGACGACCAGAGAGCCAGGAAGCTTGCTCTTTTTGCCTGAGTGCTGAGATATTTCTCTGTGTGTACTTTCCACCCCTGATCCACTTGTTCTTTCACCTCCTTGAACAGGTGGGACATCCTGCCCAACCAAACCTGACAGTCACTAAAGCGTGCAGCTCTGAGGGCCGAAGTGAAGCCGCTATTGCACTGTGATTCTCATGTGGACATCATGGTGATTCAGGTCCACATCCTCAACCCACCAGGCTCTGCTGTGTGCAGACAATGCCTCCCAGTAACCCATACCGTTGTCTGAGGCATCAGAAAGGAGAGCTTCCAATTGAGAGAAGGCATGGCTGGCATTTGCAGCATCATACGGAAGGGTCCTTCTCTCCTCATGAACTCTCAATCTTTTTTCACTATGAACTCTCAATCTTTTTTCACTGAAAACCTTTCCCTTTTTTTGGTAAAATAAACTGACATTTTTTAGTACTGTTGTCTTTCTGTCAACCCTTTGGCAAGATCAGGGAAGCAGAGGTGAATGGGAAGCTAGTGCCATTGTCCTGCGTGCTGTAAACGTGCACACTGCTGTCTTCAATATCTCCCCACCCGGGTTCTTGTGGATGGCCTGGCTTCCCAGCTGTTTCCTCCCTTCAACAGGTAGCTTGATCTGCTGTCCTTCCCTCCTCACTGCTGGCTGGCAGCAACACAAGACTTCAGGGGAGGGAGACTCTACTGGAAACTTCCCTTCCCTTGGCAGTTGTCTCAGAATACTGTAAGGCTGCCCTCATCAGCAAAGTAAAACATCCTCCGCTTTGCCAGGGTTATGTGAAAGCAAATGTGAATTGGGTTAGAGCTGTGAAGTCAGGATCCTTAACACAGGGATGGGAAGGTGCAGCCCTTCAGATGTGGTTGGACTACCACTCCCATCAGCCCTAGCCAGCAGTGAGGCATGATGGGAGTTTCAGTCCATCTACAGCCGGAGGGCCACATCTTCCCCCTCCCTGATGTAAACTGTTATGGCTGTGCTGGTCTGTTAGCAAAAGGGACTGGGGAGAGGGGATTGCTCAATGTGTTTTGTCTCTTACAACAGCTTCCTCTAAAGCAGGGATGGGGAATGTGTGGCCCTCCAGCTCCCATCATGCCTCATCATTGGGTATGTCAGCTAGGGCTGATAGGAGTTGCAGTCCAACATCATATGGAGGGCCACACGTTCCTCACCCCTGCTCTACAGTCTCCCATTGGCGCTCACACAGAAGCAACCCAAGTAGCTTCTTCCTTTTAGGGCCACTCAGCTCCCAAGGGCTTGGGCTGACCTTCAATGCATTACTATTAATGGAAGGTCAGGGGCTGTTTCAGGTTGTTCTTTCCTACTGTATTATCCTCTGGGAAGCAATCCTGGATGGCAGCTACAATTTGGAAGAGCCTGTCGCATACCTGTATTACTACTAGGATGTCTGTCCAGCTTCATCAATGCAGAGATCATAGTGTGGGTTCACACGTTGCATGCATTTCACTGGATTACTCAACACCTGATGACAAGCAGCTGAACAAACCAACTCTATTACATGTATATGTACAGTCAGGGCCAGAAATATTGGAACAAGGATAACTGTTTTGGCAGTTGGCCTCTGCACACCACCACATTGCAGTTGAAAGGAAACACACCGAGATGGGAGAGAAGTCAGGACTTTCAGCTGTAATTCAAGGGGTTTGATAAAAGTGGGGCACTAACTATTCAGGAAGGACAGCCAGTGGCATACACACACACCCATCGTTGGTGGCTCATAAGTAATGGAACAAACCAACATCATTTCAAACTTAAGGATTGCCTTTAATACCTGGATGAAAATCCACTGCAGTCAATGACCGCCTGAAGTCTGGAACCCATGGACATGACCAAATGCTGAGTTTCCTCCCTCAAAATGCTTTGCCAGGCCTTTACTGCAGCTACCTTCAGCTGCTGGTTTGTGGGTCTTTCTGCCTTCAGTCTTCAATAAGTGAAAAGCATGCTCTATTGGGTTGAGATCAGGTGACTGACTTGGCCATTGAAGAACATCCCACTTCTTTGCCTTGAGAAACTCTTGGGTAGCTTTTGCTGTATGTTTTGGGTCATTATCCATCTGCAGTATGAAGCAGCATCCTATCGGTTTGGCTGCATTCAGCTGAATCTGAGCAGAAAGTATAGCCCTATACACTTCAGAATTCATCCTACTGCTTTTATCAGCAGTCAGGTCATCAATAAACATCAGTGACCCGGTTCTATTGGCAGCCGTACATGCCCACGCCATAACACTGCCTCCACCATGTTTGACAGATGATGTGGTATGCTTTGGATCATGAGCTGTTCCTTTCCTTCTCCATACTTTTCTCTTCCCATCATTCTGGTACAAGTTAATCCTGGTTTCATCAGTCCAAAGACTCTTATTTCACAACTGGACATGCTTTTTTAGGTGTTTGCTGGCAAAGGCTAATCTGGCCTTTCGGTTCTTAAGCGTTACCAGTGTTTTGCACCTTGTTGTGAAGCCTCTGTATTTACATTCATAAAACCGTCTCTTGACTGTAGATATTGACAATGACATGCCTACCTCCTCAGGAGCATTCTTGACCTGGCTAGATGTTGTGAAAGGGTTCTTCTTCACCATGAGCAGAATTCTGCGGTCATCCACTTTAGTTGTCTTCCGTGGTCTTCCAGGCCTTTTGCTGTTGCTGAGCTTGCCAGTTAATTCCTTCTTTTTCAGGATGTTCCAAACTGTTGTGTTGGCCACTCCCATTGTTCTTGCTCTCTCTCTGATGGGTTTATTTTGTTTCCTCAGCCTAATGATGGCCTCCTTCACTCGCATGGATACCTCTTTGGACCTCATGTTGGGGTTCCAGTGAACAGCTTGTTGTTGTTCAGTCGTTCAGTCGTGTCCGACTCTTCGTGACCCCATGGATCATAGCACGCCAGGCCTTCCTGTCCTGTGCTCTCTCCCGGAGCATGCTCAAGTCCATATTCATTGCATCAGTGATGCTATCTAGCCATCTCATCCTCTGCCGTCCCCTTCTCCTTTTGCCTTCAGTCTTTCCCAGCATCAGGATCTTTTCCGGAGAGTTTTCTCTTTGCCTTAGGTGGCCAAAATATTTGAGCTTCAGCTTCAGTATCTGTCCTTCCAATGAGCACTCAGGGTTGATTTCCTTTAGGATGGACTGATGTGACCTCCTTGCAGTCCAGGGGACTTGTAAGAGTCTTCTCCAGCACCACAGTTCAAGTGAACAGCTACCAGCTAGTGAACAGCTACCAAATGCAAATGTAACACTCAAAACCACCTCCAGGCCTTTTATCTGCTTGATTGGTCATGGGGTGCCCAGGAAACAGGCCACACCTGGCCATGCAGCTGCTTGTCAGCCATTCGTTCCATTACTTATGAGCCACCAACAATGGGTGGGTGTGTATGCCACTGGCTGTACTTCCTGAATGGGTAGTGCCCCACTTTTGTCAAACCCCCTGAATTACAGCTGAAAGTCCTGACTTCGCTCCCATCTGGGTGTGTTTCCTTTCACCTTCAGTGTGGTGGTGTGCAGAGGCCAACTGCCAAAACAGTTATCCTTGTTCCAATATTTCTGGCCCTGACTGTATAGAAAGAACATAAGAATGAGCTTGTCAGATCAGAACAAAGGTGCATCTAATGCAGAATTTGGTTTCCAGCAATGACAAGCTCACAAACATAGAATGAATAATATTCCCCCACTGTTGCTGCCCTCAACAACTCTTATTCAGAGGTATACTGCCTTCTGAACTTGGAGGTTCCATTTTCAGAGCTAATATCCTTTGATAGACTTGTCCTTTTCCATGAATTTATTTAAACCTTCTAAATCATAGTAAAGAACATTTACATCAACAGGTATCACTGCATCTTGTGTTTCAGGTGGCATTGTTTGGTGTTATCTATGTTTATTGATCTGTGGCGGCTCATTCAAACATGCACACCATGGTGTAGTCATCAAGGGATGAGTGTGTACATGTGAACCAGCCAATAGTGACAGCTACTCATTCTCACATTACATCATCTCCTGCTATGTCTCTTTGGTTCCCAGACTGGGAAAACTTACACAAGAAGCAGGCTTCTGTGTGTAGCAGAGGAAGGGAGCTTTTTGCCAAGAGGACCTGCCCAGTACAATAAAGTTAGCTGAATACGTGTGCTGCCTCCTAGTGGTAGGGGTGGCCCAGTTGGCTCAACATGAACAGGAAGCAAGCAAACCTCCCTCTTGGGCTATTAATGGTGCCCATCTCTGCTTCTCACAATCACAATTTGTGCCAAGATAGATCCTACCAGTGCTTTTCAAAGTCCAGAGCTGCCCTGCAGCTCCAGAGGACAACCGCCCTGTATGGCCTGCAGTCACAGGGACTACTTGTGGCCTCCAGAAGCTAAACCTAGGTGGCCTTCCTCGCCCAGAGGTACGGCCAGCACACTTTCGGTATTATCTGCTAGGCCTCAAATCTTTTCTTCAGTTCTGATACCCTGGGCTGGGCCAAAGGCCTGGAAGCCGCAGGGCGCTGCGTTTTGGTGACTTGCTCAAGGACCGGGATGCCCTCCTTTGCCATGATGTCAGTGTTCACGTTGACTTCTGCTTGGAACAATGCTGCAGGTGACTGGATGGTGGAGCAACTGGGTGCTGCTGTCCCTGCCTCTGGGGTGGGGACAGCTGGAGGAGGTTCAAAGGTCTGGTCAATCCTAGATTCCGGTCCAGACTTTGTACCAGTGCAGCTTCCGGTTCTATTCACACTGAGATTGGAGGCCTCGCAGTCTACATCCTGGGTCCACATCACCTGCGTCGGCTCATCACTAGCAGCAGCAACCTTCTCCTCTTCCTCCTCCTCCTCTTGCAAGGGAACTGCTGCTGTCTGAGGGCCAGGAACCTCCTGCGGCTCAGGCGTGCCATGGTCCCACCTGTCACTGCTTTCATCTGCAGCTCTGGTGGACAGCAACAAAGCACTCTGCATATGCTCTGGATCCAGAGAGGGCAGGAACTTCACATCCTCAGACAAGGAGTCACCATCATCCTGTTCCTCAGACACGGGTTCATAGAGGGTCTCTCGGCTGGGCCTCAGCTGCAACGGACAAGGAGAGGCTAAGTTACAATTTGCCCCTCTCCATCTCAGCTACATCGGCACCTGGGCATATTTAACAGGACCATGGTTACTTGAACTAGGAGGGCTTACCTTAGTATAGAAATTCCTCTCTTCTAGGTTGCAGAAGTCCAGGCTGCGGGTCCCATAGAGAGGCCGTCCAGCTTGGCTTGGCTCCATCAGATTTAGCGTCTCAAAGATTTCCCCTAAGAGGTCAAAGCCGCTTGGATCCAGGAAACCTGGGTGCAGATTTTCACCTTCATCCAGATTTGGGGAGCAATCCAGTGACATGGTGCTGGAGGAGATGGAGACACCCCTGGGAAAATATGTATATTTCACATTTGAAATGTGATCATGAAGAAAGTGCTATCTACGAAAGCACCGATATTTGAAAGAGCATGGCATCTCACATTTAAGCTGCAATCATGTCCCTACTTACCTGGGAGTAAGCTCCATTGAATTCAGTGGTACCTACTTCTGAATAGATGTGTATAGGATTGCATGGTTAAAGCAGCATATAAAATGACATGGGAAGTAAGCATGTTAGCACAGTGCACTGCTGTTAAGTAAATGTAATATATGCTAACATCCACCGGTATGCAGGCCAGTAGCCAAGACATGACCCAAGGGGAGCAACCTTCTCCTTCCCTGCCATATTTGTGGCCTGGCTTAGCAAGATCTTTATTGCTGTATATTTTGTACAAAAAGCTCACTTTGAAACTGAGAATGTCCAGTTGTCCCTGCCCCAACCAAAAGCAGTTGTGCGGGTGGGTTCAGATGGATTAGATCACTTAGGGGCTAGCCCTGACACCTCAGCTAGACACAGCTAACTAAGAAATTACCTGCACAGCAGAGCTACACCACAGAAGGACTTCCAGCATTTATTCCGGGTGCAGGCTGTCTTCAAAACTTATAGAGAGCTGTTCTTTTTTGCTCCATCCCCACTCACTTGTGAACTCTGTGGGATAAAACCTACAGAGACTTAAAAAAAGAAAAGAACCTTTGCTTGGCCAGGTTGATCAGATGCAAAAGAGGGCAGGGCTCATATATCTTTCCAGACGAGGGAACTCTGGTATGTGCTACTTATTCCATATTGTTATATTTGCCAAGAAATTCAAATGAAGCCACTTAGCTGGAATTCATTAGCAAATATAATAATGTGGGAAAGGCTCTATTGCTACAGAAACTAGTTGTCCTGCTTTAGAGGCAGAATCCAATGGGGCACTTACACCTCAGCTGATGCTTTTACGCCCCGCCAATTCTGTTGTGCAAGTGGCCCCCACTGCTTGCACAACATGGATTTAATGCTTCTGGGGTAACCCAAAATGAGTGGAAATGCTAGTTTCTGGAAGGAGCAGGTTGGCGGAGCTCCCATAAGGGAGCTCTGCTGACCTGCTTCCTTCCAGAAATGAGCATTTCTGCTCGTTTTGGGGCTTCCTCTAGGAAGCGCTAAATCTCCTTTGCATAAGCAGTGGGTCCCATTTGCGCAACAGAATTGGCAGGATCCACCACTTACGGAAGGGAATTGGTGGGGCAGAAAGGAATCGACGGGGGCGTAAGCATCCCGTTGGATTCTGCCCTAGGGGTTTACACTGCATGTCGCGTTGTGATGCCAATTTATTCCCACTGGCTTCTAGCTGGGAGTGAGTCATGCTGGCTTGGACTGGCTCCAGTATTAATTGGTGTCCTGCATACTTATGGGATACACCTGCTTGTACTGCATTGCTGGATTTTTGGTCCCACTTTGTAAACTGGGGTGCATCCAGATGGGCGGCTCCCTATGGGGAGGGGCCATAGCTCACTGGCAGAGCATCTGCTTTGCAGGCAGAAGGTCCCAGGTTTGATCCCCAGCATGTACAGGTAGGGCGGGCTGAACAAACTCCTGCCTGAAACCCTGGAGAGCCATGGCTGCCAGTCAGTACCGAAAAACCTGGGTTAGATGGACCAAGGGTGTGACTCAGGCAGCTCCCTATGTCCCTATCACCCAACTATTGCTCTTCCACTCTAAGCTGCATGTGGAATCACAGTTTGGAGGGCTACAGCACACGTGTACACCCTACTACATTCCGTCTAGCCAACAGGTCGCTGCGCCTGTCAAAAATCATGCCGATTTCTTTTAAAAAAGAGAAGATGTAGGAGTAGTTCTAAGGTGATCTACACTTGTGGAGACTGCACTACCACTGTAGTGTTCTTTCCAAAGAAGTCTGATTTCGTGTGGCCTGAAAAGAGATGGAAAGAAACCCGGGGAAAACAAAGCAGAACAAAGATTGGATGATGACCTCATGTAGACGCCTTGCAAAAATGAGTGAACTAAGTCTGGCTATTCCAGAGTAAACATCTAGCGTGGAAGCATCCCTGTGTTTTTCCTCTCTTTCTCTCTGCATCCCCACAACCCCCGGTGTGGGAAACCATTTCATGTATCTGACAAATAGGCGGGTTTTAGCCCATAAAAGCTTATTCCACAATACATTTGTTTTTAAAAACTGAAACAACTTTACAAAACATTCTCTAAATGGAATGAACTTCCTCCAAATAATGATTCTAAGGGGATGTTCTGTTTGAATTCTTTTTTTATTGTTTTGGTTTCTAAAAATAGTAATCCTGGAAGACAAGTGAGGTATACAATAGACCTGTTTATCTTTAAGGTGCCACTGGACTCTGTTGTTTTTTCCACAACAGATGAAGACAGCTGCCACTCTGGAATTTAAGGTTTCTCTCTAGACATAACAAATGCCTCATCCTTGGGCACTTTTGGAAGAGTAGATAGGTTAAATAATTTTTAAAAAACTTTTGGGGAGATGAAACAAACAAAAATAGAAGTCTGGGCACAATTAAATTCCCAAGCACTATCATGGCTTCCCAGTCCAGATCCTGAGAGGACTCCTGTACCTTTTATCAACCCAGTCCTCTGCCTCCTTACTCAGAATTAAACCTTACTCTGAGTCCAATGAGACTTACACCCAGGTTAAGTGTGCGCAGGATTGTAGCCGAAGGGGGTTAATGGAATGCGGCTTTTCCCATCACACCAGATCCCATTTGTTTCAGTGAGGGTTGTGCCCCATGTACAATAGTTGGGATTTTTCCACCTCAGGCACCAGTTTTCCTTGGACACACGCAAGGAAAACTCACACATGCACAGGACACAGTCAACAGAGCAGCAGGGTTGTGGGTGAAAACACTGAGTGGAGCCCAGCTGTATTCTGTCTACTTCGCATGCCTTACCCTTGAGTCTCCAGGTCTGTCCTGCTGCTCTGCCTTTGTGGTCGCCTGGGGCGAGACTGTAAAAAGAGAGTGTGAGCCTGAGACAACCGCTGTGATGCAACACCTGTAGGGGGCCAGCTGCCCTTGTTCTGCTCAGTATGATAATGTGGGGAGGGGAGAGGAAGAGGGGAAGAGGTCCCTTCCTGCACCTGCCAGTCTCAAGCCACCTTGCTGCTGGGTAATTATAAGCATAATTACCCTCACCAGGTACAGGTTGTCATGACATCCGAACCTGGCGAGGGTGGCTGGCTGGGGTGGTTTACAAATCACCCTGAAGCCCATGGCTTATGTTGAACCCAGTCAATATAAAAATGGGGTGGTTTTGAGTATGCTTTGTCTCCGTTTGTCTTGCTTGGGGCAACTCTGCATGTCTTCCTCTTGGATGGAACCCGTGCTCCTGGGCTGAAGAAAGATGCCGCGCTGTTGTATGCAGGCTGTTAGAACTAATCTTGGGATTTGTACCAAGTGCAAAAACTACTTGAAACACAGGTTGCATTTAAAAATAAAATGAACACTATCTTGAACCCTTAATAAGATATCATGAACTGGAAACTCGGGGTGCTTCCAGATGGAGGGCTCCTATCACTATGAAATGGAAGGCACATGCAGCTATTCTGTCTTCTTCCCTCAACAGTTTCTCTAAGGCAAGAAAAACCTCGGAAGAAGTGGTGGGAAGACACAGGAGGGTTACGAGTGGAAGATGGCGTCTAGAAAACCAGTAAAACTCTGTGAATGCGGCAGGGTGATGGCATGAGAAAACGCCTCCTCTGGAAGCACCCCTAGGGTTTATTAAGCACTTGCTGTGATGCTCTCACCCACGGCTGGCTGTTCTAAGGCTACTGAGCCAACAGGAGAGCAGACTCAGGTCTGACTCTTCCCTTTAAGAGATTGTAAGTCTGAGTTGTCCATGTGTTCAGACTAAGCAGTATTAAAACGCGGCTGGTGACGGCATTACCTGTGAGTGTAAATAAGTCGCAGGGCGTTTTCCAACCTGTTCTACTAAGAACAAAAGGTGGGAGTGTCCGCCTCTCCATTACAAACGCTAGGGATCGCTATCAGAGTATGTTCAAGCATTCTCAACAAACTAGAATTCCCAGGGCTCTTCAGGGAAAGCCAAGAAAGTTAAACCAGTATGCAACTGATATACGTTCATCTCGTAGATTCAACTACTACTTCTGTCCTGCGGCTCTGCTTTGGGATCTTTGCATAATGGAACTTAATTGACGGTCCATATGTGAATCCACCTCTCATGGTTACTGGGCTGCTCTTTGCACTTGGGAAAGCCGGACAAGAAAACAGCCAAGCACAATTAGACCCTTGATTGACAGGGGCCTCCACGCATTTCACACTGAGTTCTAGGTTCCACAGATGTCCTCTCCGCTCCACCCTCAAGGCATGGAGAAAGCTGCAGTTCTACTAGGAGGCAAGTCCCATTGAACTAACTTCTTGAAGGCAGTACAAGATATGGGGGCCTTGAGGTAGCCCATATTTTGGGTGCCCTGCCCCTATTTACTTATGACCAAGCCGCTCCTCAACACTCGCCTCTCAATGCCCTCATGCCTTTGTAATGGAGAAGCATGCACTCCCACCTCTTGGTAGAACAGGCTGGAAGGCACCCTGAGACTTATTTACACACACAGGTAATGCCGTCACCAGCCACGTTTTAATAGCGCTTAGTCTGAACACATGGACAACTCAAACTTACAATATCTTAAGGGATCGAGTCAGACCTGAATCTGCTCTCCTTCTGTTAGCTCAGTAGCCTTAGACACAGCAGTCAGCTGTGGGTGAGAGTATCAAAGTAAGCTTTTAATATACATTCACATACAAACCAGACACAGGCATACCATCCAGACCATTTCTATACACAACAGATGCCCTTCTCTGTTTATTTCCTGATGCAGTCAGGATCAGGAAATAAGCAAACGGCCCATGGCCCTCAAGCAAGCCACTGCAGATGGAGATGTTTGCATGCTGAGTATGTCCCACGAGCGTCAAACATGTCCATTTGCACTAACGCAGCCATGGCCCCGGCGAAGCCTTTTCCCTCCTCCAGCTGTCCCCTGATCTGGTTCACTTTTTCTTGCATGTCATTCTAAATCTCCATTTCCCCAATACCTTCCCAAAGTGCTGGGTGATAGGCAGCCGGCTCTGCAGGCTTTCTGACTGTCTGCTCCTGGTGGGCAGGATGGGCCTGGAGATGGGATCACAGTTCAAGGAATGTCCTCGCTGTCGGTGCTGGTCTAAGCTGAAGTCCTAGGGGAGACCAGAATTCTATGGAGCATGAGCTCTGCTCCCACCCCTACCCTGCAGCCACTGGGGAAGTCAAACAAGCCCCTCATATTTGTCTTGTGGTCGATTGCTTAAAGTTGTGTTTAGATATACGTTGCCTCTGTGTATACTGTTTGTGTGTTTTCATGTAAATGGCTTTTTAAAACTTTGTATACTGTATCTTTAATGGTTTTTAAATTTTGTAAACCGGCCAGAGAGCTTCGGCTATGGGGTTATATAGAAATGTTATAAATCACCATCACCATCCAAAATCTAGAATGCGATTCCTGGTACGACCAGCAAACCAGTCAGAAAAGATTGGCCGGGGGGGGGTGGGGTGGCGGTAGTGGTAGTGGTAAGGAGGGGGATTTGCTAAGAACAATATATAAAATGAGGGAAAGGACCCTAAAGAGGTCTGTGTATATGTATTCAAGCACAGTGAGTTATGCGACAGATGTACATAATGGGGATAGTGGTAAATGTCCGCAAAAAGGTATAAAATACAACAAGCTCCTGGCACACTGATTATTAATTAATCACATTTTGATCTCGCCCTTCTTCCAAGGACCTCCATGCATGGTCCTGCAATGAGCTTCACGGTGAGTTCGGATCTGAGCCTGGGTATCTCTGGTCCTGGTCCGGCAATCCAACTACTACACTATGCTAACGTTTACACAAGAACTTACACTTTCAGAAGCTCACGCGCATCCCATTTCAGACAACCCCCCCCAATCATAGCACTTATTCTTAAACTGATGCCCTCCAGATATTTTGGACTATAACTCCCATGATCCCTAGCCATTGGCCATGCTGGCTAGAGATTATGGGAGTTGTAGTCCAAACCATCTGGAGGGCGCCAGGTTGCCTAACCCCAATACTAAAAGGCTGCAAACATACCGCCTCCCATCTTCCACATGCGATAGTTTTAGAACAATTGGAAGCTTATAGCAATCTGAAGCATTTTAAGGAAAGGTCAGGAATGGGGAGAGGACATTGTCTCCTACCTTTTCCAGCAGTCGGCTCCGCATATTCTTCAGCCCCATTTTGGCATGGCCTTTGGCCTAGAGGACATGGAGATGTACAGCACTCAGAGGAGTTTCAAGGATAGACAGGAATTCACAGTATTTTTTAAAATGTGATTAATTGATTCAGATCTACAGTCCCTGAAGACTTCCCACCACACCCCTCTAGGACCGCTGATGCCTGGGAGGCAGCTGACCTCCCTTTTCCTTAGGACTCTCAGCTCAAAGAGGGAAAACAGCCACATGGTGGAGCATTGATCCTGGAAACTGCCAGAAAAAGGAGAAGTCACACAAGTGCCTTACATATTGGTATGCGTTCCTGACAGCTGGATTGGCCTTGTTCTTCATGGTACTTATCAGGGCTCCTCCACCTTTCTAGAAAGAGAAGAAACAGCACAGACATATCAGCTGGAAGCAATGCACTCAAGCAACGTCCCAGTGCAGCTATTGAAAGAGGCACAATTGGGGAAACTCAATGGGAAGACTGGCCACATGAGGAATGAGCTGATGAAACGTGGGTACCGAGGCAGAACAACGGATGGGCAGCTACTGGAAAAGGACGCTAGCCCAGGAGACATGAGCTCCATTCCCTGCCCTGCATAACGTGGAGGCCTCCCAAGCAACTTTCTTTATGAGGATTGGAGGGACATCCATAGAGACTGTCCAGCCTAGTAGTCTCCCTGGTTTTGCTTGGAATAACAACAATGAGCAGTTTATAAAGCACTTTGATTTATTTCAAAATACTTTTAATTTCTTTATTTAAAGCATTTTGATCCCATTTCTCAGCCAAAAAAGGGTCTTAGAGCAGCTTAGGATCAATCAGTAAAACAAGACAGGCCCTGCTTGCAGGTTTACAGTCTAGAAAGACACGACACACAAGGAAAAAGGAATGGCGAGGGAAGAGGAAAACACTGAATATGCTTTCAGTAGTCCTGTTTCCTCTCTCAGCTCTCAGTTTATATATAATCTTGTAATTCTTACAACAACCAGAAGTCAGCATGATTAGCCCCAGATTGCAGGGGTTTGTGTGGGTGGGTGAGATACAGAGGCTGAAACAGCAGTTCATGGCAGAGGCAGGTTTCAAACTTGGGGCATGCTGATTCATAGCTCAGTCTCTTAGCCACTATGCTACATCAGCTCACATCAGGGATCAATATCCATACTGGCAATGGGAGGGGGCGGGGAATCTGGGACCCCCATGTTCATTCTGTCTTGCCTCGCACATTGCCAAAATGTCACCTGCCCTCCCACTAACTGGCGTGGGCCACAGCCCCCTGGATACTCTCCTGAACAAATCCTCTTGAAATGAATAAGAGCTAGGAAAGAGCACCACTACTTTCAATCAGGCTTGGCTAGAATTGGACTTGGATCTGAGAAGCAAGGATTGAAATCCTTCCTCTGCCATAACCAGCATTTGGGAATGCCCCTTCCTTAGGCTCCCTTCTGCATTGGTACGGTTTTTAAAATTTATTATTTTGATAACAATAATAGGATATTCAGACTCTCCAGATTAAAAAAACAAACAAACATGCTTGTCATGCTGAGCTAAGCAGCCACTGCATGCATCCTTAAGAACGCCTGTCTGCTTAAAAAGCAAAGGCAGCTGTGTTGCCCATAAGCAAAATTCCAAAACCCATTTTAGTGTAATACTTTTATTCGGCCCACCAAATGGTCAAAAAATGTGCAAGCTCTTGAGCTCTCTAGATCGCTTCATCAGGCAAGATGTTACAAAAAGCAGCCGGGAGTGGGGAGAATGACAAACAAACAAGGCTAACTAGCCACTGAAATCATGGTGTCTGCATGACCACAATCTTGAGATGGAATGGGCCCCATCTGAATCTCTGCAGACCCTTCCTCCACCGCTCCATCTCAACACTGTGAACATGCAGACTCCATGTCAGCTTTGTTTGGATGTTTTCACCCCACCCCACCTGCAGGCTGCTTTTTGTAACATCTTGCCAGATGAAGATATCTGGTGATCTTGAAAGCTTGCACATTTTTGGTGATCTTTTGTCTGTCTCTCTCAAGGAATACCCAGGGACAGATCATGGCTCTGGCCCAAGCCAGCATGCATGCATGCATTTTCTTTCTCATCTCATCTCATCTCATCTCATCTCATCTCTATACTGCCCAATAGTTGAAGCTCTCTCAGTGGTTCACAAAGAACTGCCCACAAAAAGTATAATGCTGAATATTATGTAAGTCTCTCTAAAGATAGGGGATTACTTAGAATTCTTCTCTTTTGTTTGCTAATTCCTTATTTCTCCCACTCTCTTTAATTGATGGTCAATAAACCTTACCTCTCCATTTGGACTCTGGAGTTGACCATGCATTTTGACTTACTTTGAAGGACAGCTAAATGGGAATAACAGGATTCGGTCCAGGCTGGTAGTACCCAGCCTGGTCCTTCATCAGCACATTAGTTCCCTACTTTTAGGTTAAATTCCTGCAGCTCTTAAGTGCCTGCTTGATAGGTAGGGAGCACAAGGAAGTGGGAGCAGTCTACTCATGAGTAAATTAACAGCATGAGCTCCAGCCTGGTCCTTCAGGCAGGGTGGCTCTGTGCCAACCCAGTCTATACAGAAGCTGACTGACATGAAGCAAGCAAGCAAGCAAAAGATGGAAAGGACAGGAGTTGCAAGGACAACAGCTCCTGCCAGATGGCGGTTCATTCGCTTACCTTTAGATTCTCCACCCACTGCTGATAGGAGTGCATGCTACCTGGGGAGGAAGAGGACACAGGTGAGATTCCATCAGGGCCTGGGCTCCAGTCCTTTCAGAGGCTGGGTCTCAAATGTTATATTCAGGGTAATGTATCTGCTAGCCCTACGCAGCATGGATTCAGCATCCCGCAAAGAACTGGGCAGAGAAGGCAGTTTTGAACACTTTTCCTACACAGAAAGCTCCTCCACGTAGAGGAAAAGTGTGATGAAAAACCTTGTGCAGATTGTCATGGGTGATGACCTCCCATGTATCTGTTTAGTGCCTGTATATATAAGCACTGGAAAGCAGTGGCCAATCACACCTTCCCAGTGGGTGTACCCTCAGTACAATAGACACCTCTGTAACTGTGTATGGGGTTCGCAAGTCTTTTCTAATACTGGTGTTCTTTCTGTGTAGAAAATGCAGAATGATTCCTGGTGAGAACTAGATTTATAAACTTACCCTTATACAACCGGCTGTAACACGAAGGTTAGATGCAAAAGGTTTTGAGAAGGATGAGGCCCCAGGATGTACTTTTCTTCTGAAACTGGAAATGGCAACATCCTGCAAAGCCGTATTCAAAATCTTCTCTGCCTTGTTGCATTGGGAGCCGCTACAGATGCGTCCACTCTAGCTTTCCCCCCTGGTAGTGACGCCACTGGCTCACTCCTTCCTTGCTGAGAATCCTGCCAGCATTACCTGCTATAACTTTTTTCAGGTGCTATCCTGTTTATTTCACTCCCTGGGTTTTAGCGATGGTGGAAGTTCCCATCAACATTATATTGCTATCATGGAAGGTCTGAAGTAACCTTGCACATTTATGTTACCTTCTTATCTCCCCCCAGCCCCCCCTACCCCATGCACATGCACATCAATAGCATATAGACTGTTCTGGCTTTACATTCTCAGCTTCTGCATGTGTAGGTCAAAAACTAAACTGCCTTGTTGTCCCACAGGAGGCCAGTCATGAGCTTGTGTTGCTTTTAAATGGGGAGAAGAGGGTTGACCAGAGACTACCCAGCAGTAACACATTGCCCACTTCTAGCACTGTAGGAGTGATTGTGGGGATACAAGTTGTGGGAGGTTAACGGGAGCAACATTGATTGGGTGTGCAGGGAATTAACAAGAACAAAACCAGTGGAGGCTGGTGGCTCCAATGTCAGGGAGCAGTGAATCCGCTCCGGGTTTCAGTCAGAGCTCTTAAGCAACTATCCAAGGTGCTGTACCTTGGATAGCTGCTTTAGAGCTCTGACTGAAACCCGGAGCGGATTCACTGCCCCCCTGACACTGGAGCCAGCAGCCTCCACTAAACAAAGACAAATGCAGAAGATTGTGGTGGAACACCTAACCTAGCATACAAGCATTCTAAGCATCTCGGCAGTCTCCCAGTAAGTTGCTGGGTTTATTTTGCTTTTTTACAGAGCATCACATTCGACGTAGCCCACAAACAGAAGGGTGCTGGGCAGGACATGCAACTGAGGGCTGTGGTTTGGTGCAAGGGCGTCTCAATGGGCCCTGTAGAGACCTATTTCCCCTAATTAACAGAGAAACAAAACATGCTGGGTTTTGCATTACCTGGGGACAGGCTTCTATTGATCTCCTGCTCAAAGAGGTCAGAGAAGTTGTCTCCTGCATTTAGCTTCTCCAGGCGGTCATCGATGAACTGACAGAATTCAGGGTGTTGGGGAGAGATACAAAGAAAGGGAACCATTAGGAAATGCAGGAAGGATCTCCCACAGAAGAAGGAAGCATATTTAGGGTAAACAGCTCAGGAATTAACTCATAGGGAAGAAGAACCAGTTGATGTCTTGGGCCTGGAGACACCTCATAAAAACTAGTGGGGATTTCGTAGTTATGGGGCAGGCCTTATGGAGGGCACCTTAAGGGGGCTTTAAGAGAGGTAAGGTCCAGAAGCCGGTACAGGCTTCACACCCCCATTGGCCAAAATCTGGGAGGGTTAAATAGCCCAGGCCAAGGACCATGTATGTGCACATGCGTGCACACACATGTGACTGCATCCTCATTGCCTCATCACTCAAAAGTGAATGAAGGGAACTCAGAAAGAGCTGATGTTTTCTTCTTATGATGTGCATGTTTTAGGACTAGCACCAAAGAGATGCTGTTCTGGTCTTAGTATCCCAACCTGGAGATCCCTACATGGAGCAACAGGCTGTGTGCACACAACTGCATCTCTGCAAGCTCGCTTGTGCATGACAGATCATTAGTTCTGGGCTGGGGCCTCCAGAAGATAATTTTAGGTGGGGAGGCTCCCCAAGTATGACACATAAGATGTTAGAAGGGTAGACGGGGGACAAGACACAAACAAGAGAACAGCAGCAGAAAGCAGTACCTTATGGGACCTCATTATTTACATAGCACCAGACGTGTTGGACTACAACTCCTGTCATCCCTAGCCAGCACTGCCAGTGGGCTGCTGGCTGGGGAGGATGAGAGTTGCAGCCCAACATATCTAGAGGGCATCAGATTGGGGAAGGCTGCTTTACAGAGTATCATAAGCAGAAACATAAGCAGGGTGAAGGAGACAACCAAAGGAGAGGGAGATGGGGCAGGGGGGAAAAGGAGGTGAATATGGGCAAACACTGTTGATGCATATTTAAACTTGGTGTCAGAGCAGCATTAAAAGCCACATATAAGGGAGCATATTATTATTATTATTATTATTAATTATTACATTTCTATCCTGCCCCATAGCTGAAGCTCTCTGGGTGGGGTACAGGAGTAAAAAACATTAACATCCAATATACAAAGTTTAAAAGTCATTTACATAAAAACACAGACAATATATGCAAACAACATATAACTAAAAACAACTTTGAACAGTCAGTCATAACTAAAGACACATCCAGGACTGATTGAAACTCATCATGTGCTGCCAGATGCCTGGGAAAAGAGATAGGTCTTAACCTGGCACTGAAAATATAACAATATCAGTGCCAAACGGATCTCATCAGGGAGCTCATTCCACAGATGGGTGGCCACCACAGAGAAGGCCCTCTCCCTCGTTGCTGCCTTCTGAGGTAATAAGCAGGGGAAATCACTACAATCGTACTGGGGGGGCCAATGGGTGGAGTTATTACAGAGATGTGTGTGCAAAGAGAGTGCAGGGTAGTATCGCTGGGGTGGGAGCACAGAGAGGGGAAAGTATGTGGAGCACCATAGGCAAAGAGATGTCAAAATGCATCAGACAAGCAGGCACATGCTGTTTGCACACTGTACTCTGGTCTAGGGTGTGTGGCTGAATCTGATGCAGTGTGCGTGTATTTGTGATGTTTCTCGCTTTGTAGGTGAGGGGGCTGAACATGACCTTGAGTCCCTTCCAACCTTAGGAGGCTGTTTGCTTGAAGAGCTGCTTGGGCATTCCCCTGGGAATGGTCCACCAGCCCATACCTCCTTGAAAAGCTGCAGATGCACGGCCCGCTGGAGGAAGGCCTGCATGGCGCTGGATCCTTGCTGCAAGAAGCTGTCTTGGCAAAAGGAGATGCGCTCACCCTGCAGGGAGACAGAGAGAGAGAGAGAGAGATTGAGAAGGGAGCTGATAGCACAGATCCCAAGATGCAAAAAGTTGGCATAGCATGGTGGGGTGGGATAAAGAAGAAAAAGTTGTGGGGAAAATGAGTGCTTTAAAAGAGCTTTCTTTTCCGGAACAATTTCTCAGATCAAAATCTTAGGTAATGTAATAGAAGCCACAGAACCTTTGTGGTTTAAGAAGTGTGTTGCTGCAGCATCACATGCAACAGCAGCCGTGCAGGGCCCTGAGGGTCTGGTGCTGCTTCTACTGCTGGGCAAGAGGTATCTGACATATGTAGGCTCACAGAGATTAGGATAACCAACGCTGGTAGTTCCTGTTTGACTTGCACCACGAAACTGGGTGCTATTTGTGAACTTAACTGGATGACATTTGCACCTCATAGACAGGACAAGAAGAGTTGCCTCACCATAAAGCTCTGGGCAAAACTACCTGCAACATTAAATGTGTAGCATATAGCTGATCCTAACTTCTTTTTAAAACTTTAATGTAAGCGTACATGTCCCCAATCTGGATCACGACCACCACACACAGTTAGGAAGGTTAAACCTTTCCACCCAGCTGCTTTCCCACCTAAATTCTCTGCCCCCACGCAGGGGCTAAAGAAAGAAAAAAGGTGTCCATTGGCACCAGGGGAGGTTTTCTT
Source organism: Heloderma suspectum (assembly GCF_057233095.1). Classification (NCBI taxonomy): domain Eukaryota; kingdom Metazoa; phylum Chordata; class Lepidosauria; order Squamata; family Helodermatidae; genus Heloderma; species Heloderma suspectum. The sequence continues at coordinate 166,350,026 of NC_139459.1, read as the reverse complement.
TTTCTTTAGCCCCCACACCAGTGGGGAGGAGATTTAGAGGAAGAAAGCAGCTGGGTGGGAAGATTTAACCTGCCCTCCCCTACATGTGGTGGTCCAGAGTAGGGACCCACACAATTACACTAAAGTAAAAATTAGGATGAGCTACACATTAAACATAGCATGTAGCTTAGCCATCTATCTTGTTTATTTAAAAACAAAACAGATTTTGAATGCCAGGTAATCTTACATTTTAGAGATGGGAGGATGCTTTCTGTCCAGTTTTTTTTTTTTTTTTTTTTAAGTTATTGAACCTTGGCAGCACACTGCAGATTGGGAGAGCAGGTACCTCTATGTGATTATTTTTCATTTTCTTTTCAAAAGAGCCACATATATATTTACCTTACTATACAGATTAAAAAGTCACAAAACTGCTTCAGGGATGCTGTGTGCGTGTGGCCAATAGGCACCTGCAACAGCCACACACACACATCCTTTTTCAATCTGCCTTCACTGAGGAGGGATCAGTGGATAGGAATGCTCTATTATCCAGATTTATCTGGGGTGGGGTGGCAGGGAGATATTAACCAGAGCAAAGCATGACAAGAAAATCACACTCTAATAGTTCCCTGAAATAACCTGGAGATAAATGTAACACTGAATGGTGGGTGGGAGGTAGCAATTCAGGACACCAATCACTATCCACAATCCAAACACACATTGTCATTATTTTTGCTTGGCAGGCTCTGATTAAACTGATTTAAAGGGCAATTTCTTAATGAAAAAACCCAGTTTCCACACAGCACTGGTGCAAACTCTCCCACCACCTGAGGCAGGAAACGGGCAATTCAATCCTTCCCCCACTTTGCTGCCTGAAGCAGGGGATTCACCCTGCCTCATGAGAGGGCCATACCTTGGCCAGAATGCCCATTCATGTGCCAAATGCCTCAGTACTAAGGCCATCTGGCCAAGGTTTTCCCTTTCACTTAAATGACTACCAGACAATTAACACAAATAGGGAGAGAGAGGGCTTGGCTCAAAAATGGCCAAAGACAAACTTCTTACTAAGACTACCAACTCGCCATTGTTAGCTGTGCTTCTAAGCCCAAATTTATTTGCAGGTGATCACGTTTACGTCTAGGCCCCCAAAAGATCCAGAGGACGATTTCTGCATATTATTCTATTTTTAAAAACACAAAAGCAAGCCAGGACAGTTTCCCCCCTTTTACCCAGCTTATGTCCCTTCCAAACTCCCCTCCTTGCCATCTAGAATGCTTCCATGAAGGAAAAGGGTGCTCCCTTGAGCAACCCAGTGGGCGCCATGCCACTACTCACTGGGCCATAAACAAGTGCCTCACGGTAGCTGCCGAACAGCAGTGCCTGTGCCCTGAGGAAGGCTCGAGCAACTCCATCCCCCGTAGCTGCTGATTGTTTCTTCAACTGGAACTTCAACAGAGAGACCTGAGTGAGGAGAGGAGAGAATACAAGCTCATCCTCAATTCAGAGGCCTTTTCCACACAATCACAAAAGGGTTCCCCAACCACAATTTATAACCAGAAGTCCCAACCGAGCATTAGTAGCACAATATTCCATTAGTAGCCTCATATCCCCCCACAATTTTAGGCGGTCTGTGCAAAATGAAAATTATACCACGGTTGGGAGCGTGGGACCTTTGGTGGTGTGCTCCTTGCCCAGCAGATGTTAAGCCTTGTCACCCTCTGGAGCTGGCCCTGCTCCATGTAAAGAGCTTGGGAGGGAGATAGCCTTGCCTGTCATTGGAGGGCCTTGGTAAAGTCAGGGTACCTCCTAAAACCCCACAGAGTAATGAAAAGGTCATGGAATATGGGAATTGTAATCAGAAAAGCTTTAAGCATCAGGTCTTAAAAGAGTGATGAAAAATTTTACAAAGGTTTACAAAGATTAAGCCTTTAGAGCAAGGTTGAGCAACTTGTGGCCCTCCCGATGTTTTGGCCTACGACTCCCATGATCCTTCACCATTTGCTATGCTGGCTAGAGCTGATAGGAGTTGTAGGCCAAAACAAAGTTGCCCATCTCTGCTTTAGAGAGACTTTCAGCATGCAGTTTTTCAAAGAAGCATGCAAAATTACCAGCCCACTACGTTGTACTCCTTCCGGCGCCAGGTGAAGGACTTTTTATTCTCCCAGTAGTTTAGCATTTCATTCTCCTAGTCTTTTAGCTTTGGTGTTTTTAATCTGTATTTTAAATCTCTGCATTGCTGCTAGGTTTTATTCTGGCTCTAATGTTATGTTGTGATTTTAAGCTTCCATATTTTATATTGTTTTATGATGTGCTTTGTAGTTTTAATTTTTGTGAACCACCCAGAGAGCTTCGGCTACTGGGCAGTATAGAAATGAAATAAATAATTTTAAAAATATAAATAAAATATTTTTACTAGCCTGCCTGCAGACACATGCATCCTATTTATCTCTGTGTCAGTCATCTGTGGCCTAAAAATGGGGAGGGAACTTTTGGAAAGTTTGGAGACAATTCCCCTGGGAAAAAGGCCCATGGCTCAGTAGTAGAACACCTGCTTTGCATGCAGAAGGTCCCAGGATTAATTCCTGACATATACAGGTGGGGCTGGAATGGCTCCTGTCTGAAATTCTGTGTGGACAGTAGCACTGAATTAGACAGGCCAATGGCCCAGCTCAGTGGAAGGCAGCTTCCTATGTTCCTAACTCTGGCTTGCTACAGGTGACCAGGAAAGTGGCTGCTTATGAGCAGGCCATAAAGCACAGAGGAGTTTACAATATATATGCATCCATAGCGGCTCTTAGGATAGTAACAAAGCAGGAGAGATTCGCCAAGGAACAGACAAAACTAACCGTAAGCCAGCCTTCCTCATGTACTTGAGAGGCTCATTACGCAGTGACAGAAGGTATTAAGTAACTGAATTGAGTAGTGCAGCATTCTCCAACCTGGCTGGCTGGAGATGATGGAAATTGTAGTGAAACACATCTGGAGGCCGAGAGATTGGCAAAAGCTGCTATAAAGGCCTTATACATTCTGTTTTGCACTGTCAGGTGAGACCACACCCACCCACACATCACTTAAAAGGAGCCTGAATTCTGTTTCCTCTTTTTGCTGTTCTAGTCACTATAGACAGAATATCTGGGGACTGAAATTCATTCTGCACTGCCAGTGTTCAAATGTGACTAATAATTCTGGAGGATGTAGCATTAGTGCATGCAAATAGCAGGTTCAAAACTATACATTCTCTCAAATTATTTAAAATGCAGTTATTGTACAGGAATTGCATTGCAATCATAAGAGTTTATTACGTTAATTTGTACAAAATGTATCAACCAACTCAAAACCTATTTAAAGTGGCTGAGCCAGTTACTGAGCCATTCTTGGGAGTTAATGTTTGAACAGGAGGACTTTAAAAAAAAAAATACCAGTGAAAAATACCAGTTCAACTACCTGCATGAAAACATACCAGAGAATGTGTTTGCAATTTTCACAAATTGGGAAAATACTTCAAATGTTTAAGCTGGACAATTCCCCATCTTCCAGTTTTACTTATGGATGATTTGGTTTATTTAAAGTGCAAATGTTGCACTCAGAGTGAAAGGTCACATGTATTTAAAAAAAAAAAAACCCTGCTAGAACACAGCTGCGATAGACCGGGGCAGTGGGGTAGAGGGAGATTGTTAAGCAGAGAGAATACACGAAGCAGCCCAAGGAAGACCCCCAAGAAGTCGGAATGATACCAAAGCACATGCACGGTAAAAAAGGGGGGAAGGGAAAGAGGCTTATGAAAGCAATACTAACTACATCACTCGGGAGGCTTTCCAGGTCTTGGAAGGACGATTCTACTGTGTTGGTATCGATGTTGAGAATGACGACATCCTCCAGGGCCTTGCTCCTCACTCTCTAGAGATGTCCAAGACAGAATCGAGAAACACAGAGCGCCCCGCTGGCGTTGCCAGTCACCACTTTTTGAGGCCTCTGTCACGTACGGTAACCGGACCCAGCTACACCTGAGCCCTCATCACCCTCGCTCACAACACTCACTTCACGGAGCACCCAGATCACAGAAACTGAAAAGATGGCTGGGACCAAAGGGCTGTGTACTAGCATGAGAACCCACCAGCCAGCCTCCCAGAAGTCAATCCCCACCCCAAACCCTAATCCCAGCATGCAGCCTGCAGGGCCGGCCTGACTGGACAAGCAAATCCAAGCGGCAACCGCGATTTCTAGGGATGTCCAAGAAGCAGAATGCAATCTGAAAGGTGCCCCCAGAATCCTTTGCAGCATCATGACAGTGCTGGGGCACAGCTCTTGCCTGCAAAATGTCTTGGGCCAGCCTAAGCCACAAGGAAAGGGCAGGCACACTGAAGAAAGGAATGTACTGAACAAAGAGCGCTTACAGACAACCAAGCTACAGGGCAGTTTGCATGATCATGAAATCTCAGTTGCATGCCGGGGGATTTGCATAATTACTCTTGCTGGTGGAGCTTGCCCTGTGATGCCAACCTGGCAAGGGTGGCTTGTTGCCATGGTTAACAAGCCACTTCAGAATTCTACAATAGCCCATGGATTCTGGGTGGCTTGTTATCCACGGCAACAAGCCAGCATCACCAGGTTCGCACAACCCAGCAAGCCAGGCCGGTGAGGGCAATTATGCAAATCTCCCCAGGACACACAATGGACGGGCATGTGTGGTGGGGGAAATAAGCCACTGAGTCGCATCCCCTTTGCCTTGGAGCCACGGAGTGCAGGGCTCAGCTGCAGGACTTATGAGGCCCACCCAGCTCTCCTAGGGGCAGGATGGGCTTGCAAACTCACCTCCATGAGGCTTGTGTGGACTCCTATAAGGTAGGGCATAGGGGCACTGTTGAGGAAAGAAAGGCAAGTCAGAGCTGGCTCCAGATTTTTGTGGGCAAGAGGCTATCAAATGGGCCCTCCTAGTCCCACTTTGCTCCTAAAAGGTAAAGGTGTCCCCAACCAGTCGTGTCCGACTCTAGGGTGCTGTGCTCATCCCCGTTTCTAAGCCGAAGAGCCAGCGCTGTCCGAAGACGCTTCCGTGGTCATGTGGCCGGCATGACTGAACACTGAGGTGCACGGAACGCTGTTACCTTTCCCGCTGAGGCGGTACCTATTTATCTACTTGCAATTTCTTGCTTTCGAACTGCTAGGTTGGCAGAAGCTGGGACTGAAGACGGGAGCTCACTCCATCACGCAGCACTCGGGTCTCGAACTGCTGTCCTGCCGACCTTCTGGTCTGCAGTTCAGCGTCTTAACCACTAAGCCACCGCAGCCTTTGCTCCTAGGTATGCGGAAAAAAAGGAGACCTGCCCTTGAGACTGGGCAAAACACTTTCTTTTAGCGCTGTGGCACCACCAACAGATTCAGAACCACTGGGATTAGTAGAAGGAGCTCCCAGGGCAAAGGCTGTTACATCCAGGCTTTTCCTCTTGTTTCATAGATGGACGAGACCTATGCCTACAGCTTGTGCCAAAGATTCCCGCTGCTAGCGTGAATACAAGATCCCAGCGCATATGTGCACCCTGGCAGGGAAGTAAGCAGCAAAGACTTCTTTGACAGTCCCTGGCCCTCACAAGGGTCCGACCCAATGCCAAGCATAGGGTGAGCGCAAAGGGGTAAAAAGACTCCCCTTTTCTCTCCTTCTGCTCTCCACTCTTAATATGCGCCCTTTTCCTCCAGCAGCCTTCCCTACAAACAGGACTTAATTTGAGCCAGACCTTCTCAAAGCACAGCTGCAGAACTGGTTTCAATGTTGCGGGGGGGTGGGGGGTGGGGGAGGGTTCAAGATATGAAGTAGTATTAAGAAGACGGATGTCATGGCTCATTCAGGGGGCTTCCAGGTGAGGCTTTTGTTGTGCAATTTCACTGCCTCATTTAAGGATGTACGAAAGTCACTTACCTTGCCCAAAATTTGATTCGCGGTGGGGGGAGGCACTCCGTCCCTCCCCCCGAAATTCTGGCCAGGGGGGAGGCGCCCCGTCCCTCCCCCACAAAATTCTGGCCGGGGGGGAGGCGCCCTGTCCCTCCCACCCCGAATCCTGGCTGGCCAGGAACGCAAATGTTTGCGTCCCTGCAATCAGCCGTGATAGGCTATGTAAATGTTTACGTAGCCTATCACGGCTGAGTAAAAAAATAACAAAAAATCACGCGTACACAAATGGCAGCGCCCATGGATGCCCATTTGTGTATGCGTGGGGTTTTTTTTTTAACTCAACCATGATAGGCTACGTAAACATTTACGTAGCCTATCACGGTATTTTTTAAAAATCTAGCCGTGATAGGCTACGTAAATGTTTACGTAGCCTATCACCTTTTTTGGGGGGGGGGGGGTTCTGGAAATGGCGGCGGCCGCAGCCGGTCAGAAAACCGGCCGCCGCAGCCACCAAACCGCCGCCGCCGCCAGGGACATTCGCACAAGGTAAGTCCCGTCCCAGGGGGGGCAGACCATTTCGCCACCGATTTTGGGGGGCCGAATGCGCTGGCATTCGGCCTCCCCAAGATTCGTGGCGAAATTCTCTGACATCCCTACCTCATTTGTGGAATTCTACAAAGGGTCCCCGCATCACCATCTGCCATGTGTGTTTTCCCACTGCTTCTTCTATCTTTATTCTTACCCGAAAAAAATCTGTTGCGCAAGAAATGATGCAGTAGCTGCACAATACCTGCTAATAAATGTTAGCACAGGACCCCTCCCTCTGGAAGCACCCTCAGTCACATTTTACAGGGGTTGTCTATATTATGGTACCATCCATTTCTAATAGTCCTGGGTTTTCACTTAAAAAAATTAAACTCTGACTCTTTGTGAACAGAAGAGTACTGCAGTCTCCACAGGTGTAGGTGCATTACCCTTAGCTCTGTCTTAACACTTCCATCTTGCTTAAGAGGCATCATTCTGGTATGGGCAGTGATCTATTGGGCAGGTGAGCCCATAACAGCTCAGCACCCATTCAGTACAACCTTTATGGTATGTGCCAGTTAGTCCTTTGCTTATTTTACTTTAAAAATTAAATTAAAGCAGTGTTAAATGCTTTTCTAGCTACATTTAAACAAAGTGAAATAGCAGCAAGATAGCAATGAAAGAGTGTTACAGGACAGCCCTGACCCCCAGTCTGCTGGCTGGAGGCGGGGAGGATGCTGGGAGCGGGAGGGCCATCGTCCCAAAAGGGACCTTCTGGGAGCTGCCCTGGTCACCGGTGTTCTCTGGAAGCGCTTTCGATGCAGCAGTGGCTCCCTGTTGGGCCAGGTTAAGATTGCTCTGCCCTAGTGCCAGTGGAGGTCGGTGGCTCCGATTGTGGTGGGGCTGTGATCCCATTCTGGGTTTCAGTCAGAACCAGCCAGAACTCTAAAGGAGCTATCCAAGGTGCTTAATCATGCCCCCCTAAAAAAATTTAGGTTCAGCATGCAACTCAGAATGCAATCACAGCCCCACCAAATTTGGAGCCACCAGCCTCCGCTGTCTAGTACTCTATCCCTATAATGCACGCGCCGCATATATATATGTATGTATGTATATATATGATTGGCATGGAACTTTTCTATTCACTGTCATTTTGGCAAGCTGGTTAAGGGTGGTGGCCAAAAAGCTTTTCTATAAAATCAGCATTATAGTGTTATAGCAGTATACTCCTATAATGCTACTTTAAACAAAAAGTATCATAGCATTACAGGGGTATAGCACTAACACTATAGTGCTAATTTTAAAAAACATCATTTGAAAGAGGAGGAAAAAGAAAACTACCCTGCTAAAAAAGCAGTGACTGGAAAGGTCCCCCCTGCCAACCTTTTTTTAATATACATATATTGCATTATAGAGATATAATGCTGTAACACACTTTCATTGAAATGGTACTTCGCCATTATTTAAATATTAAAAGAAATACAGCCAGAAAAGTGTTTTAGCACTACTTGAAGGATCAATTAAAAAAGGAAAAAGAAATGGGTAATAAAAACCATGCCCCCTGCAAAGAGAATAGTAAATGTGTCCTGAACTGTGAGAGGATCAACTGCCCGTTAAGTCACTACCCAGATCAAAGGTTCGCCCCTTAAAACAGAGACGGAAGAGAAGTGCCAAGGACGCTGATCTGGACGAAACATGGGGGGGGGGGGTACACACAGGAAATGCACAATATTCCCTGACAGCATTAAAGTCAGCTTGTAGCTTACAGCAGAGGAGCAAGGATGGATACCTTCGTGCCAGGAGACCCATGCCCGGAAGCAGCCCAAGCCACAGCAAGTGGCAGTCGCTCTCAGGGGCCGCCAGGTCAGAGACCAGGAAGGCAAGAGCCCCGACATCTCTGTGGGAAGGAAGCGCTGCCTGGGAGGTGCTTGGGTAGTGGGTGGAGGAGAGCAAGGAGGGGTCAGGACACACCAGCAAGAGCAGGGTCTCTCCTCTCACTGGTGCCTCTTAGGTTTCAGTCTCTCCCTCCCTCCAGGCTGGCTCCTAAGTCTTGCTAAAAAAAGAAAGTTGTGTCTCTGGAGAGGCACAGTGAAGCTTTAACCAGCAGGCTGGGCGGGGGGGGGCTTTAACCCTTGCCTCCCCCACTGTGATCCTGAGGAAAATCCCTCTTCTGAAGGCACCATTTGCATTGGGAGGAAACCCTCCATTGGCACTTCAGGATCACAGCACACCCCTTCATGGATCACTGCCTTGTTCTGGCGAAGGGGCTTGCGTAACTCAGTGAAGCCATAAGCTATGCCGTGCAGGGCCACCCAAGACGGACAGGTCATGGCGGAGAGTTCTGACAAAATGTGGTCCACTGGAGAAGGAAATGGCAACCCACTCCAGTATTCTTGCCAAGAAAACCCCATGGAACGTATCACAAGGCTAAAAGATATGACGCCGGAAGATGAGCCCCTCAGGTCGGAAGGTGTCCAATATGCTACTGGGGAAGAGCAGAGGGTATTTCCAAGTAGCGCCAGAAAGAGTGAAGCGGCTGGGCCAAACCCGAAAGGACACTCAGCTGTGGATGTGTCTGGTGGTGAAAAGAAAATCCGATGCTGTAAAGAACAATATTGTTTAGGAACCTGGAATGTCAGACCAATGAATCAAGGTAAGCTGGAGGTGGTCAAACATGAGATAGCAAGATTGAACATCGACATCTTGGGAATCAGCGAACTAAAATGGACAGGCATGGGCGAATTTAATTCAGGTGACCATCATATCTACTATTGTGGGCAAGAATCCCTTAGAAGAAATGGAGTAGCACTCATAGTCAACAAAAGGGTGGGAAAAGCAGTACTGGGGTACAATCTTAAAAATGATAGAATGATCTCAGTACGAATCCAAGGCAAACCATTCAACATCACAGTAATTCAAGTCTATGCCCCAACCACTGAGGCCGAAGAAGCTGAGGTTGATCGGTTCTATGAAGACCTACAACACCTTCTAGAACTAACACCAAGAAAAGATGTCCTCTTCATCATAGGGGATTGGAATGCTAAAGTAGGAAGTCAAGAAATCACTGGGATAACAGGCAGGCATGGCCTTAGTGTACAAAATGAAGCAGGACAAAAGCTAATAGAGTTTTGCCAAGAGAACACGCTGATCATAGCAAACACTCTTTTCCACCAGCACAAGAGGCGACTCTACACATGGACATCACCAGATGGTCAATATCGAAATCAGATTGATTATGTCCTTTGCAGCCAAAGATGGAGAAGCTCCATACAGTCAGTAAAAACATGACCTGGAGCTGACTGTGGCTCAGATCATGAGCTGCTTCTTGCAAAATTTCGGCTTAAATTGAAGAACGTCGGGAAAACCACTAAACCGTTCAGGTATGACCTAAATCATATCCCTGATGAATTTACAGTGGAGGTGAGGAATAGATTTCAGGGATTAGACCTGATAGACAGAGTGCCTGAGGAACTATGGACGGAGGTCCGTAACATTGTTCAGGAGGCAGCAACGAAATCCATCCCAAAGAAAAAGAAATGCAAGAAAGCCAAGTGGCTGTCTGATGAGGCTTTACAAGTAGCTCACGAAAGAAGGGAAGCGAAAAGCAAGGGAGAAAGGGGAAGATATACCCAACTGAATGCAGAATTCCAGAGAATAGCAAGGAGAGACAAGAAGGCCTTCTTAAATAAACAATGCAAAGAAATCGAGGAAAACAACAGAATGGGAAAGACTAGAGATCTCTTCAAGAAAATTGGAGATCTCAAGGGAACGTTTTGTGCAAAGACGGGCATGATAAAGGACAAAGAAGGCAGGGACCTAACAGAAGCAGATGAGATTAAGAAGAGGTGGAAAGAATACACAGAAGAACTCTACAGGAAAGATCTGAATGTCCCTGATAGCCATGATAGTGCGGTCACTGAGCTTGAGCCGGACATCCTAGAGAGTGAAGTCAAGTGGGCCTTAGGAAGCATTAGTAACAACAAAGCTAGCGGAGATGACAGTATTCCAGCCGAGCTATTTAAAATCCTAAAAGATGATGCTGTTAAAGTGCTGCATTCAATATGCCAACAAATCTGGAACACTCAACAGTGGCCACAAGACTGGAAAAGGTCAGTTTACATTCCAATTCCAAAGAAGGGCAACGCCAAAGAGTGTTCAAACTACCACACAATTGCGCTCATTTCACATGCCAGCAAGGTGATGCTCAAAATCCTACAAGCTAGGCTTCAGCAGTATGCGAACCGAGAACTACCGGAAGTACAACCTGGGTTTCGAAGAGGCAGAGGAACTAGAGATCAAATCGCCAACATTCGCTGCATCATGGAGAAAGCAAGAGAATTCCAGAAAAACGTCTATTTCTGCTTCATTGACTACGCTAAAGCCTTTGATTGTGTGGATCACAACAAACTGTGGCAAATTCTTAAAGTGATGGGAGTACCAGACCACCTTACCTGTCTCCTGAGAAACCTGTACGAGGGTCAAGAAGCAACAGTAAGAACCAGACATGGAACAACCGAGTGGTTCAAAATTGGGAAAGGAGTACGACAAGGCTGCATATTGTCGCCCTGCTTATTTAATTTATATGCAGAGTACATCATGAGAAATGCCGGGTTGGATGAATCAGAGGTCGGAATTAAGATTGCTGGGAGAATTATCAATAACCTCCGATATGCAGACGATACCACCCTAATGGCAGAAAGCGAAGAGGATCTAAAGAGCCTCTTGTTGAGGGTGAAAGAGGAGAGTGCAAAAGCTGGTTTGAAACTCCACATTAAAAAAACGAAGATCATGGCATCTGGCCCCATCACTTCCTGGCATATAGAAGGGGAAGAAATGGAAGCAGTGACAGATTTTACTTTCTTGGGCTCCAAGATCACTGCAGACGGTGACTGTAGCCATGAAATTCAAAGACGCTTGCTCCTTGGGAGGAAAGCTACGGCCAACCTAGACAGCATAGTAAGAAGCAGAGACATCACCTTGCCGACAAAGGTCCGTCTAATCAAAGCTATGGTTTTCCCAGTAGTAATGTATGGCTGTGAGAGCTGGACTATAAGGAAGGCTGAGCGCCGAAGAATTGATGCTTTCGAACTGTGGTGCTGGAGAAGACTCTTACGAGTCCCCTGGACTGCAAGGAGGTCAAATCAGTCCATCCTAAAGGAAATCAACCCTGAGTGCTCATTGGAAGGACAGATAATGAAGCTGAAGCTCAAATATTTTGGCCACCTAATGCGAAGAGAAAACTCCCTGGAAAAGACCCTGATGCTGGGAAAGACTGAAGGCAAAAGGAGAAAGGGACGGCAGAGGATGAGATGGCTAGATAGCATCACGGATGCAATGAATATGAACTTGAGCACGCTCCGGGAGAGAGCGCAGGACAGGAAGGCCTGGCGTGCTATGGTCCATGGGGTCACGAAGAGTCGGACACGACTGAACGACTGAACAACAACAAATCACAGCACAGGAGGAAAAGGCTACATTCCCAGCCCAGGCCTGCTGTGATGCAGATAATCATCAGCTGCTGCAATGCTTTTTGCACTTTGAAAACATCTGTATGTTAAATGCAAAGACTAGCCTCCTTTGGCCCTTCTGGGGAGCACCAACAGCACAGGCAAGCTTCTTTGCCTCCTCCTGTCCTCACAGCTCTCCCCGCCAGCACACCCTCACCTGCCTCCAGCTTCCTGGGATGCCCCCCGCCCGCAACAGCTTCCAGGTTTTACTCCCGCTCAGCACAGGACCCCAGCTTCCAAGGAGGAAATGCAAAGTGCTCACCAGCAGTAGTCAAGGAGGTGCGAGGGCAACGCAGGGATGTAGATGTGCTGCCAATGCATGGGGTACAACATGGAGGAGGAGGCCTGCACACAGGCGGTGAGCTGCAGGGAGACAGAGGCAGGCCGCTGGTTAGATCACACCGACCCCACTTGGAAGCTGGGCAAGGCGGCAGGCTGGAGCCACAGGTGCAGGGGGTGGGGAGAACAAGAACAACAGCTGGCACTGATACGGTGCTTTGCAGTCTTAAAAGAGCGTCACAGACTGTATCTTGTTGTAATCCATCCAACAAACCTGTACAGTAAGCGAGTGTTATTGTCTATCGCAAATGGGGGACTGAGGGTGAGAGAAGAGTGGCTTGCCTAAGGCTCTCTAGTGAGTTCATGCCAGAGGCAAGATTTGAACCAGGGACCTTCTGCCATGCTTCCAGATGAGGCCGTTACCACACCATCGTTCTGCCTCATTCACAGAATTTTAGGGGAGGTCCAGATATCGCCGCTTTCCATTCGTAACCCTCCTGGGTTTTCACATGGCTTCTTCTGCCTTTTTTCTTGCTGCAGAAAATCCATTAAGGAGACGGGCAGAATCACTGCACAAGGCCTCCTGATTGATAGCACCAGGCGGCCTCCATCTGGAAGCCCCCCAGATCTGTACTTCAGTTTCTTAGCCACTAAGGGCACAATCCTAGGCATGTTTAGACAGAAAAACGTCCTACAACTCCCAGCATGCCCCAGCTAGAAAGAAAGAACAGAGGCAGCCCCTGCTCTCCCAAGCCCTGCCCCCTTGCGTTTCAGGGTCTGTGCCTCAGGAGACCTGGCGGCTTCCCCCCTCTTTAACACCCCCCCTCCCGGATCGCCTGGCCCTCACCGTGCTAAGCTTGCTGGTGGTGAGCAGGATCCGTCGCTCGTGGAGCAGGCTCGCATACAGATGCAGCATGTTGTTCACGTCCACGGCCACAACAAACTCGGTCAGGTTTCTCTGAGGGGAACAGCCAAGATCTAGGTAGGCTCTCCAATGCAGACTTGGCACAATGCACCCCAACCTGCCCCCTCCCGGTTTCTGCTGTATTCTGCTTTCACCCATGGCAATACAGTGCACACACACACACACACCCGCTCCTTCACTGCATTCCTGCCACCTATTTATTATGGACAGGCTCCTGTGTCTTTCAGGGCACCTCCAGGCAAGGCTTTTACAGCATCATCACCCTGCCTCATTCATGGAATTCCACATCATTGTCTTCCATTTGTAACCCTCCTTTTTCCCACTTCTTCCATCCTTTTTCTTATCGTAGAAATCCATTAAGGAAAAATAAAACAGAACAGCTGCACAAGACCTTCCAATTGGTCTCGCTAGGAGGCCTCTGTTTAGACCAGGGCTGGGCAACTTCTCCCTCTCTCATAACTCTAGGGATGTACGAAACCCCCTTACCTGGAGTCCGCGGGGCATCCAGCAATCCCTCCCTCCCCCCCAGAATCCTTGCCGGCCAGCTCCACTCTGCAGCAAGTCCATGGTGCTGCCGGCCAGCTCCAGCCGCTGGCAGACTTCCATCTGCTGCCAGTCTGCAGACGCAAATGGCGTCTGGCGTAGCAGACGCCATTTGCGTCCCTGCTCTTTGCCATGATAGGCTATGTAAATCTTTATGTAGCCTATCATGGCAAAGAGCAGGGACGCAAATGGCATAGCGGACACTATTTGCGTCCCTGCTATTTGCCGTAAAAAGATTTACGTAGCCTATTACGGCAAACAGCAGGGACACAAATGGCGTAGCAGACGCTATTTGTATCCCTGCTCTTTGCCGTGATGGGCTACGTAAAGATTTAGAACACAGAACAACGTAAATATTTATGTAGCCTATCACGGCAAAAAGAAGGGACGTAAATGGCGTCCACTACGCTGGACGCCATTTTCTTCCGCAGACCGGCAGCAGATGGCCTGGACCCAGCCAGTGGCAGGTAGGAACCGTTCCAGGGCAACTTCACGGGGTGGTGGAGGTGGGTGGTCCGCTCCGCCACAGACTCCGCGGGGCTGGATTCTGAAGAATTCATTCTAAAGGACTCATTGGAGTCCATGGCGGAATTCTCTAACATCCCTACATAACTCTAGAACCCGGGGTCATCACATGAAGCTGATTGGTGGGAGATTCAGGACAGATAAAAGGAAGTACTTCTTCACATAGAATACAGTTAACTGATGGAATTCACTTCCACGAGATGCAGTGATGGCCACCAATTTGGATGGCCTTAAAAGGGGGCTTGACAAATTCATGGAGGGGAAGGCTATCAATGGCTGCTAGTCCTGGGCTATGTACTACCTCCAGTATCAGATGCAGTATGCCTATGTACACCAGTTGCTGGGGAATATGAGCAGGAGAGCGTTCTTGCTCTCATGTCCTGCTTGTGGGTTTCCCGTGGGCAGCAGGTTGGCCACTGTGTGAACAGAATGCTGGACTAGATGAACCACTGGTCTGTTCCAGCATGGCTGGATCAGCATGGCTCCTCATGTTCTTAACTTGTGACCTTCCAGATATTTTGGCCTATGATCTCCATCAGCCCAAGCCAGCATAGTTAATGGCGAAGGAGGATGGGAGTTCTTGGCCAAAAAAACCTGGAGGGCCACAAGTTACACAGCCTTGGTCTAGAAGCACCCTAAGAGCAACATGACAGTAGGAAAGGCCCAGCGAAAGCTTTCCCATTACTAGAAATATAGGAAGCTGCCCTATACTAAGTTAGACCCCACTGGGTCCACCTAGCCCAACATGGTCTACTCTGCAGGAGCAGCATGCCAGTGTCTTCCCCATCACCTACAACCTCAGGGGTAGGCAACCTTTTTTGGCCTTGTGGGCTGCGTGCAAGGCCAGGTCAGGTCCGCACACATGCACACCTACACACAAACTCTTCCTTGCACCTACTTTTCGATGCATATAGACGGAGAGCTTTAAATGCACAAGTGATCTTGGCAGTGCTGGCATCACCTGAGGATGTGAAGGTTAAAGCTTCCCTCATCACCCAGCAACACAAGTCAGGCTCACTGTTTCCCTGCCGCCATTAGAGGCGGGGAAGCAGTGTTCTTGGCTGCACCGGCATTGCTGAGGAGGAAGCAAAAGTCTCTTCCCCTATCCCAGCAACCCCGATAACAGCACCAGAACAGCCCTCGTCCCTGCAGCTGATCAGCTGGGCTGCAGGGGAACATGGGCATCCCAGGCCTTAGCAGGCCAGACAAAGGGCGATGGAGGGCCACAGGCAGCCCATGGGTTACCCACCCCTGTGCTACCCGATCTTCTTAACTGGAGACACCAGGGATCAGATCCAGGGCCTTCTGCATGCAGAGCCTGTGCTCACTGACCTGCGCTCCCTTCCCCTGCATCTCTCTGCCAGGAACAGGCTCAGCCCTTGCACTGCTGCCTGTCATGCAGCTGTTAAAAGCACAGCAGCAGCCTGGCCACAGAAATACAGCAACTCTGATTATTGCTGCTCTGTTTTCCTTCTTCCCACAATGCTTTACAGACCCCTCTTCGCCCCTGATGCTGCATGACACCCAACTGCACAAGACACTTCCCTTGCACTACCACTGTCCACTGGATACCTCTCCCTCTCTTGGGGAAGTGCCCTCAGCAATACATTGCTCCCCCCCACATTTGAAGTCTATATAGTGCTACCAAGGGGTGTCCTTTCTCACCCCATTCTTTGCAGCTTCACATGAGAAAAGTTAACACTGGCTCATCCAGACCTCTACCTCCCGCCCGTATCCCAAAGCTTTAAGACAGGACCCCTGTGGCTTACATTTTCAGGGATGGTGGGCAGTTTGCCATGGTCGGGAGCAATGAAATAAGCCTGGAACAAAGGACAAATGGTGACAATCTGCTCAGGCCAGAAGAGGAATTGGTGAAGCAAAGTTAGCATTGGTGGTAATCTGAGCAACCTATATTAGTGGCCAGAACTGGCTGGTCATATTCATTAAGGCCAAACAACAGGTTACACCAGGAGTTTCATGACTGATCTCTCAACTTCCTTGAAAAATTAAATGCAGCTGTGGGGTGGAGGTGCTAAATTTGATCAGGGAAACAATATGGGGACTGGGGATGTTTAACCCTTTCCTCCGTGCACTGTTTCCCCAATTTAAAACCCCATCCCACACTATTTACTGGGGAGGATAGAGGAATTAAAGGCATGATACAGGCACCCCACCCCTCCAGGACAATAGCAGCTGGTAAATCATGAGCTGCACCACCTACTGCAGGTAAGGAAAAACCATTTAAAAAAATGCTCCCATATGTAAAGAAAAGAAAAAAAAAGCAATTCTTTGCAAGTAGAGTACTAGAATAGCAATGAGTAAGCTAAACTAGAACCTTCCTCACCAACGTACTACTTCCTCACTTATAGATAGATAGATATACACAGGACGAGCATTAAAAAAAATAGATTTCTCCCACCTGGAGTTTAGAGTGGTAGAGCCCATTCAATACCAGGTGCTAGTTCCTTAAAGGCAGCAATTATATCACCTGGACATCACATGGCCAAGTGGAGGAAAGACTAGATAGTCAAGGGCCATTGAGTTAGCCAGCATACATACACTGGACATCTGGCTTACCACTGCTGTCCCAGGATTCAGATCTTGGTTCTTGTCTTGTCTGTTCAGATTGTTCTCCGTGGAAATTTTCAATTTGGTCATCTTTGGGTCCTTAGAGGACAGCAAGAAGTGGTGAAAAAGGAACTCAGAAAGATGTGACTGACTCTCCAAGCCAGAGACCCAGGAGGGCACAGCACATTTAATAAAGGTAGACAGGGTGAGGTATTGTTTCCATTTTTTGTTTTTCAGTAATATACTTGAGCTTTCAAAACTATTCCAGGTATTTCTTAAAATACTTTTGAGAGTATAAAATACTGTAAACAAAGCTTGTTTTTTTAAAAACAAAACACCCCTCACTGCACTCCTTTCCACTTCTGCATAATCTAAAGGCATTATATATAAAAAGAACATTAGCAACAGCCCTTGATGATACCCAGATGTTTTTAAAAATGTAGATATCGATCATTATCAGGATCACAAGCGTGGAGGGAAAATTTAACCCTTTCCTTCCATGGATTTGCACTGGGAGGAAACCCCTCCCCATGGGCAACAATGCAAATTCCCTGCTTCAGAGGAGGGATTTTTCGCAGGACCACAGCATGGAAAGAAAGAGTTAAATTCTGCCATCCTTGTTCTCCCCCACCTCTACAGTGATCCTGTTAATTGTCACACACACAGCTGATGCTATTTACATTTTCCAAACCCTACATGACAAAAGCAAAGCATTTAGTGTGGAGTCTGGGTCCCACCCTTGCCTTTTTGCTAGAGCAGGTATTTGTTCTGGAATGCAACTCTCCTCCATCACTCCAACTCTGTGTAAGGAAGAGCTGCCCCTGTTAAATGGGAGTTTCCCACACAGATCTTTAAAGGCACTGGGCAGTATCCAATGCTTGCAATCCACCAGCGCTAAACACAATGAGATAGTAGGAAAGACCTGTAGCACAACTGGAATCAAGCACGACCCAGGAAACTAGCCAAAACTACTGCAAGCTCTGCTGACTTGTCGGATTCCAGAAGCTGTAGTTTTGGCTAGTTTTTAGGTGCGCTAGCCAGTGGTTGCTTCCTGTTGCAGTAGCGATTATTCCCACTAGCACAGCAGTGGTACTGGATTCTACCCAGTGTCAGGAAAAGATTCCCTTATTGCAAAAGATGGTGGTACCCCTACCCAAAACTGAGGGTGTCTTCAGACTTTTACATCTGCTCCATGTTAGAGAGGTGAATACTTACAAATTCAAGGCTGATGGGGCTGCTGAGGTTAGGCACAGGGTGGATATAGAGTGCCGCTAAGAACTCATCCAGCTCGGCAATCTGGTGGTGAAGATAAAGTCAGAGGTTGAATCTTTAAATGAAAAAAAAAATGAGGAGTAGGAATCAAGCCTGAAATGGACCCAGAATTCCTGCCCTCACCTGCTCCTTGGCTAAGTTGTCTGCAACGTAGTTCAGGATCTTGTAGAAAACTTCAAACCAGGGCAAGTAACTGTCAAAACAAGCAACAGCATCAGGGGACCAACTGATTGCAACCTCTTGCTTTGTCTGCAGAATGTTTCCTGTACAATCCCTGCCATCTCCAGTTAAAAGGATCCCAGGAGGCAAGGGCTGGGGAAGACTCTAAACAGCCACTGCTAGTCCGAGGAATCAGTGCTGGCCTTCGACAGATCCACTGTCTGACTCCACAGGCATCTGATGCGGCCCTTGGGACTGAAAAGGCTGCACACCCCTGATGTATAAGGTAACGCTGTATGTTCCTACTGCCTCTGAACACAGACGTTCCAGTTTAAAGGCAGCGGTAGAGGCGTGTGGTTTGTATGTATAAGGCTCCAGCTTCATTCCCTGGCACCATCGCACACAGCGGGGCTAGGAAAAGCCCCTATGTGGCAGAGCTGCTGCAAGCTGCAGAAGACAATCCTGGGCTACACAGACTAATCTCCCCCCCTGCCCCCCCATGGATTATGGTTGTCACCACTCCCTTCACAGCTAAATGTGCTGTGACATTTTCAGAGTGAAAGAAGGCCAGATACACTGACCAAAGGTCTAGACTGGGCGGGAAAGGGCTCTATCCCTTTATGGAGAAACAGAGGAGGAAAAGAACTGAAGAGCAAGATCCAGCACAAGGAGCTGTTGCTATATGATGGTCCTATGCCAGCAACAGAGGAGACAGGTGCTCCTTTGAAACCAGAGTGTCTGATGAGCTATTCTGTTAGAGGAATGAGATTCAATGGGGGAGTGCAGTGGAGCCCTCCTGCAAGCACTGGAGAGGCACGTGGGTGGCTCAGTGGCAACAGACTTCCACAACGCCTTCTCCTTGTCTGCACCTCTAGCTAGTCAAACTTCTAATCATCACCTGGGTTCAAAAGTGGAGTGAGGGGAAGGGGCAGACAATCTGTGTGCCCATGTGCCTGTGTAGGGGGGGAATTACACCTGGAAGGACTTTCTCTGTACAGTTCGTAGTAAAGAACAAGGCAATGAAATCAACCTCTATCCCCACAAAATCTAAAAAGCCACCAGCATGGCTGGCTGGGGCATGCTGGGAGTTGTGGGTCATTTTCTGCCTAAATATGCATAGGGCTGCAGCCATAAGAGTGCAATACTATGCACATCTACTCAGATGTAAGTCCCACTGAGTTTAATAGGACTTACTCCCAGGCAAGTTTGTATAGGACTGCAGCCTAAGCTATGAACCTGGAGGTGCCTAATTCAAATCTCACCTCTGCTGCTAGGGGGCCTTTAGCAAGAAATTCTCTCTGTCAGCCTCTGTCTATAGTTCTGCTTTACCTTACGGGGCTATTGCAAGGATAATACTCAGCACATCACATGTTCGAAGCACTTTGCCTAGGTTATTTTGTAATCCTTACCACAATCATATAAGGTTGGTCAGTATTATTATCCCATACTGCAGATGGGAGGGTTGAGAGTGGCTTGCGGAGGGGCCCTTACCGAGTTCACAGCATTCAAACAAGGAGCACCTCAGTTGTCTTATTTATGTATTTATTTCATTTTTATACCACCCAACAGCCAAAGCTCTCAGGGCGGTTCACAAAATTAAAACCACAAAATACATCAGAAAATACAGTATAAAATATAATAGATATCCTAGCCGCTATATAAATGCGAAGTGTTATTGCTTGTGATTTATTTTCTGAAATGGTTCCTATTATTTTGTACTCAGCACAAATAAAGATCTTTTTTGTGGATCTGGGTGTTCTTGCTGCCCTCTGTTTTTTCAGAGCAACCTTCCACATCCCTTCTGCCTGGTACTAGCTCAGCTGCTCTGATTCACAGCATACGTTTAGCCAGCAGGAGTCCGCCCTGAAAGCAGCAGAGACTTGCAGGCCTTTGCCTCAATGCCCAGTTCCCAGAACGTCACCGGGCGAAGTGATAAATCCCACCTGTGAGAGAGATGAGAGAAGGCTAAGCAAGAGTGAACTATCCTACCTGAGGATGCACAGGCAGGTACGGAAGCCTATGGCCAGTCGGCAGAAGCCAAAGCGCTGCTTCCCCTCCATGTCGGTGAGTGCGAAAGTGAAGTGTTGGACTGCCGGGCTCTCCTTAACCCTTAATAGGAAAGGGAGAACAGTGTAAAAGAGGTGATCAGGGGCTGGGGGAGAATACAACAAATCAGCTAAAACAACAACAACAAAATCCTTTAATTTGTTAAAGGCTAAGAAGTTTCTTATGGTATATGTTGTTGGGGGCAACAGCCCACTTTGTCAGGTGCACAAAGGAGTCACGTAAGTTGGTACTGGAATATATACACATATGAATGCAGAGTAGGAATACCATTCTACATAATGGGGCCAAAAGAAAGGGACAGCAGTAGATGTGCATCATGTTTACACAGACCACAAATGGTGAGGAAGGGGGGGATATGACAGAAGTTTATAGAATTATGCATGGTGTGGAGAAAGTAGATAAGAGACCCTTTTCTCTCTTTCTCATAATACCAGAACCTAGGGTCATCCCATTAAACTGAAAGGTGAGAGATTCAGGACAGATAAAAGGAAGGACTTCTTCACATGGCATACTGTTAAACTACGGAATTTGCTACCACAAGTTGTACTGATCACCACCAGTTTAGACAGCTTTAAAAGGGGATTAGATTAATTCATATGGGATAAGGCTATCAGTGGGCACTAGTCATTTACTTTTAGCCTGTGTAAGACTAAGAAAGCCCTCCCCAAGAAAAGCCTTCCCCCACGACTCCTTAATTGTATTCAGGTTGTACCTCCCTGAGTGGAGGAGACAAGCCAGAACAGTGACTCATCAGAGATACAGGAAGCATCCTCTGTTGACTGCTGAAAGTTCTTTGTTCTGAAAGGAGTGATCAGATCATTCAATCACACCAGATGCAGACACAGCAGAACTAGCTACTTCCAGTAGAGAGGGATTGGAAGGAGACAAGAGCCCAGTGAGTCATGCAGAGGCACGGTGGCATCCGTACTTTAAGCTCAAGGTGAGCCTTTATTTAATTTATTCTTTAGGAATTACTACTTTAAGATCAGGACCAGATCATCCTGGGAGACTAAAATGCTCCCCCACTGGTTTCGTCACATTTTCATTTTCACTATCTGATTTAACCTATTTCTCCTCTTACAAAGGGAACATCTAATTAATCCTTTGCTGCAAAGGCTTAGGACTATGGGTAGTATCCAATTAGGTGCTCTTGCTGGTGGAACGGCTTCTGTCAGCAGAACAGGGAAGGGGGAGGTGATTCCCCCTCCCCTCCAGAACAGATTTTCAGGTGGCCCAGGATGGGTGGGAGAAAGGAAGTGTTGTTGCGCAAGTGAAAGTTGGATTTCATCCTTTGTCCACGTGTACATATTACTTGATAACGTCAAGTTAAGACTTTCATGCATGAAAGAGCCATCACAGACAGATGTTTTATATAACCCCCAAACACAGAATGTTCCATTGTAAGCAGTTCACATGTTCAGCTGTGAAATATCAGGTGGTGCATAATCACATGAAGAAATCAAGTGATGTACCTGCATTTGTGAACTCATGAGCCTATGAGGGGGTGTGGGGCAGGAAGAGAAGTGGTTAGTCACACTTGGAAAGAGGACAAGAATTCCATAGTGAAGAGCATCCCCATGTTAGGGTAGAATTCTGCAGGTCCAGATCTAGAAAATGAGTAGCGTTGCACAAAGGGGTCTTATTAAAAAGGGACAAATCCCAGTCTCTAGGGTTCTGTTCCCAGCTCTTAGAAAACAGGTAGGAGAAGCTGTTAACATGGGGGTTGGACTTGATGGCCTTGTAGGCCCCTTCCAACCCTACTATTCTATGATTCTATGATGATAGAGATGCTTTGAGTGGGGTGGCTTGCTGAGGGTTTCCAAATGACCAGGAAAAGAAAACCCAGGCTGACAAGCTCTTGTGCCTTTAACAGCAATTTGATCTGCAGATCTCAGCAAGCAATGCTTTTCATTGCACAGAGGTCTGCTCACCAGATCTCTGTTAAAGGCACAGCTGAAGTGGCTGGATGAAAAGTTGGCAACCTTAAGTTGCAATAGGTGTATGTGTGTATTTGGGGGAGCCCCCATTCTTGCAGGTGATTGCATACCTTTCTATATCAAAGGGGAAGCAAAATCTGGGGAGCATCTGTATGGATTCCTAGAAGAAGAGAAATGGGATCTTGGTTATTGCAGGAGTCATATATTAGCCTGAACAGATCAGTCACCCACACAGGCACTTGGAAAAAGACTTTGGCTGGCGAGGAAAACCCTTGTGCATATATATAATAACATGCACTTACAGTACAATCCTTACTTCTACTTGGAACCTAACCATACACTACAATCATCATCTGAGGCCCTCTTTCAGGTGCCTCTTCTGAGGTAGGTTCGGAGGGTTGCAACAAGGGAGAGTGCCTTCTCGGTGGGGCCCTTCGTCTGTGAAACACTCTCCCAACTGAGGTCTGCCTGGTGCCAACATTGGCATCTTTCCAGCACCAGGTTAAGATTTTCCTCTACTCCCAGGCATTTGACAAGGTTTTTAAACGGTCCTGGGATGTTTGTTGCTGAGTGTTGTAAATTGTTTTGTATGGAAATAGTTTTTATATGCTGTTTTATATTGTATTTTTAAGGTTTAATCTTTTGTAAACTGGCCAGAGAGCTTTGGCTATTGGGTGGTATAGTAATGTAATAAATAGTAATAGCAGTAATAATTCCCATTCAGTTCAGTGGGACTTAGTCCCAGGTAAGTATGTACCGAATAAGAGCTGCAGCCTCTTTTGCTAAATGAATGGCAACAAGGACTCACCAAGGTTGAAGGATTCATCAAGGCTAGGGTGGGAAGGTTTCTTTTCCTATTGCTTATAAGGTGTGTGTCCCTACCTGCCAGTCCATATGCTGGGGGATGCAGGAATGCCTGGGACTGTTTTCTGCTCTTTCCAGATCCTCCATTCCCTCCTCTAAGTTCTCTCCTCTCCATCATGCAACACATTTTATCTTACTTCATTCAGTGTTGTTACTGCAGCCTTTTATTTAACAGCTTACCTGGTAGCAATATCTAGAGGGTCTGGATACGGCATGCTAGTCTATAGCAGCAAAAATGACAAAGGGTCTCATGGCACCTTAAAGACTAAAACATTTATTCTGGCATAAGCCTTTTGTGGTAGCCACAGGTGACAAGGTGTGAGCAGACTGGCAGTGGAGGGACAGATCTCTTTCCCTCCTCTGTCAGTCCACTCGGTTTCTGTGCTGGCCGCAGAGGAAGGGAAGCCTGTTGGTCAGTCAGCTCCATCACTCCCCTGAGAGCCTGCCTGGCAGAAGGCATTTTTTTAACCAATAGGCTAGTATCCTGCATTTCCAGGCTATTATCTTCTTAGCAGGCTGGTTTAAAAACATTGTTGTTCAGTCGTTAAGTCGTGTCCGACTCTTCCTGACCCCATGGACCACAGCACGCCAGGCCTTCCTGTCCTCTGCTCTAATTTTTGCATGCTTATAAGGCTGTGCTAATTATTTCTATTGAATAACTCTGAATTCCAAGGAGGTGGAATCACGATTTGCCCAGCAACAATCTAAGGCTAAGGGTGCCGGCAAAATCTCACCAGAAATAGAAAGCTTACTGGGATGCCCAAACAAGGAATCCTGGCTTGTTGCACCCCTTACAAGCTAGGATTGCAAACCAGGGTTTGTTCTGGATTTGCACATCCTAGCTTCTTTGGGAGCAATAAGCCAGGATGGACAACACATTCAGCATTCTATTTCTGGTTAGTTCAGCCACTTCTGCTGACGTTCCTAAGTAGGAACAAATGAGCTGCATGCACTAGTACAGCCTTCCCCAACCTCATCCTTCCAGATGCCATGTTAACTGGGGGATTATGGGAGTTGTAATCCAACAGATCTGGATGGCGCCAGTTTGGGGAAGGCTGCACTAGCAGCAGCTCATTCACGCTATGCCAGAATTCTCTGGAATTCTGACTTACTTTGTTGTGCCTGTGTGGTGGGTTATTTTTTAAAGCCACAGGAGGAGAGGCAGAAAAGAAATGTGGCAACTCTAGCACATGCTTGCAGCGGGTTTAGGACTGAGGGTGGTGGAGTTGGGCAGCAACTTTGCAAAGGAGGACAGACCTGATCATCGAACTCCAGAGGGAACTGTCTAAGCACTTGAGGATCTGCATAGAGAAAGAGATCAGAGGTGAGCGGACAGAACACAAACATTTTCCCTTTCAAACGGCTTTGCATGGAAGCAGAGTTCACTCGGGACAGGCCACAGGCATCATCCTGATTGCCACTGCACTTCATTTCCCTCCTAGAGTGGATGTTTTAACTCAAGGGCGCTGAACCACAGGCCTGTGGGCTAAATCTGTTCTACTTGGGGTCGCAGTCCAGCCCACTGGGGTTTCCCCAAAGGTCACACCCCCTTCCCCTGGGCCCACCCCTTTCTCTCCGTTGCCAATTGTTTGGTAGTTTCCTGACTTTTGTGCAGGTTTTTTCCCCATTCTAAAAGGTTGAAATGCCTTTCCTAAGGCTGTGACTGACAATAAGAGCTTTAAGCTAAAATACGCTGGTATTTTGGCTCTTTTTGGTATGTTGGCCCCACCCCCTTTTCCCATTGGTCCTGCTCACCACTAGAATGTGGTCCCCAAAAGCTTCCCCAAAACTGAATTTGGCCCTCAGGCTGAAAGAGGTTCTGCCTCCCTGGTTTAGCTGTTGATGAGCACAGGCCCACTTCTATAGAATTTGAATGCTTCAACTGTCCTCACTGAATAGGGGCAGGCCCTATTTCCTGGCACCTGTCCCTTTTAAAATATAATTTCTGATTCATCCCTGGTTTTTTCTTTTTCCTTTTGGGGAGACATTGGGAAAGCCTTTTTTAAAGCATTGTAATTATGCCCAGACCTGCACCAAGTTGTTTCGACTGCAGCCCCTTCTCCTGGGTGGATGCCTCTTGACAACAGTGCAGGTAAATGCACACCCATGGGCACACAATGCCAGCACACTGCTTCCCTGTGAGGGGCAATCCATAGCTCAGTGGTAGAACAACTGCTTTCCATGCAGAGGATCCCAGGTTCAATCCCCAGCACCTCCAGTTGAAAGGACCCCATAGTAGGTGATGGAAAAGACCCTTCTCTATCGGAGACCTTGGACAATGGCAGCCAGTCAGGGTAAACAATACTGGGGTAGTTGGACAAAAAATCTGACCTTCTCAATTTTTATTCCATAATGGAACTTAAGGAATAAAACTCTTAAGAGATTACAGGGTTTGGGTATTTCTCAATAGGGTGATGTATTAATCGAACAATACCATATAATGGTATAGTTAGGAGATGGATGGTGAACAGTTTCTGTAGTCCCAATAATGTAGTTCCATTCCCTCCATAACTGCCTACTCAGATAGTATAAATAAATGTTGCTGGTTGAGTTGCTGCTATCTATAATAAGTACACTAGGATCCATAGTCAGATTAAATATTACATTAAATGTTTTCTAAGGAACTGGTAATGGTCAGTTTACTAATGTCCCTTTTTTCCAGAAGCCACCATAGGACTGGTTTTTGCAAGGTAAAAAGTATACAGTGGATACAGCAGGCAAAGAAGAGACTTCAGTAATGTGCACTGAGGGTGCAACACAGGTAGTGTGATCCTCGGTGTGAGAACAGGATATTACAAAAGCATAGGTTTCCCTATCTTTATCTGTGAAATGCTGGAAACTGTATAGTTCCTCTTCCATCTTCTGTGTTACAGAAACTCATCACAAGAAAATCTAGAACAAGAATACTCAATATGGACAACCATGAGGTCTAGCACCTTGATTAACTCTTGCAAAACAAAGAGTTTAATTTGAGCCACGAATCAACAGTGCTCATTTTCAGTCCTAGTGCTCAGGGCATGGAGAGTAACAACAGTGACAACAGAGAGTGCCTCTGCTCCGAGTTTGTTTGCACATTTCCCTTGCCACTGAGCAGCCTCAGCCCTGTTGCAGTTGGCATTCACAGCAAGGCTTCCAGGCTAGAGGCAGGCATGGCTTCCTGGCATGTGTGAGACTCAGCCGCTCTGTTTCAGAAACTAACCAATATACACACAGGAAGGAGAGAGGCTGACAGGAGGTGATGAAAGAGCTTCATGCTGTCCCCGGGTAGAGGTTTCGCATGCATGCTGGCTTCCCTGGGTAGCACAGCTTAAGCAGAGATTTGCAGTTCCCCTCTTTTTCTTATTTTTAACAACCACCTCGAGCCATCTGGAGAAAACCATGCAGAGGAGGAGGGTGCAGAAATTACGCCCTGTTGCTGTTAAACAGGCAGACTTGGAGCACACGGAACTGGAAGGGATCCAGATGGATGGGGATACTGACTGGTTACCTTATACAAGCTTTGGGCGACTGCAGAAGACAAGGGCAGGAGGTGGGCATATGAATGACCACCGAGGCACACACCTCCCTAGCAATCACCACCCAACAATTTACTCAGGATTGTGCTTCAAGTCTTCCACCTTACTTTGTAAATGCCATGCTTATCTTACAACACTTGAAAGACAGCCATACTCATGTCAGATGGCTGGAAGGGGCTCAATGTATTTGTTGGGCTGGATTATTTATTTATTTATTACAATTATATCCCGCCTTTTTTCCTCCTTAAGGAACCCAAGACGGCGTACATAATCTTCCTCCTCCTCCATTTTATCCTCACAACAACAACCCTGTGAGGTGGATTGGGCTGAGAGTCAGTGACTGGCCCAAAGTCACCCAGTGAGCTCCCATAGCTGAGTGGGGACTAGAACACAGATCTCCTGACTCCCAGTCCAACACTCTAGCCACTACACCACACTGGCAATCATTTCTGGTTGATCTAGACAAATTAAAATGTTGGGTTGCCCTGTTTTCGTTTTTTCGAAACTTTTAGCAGGGAGGGTAGAGTGCCTCTGAGCATACACGTTGTGATCTTTGGGCCAGTGATACAGCACCCGCATTGCATGCAGAAGGTCCTAGGTTTAATCCCCAGCACCTCCAGGTAGGGTCAGGAAAGACTCTTGCCTGAAACCCCAAAGAGCCACTGCTAATCAGTGCCAACAATACTGGGCTAAATGGACCAAGGGTCTGACTTGGTACAAGGCAACTTCCTGTATTCCTTGAAAAGTAAAAGCACTCCTGCTCTATGTACAATTTAAAAACAGAACAGCCTTAACACTGGTTTAGGAGCGCATAGCATTGGACACAAACTTGAGGCATATGATGCCTCCTGCTTCTGCATGCGTGTAGACTAGATCAGCTCCAGCAGCTCATCCCACGTACTGCCAAATGGGGATGTGGCATTTAACTAGATACATAGACGCCCCTTGAATAGTGCCACCTTAGGTGGTTACCTAGTCTGCTTATATGATTGGGGTTGGCCTTACTTACTGCATACACATGGAACTGAACATAGGAAGAGAACTGTTGGATCAGGCTGACTGCACAATCCTATAAATACCTATTCAAAACTAAGCTGCATGGATTTCAGTGGGGCTTACTCCCAGGTAGGTGGGTATAGGATTGCAGCCTAACAGTTCCTCTAGTCCAGGGGTGTAGAACCCCAGGACCAGGGGCCACATTTGGAATGCGGCCCCTGAGAGATTCTCCAAAATGGCATCCAGCCCTTGGGCTAAAAGCAGTTCTACTCCCCTGCTCTAGACTGGCATCCTGTTTCCATCACTGGCTGGACAAATGCTTCTGGGAAGCTCACAAGGGCACAGGCCTCTCCTGCTGTTTGCTCCTCAGCAACTGGTACTGAGATATTTTTTTCCTCTGAACATGGAGGCTCTATTTAGTTGTCATGGCTTATTCCCACTGACAGACCTCTCCCCCTATGAATTTGTCTAATTCTCTTTGAAAGCCAACTAAGCCAGTGGCCATCAACACACTCGGTCGCAGCAAATCCCACATGTTAATTTTTTGTTGGGTGAAAGAAGCATTTCATTTTCTCTCTCCTGCATCTGCTACCAGTCAATTTCACTAAATGATGCTGAATTCAGCTGTTATGAGAGAGGGAAGAAAAATTATCTCTGTCCACTTTCTACACCCCGTGCATAATTGTACTAACTTCCATCATGAGACATGACCATAAGAAGAGCCTTCAGAAAAAGGAGGGTGCATGACAGAGGTGTATAAAATTACACATGGTGTGGAGAAAGTGGATAGGGAGAAAGTTTTCTCCCCTTCTCACAGTACTAGAACCCAGTGGGGTCATCTCATGAAGCTGAATGCTGGGAGATTCAGGACAGATGAAAGGAAGTCTTTCCTGATGCAGCACATAGTTAAACAATGGAATTTGCCTCACACAAGATGGCCACCAACTTGGTCAGCTTTAAAAGGGGATTAGACAAATTCATGGAGGCAAAGGCTATCAACAGCTATTAGTCATGATGGTTATATACTGCCTCCAGGATTAGAGGCAGCATATCTTTGAATACCAAACGCTGAGGGAATAGCAGGCAACAGCTGTTGTCCTCATGTCCTGCTTTGGGCTTCCCATGGCATCAAACTGGCCACTGTGGGAAACAAGATGCCCCCAACCTCATGCCCTCCAAAGGATTGAGGCTTCAACTCCTATCAGCCCCAGCCAGAATGGCTAATGGTCAGGGATTATGGGAGTTGTAGTCCAAAACCTTTTGAGGGCACCAGGTTGTAGATGGCTTTGGGTCTGATCCCACAGGGCTCTCCTTATGTTCTTACACAACCTCAAGCCAATCCCTAATGTGGAGACTGGACTTCTTCCTTCCTGTTTTACTCCCATTTTATTTCCTTCCTTTAATTCCTTTGGCCCCTGCAGATACAGACTGGGACGTGGATGCGACAGCAATGGGGCTGGAAAAAAAGAGGCTTCATCTTTGACCTGGGAATGTTTTCACACACATCCCACTAGAGGTACCTCAGAGCCTACAAAAAATCTGACACATTGATGCACAAATTTTTGCTTTTCCTCACACACAGCCCACCTCAAAAGTACCTCTGCCCACCCTGATTGAGACTCACCATCATCTGCAGATGTTGGACAGGCAGCTTCAAGGAAGAGATCGAATATCCTCTGTGGATTTTCCCTGGGGAGACAAGAATAATCAACGCACTCAGAGCTGCCCTAGTCATCGGCAAGAAGTAGTCTTAGAAGCCATGTGAATTTTGGGGTGTGAGCTTAGAGGTCCATAACATCAGGAATCCTCTGTAAAGGTAGAACAAAATGAAGGTACAGTGTCGATGGGGTGGGAATCGAGATCTTTTGTCCTACTGTAGTAACGTTTGGCTCATGTTTCTCAACCTGCATCATCAGGGCCCACTTCTAATGTACATGTCTGTTTTTTCTCATTTCTCTTTCCACGCAGAGAGTGATAGGCATGATCCACCGTAGCTCAGCATGTGTGACCCTGTAGTGCATCATGACCCACCAGTTGAAGACTAAAGTTTATAATTTATACATTTATACTGAGTCCCGGTATTGGGGAAAAGGCGGGATATAAATATAATGATAATAATAATAATAGAATTTATATCTCGCCTTTATGCCAAAAATGGTGCTCGAGGCAGCTAACAATAGTAAAATGCAGATAAAATCAGAATCTCAATGAAAACATAAAAACAAATCAATTCAAAACACAGTAATAAAAAGAAATAAGCACCACCTAAGCGTCGCTCATGACTTTAACAGTGAACAACAACCACATGTGAAAAACTCCTTCAGCAACAAACCAGTTTACAGGCCAAAGGCCTGCCTGAATGAAAATGTCTTTGCCTACTGGCAGAAGAACAGCAAAGAGGGATCCAAGCTACCTAAAAAGTTCTAGTGGTTACTTGATAAAAGGCTGAAAAGCAGGCAAAGTCTCTCCTTCTCTAATATAATTCAGGCCTAGTTCTCACTGAAGTCCTTAATCTGTTTCTGGGCTGCACCAAACTGCAGGAGGAGGCTGTTGTATGAACGAAGTGCTCCTCCATTCCCCCCTCTCAAACCCGGTTCCACAAAGGAAACTAGATGTCAGAGAGAAGACTTGGTTAGAAACTGTCTCCCTGATGGGCTGCTCTTCTACATGCAGGGAAAGTTTTGTGCAGAGAAACATTCCATCATGCCAGCCCCTACCTGCAGCCTGAAGTGGTTCAGCCCGGACACAGGTTTACCACCTTAATGGCAACTAGGCCTCAGTCCCCAGTCACATTGGGAAATTATTTCGACATAACTAACTGAAGCCAATAACATGGTCATGGAATGTAAAGTCCTTTGGCTGGAGGACACTCGTCATGCTCTGCTTGAGAGAGAGAAACTAGAAGGGCTTTATATAGTGCTTGCCATGGGGGTTGGGGGGTTGGCCCATGTTTTACCCAGGATAGAGCCTCTGTCTGTCTGTATTATATATCTTCCTCCAGAGGTAGGCAATCTGATGCCCTCTAGATGCTTTGGACTACAACTCCCATCAGCTCCAGCCGGCATAGTCAATGGTCAGGGAGTATGGCAGTTGTCCACATCTGGAAGGTGCCAAGTTGCCTAGTGAACTCGGGTGGTGGGTGCCCACAGAAATGGAGCTTCCGAGAAATAACAGGGAGGGATCAGCATGCTCAGGTGAACCCTGAGTTTTACAAAATCCAAAGAGGGCAAACCCACCCACTTACCCCCGCAAACCAGCCCCATGAAGGCTGAGCATACTCCGTAGCTACAATATGGTGCTTGTCAGTTGGAAAAGAAAAACCCTGCTTGAGCTCCTTCTAGCTTATAGTATCCTGGGGAAGGCACGGCTAAGGATATATGGCAACATTTTGTTGCAGGTGAGGGTTGTGTGCCAGGTCCCAACAATTATGGGGCAAACTTAGTATCAGCAGTCGCCAGGGAATATATTTAGCCCCTCAATCTAAACGGTGCCCCAAAGTGCATGGCCTTCATTTCTCCCACATTCAGGAATGCTTGCTGTTCATTCTTAAGAGAAAACATAGGGCGCTGTCTTTGGGGCCTGAGGGGCTGGGGCTGGGGGACTGTCTCTCATGGAGGCCCTGGAGAGACCTGTTGCTAGCCAGGGTAGTTGGCACTGGACTAGCTGGGCTGATGGCCTAACTAAGGGTAATTTATTTTTATTTATGACATGTATATCCCACCTTTCCTCCAAAGAGCTCAAGGCGGTGGGCATGGTCCCCTGCTCCCTGTTTTTTCCTTGCAATACCCCTGTGAGATAGGTTAGGCTGAGAGTTGGTCACTGTGGTCACACAGTGAGGTCCTTGGCTGAATGGGGATTTGAACCTGGGTTTCCCCAGTCCTAGTCTGAAATGCTAAGCACTATACCACACCGGAGCCATAAACAGCTTCCTATGGTACTGGCAACCCACCCGCAGCCCCCTGCCGGTTCCTGGCTCTTACAATCACCGCTGGTTCTTCAAGCATCCCACCGCACAATGGCCTAGAGTCAAGGTCCGAGACTGTTTACAAGCCTAGAACTTCCTCTGGTCAGCCCCTGTGCTATACTACTGGTTAGCAGCCTTGATGCTTTGGGAAGCTCTTTGGCCTTCCAAGGACATCTGGACTGACTCAGCATGCACATATCTAAACAGCAGCATGGGTCAGCAGTCTTCTCAGAGGAGCCAGCAAAGCAGTGCAAGATCGAAAGATTCACTCCACAGCCTGCTCTGCGGCATTGTCGTGCTGGAGTCCCTCCTCTCCAATCACTTGGAGGAGCAAAATGTTCCACTTTTCCATCTGATCAAGGATCTGGATTGGATTTCTGCCCTGCAAACTTAAAGCTGAAGACAAGTGAAAGTGAGCAGGCTATTCCGACAGGATGACCCCACCCTGCTGCTCACAGAACCCAGCCCAAAGTCTTACTTGATTCGGGACCCCATCTTCCTTGGATCATTCCATCACAATTGTCATCCCGCTGAAGCAGCAAAGGGGACAATCTTTCCTCCCATCAAGACAAGAAGACAGAAGACTGAAAATCTCTCTAGAGCTCAGTGTGGTAGATTTCAAAAAAAAAAAAAGCAGCATTTCCTTTTGTGGCTTTTTGTTAGAGGAAGTATGAAGCCTGCAACTGACTTAGCTCACTGCAGGGTGGAAGCTTTAGGTGGGGGGAAGGAGGGAGGAGTGGTGGCTATTGGTTTGGTCCCTTTCTTTTGTTTTGCTGTATCCCTTTCTAGCTCACTTGAAACTTCAGTTAAGGTAACAACAAATTCTGGGTTGCCAAGCAGTTTTGGATATGCAAAATTACCTTCTCTCAAGGTTTTTGTATAGTTGACTGGATGTAGTGTAATGGCTTTGATGGCCGGTGGCTACTAGCTAATGCACACCTTGTGTGTTTGGGTGTGTGTGTGGGGTGAAATCTGTGTGTGTGTGCGTGTGTGTGTGTGTGTGTGTGAGAGAGAGAGAGAGAGAGAGAGAGAGAGCCTGAGTGTGGAGCAGAGAAACATAATGACTGTTTGAATCATTATGATTATGTTTGAATCATTATCATTGAATCTTCTCTCTATAAAGGAGAAGGAAGTCCACATTTTTGCAGCTCACTTACAACAAATAGCAACAAAGAGTGGGATGGATCTCTGTGCTATTGCACTTGATGTAAATTGATGTAAAGCCTGACATTGTCTCTCTCCTGCACAACATGTCAGTTTGTAATTTTTAAAAAAGCCATAGGTGTCCATTACTCTCTCCTTTTAAGTAAAGTAACCCAATACCAGCTACTCTTGGAACTTCCTGCCACTGAGAGAAGTGGAGACTGCCAAATAGTATTGTTAGGACTGTTAGGCAACCATCATTTGCTACGCTGATTTACTCTATAATAGTCAGGGATGAGCAGTTAATGTTTCCTCACTGGGTGTCAATGACTGAATTAGTAAGGGTTAAGTAGGGTGCTCTCTGAGGGGAAGCGGGAAGGGAGGTGTTGCAGTTTTGAATTTTTGAACTGCAAGTTTAACTGGCCTGCAGGTGGAAAAACCATTGATCTCTGGGAATCTGATGCAGGATCTCAGGTTTTAATGCCTGCTTTTGAAGAGTTTCCTTGTTTGCAAGAGCCTGATCTTGCATCAGATTCCCAGAGATTTGTAAATAGGGCAAATGTTATGAAGACCCTAGGCCTACAAGTTCTCTCTTTCAGAGGAAATTAAACTCTGTAGCATGGCCCCTAGAACTTCTCACAGCTCAGGGAAGTGTTGGAGCACTTCCAAAACATCTGGAGGGCCACAAGTTGCCCTCCCTGTTATATCAGCTGTGTAGACTCCACTGCTCACATCTGCCCTCAGGAACAAACCTTGCATGCTCAATACTGACTTTAATAAAGCACTACTTGGTGTTGAATTGCAAGAAGCAAATAAGGTCACCAGTGCTTTGTTTGAGCCAGGTCTTTGCCCAGGAACATAACTCTTTTTCCCTTCCCGTGCTCACAGACGTGGAACATGTGTAGTAGTACTAGCCAAGTAGCAACAGCCCATCCCCACAGGGGGATATACCTTCCAAGAAAGCTTCAGCCCTTAAACCCAGGCCTGGCTCAAGTCATTTTGCTCCCCGCCCCTTCCAAACGCCTGCTGTGCTGCCCAGTCCAGTGGCTTCTCAGACGTTGCAGGAGATCCTGGGATGCACTTCGATGGCACGCCCCTTCATTTATGCCCCTAAAACTATTGTCGCCATGATCGATCATGATCTCTCTCTGTCTCTCTCTCTCTCTCACCCCCCCATAAACTCCCAAAGTGTAAGTGTTATTGCCTTTGTCTTGTGTTGAGAGTTGAGTATAACTTATATTTCATATAGATATGCAACCTTTCCCCCAAAAAACCTGTCTTACTGCACAAGGAATATACATGGAGTACAGCAGGCTATATCCTAGAATAAATAAAAAAAAATGTGCAGAGTTGTTTCTGCATCTTTTTGCAGCCCTTGGCTGTATATATCTAAATATATATACATACAGATTTTTCTCCCCCATGTTATGTTGCAAATGGGGATGTGCGTGGCAGTGCTTGGAGAAGCAACAGCTTTCAAACAGCATTAAGCTGTTGCATTCTGTGGGCAAGAGTTAGCACACATGCTCCACAGGGGAAGTCAGGCCATGGGAACTCTGGCTGGGTGTCAGGACAAAATCCCAGGCAGGCTGTTAAGCAACTACCCACTAGCTGGACTTTGGACAGGCTTGTACTGAAGTTATGAAGTCTGATACAAGAAGCATAATAGAAGCCTACTTTTCACTGAGGTGCTAAAGCTGCGTCAAGTCTGTACATAGGGATTCACATGATGGAATGCCACTCCATAGAAGAAATTCTCCGTACACAGAAAACTAGCATGCCGGAGGAAAAGATTCTTGCCTAGCCTTCTCACTGACATGGTGGTTTTCTACATGAATTTTAAAAATTTGTTTTACAGAGGAGCATTCCATCATGTGAGCCCCCCACTTGCAGCCTAAAATGGTAGTTAGGTTTGCCACCTCAGTGAGAACTAGGCCAGAAGATTAAGACTAAAAGAAATCCAGTGCAAGCCAGTACTCAAAGTCAGGACCCGCCCCCCAATTTCATTTCCTTACAAATTAATCCACAGAATTTAGATCTCAGTGTGCCACAAGCAGAGGGCAGATGTGAGCAGTGGAGCCTACATAGCTGATACAACAGGGTGGGCAACTTGTGGCCCTCCAGATGTTTTGGCCTACAACTCCCATCATCCCTCACCTTTGGCAATGCTAGCTGGGGCTGATGGGAGTTGTAGGCCAAGGTACCTGGAGGGCCACAAGTTGCCACCCCCTGTGATAAAACAAAGAATCTTGTGGCACTTTAAGGACTAACACATTGGGACTAACTTTATGTGGACAAGCATCCACTTTATCAGATGCATTAAGTGTTATCCTTAGTTGGCAAAAATATACTTAAGTATATATTTATTTTGTAAGTATTATGAACATATGTATACACACTAGGGATGTACGGACTGTGTAAAATCCGCTCCGTCTGTGTTTCATGGATTGCCAGGTGCCTTTTGTTCCATCGTCTGCCCACAGACGGATGTGGATGATTTTTTTTCATCATTAAGAAAAATTTGCAAATAATTATGTAAGTAATTACATAATTATGTTAAGTATTTACATAATTTACCTCAGTATATAACATTCAGTGTATTGTTCCCCATTCCATTCAACATTTCCTCAGCAGAAACTTAAGTATTTTTCTACGGATTTAGATGTGTAAATTTCAGGAAAGTAAAAAAAACTCATCTGTAAGTCCTTCTTAAAATTCTTAAAAATCCGAGCTCATTTTAGTCTGTCTCAAATTTCTCCAGCATCCCTAATACACACACATGGCTGGGGCTGTGTGGGAACTGTAAGCAAGGAGATCAGAGGGAAAGGAAAGGTAAGAAAGTACAGACTGTGACAATTCCATTAGAGCTCCTTGTATGTCTGCAAAAAAAGCACAGTGACCCTTCACAATAGGGATAGGTGATAATGCAATCAGCTTAGGAATGCTGACTTAATTAACATCTGTAGTGGGACAGGAAGTGCTGTGACCAGAGTGAAGCCACTGGCTGCAGTGCCCCACCTGGAATACCAATTTGCCCCACCTAGTAATGTTTTGGGGAAAAGTTGTTTAACTTGTGTGACACAGAACAGCTTCCATTTAAAGAATGACAATAGGACTGTGTGCAAGACAGGGTGCTTAAAGAGGATAAGGGCTAGCTTAACAAAGTTATTGTTCAAGTCAGGCGTTCCTTATAAGCGGGTGAAAGTTTCTGAACTTAAAAAGAATTTCTGATTTGGCAGATATTTTTCTAGTACTAAGAATTGATAGACACTAAAAAACATAGACATTTGGGCTTGACAACAGGATTCTTGAAGTTTCTGTCAGTTATTAGGAAAAGGGAGCAGCCCCACCTGGAAGATTGGCTATGGCCTTAGTGCAGATGAAATTAATAGTCACCAAAGACAGTATTTTCTCCATGGTCATGAGGTCTAGAAACATTATCTAAACAGTGAGATCTCTGTGTTGTAAAAGAGCCTTGGGTGCCTTGTAGGCCCCAAATGTCCCACTGAACACTTCCATCAATTTGTGTTGTGCTCAGCGCTATACCTTTGGTGGTGGGGGTAGCCTTGCCCTCCTGAATTTTCAGCTTTTATTATTTTTTAAAAATTAAGTCACTGTCTTTTTAACTTGCAAAGATATAAAGGGGAAACACACAGGCAGTGTTCTATAATCCAGTTGCTCTATAAGGGATAAACTTGCTGCCACCATTCTGGCTAATGAACATAAAGGTACTGGGATGACTGACAAACACTAGACAGTTTTAAAAAGTTAAAAGAATTAAATTTTACTTTATTGATATTTAATACAATTAAATAACCTTAAACATATTAGATTACTTTTATTTAAGTTTTGGCTGTTCTGCATGGACTCTATGCACACAACACAAGTACTATTATGCCCCTTCAGTACCACATTTCTGGCTGTGGGTCAAAATGTCCTGGTTCTTCCTTGTACTGCCAACCCCCAAATCCCCTCAAATAAAGTGATAAGCCAGTCTTTCCAAAACTGTTAGAGTCCGAAATAAAGACAGCTTAATAAATCCCTTCATGGATCACTGCCTTGTTGTGGCGAAGGGGCTTGCGTAACTCAGTGAAGCCATAAGCTATGCCATGCAGGGCCACCCAAGACGGACAGGTCATGGCAGAGAGTTCTGACAAAATGTGGTCCACTGGAGAAGGAAATGGCAACCCACTCCAGTATTCTTGCCAAGAAAACCCCATGGAACGTATCACAAGGCTAAAAGAGATGACGGCGGAAGATGAGCCCCTCAGGTCGGAAGGTGTCCAATATGCTACTGGGGAAGAGCAGAGGGTATTTCCAAGTAGCGCCAGAAAGAGTGAAGCGGCTGGGCCAAACCC
Source organism: Heloderma suspectum (assembly GCF_057233095.1). Classification (NCBI taxonomy): domain Eukaryota; kingdom Metazoa; phylum Chordata; class Lepidosauria; order Squamata; family Helodermatidae; genus Heloderma; species Heloderma suspectum. The sequence continues at coordinate 166,313,019 of NC_139459.1, read as the reverse complement.
GAAAGGACACTCAGCTGTGGATGTGTCTGGTGGTGAAAAGAAAATCCGATGCTGTAAAGAACAATATTGTTTAGGAACCTGGAATGTCAGATCAATGAATCAAGGTAAGCTGGAGGTGGTCAAACATGAGATGGCAAGATTGAACATCGACATCTTGGGAATCAGCGAACTAAAATGGACAGGCATGGGCGAATTTAATTCAGGTGACCATCATATCTACTATTGTGGGCAAGAATCCCTTAGAAGAAATGGAGTAGCACTCATAGTCAACAAAAGGGTGGGAAAAGCAGTACTGGGGTACAATCTTAAAAATGATAGAATGATCTCAGTACGAATCCAAGGCAAACCATTCAACATCACAGTAATTCAAGTCTATGCCCCAACCACTGAGGCCGAAGAAGCTGAGGTTGATCGGTTCTATGAAGACCTACAACACCTTCTAGAACTAACACCAAAAAAAGACGTCCTCTTCATCATAGGGGATTGGAATGCTAAAGTAGGAAGTCAAGAAATCACCGGGATAACAGGCAGGCATGGCCTTGGTGTACAAAATGAAGCAGGACAAAAGCTAATAGAGTTTTGCCAAGAGAACATGCTGATCATAGCAAACACTCTTTTCCACCAGCACAAGAGGCGACTCTACACATGGACATCACCAGATGGTCAATATCGAAATCAGATTGATTATGTCCTTTGCAGCCAAAGATGGAGAAGCTCCATACAGTCAGTAAAAACAAGACCTGGAGCTGACTGTGGCTCAGATCATGAGCTGCTTCTTGCAAAATTTTGGCTTAAATTGAGGAACGTCGGGAAAACCACTAAACCGTTCAGGTATGACCTAAATCATATCCCTTATGAATATACAGTGGAGGTGAGGAATAGATTTCAGGGATTAGACCTGATAGACAGAGTGCCTGAGGAACTATGGACGGAGGTCCGTAACATTGTTCAGGAGGCAGCAACGAAATCCATCCCAAAGAAAAAGAAATGTAAGAAAGCCAAGTGGCTGTCTGATGAGGCTTTACAAGTAGCTGAGGAAAGAAGGGAAGCGAAAAGCAAGGGAGAAAGGGGAAGATATACCCAACTGAATGCAGAGTTCCAGAGAATAGCAAGGAGAGACAAGAAGGCCTTCTTAAGTGAACAATGCAAAGAAATCGAGGAAAACAACAGAATGGGAAAGACTAGAGATCTCTTCAAGAAAATCGGAGATCTCAAGGGAACGTTTTGTGCAAAGATGGGCATGATAAAGGACAAAGAAGGCAGGGACCTAACAGAAGCAGATGAGATTAAGAAGAGGTGGCAAGAATACACAGAAGAACTATACAGGAAAGATCTGAATGTCTCTGATAGCCATGATAGTGCGGTCACTGAACTTGAGCCGGACATCCTAGAGAGTGAAGTCAAGTGGGCCTTAGGAAGCATTAGTAACAATAAAGCTAGCGGAGATGACAGTATTCCAGCCGAGCTATTTAAAATCCTAAAAGATGATGCTGTTAAAGTGCTGCACTCAATATGCCAACAAATCTGGAACACTCAACAGTGGCCACAAGACTGGAAAAGGTCAGTTTACATTCCAATTCCAAAGAAGGGCAACGCCAAAGAGTGTTCAAACTACCGCACCATTGCGCTCATTTCACATGCCAGCAAGGTGATGCTCAAAATCCTACAAGCTAGGCTTCAGCAGTATGCGAACCGAGAACTACCGGAAGTACAAGCTGGGTTTCGAAGAGGCAGAGGAACTAGAGATCAAATCGCCAACATTCGCTGCATCATGGAGAAAGCAAGAGAATTCCAGAAAAACGTCTATTTCTGCTTCATTGACTACGCTAAAGCCTTTGATTGTGTGGATCACAACAAACTGTGGCAAATTCTTAAAGTGATGGGAGTACCAGACCACCTTACCTGTCTCCTGAGAAACCTGTACGAGGGTCAAGAAGCAACAGTAAGAACCAGACATGGAACAACCGAGTGGTTCAAAATTGGGAAAGGAGTACGACAAGGCTGCATATTGTCACCCTGCTTATTTAACTTATATGCAGAGTACATCATGAGAAACGCTGGGTTGGATGAATCAGAGGTCGGAATTAAGATTGCTGGGAGAATTATCAACAACCTCCGATATGCAGACGATACCACCCTAATGGCAGAAAGCGAAGAGGATCTAAAGAGCCTCTTGTTGAGGGTGAAAGAGGAGAGTGCAAAAGCTGGTTTGAAACTCAACATTAAAAAAACGAAGATCATGGCATCTGGCCCCATCACTTCCTGGCATATAGAAGGGGAAGAAATGGAAGCAGTGACAGATTTTACTTTCTTGGGCTCCAAGATCACCGCAGATGGTGACTGTAGCCATGAAATTAAAAGACGCTTGCTCCTTGGGAGGAAAGCTATGGCCAACCTAGACAGCATAGTAAGAAGCAGAGACATCACCTTGCCGACAAAGGTCCGTCTAATCAAAGCTATGGTTTTCCCAGTAGTAATGTATGGATGTGAGAGCTGGACTATAAGGAAGGCTGAGCGCCGAAGAATTGATGCTTTCGAACTGTGGTGCTGGAGAAGACTCCTACGAGTCCCCTGGACTGCAAGGAGGTCAAATCAGTCCATCCTAAAGGAAATCAACCCTGAGTGCTCATTGGAAGGACAGATAATGAAGGTGAAGCTCCAATATTTTGGCCACCTAATGCGAAGAGAAAACTCCCTGGAAAAGACCCTGATGCTGGGAAAGACTGAAGGCAAAAGGAGAAGGGGACGGCAGAGGATGAGATGGCTAGATAGCATCACCGATGCAATGAATATGAACTTGAGCACGCTCCGGGAGAGAGCGCAGGACAGGAAGGCCTGGCGTGCTATGGTCCATGGGGTCACGAAGAGTCAGACACGACTGAACGACTGAACAACAACAATAAATCCAGGGGACCACCAAATTCCTTGACTAAAAGGCAGCTTAAAAATGATTTTACATTAACAAAATGGGCTGCGTAATTCCACACAGTGGAATGCGGTGTCTCACCTCCAAACTCAATTGATCATACTGCTGGCTACCACCGCAGACCCTCCATCACCAAGGACAACCAACTAGTTCCTTCCTGTGCCCATGGGTGCTGATGGAGCCCTTTGTACTGAGCGTAATGAGACTGTGCTATGAAGAGGATCAGACCTTTATATACAGGGTTCTCCTGAGTAGAACATTTTGTAAGGATTGCTGGGTTTCCTCACCATTTTTCACCTATAGTGGCACTGGCTTTGTGGGAGCCATTGAGTGCATGAAACCCAAATAAAAATGAGTAGGTATGTGCCTTAAATACACAGGTGCTTTAGAGGTGACATGGTAGAGCTACTCTAAGAATGAGCTGTGAGATATGGAAGTCTTAAAATGTGTGTTGCTATTAAGATGTGAGCAATGGTGAGTATCGCTCACCACATTTCCTGTTAAAACAGGCCAGTAGGTGGAGCGCCACAAACCATTATAATGGAAGCTGTGAGAGATATCAGTTAAGGCTAGTCCCTGAATAGGAAGTCAGTCATGGAGGGTTAAGGGTGTTGTAATGGCGAGCTAGGCTATATTTGTCATGCAAACTATGGGTGAATCACTTTCTCCTCAGAGCTCTGCTGATTTGGGCAGTGCACCCAGCTGAGGTCACAAGGAGCCCATCCGTCTTTTGGGGCTGTGAAAATCATACATCAGCTTCTGCACCACCACTCCTGCCCATCGCAGTGTGGCTTCTGCAGGACAACTACCCACAGTGGGTTGTTTCTCCACCTTAATCATTGAGAGGGGCTTTGTTGTTTATTCGCTCAGTCGCTTCCGACTCTTCGTGACTTCATGGACCAGCCCACACCAGAGCTTCCTGTCGGGGCCGTCGCCACCCTCAGCTCCCCCAAGGTCAAGTTTGTCACCTCCAGAATATCATCCATCCATCTTGCCCTTGGTCGGCCCCTCTTCCTTTTGCCTTCCACTTTCCCTAGCATCAGCATCTTCTCCAGGGTATCCTGTCTTCTCATTATGTGGCCAAAGTACTACCATTTGGATTTTTTGCCTCAGCCCCAGAAGTATCAGCTGGCCTTGTATGTGTCCTATTCCGTCTCCTGCCACCCAAAACTGAGCTGATGTCATACTAGGCACATTAACAAACCCGAGAACAGCACAGGTGGCGCCCAGCCTCCTCTTTCTAACCCACACAAAGGGGCACATTGTGATGCTGGAACATTTCCATGGAGCGGGTGAATCATGATGCTTTCTCTGTACAGGGAAAGCTGGCACCAGAGCCTTGCAAGGGGAGGACAAAGCCAGTGTAAAAAGCTTTTGAGAGCGAGCGAGAGCATGCGCAGTGTTCCTGAGGTAGCAGTGTGTGGAGGATTAGATGAAGGGAAATTAATAACTTGTCCTAGAAAAAGGTGGTCCAACAGGTCTGTCCAGGTGGAAACTGCTAGCAAAGCTCCAGGACTGGCAATTGCTGGTTCCAAGTTTTCTTGGTCCTTTGAATGATGGCTTGGTAATGTCTGCAAGATGCAATTTCCCCAAGATATAACTAAACTTCTCCCTGCTACACACCTATTATAGAGTCCCACCCGTCTAAGAGAGGTTTTGACAACGCCTCAGGTTTCATCCAGCCCCTGTCAAGGCCAGTTTTTGTTCCTGCCACAACATTTATTTTATTACTATGTCTGTATCCCACCATTCTTCCAAGGTGCTCAAGGCAGCACACAGGATCCCCCATCCATTTTATCCTCAGAACAGCCCTGTGAGGTAGGTTAGGCTGAGACAGTGCAACTGGCCCAAGGATACCCAGTGAGCTTCCTGGCTGACTGGGATTAGTACCTGGGTCTCCCCAGTCATAGACCAACACTAACTACTATACCACACTGTCTCTCAACACACTTTGGACAAAGGCAACACCTCCCCTCAGGTGTTAGGAGGACAGAATGGCAGCTCTTCACTCATATGTCAGAAAGTAAACAGGGTACATTCAAGGAGGTTATGAGCTAAACTAGAATGAGGGTTAGATCTTGCCCTCCACTTATGTGAGAGAAAGCAAAGGGGTTTTAATGAAAAATACTGTGAATTGAGTCTCTTATCACCTACACAGCTGCAGCCTAGGTCTTGTTTCTTAGTCATCCTACGGCAGAAGCATGTGCACTGGTTTTATGCCTAGATGATGCTTATGAGACATTACAGCAAAGCCAGTATGAGTGTAGGCCTGAAGAAGGCCCATAGCTAGTGGTAGAGCACATGCTTTGCATGCACAGGATCCCAGCTTCCACCTCCACATACAGAAGATCAGAGGGCACGGCTGCTGCCAATCAGAGTAAGCCAATATTGGGCAAGATGGACCAATGGCCAAAGTATAAGGCAGCTTACACTATGGACATACCAATCTTTATCTCTGATAATCTTTGGCATGAAAGCACTCTATTTCCATCTTAGTTTCCTCTTTCAAAAATGGTAGTGACTACAAAACAACCTGCCAACGTTCTTGAGTAAAGCTCATAAAGCACTCCTGCATATTAAAATGTGATTTTTAAAAAAGGCAACAGTGCAATACCTGGGAGCTATGGCATGGGAAACTGGCACAAGTCACTGCCATCTTTGTTCATCTTCCATATATGAAGAATCAGTTTTGCATAGCTTCTGATGAAATGGGGTTGAGAAGGAACACAGGGACTCAAGCTGTGTGGCTACGGCTCTCCCCTTCCATGCCTCTGGTGGGCACTTCATTAAAGGGACCAGCCTTAGTAAACTGTGTTCTGTCTGTTCTCTTACAAAGGCACCGTTGCCTAAATCCAACAACATATCCAAGTCTTCCATACAGGCAGAGGCACTCTTCCAGAGAAAGATGGAATGTGTGTGCAGAGGTGCATTCCACTTGCTCCAGTTCTGCTGCTCATGGAAAGCAGTACAGAGCTTTGGGTTGTCAAATGTTTGTACTAGAGTAGGCCCATTGGAGACAACCTTTAAGCTTCTGCCCTCCAATTCCAGAAGTCCACTAGGCATTGCTCATACACTTCCAAATTATATCTTTACAGGGTCAAACCTTCCTTTGGTTTTAAAAACGGAGCAGACTCCCAAGAGTGGCTGTGTTTCCCTCCTGCACTCCCACAGAATACAGCATCACACATGCTCTGCAGGGGATACAGTGACCAACGCAATGAACAGCTCCATCAGGCTCCTGAACTGACACCAATTAATGGAGAGTGCTGAAGGGTATTGTTAGTGTAATTACCAAATGAGAGCTGCACGGGCATTACTCAGATAGGACAGGTAGACAGAGCAAGCAAGGAAGGAGAGCCTGTTCTACAACCTGAACCTGTTTGCCTCACACCCTGCTAGTTGCCCCATCTTCCTTTTGCTGGAGGGCATCCCTACCCCCACACGGGACACCTGTGCAAGTGACAAAACAAGGTCATTAGACCTATTGGTTCCTAGCAGCAGGACCAGCAGGCACAGCTCAGTCATTCCAAGGGGTTTCCAATGCGAGGGGTAGCAAGCAACTGGATGCGCAAGAGGCGCATGCTGGGTAGGGGCGCTTAATACTCCCCCTGCTCACATTAAAGCAGGTAGTTTGGCGCCCCACCCAGCATACCTTTCTTGTGCTAGTGCCGGTTCCAGGTTTTGGGGGGCTCATGGACCCTTAATGGGCTCCCTCTCTTAACTAGTCTACCACTTCACCACCATTGTTACCAGCTGCTGCTCTTCTTCATCCTTGCTTGTTTGCCAGGCAGAGCCCCATGACACCGCTGGGGCCAGAGCAAGAGGCAGGTACAAAAGCAGGTTGCAATGGCCAAGAGGAGGAGCAGGCCCAGGGGGTTTTCTCAGTGGGCTCCCTACTGGGGTGTGGGCCCTAAGCAAGTGGGTTGTGCCGGGTTTTGACACTGGTTGTGCTTTAGCTCCCGCCCCTACTTTTACACCACTGGGGCAGACCCACATTTGAAGATGGCAATATCATGCACCACTTGACCTTAAGAGTGGATAAGGACATTATTCTAATCAACGTTTGAACATTCCCACCTCATGAGTTCCTGGGGAGACTTCAAGCCTCAGCACTGAAACCAGCACATGATGATCTGAAGCGCAACAGAGGGCCGGAGGGGGAGAGGAGGGGCTGTTCTATCCCCTCCCTCTCTCTGCTTTCCTGCACATGGGCCTCTTCAGCTGGTGGCAGGCCTACAGAACTGCAGTCCGACTTGATGGGCAACAGGAGTGGGGAAAGCCAATGATGGATACCTCCTTGCTGGTTATACTTCATGCTATGCTCATACCTCGGTATGACTGAATCCTTGTATGCACACCTTTTTGAGGCTGCATTAAATTGCAACAGTAGATCTGGATGGGTGCAGTGTCTGTGATGCTTGTGAATCATTACTTTGCCACTCGGCACAAGCGCCCTGCCTTAAAACTCAGCAAGTCCATTGGTACAAAACCAAGACACCCCACCTTCCATATCATAAGACAAAAGGCTGTTAAGGATGCCAACCATGCTTTTGCTTTGGTTAAGGAAAGACTGGAGTTTTAATGCACAAGGAAACTAAAAGTCGAGCACAGCAATTGTTTCAGCAGCTTCAAAAACTGCAGAATGATTCCCCCCTGCAAATTATTTGCTGAATTCAGGCTTTCCCAACCTGGTGCCCTCCAGATGCTGTTGGACTTCAGCTCCCATCTATCTCAGCCAGCATGCCAAAATGGTCAGGAATGCTGGGAGTTGTTGTCCAAAACACCTGGAGGGCACCAGGTTGGGGAAGGCTCACTGAAATCATGACTACAGGATGGGCAATTGTCCCCTTTTAGTGAAGGGTCTCCTTCCTTGTAGTTAGCAGCAAAATGTTTTGAGGATTTCAGATTTAATCCTCAAAGTGAGTGGGGTGGGAGTGGGGAGAACTGTGCCTGATGCAGCGCCAGTGGTCCTGCATTCCTGCAGCTCAACCTGGCCCCAGTTGCCAAGTCTTGCTTTTAAGGACAGATTTAAAAAGACAAGCTCAGAAACCAACATTAGCCTGTATCCGTTATTCAGTAGTTTATTGCAGAGACATACAACTGCTTTGAGAGCAAACACACTCAAAAGGGGGAACCAGGTTTCACCCTAAAGGACAGAGCCCTATCCCCCCTCAAACCAACTGCCCCCCCAAGTTCCAATAATCTTTTCTTTAAGCCCAGCATGGATGGAAAAGAACCCCCCCAAAGAAATGCAAATTATGAGTTAGTGCATGCTCATCTCTGAAAACAAAAAAAATGCAGCTGACCACACACAGAACACTTAAGGACAGACAGACATCACTGCAGGAGGGGATATGCACTGGAGCATGGGCAGAGAGGAAAGAAAAGGGGCGGTGTGGGCATGGTAAGATGAGAAAATATATTGGTAGTGCTTGTAGCTAGACATATTATCCCCCACTGCCATTCCTGAACACGTCACTGAAGCTGGCTATCCTACCCTTAGCCCCCACCCGCCCAGTATGCATCATTCCACCTTGTGGCAGGTGGGAAGGACTTGGAACACATCTCTCTCAACTCCTTTAGGCTGGCCTAGAACATTCAAGTCTATGCCAGCGCAGGCAATATGGTCCATTGTTTCAGAAGACTGGTGGGAATAAGGAGGAGGAGTCGTCATGGGGAGGGGGACAGAGAGAGGAGACTTTCATGCTACTTCTTCCTCTGCCTCCTCTTCAAACTCCCCTTCTTCAGCAGTGGCATCCTGGTACTGCTGATACTCCGAGACCAGGTCGTTCATATTGCTCTCTGCCTCCGTGAACTCCATCTCATCCATGCCCTCGCCCGTGTACCAGTGGAGGAAGGCCTTGCGACGGAACATGGCTGTGAACTGCTCAGAGATGCGCTTAAAGAGCTCTTGGATGGCTGTGCTGTTGCCAATGAAGGTGGCCGCCATTTTGAGGCCGCGGGGCGGGATGTCGCACACAGCCGTCTTCACGTTGTTGGGGATCCACTCCACAAAGTAGCTGCTGTTCTTGTTCTGCACGTTCAGCATCTGCTCGTCCACCTCCTTCATGGACATCCTGCCTCGGAAGACAGCCGCTACGGTGAGGTAACGCCCATGGCGCGGGTCGCAGGCCGCCATCATATTCTTGGCATCGAACATCTGCTGCGTCAGCTCCGGCACGGTCAAGGCCCGGTACTGCTGGCTGCCACGGCTGGTCAGAGGGGCGAAGCCAGGCATGAAGAAGTGGAGGCGAGGGAAGGGCACCATGTTAACAGCCAGCTTGCGGAGGTCGGCATTGAGCTGGCCGGGGAAGCGGAGGCAGGTGGTCACACCACTCATGGTGGCAGAAACCAAGTGGTTGAGGTCCCCGTAGGTGGGAGTGGTGAGCTTGAGGGTGCGGAAGCAGATGTCGTACAGAGCCTCATTGTCAATGCAGTAGGTCTCGTCAGTGTTCTCCACCAACTGGTGCACCGAGAGAGTGGCGTTGTAGGGCTCCACCACTGTGTCAGAAACCTTGGGCGATGGCACCACGCTGAAGGTGTTCATGATGCGGTCGGGGTATTCCTCCCGGATCTTGCTGATCAGCAGGGTCCCCATCCCTGATCCAGTGCCGCCACCTAGAGAGTGAGTGAGCTGAAAGCCCTGGAGACAGTCACAGCTCTCAGCTTCTTTCCTGACCACATCCAGGACAGAGTCCACCAGCTCAGCTCCTTCCGTGTAGTGCCCTTTGGCCCAGTTGTTCCCAGCACCACTTTGACCTGAGCAGCAAGGAGAGTTGGGGAGCGGGGGAGGGATTAAAGATGCTTAGTTTGTTATTGGCCTTTTGCAACTATGAGTTCAATCCAGAGTCTCTCTACTGTCTCTCAGTCATTCTCTAAAGCAACCTTCCCCAACTTGGTGCCCCCCAGGTCTGTTGGATTGCAACTCCAATCATTCCCAGCTGAGTCAGGCATCTCCTTTCCACCCTGTGCACCACCCTGATTGGGGCGGTGTGCAAATAAAAGCACACTTGCCGGCCAAATGTGCAGCACTTAGCTTGCTGTTCCCCCTCCCAAATGGGAAAGGGAGCAGCACGCTCAGTAAGGGGAATCCCCTTGTCATCTTGATCTGTGATGAGAGAGAGCAAGGGGAGTCCTCCCCCTGCCACCCCCCCCCCCCGTAGCTTCCAGGACAGGGGCAGGGCTAGGGGAGGTCCCTGCAAAGGGAGCCCAAGCTTCCGTGGGCTGAATTAGGTCCACAGGCCACAGGGTCCTTTAAAGTAGCAACAGCCACTTTGGAAAGGCAATCTGAAACACCACCCACAGATGGAACCTTCCCTTGCCAGATGACTTGCTCACTGAGGGACCATGCCATGAACAGGGGTGGGGAACATGTGGCCCTCCAGATGTTGTTGGACAGCAACTCCCAGCAGCCCTAGCCAGCACAGCAAATGGTAAGGGATGATGGGAGTTGCAGTCATAGATGCATAGAATAGTAGGGTTGGAAGGGGCCTACAAGATCATCAAGTCCAACCCTCTGCTCAATGCAGGAATCCAAGTCAGAGCATCCCTGACAGATGGCTGTCCAGCCTCGTCTTGAATGCCTCCAGTGTGGGACAGCCCACCACCTCCCTAGGTAATTGGGTCCATTGTTGTATTGCTCTAACAGTCAGGAAGCTTTTCCTGATGTTCAGCCGGAATCTGGCTTCCTGTAACTTGAGCCCATTATTCCGGGTCCTGCACTCTGGGGTGATCGAGAAAAGATCCTGGCCTTCCTCTCTGTGACAACCTTTCAAGTCCTTGAAGAGTGCGATCCTATCTCCCCTCAGTCTTCTCTTCCCAAGGCTAAACATGCCCAGTTCTTTCAGTCTCTCCTCATAGGGCTTTGCTTCCAGTCCCCTGATCATCTTTATTGCCCACCTCTGAACCCTCTCCAGTTTGTCTGCATCCTTCTTAAAGTGTGGTGTCCAGAACTGGACACAGTACTCCAGATGAGGCCTAACCAGTGCTGAGTAGAGGGGAACTAGTACTTCAGGTTATTTGGAAGCTCTGCTTCTATTAATGCAACCCAGAATAGCATTTGCCTTTTTTGCAGCCACATCACATTGTTGGCTCATATTCAGCTTGTGATCGACAACCATTCCAAGATCCTTCTTGCTTATAGTGTTGAGCCACATATCCCCCATCTTGTAAGTGTGCATTTGGTTTCTTTTTCCTAGGTGCTGAACTTGGCATTTATCCCTATTAAATGTCATTCTATTGTTTTCTGTCCAGCGCTCCAGTTTATCAAGATCACTTTGAATTTTGTTTCTGTCTTCCAAAGTATTAGCTATCCTGCTCAATTGTGTCATCCCGCCCAATTTTGTGTCATCTGATCAGCATTCCCTGCACCTCCTCATCCAAGTCATTAATAAAAATGTTGAAGAGCACTAGGCAGAGGACTGAGCCCTGTGGTACCCAACTTGTTACCTCTCCCCAGTTTGAGAAGATCCCATTGATAAGCACTCTTTCGAGTCCGATTCTGTGGATCCACCTGATCATTCAACAACATCTGGAGGGCCACACACTGCCCATCCCCGTTTTAAAAAGGCAAACAGTTTTGCCCTTGTTTGCACACCCCTTGAAACATAACTGAAGATAGATGCCCCTTTCTCATGGGGAACAAAGCATTTCACAAGACAATCCCCTCAGCTCCTGACAGCTTCAGGGACGCTTCAGGGAAGGCAGCTTTCAGTGCTTTTCAAATGGGTAAAGCCATCCCTCTCAAGCCCTGGGGATAACTCATACCCCTCCTATGAGCATGCATAGTTTTGTGCATTGTCAGCAGATCCAGTTATGATTAGGCTTCTCAATCATCTGAGCAGCAGGTGCTTAGCCCTCAGGAGCTTTTGGAAAACCACAGGTAGCATCTGTAAAAGGCTCCTGTGCTCTGGGTGGGGTGCTTTGTACCCTGCATGACTAACTGCTCCTTCCAGCCTGCTACAATTTACCCATGCAACCCTCTTGCAAAGAGCAAGAGGTTCTAAAAAGCCCTATGTTAATTGAGAATGAGGTATACAAAACCAGGACATAAGCCCAATGCACCATTTCTGTGTACACAGCATTGATCTGCGTAACTTGTTCTGTTCCCCCACCCTTTTTACTGCCAGACAACCTTCCCCTTGAGAAATCTTCTTGCTCAAGGGAAGTGATCTTAAGTGACACTGCCCCCCCCCCCCGGCCCCAGATTGACATGTTCTGAACATGGTTTAAAGACATGCAGTTAACACAATCTCTGCAGTCACAGCAGCCAGAACCTGCCACTCCAATAAAAGCTGGCTTTCTGCATTATGGGGTGCCAGTGCTATTCCTTAACCCTGCAGCTCCGTTCTGGAACATCATATTCCTCTCCCCGCCACTGTAAACTATGTCACACTGCACATTCTGCACAGGGAGTCGTCAGAGGTGGTGGCTTCCTGCTCATGCCTTCCCTCACCCCAGACAGCACACCCCGGGCATACACATCGGCCCACGCCTGTGCTTGTGGAATCCAAGCTAGTACAGAGAGGGCTGAAAGGGGCTGCTGGCTTATTCCATCGTCTCTTCCTCCAGGCATGTCTCAAACACAATGAGGATGGTTTTAATTAAGACCTGCTTTTGCAGAATGAGTGCATATGCAAGCCTCCCCTACCCCACCCCGAGGCAAACTGCACCACACCGAAAACTACTATAGCAACCTTCCCCCACCTGTGGCTCTCCAGATTTGTTGGACAAAAAACAACAACCTGTAACTCCCCAGCCAGGATTATGGCCAATTGTTGCCCAACACCTCTGGTTGTGGGAGGCGGCACAATAGGGTCAGAGCATGGAGCACTCTTCGTAGCCAGAAGCTGACCCAGACCTGAAACCTCCAGCCCCACATGTTCCTAGTCTCATACTAGTTCCAATGAGAATTTGACTTGTAACTAAATACTGGGAGGGGGGTCTTGCCCTAAGCACTGAGGAAAATCAGAGATCCCAACCATATAACATCTTGAAAACCAGTGCAGCCCACCAAACACTCTTGCACCCCACCACAAACCCTTGGAAAGCACTTAAGTGATTTAAGGCTGCAATCCTACGCATGCTCAGAGAGAAAACAGTCCTACAACTCCCAGAACGGCCCAGCCAGCCATGCTAGCTGGGAATTGCAGGCCTTTTTTCTCTGAGCATGCACAGGATTGCAGCCTTAAATTTTATATATACTGCTCACTGAGCAGCATACATATTCCTCCCTATTATCCTTACAAAGGTCCGGGAAAGCAGGTTACATGGAGGATCTTAAAATGGTGACCTTGGGCCAGTCACTCTTGACTCTCATGGCCAAGCAGAAATTCAGACCTGGATCCCCCTAGCCCAATCCCAACACTATATCCCCTACATCACCCAGTTTGCAGTAGCTGTTTTTTTGGATAAGAGGTGGTTCACCATATCAAAGTTGAAAAACCTCAGTGTTGAGGCAGTGTGATAAGGGACACACACACTTATGAAACTATCTGGTCTTCTAACTTGAAGTGGCAGTGTCTGCAACAGCAGCTGAGCAACACTCCTTTCCGGTCATTCCTTACCAAAAACAAAGTTATCGGGCCTAAAGATCTGCCCGAATGGTCCAGACCTGACAGAGTCCATGGTGCCAGGTTCCAGATCAACCAAGACCGCTCTGGGCACATACTTGCCACCTATGGGGAGAGAAAGAGATCTTTTAGAACTGGTTTAAAGAATCCACATGCTGGCAACAGCCTTCCCTTCCAACAGGTCCCTCTAGCATTTACCCAGACAAGAGCACAGGCTGAGCAAATCAGCTGGTTCAAACATGGGAACACATTCAGCACCGCCTCTACTTACTGATCATCTGTGTCAGAGGTAGGCAACTTGATGTCCACTAGATGTTTTGGACTCTAGCTCCCATAATACCCCATTATTGGCCATGCTGGGTGGGCCTGATAGGTGTTACAGTCCCAAACTTAAGGAAGGCACTAGGTTGCCTATCCCCAGTAAACATCCTGCTCTTCCTCAGACTTGCCCAGAACACCTGCTCTCTGGCAGCTTTCAGGGCTTCTGCAGCAGAACTGCATCATGTGCCTTCAGACCATCTTCTGGGTTTTCTACAGAGATGGCCAACTTGACAAGATGCTTCTGCAATGGGCAGCTTGCTATCATCCATCTCCCCAACAGCTGCTAGGAAACATTTAGGAACTTTCCACCAGTGTCCTAGTAGGTGGCTGCTATGGGCTGTTCTCCCTAGAGTTCACACAAAGGTTTCTCTGCACAACCCCTTGCAAAAGAAGGGTCATGCAGGGCACGCAAGCAACCTATTCCATGAGCCAGCTGATGACAACAGCCTTACTGATTCCACTAAGGGTAGCATCTCTCCCCGCACCCCTTAGTCTGATCTACATTGGATACACAAGGGACGGAGAGGTCAGTGACTCGGATAACAGGGAAGGGACAGGCCAGAGGTCAGCAGAGATGGGACAGAAAGACGCTGGGTGGCCGATTAAGGAGAGTCTTGGGGGACCAGAAGTGGAGAAGGACTCGCAGCCTTTCACAACCTGGTGCCCTTCAGATATTTTAGATGAGAACTCCTGGCATTTCTGATCATGGTCCATGCTGGCTGGGGCTGATGGGCATTGAAGTCCAAAACATCTGGAGGGCAAAAAGCTTGGGAAGGCTGCATCAAGAGGAGAGAGCTGAGAGCGGGCTGCATGCACTGGGCTGTATAGCCCGGTCACAAACTGAACACTGAAGCCATAATACAAGGCCAGGCAAGCAGGGTAGTGCCACAGGGATACCACTGCTCGTATCTCCATGGCACACTCCTGCTCTATTCTGCCAAAGAACCAAGAGAGCGTTGGTTATTGGGCAGATCAGAAATGTAATCCATCGATAATAAGTAAGTAATTGGCAAATTTCAATCAGGAACCAGGAACGTCTGGATTGTCACGTTTCATTCTTGCCCTCCGTTGGAAGAGCACCCTTAGCCCAAAGGGAGAGCGGCGACGGCAGCCGACTGCAGAGGAGTCTGGGCAGCACAGCTTGAGCCAAGCGAGACACCCTTTGAACTCCCAAGATGAAGAGCAGCACAACACGAACAAACCTGAGGCCTCGTTGTAGTAGACATTGATCCTCTCCAGCTGCAAGTCACTGTCCCCATGGTAGGTGCCAGTGGGGTCTATGCCATGTTCATCACTGATGACTTCCCAGAACTGTAGAGGGGGGGGAGGCGAAGCATTAGTGGCAGCCATGTGACCAAACCCTCCCCAAAGCCAGATCCAGCACTGTCTCTTGTGAAAAGAGGAAGCAAGCAAAGGGGGGGAGGTGGATTTCAGACAGTTAAGTTACCACCATGCGCTTGTGTATCTTTCGTTCATTTCCATGTGGTGTGAGGAGAAGAACACCATCCCAGTGGAGTGGGCTCCCAAGTTAGCATGGAGGGCACCACTGGGGTTTTCTGCTTCAAAGGCATCAGTCATAGCAGTCCTTCCCTTTCATTAATCTCTTGAGCGAGCTAACGTTACAAGGGGATGTATTTCTTCACAGCTGCAGTTGGCAGCTGGTAGACTCAGTCACTGTACACCTGCAGCATGGGAGAGCCATGAACTCCGATACCTCCAAGGGGGGTAGGCCAGGTATCAGCATCACGCCCCTCCCCTCTTTCAGACCCCTTCACCACTCAAATGCCACGTATTGGATTTGCTACCCATTATCTTGAGTGCTGGCAGGCCAAGGGTATTGGTTACTCTTCATTCAACACACTCTGTCTTGCCATCCTGACCTCTAAAGGAACTTGTGCAAGAGAGACGGCATCCCATTTCACAGAGAGGCAAACCAAGAGTGTGATTTCATATGTGGCTGAGCACTCTGCGATTTTCAAATGCTCTACCTTCAGAGAACACTCTCTATGCAAGCTGATCCACTATCGACAACTCCACGCCACCTATTATGGAGAATTCTGGGAGATGTTCTAAAGGCGCACACTCTAGGCCATTCTACACATGTTGTGGCAAGAAATTCAGCTTTGACAATAAAGCAAATCCAGCTCTTCTAGATGGCCAGCCCTACCATTAGGTAGGATGAGGTCACCTCAAGCATCAAACGCTGGGAGGCAGAGAGCAGTCAGCTTCTGTATGTGGATGGGGGGCATCTTATCCTTCACGTCAGGCATCAAAATGTCTTGGGCTGGTACTATACCCTATGTACGATACACATTGGTCCATTCACTCACACATTCTCATTCGGATGCACACACTTTTTAAAGATGTATAGTGGCTCAGTTGATTCAGGCAGTGGTCAGGCCTAGTAGGCTATCCTGTGATCATCTGATGACACCCAAGCATACACCCAGACACTCCAAGGCTGCACATGGCAGGGAAAGGGAGGCAGTGGCAGGGCAAACTGTCCATTAGAGCTGGTTTGCCATTACTGATCTTCGCAGTGAGGGACCCCAAATCAAATTATGAAGCAAGCAGCCCAGGGTTCCCTGGAATACAGTTTGACGACCACTGCTCTTAGTAAATTCCTCCAGTTACCAAGAGATAGAATGAAAGGACAATGGGAAGCAAGCATGAAGCCAAGACATTTTATAGAGCATCAGCCCCACTAAATTCAGTTTGTGGAAGAAGCACCAATACAGGACTACAATCTAAGATTTATTTCACAGGACACCACCTCTTCCAGAGCAGAGTCTGCTTCCCATGTCACTCCCATGTCATCTGATCCTGCAGGGAGGCACATGCTACAGTCTCATGCGGACTATACCACCGCATCAAGTGCTCTCCACAAAGCCTCCTTGAATATGGAAATCCAACACATCAGGGGGGTCTTCTAGACTACTTTTCCCCAGCCACAACTTAAGTCTTCCAAATGCAAGGAGACTCTTGATGTGAGAGCACTTCCAAACACCCACCCACATGCACTCCAAAAGCGGTACAGACAACTTATAGGGAGAGATGACATGCTTGGCATGAAGAAGGTCCTAGGTTCAGTCTTGGGCATCTCCAGGTTAGGACTGGCAACGATTCCCACCTGAAACCCTGGAGAACCACTGGCAGTCAGCAGAAACACGAATGGACCAATGGCAGTCAGCAGAAACACGAATGGACCAATGGCCTGACTTGATGTGTAGGAACACGGGATGCTGCCTCACATCACATTATCCCTGCATGTTTGGATTGACTGTGAGGAGTTCCTATGCATACATCCACTGGAAAGACAGATCTGAATGTAGCAAGAAGCTCCCAAGAGCATTAGTGGTATCACACCACTTGTATCATTTGCACAAGGCAGATACATTGTTAATACAGCTCATGGCGCTCTCTCGTGTTGTATTTCAGACACATGACTCAACTGCAGACACCACGCCCACAGTTTAAAACTAACTCAGCAAGTGTCACACAGTCATCTGAACCAAGGGATTACGTCACTCTGGTGCAGCTGCTGCTGTGTCAAGAAGCCAGTCTGCTATGAAACAAGAAGCCACCCAAGTTTGCAGGCCAACCAAGATCCCCAAAGGGCCTCAACGGGGCCAGTTTGGGGGGGCGGGGGAACCCCAGACAAGCTCTGTGCACTTCCTACCCAGAGCGAGCTTAGCTTGTGGGGTTTTGAAGCTGGGAGAGTGGAGAAGGGCCATCTGTTAGTACTTTTAACACATTTGAACCACGGGTTCTGACCACATGGGCTTAGCAGAAACCACATGGGCGCACCGAGCCCTTAAGGATCAACATCACAGCTGCAAAGCAGCCACCACCAACTTGTGCAAATGGAGATGAGACTCCCCCAGAGGGCAGCCAGCCATTCTTTGAGGATCTTCACATCACAGCTAGACAGAGCCAGGCAAAGGGAGGGGCAAGAAGCACAACTGGGGGGAGATGATCTTGCTCTTACAAAATGGCTTGGGGCTGTAGAGGAAATGGAGGGTGCACAGCTGAAAGGCCAAAGTAGGTGTGGCTTCCAGGGCCCTTTGGGGATCAACTATTTTGTGGCATGACCGGGCAAATTAGAGCAGCCATCCCCAAATATGTACGCCAGAAGGGGCTAAAGCAGCCTTCCCCAACCCAGTCCCCTCCAGATGTGTTGGACTATAACTCCCAGCATCCCTAGTGAGCCATGCTGGCTGAGGATGCTGGGAGTTGTAGTCCAACACATTTATTTATTTATTTATTTATTTATTGCATTTATGCCCTGCCTTTTTTCCTCTTGCAAGGAACCCAAGGCGGCTTACATTCTCCTCCTCCTCTCCATTTTATCCTCACAACAACAACCCTGTGAGGTGGGTTGGGCTGAGAGTCTGTGACTGGCCCAAAGTCACCCAGTGAGCTTCCATGGCCGAGTGGGGCTAGAACCCGGATCTCCCAGCTCCTAGTCCAACACTCTTGCCACTATACCACACTGGCTCTCCAACACATCTGGAGGGGGCCAGGTTGCCTATCCCTGGGCTAAAGTATACCTTGAAAAAGTTAAGCCCCCATGCAGGATGCATCCACTGACTACTCTATATGCCTTGTAGTAGGTAGATATATTGAAATGTACGCACAGCAGTAGCAGCAGCTACAGTATACTGCACCACACATTGGAATAATTGCAAATGCCGAAGTATTTTGTCAGCGGCTTGTTCCCAATAATTCCAACAGTCTTTGGAAGGGAACAGTCATGCCATAGAGGTCAGGAACTCAAAGAAAGCTTGTATTATCATCATCACCCAGAACTGAGGCTGCAAGGAACCAGAGATGTAGGAAGACTTGCTATACACTTGGGAATCATGAACATTACAAGGCATGCACATGGATGGGGCCTTCCCTGTCAAACAGATACTGATGTAAGAAAGGACCTTGTGCCAAATGGTCCTTAGGTGAGCCAGGAAAACTTCCTTCCTTTGGTTCTCAAGTGAAACATTTGACCACCACCAAAGCACCGCTTTCAACTTGAGCCTATTTTTGGCCTCACCTTCTCACAGCTCTTGCCACTGGCCCTTTAGATGGCCTTATGAAATGGGTGGGGGTTAAAAAAAAAATCACTTGATGATAAGGACACCTTTGCAGGTTTAAAAGCAAGGAGGGTTGCCCTCCTGATACCTTGCAGTAGAGATATAGGGACCTTATTCCAGCTTTCCCCAAGCTAGTGCCCTCCATATGGTTTGTCCTTCAACTCCCATAAGCCACTGCAGGCATGGTGAGAGATGTCAAATTTCCGGAAATGTTGAAGCCATGGAATAAAAGTTTTCCGGGTTTTTTTTTTGGGGGGGGGGGGACGGAAATTTGGGGGCAAATTGAAAAATAAGCTTTTCTTTTTTTAGCACTCTTTGCAGATTTAAAGGCACTTTGTTCCTTTAAGACAGGCGTCCCCAACCTGGTGCCCTCCAGGTAGTTTGGACTTCAGCTCCTATCAGCCTCAGGCAGGATGGCCTATCATCAGGAATGCTGGCCAAGTAGTCCAAAACATCTGTAAGACACCAGGTTGAGGAAGGCTGCTATACGAACATAAGGCAGCGTTTATGTTCCTAAAATTGTATTACGTATAACTTAGTTTGTTCATAAAATTGTCATTATATAACTTTTAAAAGTGATATCAGTAAATTTGTAATTATTGTCTGAATAATCTATACTTTTAAAATGTAATATACCAAACATGATTAATTTTATGAACAAACCAAGTTATACATAACATATTTTAGGTTCCTAGTTTATGTCTGACCAGAGGGAACTTCTGAATCATCCTAGAAGCCCGAAGAAGCAGGAAGAACTGGAGGCAGAGGAAGACAAGTCCAGAAACACAGGACCCTGTAGAACAAAACCCAAACTTTCATGAATGTACATTTTTGTTTCATATGAATGCTTCGTTCACATGTTGGGAAACTGAGCATGACTTGGAGAATCCCAAAACATCTATTAGTAAAAGATATATTGGAACAATAATTTTACCAAGAAATGAAAGAAATAACTATATTGAGGATCTTACAGAGAGGATTTATAAACATTTTCCCACATGGCGCCATTGTTTCCAGACATTTTACACCTCTAGTTTTTCTATAAAAGTCCTCCTATTACATAGCTTTTAGAAATCATTTTTTTTGGGGGGGGGGAGGAAAGACTTGGTAACAGTATATAAACACCTTGTCTTAAAATTCTAAAAGAAAATATTTCATAATCCAAAGCTGTTCAATTTTTTCCATTTTTTTATAAACAAAAAACAAAAATGGTCTTTGGAAAAAACATTTTTTCCGATTTTTCCTGTTTTTTTTCTGGGCCTTCACATCTCTAGGCATGACTAATGGTAGTAATGCTGGGAGTTGTGGTCCAAACTATTTGGAGGGCACCAAGTTGGGGAAGGCTGCCTTATTCTGTGCCTAGGACGATGCCACGCAAGGCTGCCTTGATGCAGTCTGCACTAAAGTAGACAGGTGCAGGGCAATCCCGGAAGCAACAGAGTCTTTGATCATTTCTAGCTGCCAGATGCAGAATGAACCAGAGGCAGTGATCACAGGCTACTCAGAAGCCAACAGGGATGAGACATGGATGCCCCCATCACTCCTCTTGTGTTGGGTTCCCATAGCTGTCAAGGCAGATGGGCACCTGAGGCTGAAAATCCGAGGTCTTCCATGTTGCTGACTAATACAAGCCCCACTGAAATGAATGGGAGCTGGACAAGGGTACCACCCACTCACTTCAGTGGGGCTCATCCAGGAAGTGCCCCACTGGCTGCGCGCATGGATCATCATCTCTACCTGCCTCTCACTCTGCCTGAGGCAGTGCTCAGCCTCAGTTTGGTTCATGATAGGGCCGGGTCTGACACTCCAAACCATAAGCTGCCCAGGACATTTATGCAGCTCACTCAGAGTGGGGAGAGGGCCTAAAATGGTTCCCCTGCTAACCCAGTTCATCCAGGAGGTCTTTCATATGCAGGACAGGTCTCTCTTTCTCACTCCCCTTCTCTCTCAATCTCTCTCTCTCTCTCTCACACACACACACTCACACACACCCTACAGATCCAACACCAGATCTTTCATATCCTCTCATTATTTTTGATAGCACCAGCCCACTTGCCACCTGTCATTAGAGGGGGCTTCACACCAGTCGACACATGGAGAGGTTCTTGGGAAACACTAGTCTAGCCTCACCCTCCTATATACCGCCTCCCAGGAGAAGCCCTTCTCGTGGCAGAGGAGGCAGCAAGCAGTTCTGGCCATGGTTCCCCCAGTGTTCTTTCAACATGAGGATGGGGTCCCACGTACACCACTAAGCATCCACTCATCAAGGGTAGAGAAATGAGCTGATGTGAAACCAGCTGCAAGGTGGGGAAATCTGTTTTGCCATCAAATTGTTCCCCATTTCCTGCCCTCCTCCCACTTTCTCTATTCCCACTGTTCTTCTCCCTTTATTGTCTTTATTATAATTGGCACCAAGTGCTGTATGGTTAGCAGCAGGGATCCACAGACATTTGGCTTGGCTGAGTAGTAGCTGCCATCAGCACCTCCCTCTCCTGAATCTTGCGGCACTTGGGGAAGAGAGGGATGTTTGTGACAGTGGCGAGCTTTCACAGATGGTGCAAGGAGAGTCTCACCGCCGCCTCCTTCTGCAAAAGCCCCGTGGAAAGAGAGAGCAACCAGCACTCATCCCCCTTGCCCAAATTCTCCGTGAGCTGAGCTTTGGGAAAAGGGCTGCGGCTCAGCTGGGGAGCACTTGCTTTGCATGCAAAACATCCCAGATTGGATCCCTGGTATCTCCAGGCAGGGCTGGAAGAGACCCCCGCCTGAAACCCTGGACAGCCACTGCCACATCAGTGTAGACAAGACTGAGCTAGATAGACCAAAGGCCTGACTTGGTTTGTGTCAGCTTCCCTCTGCTCCAGTGGAAGCGCAGGGGTGCGCGTGCCAGTGGATTCATGGAACCTGGGTCAGCAAGGAGGCAGATGTGGACTGGTCTACTCAGGGGTGCCAGATCTCCCTATGCTGTGATCCTAGTGTTAATGACTGTGTCTGCAGCTGGCACTGCTGCTCTCCAGGATAAGGTCAGGCTGCGGGAAGCAGGAAGGGAACCCCGTTTGCATCGGAATGCTGATGTCTAGAATGCGCACTCATGCTATTGGGGCGGGGGGGGGGGTGGCAGGCAGCAGGGCCAACATGGACCTGTGGTGCCCAAGGAACCAGCAGAGCAAGCGAGCGAGCAGCTAAAAACTAGGCTAGCAACGGCTGCCTAATCTAGGGGTGGCCAGACTTCAGGCTCGTGGGATGTACTTTACTAGAACCTTGGTATCCACCAACTGGAAATAGATGGGAAAAGCATATAATTCAAATTCAACAATTCTGAGCCCAGGAATTTAAGTACCAGAACTGAACAGAGGTCACAGCCCTTGCACGCAAAAATCCACTGCTGGCTGCACCCCACCCCCACCCCTGCCGCTATATTCAACAGTATAATTTAGAGTGGGGGATACTTAAAACAATTGGGAGCCAGAAATCCTTGGCAATCTGCTGCAAATTGCCCAGAGATCTATGAGCAGATCCCCATCTACTTTCTGCCCACCCCTGACTTGGTGAGTAAGCTGTTCCAATAGGTACGATCTCCTCTCTAGAGGCAAAAAACATCCTCCAATATTTTAGGCACACAGTAGCTACAGAGAAGTCTCAGACTGGCCTCGCAGCCAATACAGCACTACTGTAGCAGGACGGTGGCTAAAAGTCTGAGCTGTGAACAGGTGTGTCCCTAGTTTAGATCTCACCTCTGTCATAACCTCACTGGATGGCTTTAAATTAAGTCTATTCTGACAGCTTTGTCCTCCCCTCCCCCCATCTTAAAATATGGGAGAATGCTGACCTACCTTACAAGGTTGTATGGATTTCCAGGAATATCAGCATGCTTTGCACACTCTCCTACACTATACTAATGCGAAGTATGATGTAGAGCCCCCCACCCTCACCCCCCCAAAGACAAGGAGAGAACCCTAGCTCACGTTTGCTCCCAGAAATCTAGTCCACTGCATGTATATCTTTCTTGTTCTCACCAGTATCAGATCCTGCTCTGGAAATAAAGACATTACCACTTAAGCCATTAAGACTACCCCCCCCCCGACGCACACAAGTATGGACCTCCCAATCAGGTCTGACCCACCTCCCACCCTTGCAAACAGGGCACCTTGCAGAATTAGTTCCCAGCCATTTCTCAGTGCATTCTGCAACCGTTCTAAAATGGAGTCGCTGTTTCAGTCTTTGCCTCCCCACCCTCACACTGCTGCATGAACAGCAGCAGCATGAGTGGCAGATTCTATTTATACCCAGTGCCTCTGAAACTAAAAGAGGGGAGAAAAGGGAGAGCCTGCCAAAGGGAGAGCTCAAGGGTGGATGAAGAAGTCACCGTATCCCCTTAACCTCCCCTCCTCACCCCCCCCTCAAAGAAACCAGCCGGACCAGGAGGGAGAAGTGAGCACCGCAGTCATAAATCCAGCACAAGAGCAAACTGCTAGCCTCAGTGCCTGACATTACGCTGGAGAGTTGAGCCAAGATGGCTGACAGGCTTCCCACTGCTGCCAGGTCACTCACCAGGCTGCAGGAAGGGCTTAGCTGAAGCAAGAAGGTTTCATTGACCTTTCAAAGACAAATCCTCCTTCTCCAGCCCTCACCACCCCCACCACCCTGAGGATTTGCTGCTGTGAAAACAAGCCCACTCCTCACACTAGGAATGGGACCCCTGGTTACTGTCTCTTCTGGATTCCCCCAAAGCAGGAGCCCTGATAGGCTGCTCCAAAACTTCTCTCCATGTGGCAGTGCCTTAAAACTGAGAGCGGCCTTCCATTTTGACCACGCTCAGTCACCTCTGTTTAGCATCCTCCAGGTCAACCCCAGTCAGACTTTTAAATCATTCCTGGGGAGGGGGGGCACACTAGACATACAGCAAGGAGCCTCCTGCTGCATGCCTGTCACTGTGTACACTGGAACCCCAGCCGGGGCATGCAGCTGCCACCTTTGTTCTGCAGGAGGTCCACATGTGGGGGAGCAAGGCAGATCTTGTTACCGTAAAGGGTTAGGCTACTGCCCAAGCGAGTTTGGTTCTGCGCAGAAACAAGCCAGTGTGCTCTGGTACACAGACCATTCCACAGCATGGGTGGTGTTGGTGCTGGGAATATCAATGTAACAGAAAGCCTGTCGAGCTATCAGAGCCTCACCTTTTACTGCTACAACTGCACTGAACCTCAAGGTCAGGATGAATCTGCTGCCCCAAGAAGCGCACTGGGCATTGCATTTGCGTTCATCCAAGCATGCTGAGCCCTCCCTGGGTTTTATTAATTCCTTCAGAGTCAGACAAATGTTTTGGGGGGTGGCAAATGCAATTTTATGCAAGACAGCCACAGCATAATGCGTGAGGGCATTGCAGAAAGACAGCTGCCAGTCAAAAACAGCCACTCTTACAGAAAGCAAGCACACCCGGAACTGTGGTAGCCAACAGGCTGGAAGACAAGGGTGCTTTAAAAAAAAAAAAAAGCAGCTGTCGGAACTGGCAAGTGCTGCCTTCCAGAGGGCTACAAATTAGCAGCTCCTGGTTATTCATAGATTGATCCCTCCCCACAGAGGACTTGCTGAGCTCTCAGACAGAAGGAAAATGAGCTTTGCAACGGTGACTCAAGCCTAGTTCTCACTGAGGCGATAAACGAGCGTCTGGGCTCTACCACTTTGGGGCTTGAGCAATGAAAAGCTCTCCCACGTAGAACACAGGCACCAGGACTTCTACGTTTTCTTCATGGAGGAACTACATTGTACAAAAGCACACACCATCGTGCAGGGCCCTACCAGCAGTCTTAAGCAGTACGGCCCTGACACAGACTTGTCCCCTCAGTGAGAACTAGGCCTCAACTGGTTCAGTAGGAAGGCTGGTTTAGCGGCACCCCCTGCCCCCAAGCTCTCCCACTCAACAACTTTTTCCTGAGCAGATGAAGAACCTTCACTGGAGGCGGGGGGGGGGGGAGAAAATAGCAGCAGCTCCCAAGTGAGAGCACAAGGTCCACCCACTTGTGCTATCAATGACTCTTACTTTTGATGGAAAAGTCTGCATTACTAACAAGGGTGGAGCACTTCTGGATAACAGGAGGGGAAGGTGTGCTACATTTCTGACCTACTTCCGCTCCCCCTTGGAGAAAGGGAAACATCTCTTTCTCAGGGGTTGGTAGACTGTGCCAGAAACCTGTGGAAGGTTAACAGAAGGGAAATACAACCAAGTCAGCTTTCTAAAGCAGTCAGGAGATGAAGATGTGCCTGACAGAAATGCTTAATGGGCAGTGATGGCCTGTATGGCTAAATGCAGCCTTCCCCAACCTGGTGCCCTTCAGATGCTTTCAACTTCAGCTCCCATCAGCCCCAGCCAGCATGTCCAATGGTCAGGAATGCTGGGAGTTGCAGTCCCAAACATCTGGAGGGCACCAGGTTGGGGAAGGCTGACCTTCTGCATCCCTTCCAGAAGAGTTCAGCTCAAGACACAATGGCTCCCGAAGACCAGGAGGGTTATCCTGATCCATTTCTAACCTTCTAAGGGAGGTGCTCAGACCAAAGATTGATGGCGCCCAGCAAGTTATGGGAACTAGCACAAGTAACCCAAGCCATTACTTACAGTGGCAGTCTCAAGGGTGCCAAATAATGAGACCACACACCGTCCAAAAAGGGTGCTGGGGCACAACATTCACCCAGAATGTAGCTGTTTGGGGAGGGGTACAGAACATCCCAGCTTTAAGGCTGCTTTGCACAAAGCGGCGTTCTCTGGATACTGTACAGCAGCCTCCCCAAGCCCAGGGGCGAGGGGGCGCTTCTAAATGTGCTGGATTACAACTCCCATTACCCCAGATGAAGGGAGTTGCAGTCTGTCTGGGGGAGGCTGCTTTACAGCATTCTACATACGCACTGCAGTGCCTGACAAGTCCAGGTCCACTGTGCAGGGGGAGAGGGGCGGGGGAAGTCGAATCTTCCGTGAAGCAATTCCTGGGGCTGGACCTGCCTGCAGCCGGGCAAAGCCCGGAGGACTCCCCTCTCCCCTCGCCTCCCAATCTCCGGAGTCTGGCCTTGGGTGGCAGGTCAGCACAGGCTGTCATAACACATAATTACTCCATCAGGCTTCACCACCCCCTGAGACTAGGATAACCCGAGACCGACTGGGTTTGCGCCAAAAGTCCATGGATACGCCGCGGGGCAGAGCCCCTCGTCAAAGGGCGGGTGGGGCGTCACGTGCCTGGCCCTCTACCATGCAAGCACCGCACCGCACCGCACGGGGAATGGAAGGACAGAGATCGCAGGCGCTTGCTCGCCGCCACCCCGCCCTCCTTTGCTGGGATTTCTTCCGAAGGGCAAGGATGGAAGCCATGTTGGCGGCCGCATTGCAGGGAGATCCGGCTACACGCTCCCCCACGGGGCTGACGCTTAGAGGGGGCTCGGCTCGGGACCAGGCAGCAGAGCCAACCTTCCCTTCGCCGCCGCCAAAAGCGCCCCGTCAGCGTTCCCCAGACCCCACCCAGCCACCCTGCGCTCCAGGCACATTCCGGCAAGGAGCCATCCCCGCCGAGACGCGATTGCGCTGGAATTCGCGAAGGGAAAAGGCGGGTGGGGGAAGAGGCGGCAGAGCAGCAGTTTCCCCGCCTAGCTTAGCAGCCGAGTCTCGATCGCAGACCCCTTTGCCACATCCCTGAGCGCGACGGGGCTGCGTTCTTGGAGAAGGCGATCAGCGGCTGCCCCCTCGCCCAGCCCAGGCGGAGGCCTGACTGTCCAGGCGCCAGGCAAGCCCCTGGGGTGGGGAATCCGGCTCTGGCTCATCCCGCCCCCCGTGCACTCCCCCTCCGCCCTAACCTTGGCCCCGATCTGGTTGCCGCACTGGCCGGCCTGCAGGTGCACGATCTCCCTCATGGTCTCCTCGCGGTTGCTTCCAGCTGTGCGCAGACTCCAACGTCGCCTGGCAGCTCCGCGTCTCTCTGCCTCCGGCCCGCCGTTCTGATGCGCCTTAAATGGGAGCCGGCCGGGGAGGGAAGGGCTGCCGCGAGCCACTGCGCATGGGCCGCAGCTGTCTGCCAATGCCATCGCGACCCCCCCGCGCGCCCCATTTCCTCCCGCTTTAGCAGGCGACCGAGGTGTGTCGACTCGTCGATCCAGGGTTACTCTGCGCGGGTGGGCCGAGCGGGGATTTCGACAATCAAGATCCGAAAACCTGGCAGACGCGTGTGTCCTAAATGTGTGCTGCGCTGAGCCAGTTGCGTGGGTTATGCGGTGGCGGGGAAGAAAACACACTCTGTACATGCTCAAAGGCACTATGATGTTTATTTCACCTGTTCTAGGGCCCTGTTCTTCTATACGCCAAGAAGTGAAGGAATCGGAGTTTTGGGACACGGAAATGGGGGTGTCTCCAAACAGAAAGTCTTCAACTTTTGCTGGTGGAGGTATATGGGGGTGGCCCCGCACTTATTCCGGGATGCAGGGGTGTGTAGGCCTCAGTCCCTTATTCATGCTGCTCGTGAAGCTGTGCATTAAATCAGGAGCTAGGAAGCAGGTACTTGCTTCAGCCTCCTTTGGTTAGGGGAGCAGAGAGCAGGGGACTTCTCTGTTTCATTGCAAAACAAGGTGGGGCTAAGAAAGAGACCTAATTCCCTCCCCCCTCCATCCTATTCATGCATACTCAGAAGACTCACTGATTTCATTGGGACTCGACTTCCAAGAGAATCTTACACATAGCATCCACATCGCTCCAGAATGGTATTTTCTGGGCAGTTTACAATACAGTATCCAACATTTAGTATCAACTATGGAAACTCTTTTTAAAAAAATTTGGAGGCATTCTCCCCACCAGCCCCCTAGTTAGAATGTAGTATTGGTAGAATTAATTAATATGCAGGGCTTTGCTAAATGTTGGGAGATTCAAGACAGTCAAAAGGAACTACTTGATGTGGCACGTAATTAAACTATGGAATTTGCTCCCAGAGGAATGCAGTGATCGCCACCAATTTGGATGGCTTTAAACAACGGTTTAGGCGAATTCATGGAGGATAAGGCTGTCAATCCCCTTCATGGATCACTGCCTTGTTGTGGCGAAGGGGCTTGCGTAACTCAGTGAAGCCATAAGCTATGCCGTGCAGGGCCACCCAAGACGGTCAGGTCATGGCAGAGAGTTCTGACAAAATGTGGTCCACTGCAGAAGGAAATGGCAACCCACTCCAGTATTCTTGCCAAGAAAACCCCATGGAACGTATCACAAGGCTAAAAGATAGGACGCCGGAAGATGAGGCCCTCAGGTCGGAAGGTGTCCAATATACTACTGGGAAAGAGCAGAGGGTATTTCCAAGTAGCGCCAGAAAGAGTGAAGCGGCTGGGCCAAACCCGAAAGGACACTCAGCTGTGGATGTGTCTGGTGGTGAAAAGAAAGTCCAATGCTGTAAAGAACAATATTGTTTAGGAACCTGGAATGTCAGATCAATGAATCCAGGTAAGCTGGAGGTGGTCAAACATGAGATGGTGAGACTGAACATTGACATCTTGGGAATCAGCGAACTAAAATGGACAGGCATGGACGAATTTAATTCAGGTGACCATCGTATCTACTACTGTGGGCAAGAATCCCTTAGAAGAAATGGAGTAGCACTCATAGTCAACAAAAGGGTAGGAAAAGCAGTACTGGGGTACAATCTCAAAAATGATAGAATGATCTCAGTACGAATCCAAGGCAAACCATGCAACATCACAGTAATTCAAGTCTATGCCCCAACCACTGAGGCCGAAGAAGCTGAGGTTGATCGGTTCAATGAAGACCTACAACACCTTCTAGAACTAACACCAAGAAAAGATGTCCTCTTCATCATAGGGGATTGGAATGCTAAAGTAGGAAGTCAAGAAATCACCGGGATAACAGGCAGGCATGGCCTTGGTGTACAAAATGAAGCAGGACAAAGGCTAATAGAGTTTTGCCAAGAGAACACGCTGATCATAGCAAACACTTTTTTCCAACAGCACAAGAGGCGACTCTACACATGGACATCACCAGATGGTCAATATCGAAATCAGATTGATGATGTCCTTCGCAGTCAAAGATGGAGAAGCTCTATACAGTCAGTAAAAACAAGACCTGGAGCTGACTGTGGCTCAGATCATGAGCTTCTTGTTGCAAAATTTCAGCTTAAATTGAAGAATGTAGGGAAAACCACTAAACCGTTCAGGTATGACCTAAATCATATCCCTTATGAATATACAGTGGAGGTGAGGAATAGAGTTAAGGGATTAGACCTGATAGACAGAGTGCCTGAGGAACTATGGACGGAGGTCCGTAACATTGTTCAGGAGGCAGCAACGAAATCCATCCCAAAGAAAAAGAAATGCAAGAAAGCCAAGTGTCTGTCTGATGAGGCTTTACAAGTAGCTGAGGAAAGAAGGGAAGCGAAAAGCAAGGGAGAAAGGGGAAGATATACCCAACTGAATGCAGAGTTCCAGAGAATAGCAAAGAGAGACAAGAAGGCCTTCTTAAATGAACAATGCAAAGAAATCGAGGAAAACAACAGAATGGGAAAGACTAGAGATCTCTTCAAGAAAATTGGAGATCTCAAGGGAACGTTTTGTGCAAAGACAGGCATGATAAAGGACAAAGAAGGCAGTGACCTAACAGAAGCAGATGAGATTAAGAAGAGGTGGCAAGAATATACAGAAGAACTCTACAGGAAAGATCTTAATGTCCCTGATAGCCATGATAGTGCGGTCACTGAACTTGAGCCGGACATCCTCAAGAGTGAAGTCAAGTGGGCCCTAGGAAGCATTAGTAACAACAAAGCTAGCGGAGATGACAGTCTTCCAGCTGAGCTATTTAAAATCCTAAAAGATGATGCTGTTAAAGTGCTGCATTCAATATGCCAACAAATTTGGAACACTCAACAATGGCCGCAAGACTGGAAAAGGTCAGTTTACATTCCAATTCCAAAGAAGGGCAACGCCAAAGAGTGTTCAAACTACCGCACAATTGCGCTCATTTCACATGCCAGCAAGGTGATGCTCAAAATCCTACAAGCTAGGCTTCAGCAGTATGTGAACCGAGAACTACCGGAAGTACAAGCTGGGTTTCGAAGAGGCAGAGGAACTAGAGATCAAATCGCCAACGTTCGCTGCGTCATGGAGAAAGCAAGAGAATTCCAGAAAAACGTCTATTTCTGCTTCATTGACTACGCTAAAGCCTTTGATTGTGTGGATCACAACAAACTGTGGCAAATTCTTAAAGTGATGGGAGTACCAGACCACCTTACCTGTCTCCTGAGAAACCTGTACGAGGGTCAAGAAGCAACAGTAAGAACCAGACATGGAACAACCGATTGGTTCAAAATTGGGAAAGGAGTACGACAGGGCTGCATATTGTCACCCTGCTTATTTAACTTATATGCAGAGTACATCATGAGAAACGCCGGGTTGGATGAATCACAGGTCGGAATTAAGATTGCCGGGAGAATTATCAACAACCTCCGATATGCAGACGATACCACCCTAATGGCAGAAAGCGAAGAGGATCTAAAGAGCCTCTTGTTGAGGGTGAAAGAGGACAGTGCAAAAGCTGGTTTGAAACTCCACATTAAAAAAACTAAGATCATGGCATCTGGCCCCATCACTTCCTGGCATATAGAAGGGGAAGAAATGGAAGCAGTGACAGATTTTACTTTCTTGGGCTCCAAGATCACCGCAGACGGTGACTGTAGCCATGAAATTAAAAGACGCTTGCTCCTTGGGAGGAAAGCTATGGCAAAGCTAGACAGCATAGTAAGAAGCAGAGACATCACCTTGCCGACAAAGGTCCGTCTAATCAAAGCTATGGTTTTCCCAGTAGTAATGTATGGCTGTGAGAGCTGGACTATAAGGAAGGCTGAGCGCCGAAGAATTGATGCTTTCGAACTGTGGTGCTGGAGAAGACTCTTAGGAGTCCCCTGGACTGCAAGGAGGTCAAATCAGTCCATCCTAAAGGAAATCAACCCTGAGTGCTCATTGGAAGGACAGATACTGAAGCTGAAGCTGAAATATTTTGGCCACCTAATGCGAAGAGAAAACTCTCTGGAAAAGACCCTGATGCTGGGAAAGACTGAAGGCAAAAGGAGAAGGGGACGACAGAGGATGAGATGGCTAGATAGCATCACCAATGCAATGAATATGAACTTGAGCACACTCCGGGAGAGAGAGCAGGACAGGAAGGCCTGGCGTGCTATGGTCCATGGGGTCACGAAGAGTCGGACACGACTGAATGACTGAACAACAACAAAAGGCTGTCAATAGCTACAACTGATGGCTATATGCTGCCTCCAGTATGAGAGGCAGTATGCCTCTGTATGCCAGACAGTTGCTGGGGAACAAGATGTGTGGGAGGGTGCTATTGCAGTCATGTCCTGCTTGTGGGCTTCCCATCAAGGCATCTGACCGGCCACTGTGTGAACAGACCATTAAACTAATAGGTCTTTGGTCTGATCCAGCAGGGCTCTTCTTACGTTCTTATGCCTACATACAGTCTGTCCAAAGAGAAAAATGTTTATGCTGCAGTGACATTTCATGTGGTACTCCTGAGGATTTCATCGGGGAACAAATATGCTTGTTTTGCTTGGTGGCCTGTTACATTGTGTGCTTTAAAATATAATTTTCTTATAGTTTAAAAAAAATAAAAAACATCCTTAAAACATCTTCTGAGGCAAGTATTAGAACTGAGTTACAGAGCAATCCTAAGCCCCTCATACCATGTAGTGGAGGCCTACCAAGACAGTGGCAGATGGACCCCAGAGGCCCATGGTATACCTGTGGAAAGCTCCATGGGCACAGGAATACTGCCAGTGATATTTCTGTGGGGCATGTCAGGGGTGGCCTTGGATCTGCTGGATCCAAAGTCCCCTCACTCCCCTGAGAGGCTCCAAGAGTAGGCCTGTTAACTGCTACAGGTCAGTCCTCCACCTGCCCCCAGTTGAAACCAATGAGGGGAAATAAAACATACATAAACCACTGGAGGACTAAAAAAAAAAGGCCTCCCACCTCTTGACCTGGTGGATTGAGCCAGCAGAGCTTTGGAGGCAGTTTGTCTACCACTTCCCTCCCCCTCCCCCACTTAGAATTGCTCCATAATCCACGTAAAAATAATGACTCAATCAATTTATGTCCAATTTTGGACATAAATGCCCAGCATAAATGCTGGGAATTTCATAACTCAACTCTCTGTGCTGTTTTCATTTACTCAGGAGTAGCCTGTCCTGCAGACAGTTTGTAAACTGTCTCAATTTGGGGTGGGGGATACCTTAAGAGACTGCCTTTCCCAACCTTGTCACCCTAAGATGTTGTTGGACTGCGACTCCCATTATCTCCAGTAAGCCAGGGCAATAGTCAGGAATGATGGGAGTTGTACCTCAAATCATACTGGCTCCATTTGGACATAATACTAAACCATGGTTTATAATTATAAGAACAAGCCTCAGCCACACACCCCTCTTCTTCTGGCATGGCCACAAGGAAGAGACTGAAAGTTACCACTTCTATTTTAGATTAATCAGTTTGGCATGTCATCTGAACATCAACTATGCTTAGTTAAAACACACCTGCTTCATGACCCATAGTGAACAATAGCTACCCTTTGTCAGGTTTGGATGACACAGCAAGCCAGGGTTAAGCTAAAACAGAAGCAAAAGCTTCTGAACTCCAGGCCATGCTGGATGAAGAGGCAGGAGGGTGCAAGCTGGAGTTTATTGCAATTCTTGTAATGCTAAACCATGGCTTAGCATTATGTGTGAATGAGATCACGGTCTCATCTCTCTTTCTCCCCAGGATAAGTAATCATGACTGCAATCTTATGTATACTTCTTTTGGGGTAAGTCCCATTAGGTTCAGTAGACTTATTTCTTCTCAAAAGGCAAAGTAGAAATAATATTCTACCATGGACAGGTATGAGATCTAGAGTATATGAAATCACAATGAACATCTGAAAAGTTTCCTAACTGTTCTCTGGTCTACAATGCTAGCATGTTTCTATGTCTCTAGCATTCATTCTCACAACCCATGACACTTGTACGGCTTGAGGCTAAGCATGTTTACTCCAAAGCAAGTCTGTAGGGGCAAGCAGAATTCGGGCTTGCTGGATCTACTTCATTTGTTACTAGAACTTTAAGATTGACCAACTGGAGCCTGGTGCAAAAGAGATTGAATTAAAGAATTCTTAGCCCAGAAACCTGTTTTGAATATGAGACCTGAATGGAGCTCACCGTTTCCCCCCACAAAAATCCTTTCCTGGCTACCTTAAACCTGTGCCCCTCCAGATGTTGTTGGATGTCCAATTCCCATTAGCCTCAGCCAGCATGGCCAATGATCAGGGATGTTTATCTTGTAAATCACTTGGGGATTATTATTTAAATGAAAAGTGGTATAGAAATTCACTGAAATAAATGAATAAAATGTTGTGGGCATTGTAGTCCAACAACATCTGGAGGGGCACAGGGTCCCCACTCCTGTCATAAACTTTCGTAATTTCAGCATTATCATTCGGGTTGGGGGGTCATTTTGTTGTTGGTATTGTTAAACAATTGGGCTTCAGAAATCCTTGGTGATCAACTGTAAATCACCCAGATATCTACCAGTAGATTGTGATCTACTTTCTGTCCACCCCTGCTCTAATAAAGGTGCTTGAGTTGCAACTTTACAGTCTGAGCCTGTAGATGTTTACTCAGAAGTAAATCCTCTTAGTTTAATGCAGGGGTGAGCATGAGGGATGATGGGAGTTCTAGGCCAAAACATCTGGAGGACCACAAATTGCCCACCATTAATTGGTTTAATGGGACTTACTTCCAAGACAGCATGTATAGAATTGCAGACTTTCTTGGGTGAACATTAAAAGCAAAGCACAGTGCTACCATCTGTGAGGTGACACTATGAATGTCAGGAACTGGGGTTTGTTTGTTGCTCCAGATTAGTGGTTTGTGGGTTGCTGGGGTCCTCTCCCCCCGCCACCCCTGCGGATGCCTGTAAACTTACCCGTATGAACAACAGCTTCATAAAACACAACTTGCATTAATATCTACCCAAGCTGGTTGAACAGACCGGCACTGTATGGGATGCCGTTCAGAGGGTATTAATTACCAGGACTCCAGGGTAACTATTATCCATTATTATCCTATTATATGCTGGCATTAACTGAAAGCTTCGAAACTGCACAGGAGGGAATCAAAACTAGAAAGGCAAAAACTGGGGTTTCCTTTCAGAACACAGAGCAGCTGGGTTACCTACCAATTACTCTTGCAAACACTTGCAAGACCCTGTGGATCAGGGCCTAAGGCTTCCCTCTGGCCGAGGTTACATCAACCTGTAAACACAGAACAATTTTAAGGCTACACCCCTATGCACACTTACCTGGGAGTAAGCTGCACTGAACACAGATAGGGTGGCCATGTGCTGTACTTCATACCGCACAGCCCTCTGTTTGAAGGCATCCTGTGTTTGAAGGGCTGCCCAGTCCCAGTCCTGCATAAAGAACCATCAGAAGGGAGAACAGAGGCCTTGAAGCTGGCCTGCAACGCTTCTGGGTCGTGTAGGCGTGCAATCTGGTGCACCCAGTGTCATGATGATCTCTGTCAGAGAGTGGTATTTTGATTAGGAATGCCACACCATGGTTTCAAGTGTAGATGGGTCCCCAGTACTCCTGCGGCACCCTGCCCCATGGCAGGCAGGAACTCCTGTTAGAGCAAGATAAAGAGGAGAATGAGTCCAGTGGGTCATAGCCAGAGCTGTATTAACCATCATGCTAAGTATTCTATAGTACTATAGACTAAGGCTCCCAATGTAGGCACCTCTTAAGGTTAGCCAACATCCTGTGGTTTCTCAATGTGAAGTGTGTGCCCAGCTCACTCCTTGCACAGTGCTTCTTCCCAGTTCAGAATGTGATATTTCTCATAGAAATAAGTTATTTGTCAAGATCATAAGTCGCAACAAGTGTAATCCATAAAAGGGTAACATAATGTACATACATTGCGTTGTTATTCTCTCTAGATTTCTAGGGGTGGGAGCTGAGGCTCAGAGGGAGTCAGTATTATTATCTCCTTATTGCATGTTGAGGTAACAACCCCCTGGTATTATGATCTTTATATTTCAGATGGGAGCTGATGCTGATAATATACAATAGCTTATTACAACCACCCTCTAATAAAGGCTTTAAGAACTGTCACCATCTTGTTCCAGGTCTCCACTGTAGTACACCACAGTACAGACGTGTCACACGTCATCATAAAAAAAATGCATACAAACAGAAGAACAATTACATCACTCCACCTGAAATAGTAGACAGCACAGCAAACAAACAAAACATTCCTCAGGTTGCAACAAAATCTACTTAAAATGCCACTTACATCAACCCCTCAAGAGCTCACCCACCCAAAGTCAGCACTTGGGTAAATACAGATACATTAGGACTCCATTCATTTGCGTGCAGATACATTGTATTTTTATGACTGTATAAAAAAGAGAAAGAAAATGCAAACTAGGGTGTGTGTTACTCTGGTTAGCACAAAGCAGGAACAGTTCCTAGCTTCCCATGCAAAATAATGTTATGCGTGCTGGGAGACCATCCTTTGTTAGGCTGATGGCTTGCAAATAGTCCAGGATGTTTGATGGATGTTTCATCAATAGAAGCTAATGACAGGAGGTATTCTATTGGAGATACTGGGATATCTCCAATATTCTTACTGCTAGAAAACATACTTACCTCTCCGCCCTTTCTTCAGCATCTTCTCTGACCACAGAGTCCCCTCCCACCACGTTTTTTTAAAAGAATTAAACCACACAAATAGAAAAAGTGTAGAGTCTCACACAACTAAATGTCCTGTAAAATATGAAAGCATACATGGGCCATATGGGCACAGAATGTTGCCTATCCCTTGGAATCTCTGTGATGAAAGCCCTATATGTTTTGCCTTGGAAAATATAGTAAATGGAAAACCTGTTCAATTTTAAACTGGAATTGCTAATAAGCTGTGGTCCAGTGGAGCCAGGGCTCACAGGGACACAGCGCTGGCACTTTTTAAAAAAATTAGCAGGGATGCTGACATCATCTTCCATCCCCTTCAGAATTCCCTGTTCTCTCTGAGCTTAGCTGCAATCCCCACAGTAGCAGGGGTGGGGGGAATGAATTTTCCCAACAATAATATATTGGCCTGGTTCACATGATCACAGCCCACCATGGCTTATTTAAGCCATGTTGGGTTGCAGCGCCTGCCAGTGGCCATTCTGAATATTCAGACTGTGGCAGGCAGTTGCCACAGCTTATCATGACATGCAAGCCCAGCTAAGGTAGGTTGTTGCTGTGGGTTGTGGGTGGTTGGTTAACCACAGAAACAATCCACCTTCATGAAATTCACATGACACAATAAGCCACATCGTGTCATGGCTTGCATATTCACAATGATCGCTGTCTTGCAGTGCAACCACTGCAATTATTGTGCAAACCAGCCCACCATTTTTTATAGTAAGGCATGGTATTTTGGGGTGGTTTGGTCTTGAATGGGCAATTAGGACCCGTTAGGCTTTACAAAAGGCCTGCTCCTAACCAATGAAAACTCACAGAACTGGTTTGCTGATTTGGATAACACAGCTGTCTGCAGTTCTAGACTTTCCTTGAGGGCATGGCTATGGGGGAATGTCAGGGTGATGGCCCACACTTGAAAATGTCCCACCACACCACTGCTAATCAGGACTGTGGTGGTGTATCACTGTTTTTCTTTTATGATTAGAGCTTGGGGAAGTTGAATGGAACCCTTACACAGGTGAGGGGAGGGGACAGAGAAACAGTTTTGAGTCTGTTCGCAGTTTGAATTTAGAGAGGATCAGACACATAGCTGTGAGTTGGCTGAAGCTAAAACATCTGTGGGCTGCAGTTGCTGTCTCTGAGGACCTAGTGCAGAGTCAATAGATTTACAGCATGCTGTAGGAGTGCCTACTTGCTGCCAAAATGTTTTGCTTCCATATTTGTAAATAAGGCAAATATTACAGAGATACCATGGGTCTCCAGGGCTTCCTCATCCAAAGAAAATGCAGCCAAGGAAGATGCCCCCAGAACTTCT
The DNA here is from genome assembly GCF_057233095.1 of Heloderma suspectum. Lineage (NCBI taxonomy): Eukaryota > Metazoa > Chordata > Lepidosauria > Squamata > Helodermatidae > Heloderma > Heloderma suspectum. The sequence continues at coordinate 166,276,049 of NC_139459.1, read as the reverse complement.
CACCACTCAAGGAAGTGGGAGTCAGCAAATAACAGTAACCTTGCTAGCCTGGCCTGAATGAAGTGTAGCATATTCCTTGAATGTGGGACTGGACTGGCCTAGCCTGAGGGAGGAGGTATCCATGTAGATGCTTTTATATTCACCTTTGTATATGGAAACCTGGCTTAGGAGTCAGGGATAGCAGGGCTTGGTTCAGTAGGAGAATTCTCAGTTCCTCCTTTGGTCTCACCCTGGCCATAGTTTCACAGTGGTTGTGTAGAAGAGGAGAGTGACATAAAATGAAGCCAACTTTCTATGGGATTTCAGCATGATTACAGCTCCTGAACAAGGCTGCCCTCTTTGTTTCTCTGTGTACCACCAAGCACCCTGCCTGTTCTGCTTCACATTGACTCTTTTGAGTTGAAGTCCTCCCAGAGGCCCCTGGGACTCTTCCTTTACCTGCTCACAATCCTTTTGCTTAGCTGGTAATTTGGGGAAGGGAGCCTCAAAAGACCAGATTTCTTGCAGGGGAGCAACTCAGTGCCTGACACAATGGTCCAGATTGAAGACCATGTGTCTGGGAAAGGAGCCCAATGAAAGAGCAAATGGAAGCAAAAGATCTGGACACAGGGCCAGGTATGGGTTATGTAACTACTCACCTCTTTCTTCCCTTTGGCTTCTCTTTTTCCTGTTCTGTCCCCAAGTTATGAATGCTCTATATCAACTTTCCCCGTTTTCTGTTTTCAGTTTAGGTCTGGGGTGCTCCAGTCCTAGGACAACAGATACAGGTTTATGTTTTGGCCTTCCAGGGGCTTGGCAAGCACCCTGTTTTTGCAGTCCCAGATTGGCAGCACAACCTGGATGTTTATGGAGTCCCTGCCATGCTGGTGGGCTCCAAGTTGAAGCAGGCCCCACTCCTGCCCAAACTGGTACAAGCAAGGTTCCACTTGCTGTCTCTTGGACATCAGGCGTTATGGACTAAACTGCTCTGAAAGACAAACTTGCTCTATAATGTCAATAGGAACAAAAATGTTATGTGAATGGATACATGGAGGGGAAGCAGTTTTGGTGAACACCAGCAGAGAAGTGGCACCTAAAGCAGCAACCATTTTGAGATCAGTTGTAGTAAGAGTTGCATAGGTTTACATTTGTTCCACACTTTAGCCTCCTGTGGCATCATTTTACAAAGTCTGCAGTGGCAAATAATACAGACTCCTCTAGGTATCCACCACCCTGGCCTTTACTCCATGTGGAACCACAGAAATGTTTGCCCCAACCCCAGAGTGCTTCAGAATACACAAGAAGAATGAGAATAGGAATTCCACCTCCAAGGAGTGTAAGACTGAGCCCACCTCAGTTCCTTCCCAGTTATTCATACATTCTTCTAGCCAATTTATTGTGAAGCAGAGGTCAAATGGGGTATGGGAAAGTGGAATAAAATTATAGAAAGAAGTAAAACACATCCAGACTGCTGCTAGAACAAGTATGAGGCCTCTTCCCAGGATACTAACCTGTTGGGAGCTCAGGTTCTTTGTCAATTCGCAGTATCTGCCCAGCATAAAAATACCAAGGGAAACAGCAATGCCACTCTGCAAGCACATAGAGAATTGTGGTCAATTGAAGCTCTCATTTTCTAAACAAGAAAAGTTTGGGCAGTATGTGCCTTCCCCTACCTGTTGCCCTCCAGATGTGTTGGACTACAGCTCGCATCACCTCCAGCCAGTCTGCCTGGCTATGCTGGGTGGGCTTGATGGGCATTCAAGTACAACACATCTGGAGAGCACTATGTTGGGAGAGGCTATAAATGTGCCCACACTCCCAAAGTGAGAGATCTCTGTCTTAAACTCATTTCCCTCTGGTCAACATCACCCATCCAAGTAGCCCAGTAGGGTAGCCAACTATGAATCGCCAAAAAAGAGGACAGTGATTTGCATAAGCTAATGTATATGTATAGATGCAAATTTAGAAATAAGTATTATAATTTAAATAGAAATACAGTACATCTCACTATAGTGTGGAAAGCTGTGACCAGAAGACCTGTGTGCTTGCCTTTTCAATCTCCTGTTCAGGTGCTCACTGGTGACGGGCAACAGTTCTTATGGCTCTTTATCTTTAAACTGGAATTGGATAGGACAGCTCTTCAAATAGAGGACTGTCCTCTGTAAAAGAGGGCAGCTGGCCACCTTGCGCCATTCATCCAGACTGGCCAGAACAATGTTTACAAGCTACATTCCTTCTTTTCATGTGCTAGCTTTTTACACAACTTGGGTGGTGGGGTGGGGTGAAGCATGAGGGAGACAAGTTATGGCCTATCAGTGTTTTTGGAAGGACACAGGGACTGCGCAGAACCCTACAGACTTGTCACAGATGAGTCACAAATTGGGCAGGCCTGTATTAGAGGCCAGTAGATTCAGGGAAAGCATTAGCAAAAAGAGAAAGAATGGAAGAGAAAGGATTCCATGAAAGCAATTCAGCGAAAGAACAAACTGTTGAGGGAAGTTGTAGAAAAAGGGTGTTAAGATGAAGAGATTGGCTGGCAATTTGGTGTAGCCCACCCAGCAGGAGAGCAAAGGCCTGAACGCGATACTTCTTTGGACTAGGGACAGGGATGTAGACTAAGATGGGGGAAGGATGAGTGTGGCTTTATTGTAAACCAGGGATGGCCAGCTTCTTCATCCTGCAAAACTGAATCCTCCCTGGTCAAACTGCTGCGGTGTTGGACTAGCCTAGCCTAGCCTGCCTTGGCCCCTCAGGGAGAGAAGCATCTTGTCACTTTGGAGGTGTGATGGGGATGGCTGGAAATTGCTGACTTAAAAGTGCCACCTTGTGCTACGCTTAGTGGTAAAGGAGACATCATGTCTGCACACGGCAGCTGCGCCGTGCAAAGTTGACCAGACATCCCAGAATGTTGCACAGAGTGTCAGCCATGGTGGAAGTTGAACCCTCCCTGCTGCTAAGTACAGTGAGAGGTGCCACTTCTGATTTTGCAGGGCCGGCCCTACCATTAGGCTGAGTAAGGTGGTCGCCTCAGGCAGCAGATGCTGTAGGGCAAGAGCTGTGTGTGTCTCACTGGCTGCCCTGCCTCCCCATCAGTAAGCCTGCTGCCCCAAGGTGTGCAGTTCCATTGCCAGTGTCGAAGTCAGATTCAACTGCCAGTCCAGTCAACTCCTGTATGTGGAGTGGGGGAGGGCCACCATTTTGTCATTCACCTCAAGCAGCAAAATGTCTTGGGCAGGGACTAGGCAAATCCATCCCACTGGGCCACAGTCCTAACAAAGCACAATGTGTTTAGGATCAGGATGTAAGGCTTCATGTAAGTAAGACATCATACACATGATCACCAAACTTTACGTTTGTGTAAGCATTTAATTCCCCCACTCCCCAAAGTTCTCAACTGCTCTTGAAATGGTTTCTCAAAGATGATGGTACAAAACCCCAGCTTTGCATCCACTCCAAAGTCAGCACCATTTGGAATTCATTTGCATTCACATAATGCTGTGGTTTGCTACTTGTGCTGTATCCTTGCAGTGCTTGCCAACTTGTTTTTCCATGTTGTGCACTAGGGGAGCTGATTTCCCCCCCATGCTTCTATAAAATTCTCCTTTCTCCAGTTCTATAATTGCAGAGTTTTATATGAGGAATCCCAAGAGCTGAGGCTTTGGCCTAGAATCACAGAATAGTCGGGTTGGAAAGGGCCTACAAGGCCATTGAGTCCAACCCCCTGCTCAATGCAGGAATCCAAGTCAGAGCATCCCTGATGGGTGGCTGTCCAGCCTCGTCTTGAATGCCTCCAGTGTGGGAGAGCCCACCACCTCCCTAGGGAATTGGTTCCATTGTCGTGTTGCTCTAACGGTCAGGAAGTTTTTCTTGATGTTCAGCCGGAATCTGGCTTCCTGTAAATTCCCTAAGTTCCCTTCCTGGGAACTCAGGCATGCATGAGTTGGCCTAGTGGTAAGAGCAGGGGGGGCAACCTGGTGCCCACCAGATGTTTTAGATGACAACTCCCACAATCCCTGGCTTTTGGCCATGCTAGCTGGGGCTTGTGGGAGTTGTAGTCCAAACCTTCTGGAGAGCATCAGGTTGCCTCTAGCCCAAGGTTAGAGAGTTCAGGGAGATCCAGGTTCAAATCTCCATTCAGCCTTGAAGCTGAGAGACTTTGGGCCAGTTGCTGTTTTGCAGCCTAACCTACCTCGCAGGGGTGTTGTGAGGATAAAAGACAAGGGGGAGGACCATACATGCCACCTGGAGCTGCTTGAAGGCAGGACATAAATGCCATTGTATTTAAGGTAGTTGCATGCTTGCATGCATAAGGTCCCATATTCAACCCCTGGCAATTCCAGGGTGGGGGGGACATCTCACTGTAAGGTATCTTCATAAATTCATATTTGAACAGGGAAGAGTCACAGCTCAGTGGCAGAGCCCACACTTTGCATGCGGAAGGTTTAATCTTCAGTGTCTTCAATTAATAAAGGACCTCAGGTATCAGAGTTGGGGAAGAGCCTTACTTGAGGCCCTGCAGTGTGATTGCCAGTCAGGCTAGGTGAACAAAGGGTTGGACTCTGCATAAGGCAGCTTCCTATGTTCAGTGAGCTACTGTGCTCAAGTCAGAAAGCCCTCTTCAGAATGTAAGGTGGGCCAGTATTATCAATCCCCCATTACAGATACATGTGGGCAGAGCTGAGGCATAGTGGTTGTTTGTCTAAGCTAGGGGTGGGCAACCTTTTTTTCTGTCAAAGGCCATATTCCCTCAGGGGTAATCTGCTGGAGGGGGGTCATGTTGGGTGTGAGTGGGGCTGAAGCCAGTGGTGGACAGAGTAGAGCCAAAAGTGGCTTTTTCTGCCACCCCTTCTATCTTTTTTCCTCTCATCTCTCTCTTTTTCCCCCCTTCCTATCCAGCAGGCTGCTGAGGAAGGGACAGATTGCTCGTCACTGGTCTCAATGGACTTTGGGAGGCTGTAGGCTAGGCAAGTAGTAATGCATGCAAGAACACACCAAGGCTTAGCCCTGGATCCTTAGTTTCAGTTCCATGCCAGAATTCAGCCCTGGAACATACCTGTGAGAAATCCTGACTAGTCCTCACATACCTGAGATTTTAAAAGCAGAGATTTTGTTCGAGGCCAAATGGCATGGCTTATGAATTAAGCCCTGGCACTGATCATTAAAAAAAAACCACGCAAAGTGCTGTGGGATTTTTAAGCCAGTTGTTAAGTTTAGTTAATTTATGACATTTATGTATAGCTTCACACAACTGAAAAGAGCCCCGAAGTGATTTACATAAAATGCAAACCAACCAACCAATACAAATACCATATACAGTAACATATCCATTAAAACCATACACATTTACAAGAGTATCCATCTGACTAAAAAGATCATGTAAAGGACAATCCCCACACCTGGCAACACCCCGTTCAGCACAGGAGTTAAAAACAAATATAGTCACCAAAGCCAGGCCATTAAACTATCTAAATGCCTAGGGAAAGAGAAACTTCTTCACCTGGAACCTTAAAGATGGCAAAGTCGGCACCCAGCAAGCTCCCCAGGGGAGAGCAATTCCATAACGTTCAGAACTAAGAACCCAAAAACAGTGTGTACATTTAGATAGTCAACTTCTGCTTTAAGAAACAAGGAAAAGAGTGTGTGTCATTTGTATAATAACCAGAAGATGGCACCCAAGGCCCCGAATGCAGGCTTGTTCCCTTCCCAAAGTCTTAGACATCATTCCTCTCAAGGAAACCACTAATGTGAAACTAATTAGATCCTGCATGGCTCAGGCTGGGGCTCCTTCCAGGCAGGTTCTTCTGAGGACAGGTAGTTCTACTATATCTAGCATTGGGAGTGACAATGATCCAAACTTGCCCAATGCAGGAAAATGCCAGAGTTACCTGCCAGGGCTGGCAGCATTAGGCAAAGTGAGGCAGTTGCCTCATGCAGCAGATGCTAGGACGTGGCAGCAAAGTGCTGGAAGAGAGAATTGTGTGCCATATGGCCTTCTCTGTGCTCCCTAAACTAGCTTGCTGCCTTCAGGTGCAGTGGAGGATACTTCCTATCAGTATTGAAGAAAGATTCATCTTCCATTCCAGTCAGTTTTTGTACCTGGAAGAGTGTGTGTGTGTGTGTAGGGGGGTGGGGGGATCTGGATCTTTGCCTCAGGCAACCAAATGTCTCGGACCAGCCATATTACCTGCCCTCAGAGGAGTCACTCCTGGGAAGCATACCTCCTTCCAATCACTGGGCATGCCCAGAACAGCAGCCCACACAGAGACACAGCTGCTGGTGGTAGGACATTCTTCCGCCTCGCAGAGTCTGTAAAATGATAGTAAACCCTTTGGGGGGTGTTAAGAGTGCAGCATGCCTTTAATTTTAATTCAGAAAAATAGTGTGTCCTGCTTATCAGAATATGCATACTCAGCCACTTTCATCTCCAGACAAACAGTTTTGCAAGTTTTTTGAAGCACTACAAAAGCCTGCAAAACCTGTTTGATGAGAGTTGGCAGAAACAAATACACACTCCAAGAACAAGGATGCCTTTATCAAATCAGCCTTCAGCAACCTGGGGGGGGGGAGGAGAAGGGGGATACACCCTGCAGCCTGTCATCAGCCTTAATTTGAATTGTTTGTGTTTCACATTTTCCGCCAGATATCAGCCCTATTCCATCCATCTTTGTGGGAAGGGAAGGGTTATAATTGCCATTGGCCAGTGGGGAAACTGAGATCTAAACTGAGAGACCAAATGCACAGTCTGACAGGAAATTATCCTGCAGAAGCCCCATTGAAATGAATGGGAAGGTTCTTGCTCTTGCCTCTTGGTAGACCACAGAGCTGTGGCCCTGGGAGACATTCTCAAGACAATACAGCGCATCAGTAGAACAGTACCTAAACCGTTCCCCAAGGTTTTCGCTTCACACCACATGTACTGCAGGTTCCAGGTTTTGGGGAGCCCTTGGGCAAGATGGTCTCTGTGGGCACACCACCTCCCACTGTTGCCACTGCCCATTTGTTTGCCTTTCTCGCTGGGCCCAACTAATATCACCTGAGGCAGAGAGGATGAGGCATGCAAAAGTTACTGCTCCTTCTCCTTGCACTGCTTGCGCTCGCGCTCTCTCTCTCTCTCTGTGTCAGAGAGAGCAGGTGAAAAGGTAGTAACAGAAAGGAAGGGCAGCAGTAGCAGAGGCAGGAGGCTCCACTGATTGGCAGTGGCCCCACTACGGGCATGTGGGCCTTGGCAGGTGCCCAACAATACCCGCCCTGTGACATGAATCCAGCCAGCCCTCTCTCAGCTTGGAGCAGCTCTTTCCAAACCAGCACTCAGTGCTCCAGTGGTGAATTAATTGTGTTCCAAAAGGGGTGGCAAAATGGGAGGAAGTCAACAGATCTGCTTCATGCGGCACCATCCACAGGGTGGTTCTCTGGAGCAATCGCCATTGAGTTGAGCAGCAGTTGACCTGTGGCCCATCATAACTATGGGAAGGGGACAAGGGGCGAGGGCCTCCAGCAGCCACCCTACAACATCTTACCTGGTCTGTAAGGCTCGTTAAAGGCCTAGTCCTCTAGGCCTTTAAGCAGCCTCTCAGACCAGGTTTTATAAGTCAGGCATGGCTGCCCTCAAGGCTACAGGACTGGCCTGAGTGCTATCAGCAGACTTCACACCCTGAAGATGGTCAGCTGACCTCCCAAACCAGTGGAAAGACACCAGGCCCTATAAAGTCCTCCTTTCAAGGCTGGTTGGCCAGTCTGACTGACTCATCTGACTGAGCAACTATGTGCCTTGATCAATTCTTCTCCTTCAAGTGTGTGGCTGGGTCAAAGGGATTACAGCAGACAAAGGACGATGATAGGCTTTTGGCCTACAATTTCCATCAGCCCAAGCCAGCATAACCAATGGTGAGGGCCACAGATGCTCAAAGCATCTGGAGGGCCACAAGTTGCTTACCCCCGATTTAAAGAGTAGATATGCTTAGTATCACAATTTGCATGACAAAATGACAGGGCAGTCAGGTGGGCCTCCTATTTTGAAAGAGGCACATACATGTTTATATCACTGTGGGTTTATCCTTACCAAAAAGGGGGGAGGGAATAAAGAAATAATAAATATATTAAAGTTGCAAGACTACATAGATAGATCTGCTCCATTTAAGCTCCACCACAATGAAAACATGTGCATGCGTGTGCACACACACAGTTTTTAACCTTGCCTCAGTGGAGAAGTATGTATGTTTATATGCCTCTGTCACTTTCACAATGGTACATTTGTATGCACCCCAAAGCTCTCTTGTATCTCTTGCTTCCCTCTACTGGGAGTTTAGTCATCTCTTTCCAAATTTGCTGTGACTATTTCCCCTTGCACAATATCCATTGGCAATGAGTTCCACTGGTTAATCATGTACTTGCCCTGTATGAAAAAAGAAACTTTAACTACATTCACAAGGTACAGATTCAGTTCTGCACACAGGCTAGGAAGATCAGTCCTCTCACCCCCATTTCCTTTTCCAATACATTGGCAGTGGGTCGGTTCACACAATAGCAGCAAGGGAAATAAGCCACAGTGGCTTATTTCCCCCACTGCGCATGCCAGTCAGATTTCATCTGAACCCAGCAGCCTGGCTTTTGGGGTGGGCAGGAACCCTCAAATGACCCAACAGCAGCCCATGGATTATTTGAGGGTTGCTGTCCCCTGGAACAAGCCGTGCCACCCAGGTTCAGATGACACTGCAAGCTGCACCAGCAAGGGCAATTAGGGAAATCCATCCAGCATGAACGGTGAGGTTAACAAGTCACTGTGGCTTGTTAACCATGCTGCAATCATGTGTACCCAGTTAGTACTGGCAAAGCTTCATTGTCTAATTGGGGAGACACTCCCCTCTCTGCCCTCCTAGCTGGAGGCAAATGTGAGGGAGGCATCAGGAAAGAACACAAAGGATCATTTGTTCCTGCAGTATCGCCTGAAACCTGCCCATAAGAAGCCAGGATGGGACCTGCAGCAAAAATCAGCAGGGAGGAAAGGAATGCATCAAGCTGCTGAAAGAACTTATCCTTAGATATCTTCGAAAGGCCTTCTATTTTCAGACAAGCTTAGATGGGTGGAGGTGAGCAGCACTATGGATACTGATTCCACATCCCTCAGAAAACAGCACACATAAATTTGCACAGAATATAGATAATATAGATATTTCTACCTAGGCCAATTATTTTCAAACCTGCTTACAGCTGCAATCCTGGGCACATTTATGTGGGAGAAGGCACCACTGAACTCAATGAGGCTTACATTTGAGTAGACATGTATAAGATTGCACTGTAAAATAGTTGTTTTACAAAATATTGCTTTGTTTTGTTTTTTATAAAAAAAGGTGGACAGAAGAAGGAATCTTTGGATTTGCCTCTCAAATCTGTTTGTGGTAGAGTATTTTTCATTCAGTGTTGGGGAGCATAAAATTCGGGGATGGGGAAACAAGAATTCTACCCCCATCAACAGCCTATCCAATAAGATAAAGATACTCTGTCAAGCAAAGAAAGTCGACAACATAATAGTAATGGTCTTACTAGGAAAAGAAAAAAAGGAAAGGTTCCTCCTGTGCAAGCACCTAGTCATTGCTGACTCCTAGACGGAGTCAGCTCCCTCCTAGAGGGAGGGAGCTTTCGCTGGCGTTTTCATGGCAGACTGTAGCGGGGTGGTTTGCCATTGCCTTCCCCAGTTGTGACTACCTTTCCCCCAGCAAGCTGGGTACTCATTTTACCTACCTCGGAAGGATGGAAGGCTGAGTCAACCTGAGCCGGCTACCTGGGCTAACAATAAATCATACTTAGAATGTAAAGATCACTTTTATTAATTTTATTTGTTATTTATTATACGTTTAACCTGCCCAATAACATTCTCTGGATGGACTTTTTGGCAGGTTCAAAAAGCTAATACAGTATCTCAGAGTGTATTTAGACATAGCCTGACTGGTTTACAAGTGATTCCCTCTCTCTCAGGGAACTGTGGTCCTGTGAGGGGACAAACTATAGCAGAGAATCTCTAATACAGAATGCACAGTTGTCTATATAACCATTCCTGGGACTCTTTGGGGGAAGCCTAGGATAAAACTTTGGAATATATACGTGTATGTGTGCAAATCTTGTAAGGCAAGGGTGAGCAACTTGTGGCCCTCCAGATGTTTTGGCCTACAACTCCCATGAACCCTAGCCAGCATAGTCAGTGGTGAGCAATGATGGGAGTTGTAGACCAAGACATCTGCAGGGCTGCAAGTTGCCCACCCCTGTTGTAAGATAAGATCTAATTGGTCTGATCAGTACCTTTCCCTGTAAGTAGGTACTTCATAGTGTAGGCCAAGTTATGTTCAGATACAATGTTAAGGCAGAGGCTGTGTGCAGAAAAGATGTTGCCATAGGTGTTGCGTGGACTTGGTTCAAGACTGAAATGAAAACACATACTTGTTCCATATTGATTAGCTATGACCTGCTTCTTCATTAGGTACAGCTGGACTATACTGAATTTGTGCCTATTACCGGAGCTTAACTGGTAAGAGTTTCTATGTGGGTGGCATGGTATGGTCTGCCTCAGTGAAACTTGGATTCAACAACATTACTGGTGCATACTTGAATCTGGGAATTCTGAAATCATTAGTATTTGGGGAATGACATATTGCATGATAATTTAAAGCATTGCAAACATCAGTGATACTTAGATGGGCTTTCTTCTGCTTTGATGGTCATATCTCCAAAGTTCCTCGTCAGCAGATCTCACTAAAACCACCAATGCAGCCTATGAGTTCTGCTTGCTCATGCCAACATATGCAAGGTGTATGTTAAAGAACACAGGATATGTACGCTGGCAAAATGTACAGCATAGTAATACTACACTTAAAAGATTTAATCCATGTTCAAAAGGACAACAGCATCTAAAATTCTAAACCAAAGTAATTCAAATTCTGTGACAGGAAGAGCTAAATTCAGAGGCAGCTTCAAAGGCTGGCATGGCTGGGCACCTGCTGGGGGCCCACTGACAAGAGCCCCCTGGACTAGCCCCTCTTCTTCACTATTTCAACAAGCTTTTTCACCTACCTCTCCTTCTGGCCCAGACAACAGTCACGGTGGAAAGGAACAGTAGATACCACTGCCTGGTTGCTCATTGGCTGTTTGCCTAGTAAGCAAGCAGGTGGTAGCAATGCTGAGGAAGAGGAAAAGAATCGGCAACAGCTGGTAACAATGCTGTTGAGAAAGTAGCAGTGGAGGCTGGTGGCTCCAATGTCAGTGCAGTGGTGAATCCACTCCGAGTTTCTGTCAGAACTCTAAAGGAGCTATCCAGGGTGCTTCGAGGGAGAAGGGGCCATTGAGGGTGTCTTGCCCAAGGGCCCCCCAAAACCTGGAGCTGACATTGGCTGAATTCTGCAGTCAGTATAAACAATGCAAAATAAGCATATTTACATTATTTATTTTGCACAGTTTATTGTTCTGTTTTTACAGCTTGCATATTCCCCATCCCTCCCCACACACACTTTTACCAGTCAGGTCAAGAGCTATAGAGGGCACTGAAGCCGCACTGGACACAAGTGACATTGGAGATCTTATGCAGCACCTGCTCTGGCTTCTGAGATTTCAGCAGCATTGCCCACACACATTCTATGTATCTTTGCAAACATCAGGGTCAGAAACTTGCTTCTTTAAAAAGCCGAGATTCTTTGGAAGTCACATCCTGAGACATGATACCACATTCTACATTGTAGAGCCTACAACGTTCCTGAGCTCCCCTGGAATTGCAGCACACACACAGCCTTGTGATCATTTTCAGTGCAAATACAACATGCCCAATGCACATTTTTTAGGTGCCCAGAAGTGGCATTCTGGCTTGCTAAAACCTTTGGCCTAGTCCAGCACTTCTGGAAAGCACCAGGTTCAGGAAAGCTAGGCCCTTTCCTTCTTTTCTTGGTCTGAGACTCTGGAAGTGTGCGCATGTCATAATTCTGCACTCTTTCAACATTCACACAGGTTTTTGCTGCTTTAGAGTGCAATTGTATGCATGTTTAGACAGAAAAAAGTCCTACAACTTCTAGCATTCCCAGCCAGTATGTGGAATAGTGGGAGTTGTAGGACTTTTTTCTGTCTAAACATGCATATGATTGCACCTTTAATCTACCTTGTTCCCCGCAGACAGCAGGAAAATATGCATCAGACATGTTTTGTGGAGAAGCAGCTGGGCTTGTATGTGAGAGATCAAATTGTGCTGATGTCTGGTGGGAAACGGCATGCAATGTTGAATCTGTGTTTTAACCCTAATTTCCTGACACATTTTGCTTTCTGGGTTCTGGAACAGCAAACGTGACTGCAGTTCAAACATTGCATGTGTGTCTGTGTGTGTAATTAGGACACTGTGACAGGAGCTTCCAAGCATCCCTGCACATATGTCTGGAAGAGGAATTCCATGCCATTGCTTAGGCTTGCTTTTGTAGTTAACAGCTGGATTACTTTTAATCCCAGCTGATACCCTAAACTTCTTTCTCCTAGGACTCAACTCATTCCAATGTTGGGATGCTACAAACCAGAGACTACAAGCTGACAATTTGCTGGCCCATCTGTAGTTATACTTATTGACTGCTTTCCAGTCTAGCTTCATTCCCACAAGTACCTCTTTTTAAAGCTGCCATTCTCTTTAGGCCACTGTCACATCTGTGTTTCTTAGATTAAAATTGGAGGAAAACTTTACTCCAGCCTTCTCCAACCTAGTGCCCTCTAGATATGTTGGACTGCAACTCCCATCATTCCCAGCTAGAGAATGGTGGCAGTTGCATAAGCCCCTCCTACTCTGCCACTGGCTCTGTTCCAGCAGCAGCAGGAAGATTTTTCTTTCCTACTAATGGGGGGTGGGGGGGGAAGACCATTGGACCAGACCAAAAGGAGTTTGGAGCTAGGATGCCTGTGCTGGTTGCCCTTAAGTTTAAACAGATAACAGTGAGTTGGGAGCCGGGATTCTGCCATAGGGATTATTCTTCAGGGGCCTTCCAGACTTGTAATTCTATACCTGAGTGCTGTTTGTGTCTTTGTACAATCCCTGGCAAGTTGCGTCTACTCTGTGTGCTGCTGGTTAGCAGCCAATGATGAGAGCGGGTGTTAGACTTTGCTTTGGGGCCATCAAATGCCTTATGCATTGTGTACTTCCTGTTGTCTGTCCTGAACTTACTGCCACTCGGCTCCGTTGGACAGCCTCCCAGTTGTAGCATTCTTTCTCTGTGACCTTTGTTTCAGCCTGAGGCCTCCCTCCATGAAATGGGGATTACATGAATCCAGACTTCCCCAACCGGCTGTTCTCCAGATATTTTGGACTTCAACTCCCATCAGCCCCAGCCAGCATGACCAGTGGTCAGGAATGCTGGGAGTTGTAGTCCAAAACTTCTGGCAGGCACCAGCTTGCAGAAGGCTGCATTAACCTGATAGAATTGCAGTGAGATAGAATGAGATAAAAGCCGAAGACATTTTGGTGGGTGAGGTAGAAAATCCCCCCCGGACACCCCCCTCCACTACTTTATGCAGAACACAGTCTCTAGGGATTTCTCCTGTACAAGTCTTACTGAAATGAATGAGAGCTCTGCAAGAACATAGTCTGGGGTTTGTGCAGGAGAACTACTCAATGGCTCTGCCTGTCTCCTACTGTGACGGAAGACAACAGTTTTTAATCAGACTTGCAAGGGGTCTGAGGGCTCAACTACACAATATGTTGAAGATGTAGCATGCAGCTTTTGCTCTCTTTACTTACAAGTAAGTGCATGGGGACATGATGCACACCAGGACCACCATGTGTGGCTAGGGAAGGTTTAAACCTTCCCCTCCCAGCTCCCTGTTTTCTAAATCCCCCCCTTGGTGCCCCCCCACATATGCAGAAGCTAAAGTGAGAAAAAAAGCCTCCATCCATGACTTCTCATATCATACACACACATCTCTTTTGTCGCACTGTCACTTCTGGTCAAACACATTTTGCAGGTTTTTCAAAAATACCAAAGAAACAAAACAAAAAATAAAACAAAATCTAGCATAATCTGTTTACCACAGGTGAAAGTGAGAGGAGTCCCCACACTGTATGCAGCGAGCCCTTTTTCGGATGGCCTCCATATTCTGTGGCCCTTCTGGTGCCCCCTGCTTCCCTCAGGGCCAGCAGCCTCTGTGCTCTGCACGTGAAAAGGCCTATGAAAACGAGTAAGAGACAACAGCGAACACCAGTATTGTTTGTCCCTGCCAGGAAGGACCTGGTGGTGCCAGCTTGGGCCTATTTTCCCTCCAGTCTTGGCCCCGGGAGTCACATGTCTTCCAGCACCCACACAAGACAACACATAAAGGAGCCATTCAGAGCGGCCTTGAGTGGAGTCGGCTGCTATCCTGGGAAAGGCTGCTCTGAAGGACAGACTGGCCAGGGTCAGGGAGGATGGCTAAGTAATTTTCATGGTGGTGATGGGAGAGTTCGGCTGAAGCAGGTGGGGGAACCTTGCCTGTGCTGCTGATCAGGATGTCAGATGTGCTCCTGATGAAACCGCAGGCTGGGTTGTGTGCCCTGTTTGGGAATGCAGCCCCTGCTTGGGGGGGGGTGTGTAGTGGCTGGATTGTAGCAGTGGGCCAGGACAGTGCCTTTGTGCCCGAGAGACATAAGCCAGCAGAACAGCCCCTCATAAGCAGCAAAGCTGCAGAGGTCATAGATACACACATAGAGATGCACGCTCTGGAAGAATGCTCTCTAGCAGCCATGCACAACCCATGGCCAGGAAGCTAATAGTGGTGGGAAAACAGTGATCCTGGAGGGGATCGCAGGGGGCTGGGAGAGGCTTTAATCTCCCCACTCCCCAATGATCCTGGCACTGCTGAGATTGCCATTTCCCTGCTGCTAAGAAATGGTATCTCAGTTGGGATGGCTGGGCGGGAAGTTAAAGCTTCTCCCACCTCCCAGCAATCTCTGAGAGTTTAACCTCCCCACCCCGCTCCCGCTATCCCATCTCAGCAGGAGGGGAGGCAGGGCCAGCCTTAGGGGTGGGTGAGTTGCACAGTCGCCCGGGGCCCCGAGCAGAAGGTGGCACCAAGGTGAGCTCAGTGGCTGTGGGTTGTTGTTTTTTAATGTACTGTCTGCCCTGAGCCAGGGAGGCAAAAAGCAAGTGTCTAATCTTTTTTTTTTTTTTTCAAGGTTCTACAGGTTGTTTGGGTATTAACTACAAAAATGATCTTCCTTCAATGAGCTTTCAAGTATGCCTCTTTTCTAGTGTCCGCTTGGATGCAGGGCCCTGCTCTTTAGCTAGGCCTGCGGCCCAACTGTAAGGGAATCTAAACCAATTGCAGCACAGTAAAAACTTTCTTTACGGTTGGCCGGGCAGGCTTACGATTGGCCCAGGCCAAGTAGCCCCGGCTGCAGAGTCTGTTGTGAGGAGAGAAGGGACAGGGAAGGCCTTCCGGAGGGGTTCTGTGGCAGAGGAGGCGGCCTGTTCCAATCACAGGAAGAGGTTCAGGCCCGCCAGGTGAAGAGTCCGAGAAGTGACTGAAGGCGCAGCCAGAAGACCTGTGAGACTGAGCCCCAGGAAGCGGAAAGAAGCTCTGCCAGAAGGGGTTTGGGATTTGGAGGGGTACTCGGGAGAAGCACACCCCAATCTCTATTCCCCAGGTAAGAGAAAACAAAGCACGTCTATCATTCTGCTTGGTCCCAGGGCAAGGAGGAGCTGCACGTAAGAATTCTCAGATGCAGTCTGTGCATGCAAGAATTCTCGCATGTGGCTTTGGACACATCTGCAGGGGTCCTTGGAGAGGCAGGACCCCCAACATCATGCCTGCACCAGGCCCCATACATCCTCTGGGTGGCCCTGCAAAGCTGGGGGGTGGGGCTAGGGCACCAAAGGCATTCCTCACCTGCCGTGTTATTTATCCTAGGGCCGGCCCTTAGGGGAGGTCTAAACATCTGCATCCCTGCATGCTCAGATGTGGCGGGTAGGGGTGGGGGTGGGGAGGAAAAGCGTGTGTTTGCATATATGTGTGTGTGGTCCCCAACCCACCCATTTGGCACTGCATTTGCCCTTGGGGCAAAAAAAATAAATAAAAGGGTGGCCATCGCTGATCTATACAATCATTTACCACAACCACTTGGTATTTTTAACCATTAGCAAAATGCCTGTCGGTATGGTGGGCAGAAGGTCGATCTGGATCTACTGGTAGATCTCTGGTTGATTTGAAGTAGATCAGCAAAGATTCCTCCCTCCCAAGTGTTTAACAATAGCAGGAACAAAATGACTCCCCTCCTGTCTGAAATTATACTACTGCAACAAATTTTTATTCATTCATTCATTCATTCATTCATTTATTTATTACCTTTATATCCCGCCATTTTTCCTCCTTAAGGAACCCAAGGCGGTGTACATAATACTCCTCTCCATTTTATCCTCACTACAACAACCCTGTGAGGTGGGTTGGGTTGAGTCTGTGGTGGGCCCAAAGTCACCCAGTGAGCTTCCATGGCTGAGTGGGGACTAGAACTCAGATCTCCCAACTCCCAGTCCAACAGCTTCGGTGTAACAAGAGTGGATTTTTGTGTGTGGAAGGACTGTGAGCTCGATTCAGTTCTGGTAGTCAGAATGAAGCTCAGAATTCTTTCAATTCTAAGTTTATATCTTTTGCATCAGACTCTGGTTGGTGGATCCTGGGGTTCTAGTAAAAACAAACTAGATTCCACAAGTCTGTCCATGCTTGGCCTAGGTGTTTGGGTGTAATCTTTCAGACCACAGGTGGCAGCTCACATGATTTAATGCTACTTCACACACATATACAACATCCTCTGTGCTTAGAAAACTAGCATCTCAAGGAAAACACTAGACTAGAATCCTTCTCCCTGTAATCTAGTTTTCTACATGGCAGGTACTGTTACTAGTCCTTTCTATCCAGGCTGTCTCTTCTGCACACCTCCCCTAGGAACCTGTATGGTGATGGGTTAAGAATGATTGTGGACCATGAGAGCAGTTCTCAACATATGGAGACAGTGGGCTTGTCCACACGGGGCTTTTATCCTATTATTGAGATTGGTTACTCATAGAAGCTTGTGGGTCCTTTACATGACGTCGTCAGCCTCCAGGGCGTCTCCCACACGAAATGACCTTTATTCCATTTTTTAAAAGATCGGAGATAATGAACTATCAAATTACAGCGTGTTGAGTTCCCTTGTGAAAAGGGGAAATCTCGCAATAAGAGGAGCTTAACCACAGCACCATCTAGTGGCTATATAATGAAACATAGAGAACAACATAGAGAACAATAAGGGGGGAAATGGGGGGGGGCACGTGTAAAGGGAGCCCATCGTGATTCTGCAGAATCTGCAGGAAATGGAAGCAGAAAGCCCCGATGAAGTTGTGGGATTTTAGCCTGGTGTAGAAATGCTCAGAGTACCCCTGCTCACATGCTGTTGCGCAAAAAATTAAGACAGTTGCTGCTGCCAACATGTCTCTGATTTTTCTCCTCACCCATGAATCTTGATGGCTGAATTTACTTTACCGTATTAGGTGGCGGGGGAAGGGCCAATGGGAAACTATAACAGTGCCATAGCCCCTGGTCTGCTGCCCTTACCAATCCTCCAAACAAGCTGGTATCTGCCTTTCCATCTACCTTCTTTTAAAATGTTATTTTATTAGAATTTTTATTGTTAACAATTCCACAAAGTACAACATGGTTTAGAACTCAACCACATATAGGTGCAGAGAAATTTGTTCCAAGATCAGTTCAGAAATGTATCTCCAGAATTTACATTGTGTGTTAGGAGGACCTCTTCTTTCACAGTCCTTATTATCATATGCCGTGAAAGGGAACTACGCCTCAATAAATTTGTCAGGAGTTTCGACCCCTCTTGTTATCCTTATTTTATGCATTAATTTCTCTGAGAGTGCCAACATCCACCTCCGTTCTGAGGGGCCCTCACCTGTTTTCCCTTGAGCTGCCACTTCCATTCAAGCTGCAGCCAATAGTCTCATCAAGTCTTTGTCGATCAGCTGTTTGTTTACTTTAAAGAAGATGGCCAATTAAAACAACGCACCACAAAAGTTAACTGCTTGTCTCACTGTTTCACTAAGAACTCAGAGCACAGCCCACCAGAACATCGGGCAATTATACCACATACATATTAGCATGCCCCGCTCCCCACACCCCCTCAAATGCAAAGAGGACAACCCCAGAATAATTACAGAAAGCCAAATGGGAAAAATGCTAATGCTGTACTCTATTCATAGATGCTTCCTTGGGGCTGAGCACACAGAGGCGCTTTATGATGCATTTCCATTTTAATCTGGAGTTTCATCAGTTCAGGTTTGCTTTTCCCACGGCACACGGTAGCCACTGAAGTGATGTGTACATTAAAAAAAATAAACCCACTTGCACGTGCCAAATGGCATCTGAAACCACATTAATTCGAGGTTGGGTGGCGTCCTGCGAGAACGTCATGAATTACATCGGTGCGGGAGGGAGCTGGCTCCCCGCCCCATTCCTCCTTCCCGAGTTACTTCTGAGTGGACCCATTTACCCAACACCTCTCCTCGCCCCCGCCGTCTCTTGGCAGCAGTAAGGGTTAAATGGGGATATCAGCTTTAAAAATCAGCCAAGTTCTGTGGTTGCTGTTCCGTATAAACACACACTGAGAACAGCAGGCCAGCTCCTTGCCCCTTTCCTCCTCGCTGTGCTCAGTGAAATGCCCCTCTTCTTGTCTCTACCCTTCCTTGGGAGAAGGAAGGATCATTTGGGCATGACCAGGTTTTTAAGGCGACCTGCCTATGTGTGCACACTGAAACCGATAGGCTTCCTCCCCGCCCTCACTCTTTGCTCCCTTAGTCCAAAGTGCAATCGAAGGCAACGTGTTACTTCAGTGTGGGCATGCTGAGCTCAAGTCTACCCTTTCTCAGAGGCAGTGAGGCGGAGTTGGGGATGATCATCCTTTAGACTGCGGTTTCATAGGAAGATATGAGCAGACATTCAAAAATAAAGCCCCCCCCCCCCCCCGCCTCCACCCTTTGCTCTGGTACTCTACAGTGCAATCAAATGCAATGTATTACGTAAGAGCATGTTGAGCTCATGTCTTGAAACAGCAATGTGGAGATTTTCTCAATGGGAAAAAGAGGCTAGATAGTCTGAGTGGGAAAACAGCTAGTGCTCTACTGTGAAGGCTCAAAACAGCGCTGCTGCAATTTTCTCAATTGGAAAGCAGGCTACTTACTGTGAATGGGGAAAGCAGCAACTGCACTACTGTGAACACTTGTGAATGGGAAGTAACGCTAAGTGGGAAGAAGTCTGTGTCCAAAGTCTCCCTACTGTGAATGGGGAAAAAGAGGGAAGGGCGGCCCCACCCCTTGACCAAGTCACTGCCAGGTCACAGAAATAGGCACACCCAGGATTTAATGCAGGAGGATGAGACACACTGCAGCGGAACTGCTTGGGAGCCACTTTTAAGGAAAAAAGACGCACGCAGGGAGTAATCCTATGTGGATAGGCGGCCACCTCCAAACTCGGAGGCGACTACCTATCCAATGCAGGGTGGGCGAAGCGTGCAGGGGATCTTCTCCTCCATGCTCTGGCCACCCTGCATTACCAGCTAGATGGCCGATTTCGGCTGTCTAGCTGGAGCAGCTTGAGGCAGGCTGGGGGGGAGGATGGACGGCACATAGGAAGCCTTGTAAAGAGGCTTCCGCCATCCCCGTCCCTCCCCACCTCTGGGAACACCCCCTTTTGCCCTGCTCTGTGCTGCTCTTACGAGCCCAGTGCCTGGGGACGTTCCGTGCCGCCTATGAGACGGGAGGGAAGGGAGTGGGGAGGCGGTTCTCTGGGAACCAACCAATCCTATGGCCGTCTAGCTGCTGTCTAGCGGCCATAGGATTGCGCCCTAAAAGGACTTTCCAAAAATGCACCTTTTCCAGAGGGACACTCCGGGGTTGCTGCGGATTGGTGACAGCATCATCCATCACCAGTGTCAAAGAAATTGTTACAGCGTGATGAGGCTTCACCTCTTTATTCAAATAAAGTTAAAGAAAGAAAAGGAAGCATACATATGCAAAGATTCCTACAAAAATCCTGTAAGGAGGTTCTCCCTGGCTACATTTCAAACAAAGCTTTTATAAATGAATGACAAGACACAGCTTTGGTGAACACTGATTGGATACAGAACTCTACAGAGGCAGGACAAGTTGTATAATACTTCTGATTGGTTAATAACTGCCACATAGCAAAACAATAAGCTTAGTTGCCAGCGTGATAAGCAGTTCTTACTGTTCCAGTTTTATCTGGCTTTTCAGGTGGCATTGAAGCCTGGGGCATGGATTTCCCCGTTTACCCCCACATTGCTTTTTACCCAGACTTTCAGTCTGCATGCTTTGTTTACTTTCACTTTGCTACATGCAAGGTTAGTGAAATGCAGGGTCAGTGCAAGCATCAGTCTGATTAATGGCTCTTGGAATTTTCTTCCACACCAGTGACCCTGATGTGCTGTCGTTCCACACTAAATTGGCTGTATAGAGGGGGACGTGACTTGCACTGAGATGGTTGTAAATGGGGATAGTGGACCAAATTTGATTCCATTCAGCTTCTGAAATCTGCAAGTCAAGATCTGGTTCCCATTGATGCTTGATCCCCAAGGAGTTGGTGTAACTGTTTTAAAGTAACCAATCACATACCAATCAAACCGTTCCCTTTAGGATGCTGCTTTGACCCACCCATAGATTCTCAAATAAAGCGAGTGACCTGGGTGCACCTCAATCTCCATGTGAATGTACCAACCTGCAGTCCTTGCATCCAAGCCAGTCCATCAAGGAAAATCTGAACTAGAGATGCCATAGAGATTGGTTTGCCATCGGGATCAAGTCCCTGAGATGAAAAATACCTTGGGTTTTCCACAGGCAATACTGTGATATTTTATGTGGGTCCCAAACTTGGGGATGAAGGACAAAAGGAATTAGAGGAGTAAAGGAGGTGCCAGTACCTTGGCAAATAAACTTGGTCTTCATAAACCTAATATGGCTCTATGAAAAGGCTTCTCTGTGTAGGCCATGGAAATTTTTGTAAGTTTTATAAACAGAATAGCCTCTCAAGGAGGGATGTTCTGCAGTATCTGCATTTTCACCCATGGGTTGAGGCATCTCCTTTGATAACAGGAATCAGCTGATGAATTTGAAAGACTGCAAGAAATAATTTGAAATTAGGAATGGACCAACCCCTTTTTTTCTGTTGTCTATACTTTGCCCTTTTGAGAGCCTGTTCCTTTTCACCTGTCTTCTTGAAACCTTGCTCGATTATACCTGGCTGAAAAGAAAACATCACATAAGTTAATGTTATTTTAATAATTGTCAGTATATCAGATGCTGTTTGATGTTCACTTTATGCCCTTGTCCAGGTTGGATCCAGGGCAGGTGCCCCTATTGCGTTCAGTGTCAGTGTCAGGTTGAGCTGCATACTACTAAAGCAGTGGTATGCAACTGGTGCTGTGGGCTGAATCTGGCACCACTCTGAGTTGGTTCACCCTTTCCCTTCTAATGCCACATGGGGACTTCAAACCCCAACCTGGCTTCAGGCAGGAAAAGAAGCAGGCTATAACCTACTCCCCTCTTTACCCAGGTAATGGGCTGATCTGGGGCTCTCGGCCAACGAGGGGTACATTACTAGCAGTGAATGAGTGAAAAGAAGGAGGGAGGTGGAACCACTAGGCCTACCCATATAGTTGCCAATTATTACACCCCCATTCTTGGGATGCCAGAACCAGTGGAGGCCGGTGGCTCCAATGTCAACGGGGTGGTGAATCCACTCTGGGTTGCAGTCAGAACCAGTCAGAATTCTAAAGGAGCTATCCAAGGTGCTTCCACATCTTGGATAGCTCCTTTAGAATTCTGACTGTTCTGATTGAAACCTGGAGTGGATTCACCGCCCCACTGACATCGGAGCCTCCCGCCTCCACTGACCAGAACCAAATCTGAGACCAATGGAATGTTTTTGAACTGTTTTCTTTACATTCCATGAAACCTATGAAGTTCTGGGCTAAGGAACATCTCTTAAAACCAAGGATATCGGGCATCCTCTACTCCCTAAAGCCACAGTACAGCCAGCCCAAGGCCAGCCTGAGAAGCCGACTCCCGTGCCCTGTTGGCTGTTCTGGGCATGGCTCGTCTCTCTCCAGCTGAACCAGGCAGCTCCCCTCTGCTTGGCCCCGAGTTTGTGCTCAGTGTTTCCAAACAGGCCCTTGCAACGACTCGTCCGAGCTCGGCTGCCCTTGAAGGCCTAAACTCAGGGAAGCCAAGGTGGGCTCTCCCTAATCTCAAGGCTGCCCGAAGTCAATAACACCCACATGGCAGGCCTCAAGTCCTCTCTGAATCCAGCCAACTTAACTTGGGTGGAGGCAGAAGGAACCTTTTAAGTGCAGTGGAAGGAGTTTGGACACACATTCGCTGCATTTGTTTTGAGAGTAGAGAATGGTGTACTGAAATTGAAACCACTTCCATTGCCCTTTGGAATGTCTGACTGACTTCATCCTTTGTCCTGGGAGCTGAGGGTAGAAGGCCAGGAGAAGGGACAAAGAAGGTTTGGCAGAATAGCGGCAAGGAGACAGATGCTGTTACAGCAACAAGGAGATAGATGCTGTTCAGGAACCTGGTTCCTCCCGATATGTTGGACTACAACTCCCAGCATGACATCATCTATTATTTCTTGAAGATCCATGTCTGTCGATCTCATGACACGTCAGCTATACCTTGCTGTTAAAATCTCTCTCCCCACCCCCTGCCATCTTTAACTCAGGCCACACAATTTGTGGCCCGCAAGCCATAGAGAACCCACCTTTGTGGCCCACCTAAAGAACATTCAGTCTTTATTTTTATGGTCAATGACCAGCATGACAAATAAAGACACACATGAAATTCATAAAACACACCTAGGGTACATAAGATAAAATGAAATAGGAGAAAAAGCATACAATGGAATAAACATGAAGAAATGAAAGGCAACAGTATTCTAAAATTCACCCAGGAAGATCATCCAGAAAGAGAATTACAGAGGTCTTGAGTTCAGTTCCTGGCGAGATTTGCGTAGTGCTGTGTCGAACCTTGCCCCCTGCTTTCACGAAATTCTTCACTCTCTGCGAAAGAGGCTTTGTTTTTCCTGCCTCTTTCAGAGGGAGGGGGAGAGTTTCGGAGAATTTTCTAATGCAAGCAGCGGGGAGGCAAGGTTCCGTCTACCTCTAGCTGCACTCGCAGCTTAATGGAGGTCTTCACAGTCGGCGTTTAGCTCAGCAGCAGTTCCCGCAATGGCCAGCTTCACATGGCCATTCCAGGAACCGCTGCTGAGCTGAAGAAGCCTGAGAAGGAAGAGTACTTCGAAGAGCAACCCGCCAGCACGAATGGGACTCGTTTTACGGTTCTTTGCAAGGAGGAATGGGACAAGCAGCAATGGGACTCGTTTGCGAGGGGACATTGCAAGCAGGAATGGAACCTTTTAAAGCTCTGAAAAGTAGAGAAATCCCCCATTCCTGCCTGTAAGGTTGGAAGCGCTTGTTTGCTTAAGGTTGGAAGCGCTTGTTTGCAGCATTAGAAACCCACCAGTTTTCATTTCCACTGGTTTTGCCTGTCAGGCAAGGCTGCTAACAGAGGATATGACTGACAGTTGTTTTTTTTTAAGTGTTACACCTCCTTTCATGAATCTCATGCGAGGACTCTTGCGCGCGCACACACACACACTGCAACCCCCCCTCCTCCCAACTCAAGTCACAAATCACCCAAAGCACATTCCCTGCTCAGGAGGGAAGCAGCGGTAGCTACCTTGCTGCCAGAGTAGGGACAGCAAGGCAAGCAACGCTGGCACCTACAGC
This sequence comes from Heloderma suspectum, assembly GCF_057233095.1. Taxonomy (NCBI): domain Eukaryota; kingdom Metazoa; phylum Chordata; class Lepidosauria; order Squamata; family Helodermatidae; genus Heloderma; species Heloderma suspectum. The sequence goes on along the minus strand of NC_139459.1, from coordinate 166,252,240 downwards.
CAATATTTATGTATGTATGTATGTACGTAGAGCATTTTTACCCCACTCTCTGGCCTAAGACGGCTCCCAGAGTGGCTTACAAAGGCTAATATTAAGACACTCCCTGCCCTCGGGCTTACAGTCTAAAAGACACGACGCAAAAGGAAAAGGGATTGGGAGGGAGGAGGGGAAAGAAAGCAAATCCATCGCTGGCCAGTGTATTGGGCCAGGTTGGTCTCCCCCTTGTCATGATGCTCTTCCTGGAAGGCCGGAGGTGCAGCCTCCCAGCGGCCCTCGGGTCTCTGGCTGAGGGATGAGGCCAGAGTCTGCAGACGCAGACACAATACATTTTCATTCACAATAATTTAGTCCTGTTAAACGCCCATATCCACAGCTCAGGTCATCTACCTGGCCACCTCACTGAAGTTCTTCCAATGTGCCAGTGCCCTGCACCTCCTGAAGCCCCTCTGTGAAATGCAGGACTCAAACATTTCCATACAAATTTGGGCAGCATTTAACACCCTGCTAGCTTCCCTTCAGCATTTATGCAGCTGGAGAACAAGAGCAAATCGACCTATATTTAAAAGTGTCCAGAAAGGCAGCCATAGATGACTTGAGCTCAACATGACTTGAGCTCGCAAAGCACCCTCCCAAGCCAAGAAGCAAGGTGGCTGCAGCTGCTTTTTTCCCAAGCAGGGAGAGAGGCGCCTTTGCAAGCACAGGGCCACCAGCTGATGGCCGGCGTACCTGCGCTTGCAAAGTGCTCCTCCTGCTCAGGAGGCAAGTGGCAGCAGCCATCTCCCTGCCTGAGAAGGGAGCGGTGACACTCCATGCCTGCAAAGCACTCTGCGCTATTCTCGCTCGGAGGGAAGCAGCAGCAGCCACCTCCCTGCCCGACAGGGGAGAAAAGAACCTTTGCGAGCACAGGGGCACCTGCAGGGCCGGATTAAGACACGCGGAGGCTGTGAGCCATGTCGAGACGCAGAGGCCCCGTACCATAAAAATAAAGAGAAAAAGTGTATTACATGGTAACAGAAAGGGTATCGGAAAAATAAATGGTAAACCATTCTATTTGCATATATACATAGGCAAAGATGCAATGAAAAACAACTAAATAAAACATACTTCTTGCAAAAGGCTGTATTTGCACTATCAAATGCTTTATGGTATCTTAATTAGCATATATGAAACTGAAGTTTATTAATTTATAGCAACACAAGAGCAATTACAGAGGTTAGAACTTAGTTAATGGAAGTAGCAATGTAGCTTGTAATGAAAAATTAATTCTGGTGTTCTAAACAAATATGGTATTCCCCGTAGTAACCTATGGCTGCGAGAGCTGGACCATAAGGAAGGCTGAGCGAAGAAAGATAGATGCTTTTGAACTGTGGTGCTGGAGGAAAATTCTGAGAGTGCCTTGGACTGCAAGAAGATCCAACCAGTCCATACTCCAGGAAATAAAGCCAGACTGCTCACTTGAGGGAATGATCTTAAAGGCAAAACTGAAGTACTTTGGCCACATAATGAGAAGACAGGATACCCTGGAGAAGAGGCTGATGCTAGGGAAAGTGGAAGGCAAAAGGAAGAGAGGTCGACCAAGGGCAAGATGGATGGATGATATTCTGGAGGTGACGGACTCGACCTTGGGGGAACTGGGGGTGGCGATGGCCGACAGGAAGCTCTGGCGTGGGCTGGTCCATGAAGTCACGAAGAGTCGGAAGCGACTGACTGAATAAACAACAAAATTCTAAACAAAACATATACAGACTTGCAGTAATTGTGTATGCATTATTTTATACCTTTAAGTGAAAATACCTTATGATTTCTTACTTAGCATATATGAAATTGAAGACTTTTAATGTAAAGGAATACAAACATTACATAGATTAGCACATGGGTCCCTAACTTTTTGGACCCATGGCACATTTGAGAATTTGAGAAACTGCTGTGGGCACCACCACAACATGGCTACCACGGTGGATGTAGCTAGTCACATAATGGCTACCATGGAGGACTAGCTAGTCAAAAGTGAGCTAAAGAGGTGAGGGGGGGGAGAGCAGAAAGAGAGAGAAAGAAGGCTGCTTAACATTTTCCAAGGTTTTCCTTAAAATAAAGTTTTTGAAGGGGGCAGGGATGGGAAAGATTCATGGGTGCCACTGGAGGGCCCAGTGGGCGTCATGGCTCCTATGGGCGCTGCGTTTGGGACCCCTGGATTAGCAATCAGCCTCAGTTTTATTGGCACTTAAAAAAAAAAAAGAATAATTTCAATTTCATGTTTCGTTCTTTTTATCTTTTGTCCATTTTATCACTTGTTGTTCACTGCTCTGAAATCTGTTTAGATGTGGAGGGGTATACAAATGTAGTAAATAATAATAATGATAATGATAAAGTTACTTGCACAGTCACTTCTCTTTGCACATCAGTTTTTTTAATTATTTTTAAATGGATTTTTATTGTGTGTTTCAACAGAATAAAACAAACAGAAACAAAACAAAACATTGGAAGTATAACAACATATTGGAAACCTGTTTCATTACAACAATAGTACAACATTCAGTTTCAGATATTACGACATTGTAGAAAAAAAGGAAAAAAAATAGATTACACATAAACTTCAGTAAAAGCAGACCAAAAATCCAAATATAAGTCCATTCGCAAGTGACACCTGTATACCACTCTGTCAAATGTTGCTAGTGTTAGGTCTTCAATCTACTGCATTACAGGTGGTATGCTTTTATCTTTTCAGTTTTGTAATATCAGTCTTTTCTCAACCAGGAGGTTGCAAAGAATCAAATTTAAATTTAAAACATTTTCTTTTGTGGCTTTAAAAGAGCAAAGTCATGAATGATGTCATCAAATGATATGCTATGAAGCTTATCATTTTCTGTGCACATAATGCTTATTGCAGACAGATTTTCTTGCAGCACTGATGTCCACAGTTCATTCTTTTTCAGCTGCAAAAATGACCTTTTTCCTGAGTAGTTTGTTACCATTAGACTCAAAAGTAGCCGCAATAGTACTTCATTAGGGAAAGCCAGCTGAATCCTATCTTGGAAGATGACCTGATACAGATCCTGGTGGTGTAATTTATAATCAGTCCTTTATCTGAATAACTTTTCTTGATATAAGCATGGAAGTGCCTTATTTCCCCAGTGAGGTTGATATCAACATCATCAGAATAGTCTTTTATCAAAAGGTTTACACCTTCACACAGCTGTTCTTCTGAGGCTTCTAAATTAACCCCAAATTTAATTCTTTTTACAACATTATCGTATATGATTGCTCTTTTCCTCAAGTTGGCTTCAAGGGCATCCATTATAGGAATAAAGGATTTTACGTGGAATTTGCCTCTTGGAGAAAGCCTTTCATCAGCATTAGGTGCCCCACCATCATTGACTTGCTTGTTCTTCACTCTTTTTCTTTTATTCACATACTTGCATTCTACATCAAGCACGTTTCCTTTCTACGAGTCCAATTTCATCAAAACTCTATCTGGTTTCTTTCACGAAGTGCTAGAGCAAATGTGGAAAGCTTTCCCCACGTGCTAAGGCCAATCTATGGATCCTGTAGGGCCCTGTTGGTTTTGTGGAACTGATCTAACAAACGATTCCAAAGTTCTGACACGAAGACAAACTCTAATTCTTCCATTTTCTCCAGAAGAATGCAAGCTTCTCTTCTTATATAACCTTCTTCGCAGTTGTTAAGTGTGGATATGAGTAAAAGCATCCAGAATTGAATAATAAGTCATAGCTATAGCTGAAGTAGCCTTTGCATGTACTTCCCACCTAGTGTCAGGGAGATGTTTTGGTAGTGCGGATTCTGGACCCAAAAATGTTTTGAGTGCTGCCCAGCATTTAGTAGAGGCTGAGAAGAAAGTGTTTATGTGTTGTACAACAGCAACAAAAATTACTGCGTCTAGGCAGCAATCAACTGCAGTACAACCAAGAAGATTGAGTGAATGTCTAGCACATGGAATATATACAGCATATTTATTTTTCTCTAGAAGTTTTTGAATAACCACTTCAATTCCTCAAATGAGCTATTCCAGTGTTGACACTCTGAGGAACCTTTCTGTGTCCAGAATGCAAGTCTACCCTCAGTCAAGATGTTTAAAAGTTCTCTTCATTGTTAAAGTTACGTTTTTGGCTTAGCCAATGATACTATAAAAGTTGTTGTTAAAATGGTTTTCAGATTAAATAAATAGGTCTCTAGCCCCCTGTGGTGTTGTAGTGGGGGAGTTGCATGCTGGGAATTGTATTTAGAGGCACGGAAGGGAGCTGGGAGGAAGAGGAAGTGAGAGGGTGGAGCCAGAGTTGTTGGAGTGGGGCGGCATGGATTAGTTTTCCGTTTTGCTAAGCTCCTGAAAGAAAGAAGCTTCAAGTCTTTATCTCTGGTAGTTTGTAATTCCTACAACATGACACCCTCTATATTTTTGTGGCCCTCAGAACAGTGAGGCTGGCTACAGGCCTGTGTGGTGGTATACGGAGGGGTGGAGGTGGGAAAGTGGTGAGGAAGGGATTAGTGGAGATGATGCCTGGTGTGGAATGGGACTTGAAATTGTGTTGGTAGGCCAGCTCCCATGATCTCCTCTTGAGGTCTGATGTGAGACTGGGCAACCTGTGGATGATGCAAACAGTGCAGCAGCCTTGGAAGGGATGTTGATGGGATTGGGTGTGGATTGGGATGGGGAGGTCAGGGTTCAGAATTTTGGTGGTGGATTTTATATGAAAGGTTATTTTCTTGGATAATTGGAACAACTCCGCATGCTTCCAGACACTAGGGGACGATAATGTCCTGTAGCTTGATCAGTTCCTGTTTCCTGCTCTCTCCTCTTCTTCTTCCTCTGCCTCTGCAGCAGGTGCCATGCAGTCTCACCAGAGAGGAAGAAAGTAACCAATATCACTTACTTACACTCACACACCTAGCGTTAGGAGTTGCTTGCAGTTCAACAGTGTTAGTAGCCTTCTCTGAAAATGTGTATAAAAGTAATAAAGTTGATTTGAACCTCTTTTAAACTCGCTCTAGTCTGCACTTATTGCCTCCAGTACTAAACATTGCGTTGCCACACTTTCTGTACATAAGGCAACTCTGCTGTAAGTCACACCAGACTTTCCAACATATTTAAGCCAAAGCGATTTCAATATTAATACATCTTTGTTATCTCCATCATATTTAGAGACCCCTCGTAATATGAGGCCCTAAGCCATGGCTTCCTTGGCTTGTTCTTAAATCCGGCACTGGGCACCAGCCAATAGCCAGCGCTTCCTGCACTTGCAAAGTACTCTTCCTGCTCAGAAGGGAAATGGCAGCAACCACCTCCCTGCATAACAGCGGGGAGAAGAGCCTTTGCAAGCTCAGGTTATATGGTATGTGGAATGTAAAAAGGAGGAACACACATGCACACACACACCCCTCAGCCAGCTCCTAGTAGTAATGTAAGTGTCAAAGCCACCCCCCAAAAAATTTCTCACACTTTCCCACCATGTTCGTATGTGATTTCTTTTCGACCCTCTCCCCACTTGAATGGTCGAAAAAAAATAGATCCAAAATTCTGGCACAGCACTAGTTTTGCATGCTACAGCACAAAATTTGGCAACGCTAAAAGTAATGGATGCATTTTGGTCAGAGGAATGGAAAAACAAAAAAAGCATCTGATCGCCCTGGCAGTTTTAATAGAAGAGGTTCAGTAATTTTTTAACGTAAATTGCAATAAAAAGAACAATGCAAAAGAACATGAGTCACCGATTCGACCTCTCCAGAGCCACAGGGACACTTGCGTTCGCAGTCGGAGGTTTTACTATTATCTTCCATCCAGAACGGCTGAGGGAAGAACTTTGACGTGTGCCAGTGTAAAGGCTGCACGATGCTTCTGGACCGAGATCACAGAAAGATAGCCTAGAGAACATTAGTTATTGGGCTGATTAGAAATGTAATCACACACACACGCGCACACACACACACAGTCCTGTGTACCCCCACTCCTTTGTGCTTGCAGTCCCAAGTGAACAACAGAAACGAGAGGTTTGTCAACCCCCTGATGGGCAGCATTTGGCCTGATGGGTCACCCTCACAGGCTTTTCAGGCTTAGTTTAAAATGGCTCTACTTCATCTTTTGCACACATTCTGCATCGCCAACCATCCAGAACTGCTGCTTGCAAACCACCTAGCTTGTTCAGCCTACTCCCAAGATTGCTCCCACTCTGGGCTGGATTAATCATTAAACTAAGTACACAGAAGTGCAAGGCCAAACCAAGGCCCCACATGCCAGCTCTGCAATAGTGTCATGCTGCCTCCTGAGAGCCTCTCAAGAAACAAGACTCTGTTTCCGCTCTCAAAAAGTCCAAAAAGAACCAACAGCTTGCGGCTCTGATGATGTCTTCTCTGGCTTGATTCTTGCTTAGGCCGCTTTTACCCACTTATCTGGGAGCAAGTCCCATTGACTTCAATGGGGCTTACATCTCAGTAGACATGTATAGGGACAGGGCACACTGTTTGAGTGTCAGATGTTTCGGTTGAAATCTGAGGGGGGGGCGGTGTGTGAAGAGGGTGGCTGTATCTTTGGGGAACACGTATTCTGCATAAAGAACACCCGAGGCCCAATGTGCAGGACCTCCTGCTAAACTTTAGCAGCTAAGAGGATCTCGAATGGAGAGCTGCTTCCAGCCAGGTTGGCAACACGGGGCAAAATGGACATGATTCACATGTCCCACCAAGCTGTCTCCTGTGCCCCCTTCAGATGAGGGCTGGATTGACACACCCTCCTAGAAAACAGAGATCTGGCAGTGAGCTAGGCTTGAGTGTGGGCTCTGGGCAAAGGAAGAAGCTGGAATGGGGCTGTGCAATGAGGATAGGGAAGACAGACAAGACATAGCAGAGAAGGGGAAGGGGGGAAGGGGCGGCAGCAGGGATGGAAATTGAACATGTCCATGTTACTTCCACATGAAAGGCATAAGCTTGCGCTCACCTGTTGGGCAAAGGGTTTTCCTAATCATGAAGAGCCTCTGATTTGAAATCTTTGGAGCCAACATTGTACACCAGCCTCCAAATTCCCAACTGGCATAGATCAAATAAAAAGATTTCTTCTGAAGAAAGGTCAGTACTTACAGTGGTCCGGAAGTAAAATGCCTGCCTGCCTTCTGACAGGTGTGAAGGAGGATCCACCACAAGCAGATGCTATCTGGACAAGCCAGACCTCGAAATCCCAAAAGCACTCTCCCTTGTGGCTTTGAAGGGCAGCTGGTTGAGACAAGCATTAAAAAAAAGATAATACGCTGCTATCACCTGTCCTGGTCAGAAGCTTAGGGTGCTTCCAGACAAGGCTGTTAATGAGCAATCGCCCTGCCTTGTTCATGGAATTTTACAGAGGATCCAGAAAATGTCATCTTCCTCTTATAAACCCCCCTCCATGTTTTCCCACTGTGGCATCCACCCTTTTTCTAACAGCAAAAAAATCCAGTGAAATGGTTTAGAGAACGGCCCTGGGTTGGATCCAGATGTAGTTATACTTAGAACAGACCAGGAGTGGGCAACTTTTTGGGCCCATGGGCACACTGGGCAATTTGAGAAACTGTCCTTACCACAAAATGGCTGGCATGGGAGGTATGGTTAGTCACAAAGGACAAGTAACCTGCCCTAAAGACTGAGTACAAGGCAGAAGTGGGGGACTGAACACTTACAACTTCTTTGAACCCACAGTTTTTATCACAGAAATCTATGTTACAGGAATCCCAGCTGCTAGTAAAAAAAGGTGTTATTAAAACAACAAAAAGTGGGAGGTGTAGGGTGTCTGGGGCACATTGCTGCCCAGGGGCAGCATGTTGTCTACCCTGGAGTGGACAGATTAAAATCAATGGCATTTGAGTTAGTTATGGCTAGCTTAAGTACCGTTTATTTCAATGAGTATTCTGCAAGAGAAATCTGAAACTGGTTCAAATGACTTCCAATTTCTATGAATCTGACCTGTGGATTCCACAGCAGACAAGCATCTTCTGAGTCATGCACATTCCCTGGACTTGTGGACTGTTTTTTCCTTTCCAGAATTGTTTTTGAATTTAGTCATACAAAAATAAGAACATTGCTGGAAAATACACTAATATATATGCCATTCAAACACACATGAAGACACAATGTTTTATATCTTTCTCTTCAGCCTCTGCTGTGTAGCAGCCTTTTTCGTGGGTATGTGTGTTCTGCTCCTTGATTGTATGCTGAGCTAAGAAAAATACACAATGTTACCTGCCAGCAAAAGTTCTGTAAATTGTGGCGGGCTTTTTGGTGGACTTTTCCGAAGCGCTGGGGGGGGGGGGGATCAAAATCTGTCAATGAGTGATGGAGTGAAAGACACCTGACAGTCCACAAAACACAGATGGAACAGTTAAAAACAAAATCTGTACACCTCTAATTCTTAAGTATGACTTAGCCTGGAATGAACTCCTGCCATTTTTCAGCAGGTGTGGACAGGAAAATGCGCAACTGAAGAAGGATGGGAGAGACTGGAGGGTATGTTAAGGATGCCCCTTCTTTCTCTATTGATTACTCTACACTTCCATTTGCAAGATGTTCTGAGCTTACAAAGCTGGAAGAGATCCCATTTCACCAGCACTACTAACCTCCAAGTAAACATCTGTTTATAGGCTGCAGTCTTCTTACTGGTGCTCAAATAATTTTTTAAAATTAACCCACCCACCCCCAGTTTCACTGCGCTGGAACAGGACCACTCTGCAATTGAGCAAGAGCTGACTATTTTATTATTATTATGTTAGGAAGGTTGGTGTGTGTGTGTGTGTGTGTGTGTGTAACTGACACACCTCTTGTCTATTTCAACTTCTGCCTTCCAGTCTCCCTTTGAAGAAATCAGGTTTGGAAACAATGAATCAAAGGAGCCTCTTCAAATGTCAAGAGAAGGGAGGTGCGGTTGAGGATGTAAGGAAATCCTGCAGTTTTCTAGCCTGCTTGTGAAACTCTCCATAAAAATCAAGAGATGAGTTTGACACTGACCAGAAAAAAGAGGCAATTTCTTAACTGGGTTGTGAAAGTGAATAACCCTCCTTATTCAGACTGCAATCCACTTGTCCCGTGCTGCAGGCGCTCTTTTTTTAAAAAACACACACATCAGAGTGCAAAAAAGGAAATGAGAACCACCCACTTCAAAATGTTGTGAGAAGAGGTATGTGTCAACCATAACAGGTCATAAAAGGGGAGAGGACAACATGGCACATTTGTCAATGTCATGTCCAGTGTGTGGAGATAACATAGTGAGATGCACGCACTAAAACAAGCATCAGACCTCTTGAAGTGTATGCAGTCAGTGGCAATTGAAGGAAGGGCAATGACTGGCAACGTTGGGAGCCCTCTGTCTGCAAGCACCCTTGGACTGTGGGTATCATTTCCCACATATGCTGTTCCCATGCAAAGACTGGAGAACTTTTCCTTTCCTCCCCCTGTCCCCTTTGCCTCGGGAAGACATTTTCCACCATATGCGTTAAATGGGTAGCCCATTTCCCAGGCTAGGAATGCATCTTCAGTGACAAGGCACAAACACCTGATTCTAAATTAGAGCTGACTTTGCACAAATGGCATTATAGGAGATCTTGGAGTTGCAACTTAGCTGTAACATTTGCAGATCTGAACATATACGATCCTGCACTAAGAAACAATTAGTTCAGTCTGCAGAGATACAATTCATGGCTACACCTTCCCTTTGGCCTCTCAGGACACCTGCTTTTCTACTAATAGCTTCTTAAAATAGTTTCCTGCCTTAGGGCGTAACAAATCACATGCAAATGTGTATTAACAATAGCATGATGGGCTCTTCTTCCAAGAAGGAAAAGCAGCTTTGGGAGGGGGTAATTTGGAGGTGGGGGGAGGGAGGGATGCTTAACCCTTCCCCCATGTACACCGGTGGCAACTCCCCAGCTGCTTCCAGCCCCCTGCCCCCTCTGCAGCTGTTCCTAAGGTGGTCCCTTCACAAATGCTCCTTGAAAACCTGTGCTGAGAAGAGTGTTGGGGATGGGGAATTTTCAGTACAAAAACAAGGGGTGATGGAAGGGTTACGCACCTCGTCCCCTTGCCACTTCTCCACTCTAAACAACCCCCTTCCAAAGGTGCTTTGTTTTTCCCTAAAGAGAGGGGCTGTTGGGGTTTTGTTATATGGCTTTATGTATAATGCAGAGTGTGTGTGCTTGGGGGAGGGGGGTGTCCCTCCACTAGATCAGTGGCAGCCAACCTTTTATGCAAGAGTGCCTCAAGTCAAGGCCAAAGTCTGAAGTAGCAGGTGCGCCAGCAACACCGCAGTACAGTCCCTCTCCTGTGGCTGTGCCTTGCAGGGGAAGGTTCGTCACAATGGTAGACAAGCCCTCTTGGAGGGGCGTCTCTACCATTTTTCTTCTTATGGGGGAGCTCCCAATAAGAGGCGGAGGAACCCTGGGGATCCCCCAGAACCCCTCTGAAAACCTAGTGACTCGCTGCACCCCTTTCAAAGACACATACAAACAGAAGGAAGCAAACCAGTTAAGCCTGAACTGGATTTGGCACTTATTCTATAGATTCAGCTTGCAGTTCTGTGTCCAGTTAGACCTGCTTCACTCCAGTGGAATCGAGCATCTGTAACTGTGGAATTACAGTGGAATCGAGTGACTTCAGCACTGCAACTTAAGAGGGACTAGCAAACTCACTCTTTCACAGTGATACCATTGTACACAAGGTTGCATTCTTGGCCTCAGTGGCAAGCTAGAGAACACATTAAAGTGGGCACAGCTATGGGTTCCTCCCGATTTCCCCTTCACTCCTTAGGAGCCCATTTGGCTTCATATTGTAACAAGTGGGACCTGCAACAAACTCTGGCAATGTGGAGCGCTTCTGTTCAGGATCCTCCATTTCCTGAACCTGGTGCCCTCCAGGTTTCGGACTGCAGCTCCCAACACCCCTGACCACTGGACATGCTGGCTGGGACTGATGGGAGCTGAAGACCCAAACACCTGGGGGGCAGTAGGCTGGGGAAGGCTGCTTCATCTCATTCTCTCTTCTACTCATTTTCCCATTTCTATCCTGTTCATCAGCATTCTGTGGCCAGTTTTGTGTTTTTGTCCTTGGGGCTCCCCTGAGCCTGCCAATACCTCTATGTAATTGGCTACATAAGGACGAACATTTGGATAATTGAAATCACTATCAGTATATATGATTCTGTTCACTGCATCTATTCCAAAACCAGTATCTGCATTTTTCAGCAGCTGGAAGATGGTTTCAAAGAGAGGTATGATTGGATGGAAAAACACAGCTGGAGGGAAAGGAAATATCTGTAAGGACTGAAAGCCTACTTTTGGCTTGAGGTGCAAACCATGCGTCTCAAGAAGCCATTCTGTGTCAGATACCAAACTCTGTGTCAGATACCAAAGTCACAGAAAACAAGAGAACCATGCCAGGAGTTTGGCACCACGCACACGTAGCTCGTGGAAATGTTCTGAAGCCCAGGTGCAGCCTATTTGGCATTCCCAACCTGCTTGCCCACCTTCCACCAAATAGCAGCCATTAAACTGGATGATTGTCAGTACCATTTATTACAAAAAAAATACAATTCACATTATGGGGTGGGGGTGGAAGCGGTGATGGGGTGGAGGTCTGAGGGACCTGGCAGCATCTGAGAGCACCAGTGTACTGGTACAAGTCCACAGGCCCGCCCTGATTTTGTAGAGACTCTCCTCCTCTCGTCTCCACCTTCAGAATTTGTGGTTTATTCCTTCATGTGCATGTTTTGGCAAGAAAAACAACTGCCTTTCAAGCAGCAGAGGTGCATTGCTAGAATTCTCCACGATATCAGTCCTCCTCCTAGCAACACAGTCCAAGCAAGTAATACTTTCATGGTGAAATCACCCCAGTACCATTGCGGAGGAAGGGTCTATCTTCCTGAATAATAGTAATAATTAAAAGATGGGATTTCCTTCTGGAGCTTCCTCTGCAAGCACAGTCTAAAAGGAAGCCCAAAGTCAAAGTGGTGATGTGGACATCATGTCCTCTGACAGAGAGGGAGCTCATAAGGAAGTGAAGAGTGGGTCTCGCATGTTAAAATCCAAAGGTAAACCAGACTGCCCTGTACACACTAGGAGGAATCTTTGGTGCTGGCACAGAGGTGCCCTCCAGGGACATTATTCTCTTGCCCTCTGGGTGCGTCCAGCAGTTGGTGCAGTAGTGGATGCTGGCACTGCACCGCGTGGCCCCTAGCAGGCAACAAGGCAGCGGCTGTCCCACCTGATGGCGATGCAATCAGCATGGCAGTGAATGCCAAGCCGCTGGCGCAACTGGCCAAGGCCCCTGCAGCCGGCAAAACAGAGAAGGCCCCCGATTGCCAGCGAGCGTCCCCGAGCAGCCTGTTCCTGGCATCTCCTAGCAATCCGTGTGGCAGTCTAAGGTGGGAGTGACCTTGAGGGATGGAGACAAGGGGTGAAGCTGGTGCTTGCACTGAAACATGCTGGAAACGTGGAAGGCCTGAAAATGGGAGGAAGAGAAAGGCGGTCTGTGAGAGCTGGTCATGCCTCCCCACCTGCTCCCCAGACATGACAGCTCAGAGGTCACTGCAGATGGGATACGCCCTTCCCGCCAGCTCTGCCAGTCCTGGCCCTGAGTCCACAATGCAGAATGTAGCCTTCCCCAACCTGGTGCCCTTCAGATGTTTTGGCCTACAACTCCCAGCATTCTTGACCATTGGCCATGCTGGCAGGGGCTGATAGGAGTTAAAGGCCAGAGGGGCCTCGGTTGGGAAAGGCTGGACTAGTCTCACTAGGGAAACTGCATGTGGCTTTTTGGGATACCCTCCCTGCTGAACCCACAGAAGAACTGGCCTAGTATAACAGCTAAGAGGAGAAGCTATGAGTCAGGAAGTCCTCAGTTCAAATCTTAACTTGGCCACTAATAAGCAATAGATGAACTTAGGAAAGCCACTGTTCTCTTGCAGCCTCAAACCCCCGCCCCCCAAATCTTCAGTGAAGATAATAATACTGGCCTATTTTGTAGGGCTGTTCTACGGCTTACAACGAGACAGTGCATGTGAAACAGTTTTGAACACTAATAAGCAATATATAAATGCTAATGATAAGAACAGCGCTAATAATGCTAGCAACAAATGATCAAAATTCTCAGCTACCAGTAACATAGCTCAGACTTTCATCCCAATTCCAAAGCTGAGGAAAGAGCTCACGAATCTTTCATCAGGGATGCCTGTACTGTGTGTGTTTTGTTTTGTTTTACAAGGAAAACCAAATTTCCAAACAAGTGCAGACAAACCCTTTCGAAAGACATCCAGAATTGAAAACCTGGCAGAAATGTGCTCATTTTGCATAAAACCAGTCGAGCAAAGTGATTGGATTTAACTTGACTGTCAGCAGCCTTCTTGGTTTGTTTGTAATGTGATCTCTGTCATGTACACTGGGATACTAGAATGAAATCTGGTACACATGCTCAGGACGCAAGTCTATGCTGAATACCAGTTCAACCTGTATACTTGGTTTAAAGGATCAGAAAAGGTGCAACACACAGTATAATGCACTGTCACCCTTGGCCTTTAAGTTATTCCCATTGTCTTGAATATTTTTCTTTTCTGTATTTGGATTTTGATCCTGCCACACTCATTGCTGCTGAGCACCTTTCCTGATCTGCCCCATGCGAGGCCGGTTATGCAAATAGAAACAACCTGTTGTAGATACCTCCTCCTTTAGCTATGGCCACTTAGCATCCACCCCTCCCATCTGTGACCTTGCCTCTTCTTTAAAGAAAACATGATTATTATAGAAGAACACCTACAAGCATGTGCAGACCGCCATTCCCTCCCCACTTAACAACTGCAGCCTCTCCCTCACACGCACAGATTTAAGGAGCAGGGTTTCTTTCCAGAGCTCTAGCTTGCAACTTTCTTTTTAGAAAAGAAACACTGGCCTCGCCTCTCTTGACAGCATCCTATGAACAGGGCCCAAAAGGATTAAAAAAAATGTTTTTAGAAATACTGAATGGCAATATTTCCATCACATGGATGAACCTTGTGTGTGTACTACGTATATAATTCGCCATATCCCACTTCCTTTCAACACCATTCAAGAACCCATTCTTCCTTCATATACGGATAAGATTACTGATAGCTGGGACTCCTTGATTCTATTCCCAGCTCCCATAGTAAGAACACGTGGCGGCAGCAAGAAATCTCAGCTCCTGGGTTCTACATCCGCCCCCCCTTGCTGTACTGGAGGCCGGCGGGTGGGGCTGGAATCCCACAGCCAGGGTAGGAAACTGAAGGATTTCCTCCCAGTCTCCTGCACACAATGCTGCCGAGGGTGTGTGCTTCCTTAGTTATTTCCTGGCAGAGCTCTCCAAACCCCACTCCCTTGCTCACCTCCACAGAGCCGATCCTTCCAAATCACCTAGCGTCTCCTCTCCCCAGCCCCCAACCCGACATCCCAACAGTAAGGCAATAGAGCTTCTGGCAATGCTGTAGAGCAGGAAAAATGGTCAAAAGGCTGGAGCACCTTTCTTACAAGTGTTTGCAGCATTTTCACTTAAAAGGGGGGGGGAGATGACAGAGGGGTGGGGGAAGAGTAAAAGAGATCCTTCTCACTTGTCCATCTCTTAGAGCCATTAGGTAGGCGAGTACACGAGACAGGGCCTTTTCTGCAGTGGCCTCACACCTCTGGAATAAGTTGCCATCAGGGGTCTGCCAGGCCCCATCACAGCAGGCTTTTAGGAAGGCCCTGAAGACTTATTTGTTCACTCTGGCCTTCGCCTGATTAAGTTTGAACAGACCGGGTTGTAGCTGCAGTTGTGTTGTAGGTTCTGTCTTATGCTGGTGTTTGTTGTTTCTTGAAACCTTTTCTGAGTTTTATTATATGCATTTTATGCATACACATTTTATCATTGTACACTGTTTTAGGAGGGCCCCTGCCCTGAAAATTTGCCTAGAAATATTTTACATAAAATAACAGAAGTTTACAAAATGATGACTGGTGTGGATCAGAGGATCCCTCCCCCCCGCCCCCCGTAACACTGTAACAGAACTCAATTCAGAATCTAACCCCAGCTAGAAGCAGTGCTCCCTGGATATAAGTTGCTGATGTGCAAAGAGTGGAAAAGGGCTGTTGTCCTGATGTCCTGCTTGTGGGCTTCCTGGAGGCATGCGGCTGGCCACCCTTGGAAACACGATGCTGGGCCAGATGGACCTTGGGTCTGATTCAGAAGGGCTCTTTTCATGTGGCCCAGCAAACACACCATTTAACACAGACATCAGCAGCGCTTGTGGCCAGGTCAGAAGCACAGATGGCATCTCAGCACTCCTCCCCGCAGCTAGAACGAGGCGTGGGAGAGCTGTGCTTCGATGCCAGTGCAGAACAGTCACACAAAATGAGGTCCACCTGGCGCCAACACGGCCATCATCCCGGCGCCAGCTGAAGACGTTCCCCTCTGCCCGGGCATCTGACGGCCCTTTAGAACCTTAGTTTTTTATCGGGTCCTGGTGATTCTATTGTTAGATGTTTCTGACTGTTTCAAACTGTTTTACATTTTTGTACATTAAAGGTTCTATATTATGTTTTATCATGCTGGGCTTTCATTTTTGTGAACCACCCAGAGAGCTTTGGCTACTGGTATAGAAATGCAATCAATGAATGAAATGAATGAATTTGCTGCAGAATCCATGCAGCTCTCAAGGAATCCCACCTTGCTTGCGTGAAGCAGCTTTCTGGCCCCCAAGATGCTTGATCGGATGAGGGAAATGCCTGCTGAAGCCACACAAGGAGGGGTGTTGAGGAATACCTGCAGTGGTCAGAGGGCGGGGCATCAGCACCTTGCCCTTCCCTATGACCCACGGAATAGATTATGCAAAGGAAGAGGAAACTGTACAAATTTGCATAATTTATTCAGGCCACTGAGTCCTGCTTTTCTTGCCACAGACTTTTTTTAAAAAAATGCAGCCAGGCCCCCGCCTACAAGCCACAGAAAACTCCTTCTCCTCCTCTGGGGTTAGAAGAATGCAGTGATACAGGCTCTTGCTGCTCCTACTGCAGCCCTCCCCAACCTGGCGCCCTCCAGATGTTTTTAACTGCAACTCCCATCATCCCTGCCCATTGGCCATGGTGGCTGGGGCTGATGGGAGCTGTAGTCTAGACCGTCTGGCGGGCACCGGGGTAGTGGAAGACTATTCTGACTGAATAACCCAGTAAGGATCTGCCTAGATTTCTCCCCCACATTCTTCAACCAAAAGCCAAGTGACATCCTCCTTTCAGCCCAGACAGCATCAGCTGGACAGGCAAGTGCAGGCTGGAACTCACCACCCAGTATGCCACGACCGCCCCTTGTAGCAGCCCCACGACCACGTCAGAGGGATGGTGCCGATAGTCAGAGATGCGGGTCAGCCCCGTGTATATCGCCAGCATCAGCAGCACAAACTGGACCAGTGGACGTAGCGTCCGAGCACCCCGCCAAGTGAACCGTGCCTGCAGGTAAAACTGTGTGGGGAGAAAAAGGGCGTAAGCGCGCAGAACATTTGCACAAAGCTGTGCCCAGCCTTCCCCAGCTTGGTGGCCTCCGTCATTCCCAGGCAGCCATGGCCAACAGGCCCTAGCCTAGATGGAGCAACAGGCCTTTCCCCAGTTCTCAGAGAAGTGTGCAAGAGGGCGCATGGGCCAAAGGGAAGGCTCAGGCTCAGGTTCAGGCTCCTGGATACAGAAGGGAAAGGGGGCTGTGTGGGATTCTTGTTTAGCAAGGTAGCCTAGAGAGGTCTAGCCAACAGTGTGTGGACAAATCCCAGAAAAGTAGCCACCTTAAGTCTAACAAAGGATCTCATGGCACTTTAAAGATGAACACATTTATTGTGGCACGAGCTTTCATAGGTAGCAGAGAATGACAGGCTAAGACCAATCACTGTACAGTAGACAGGAGCGACAGATTTGGACCAGGGGAGACCACAGCTTGGATTCCCACTCAACCATGAATCTCACTAGGTGACCTTGGGCCTATGTTATAGTGTTGTGGTGGGGATAAAATGGAGCAACCCCTACATACACTGTCTGGAATTCCTAGAAAGAAGGGCATAGAATAATAACCAATTGCCTTGCTTGTCAGATGCATAGAGGATCTATTTTCTAGATGTGTTCCTTTTAATCTCATCTTGTAAAACTAACTGATCTCTCACTAGGCCTGTGTGTATATATTTCCTAGGCTTTCACATTAAGGTCTTGCGGACTACTATCATGCAGTAACTAAAAGACCGAGCTGTGAGCCAGGGACGTCTCCAGCTCAAATCTTGCCTATGCCATGAACTCCCCAGTCAAGCCACTCTTGGCAGGCTCTCCTGGAGTCTATCCACTCCTTTCTTAGGGCCCATTCGCACATAACAGTGGCAGATTATGAGTTACTTAATCCATGATTTGCTGGGGGATGCGCTGCTGCTGCTTTCTATAATCACCCTCCAATGGGCCCGACTGGAGGTTGTTTCTTTCTTTTTTTCTTTTCTTTTGAAACGTTATTAATTTTTTTTCTGGTTACATAATGTTACACAAGTCAAACAAATCTTCATTCAATATCTGACATTTCAATTTCTACCTGGTACTTACATATTAATCAATTTATTACTTTTATTACTCCATGATTCCTTGCTCATAAAACTTGATTCCTGGGTTACCACTGTCACATCAAATTTCATTTCAGACTATGTTAAGAGGGGAGTCATGTTCCCTTATATCTACGCTCTCCAAAGCACTATATATACTAATGGAGGCATAGGCCCATGTTCTACTAAGTTTACAAATTCAATAAATTTCATCCATACCCCTTAAAACTTGTCTGTCTTTAATTGCCCTCGGGCTATCTTTAGCTTGTTTCTTGATGTGCAAACCTGGACACTATGGTTTATTCATGGGTTAAACAACCCACAGTTAATCTAAGGACTAATCGGAGGTTAACAGTTTAACCCAGAAATAACCCACAGTGTCTGGGTTTGCATATGACGAAACAATCTCCAACTGGGCCAATAAGAGGTTGATTATGCCAAGTGGAATTGGCATGTGCTGGACATGTGACCCAGCAAATTCTGGGTTAATTAACCCATGATTTGCTGCCATTATGTGCAAACTGGGTCCATCTGTCTGTTCCACAAACTTGGGTGGCTGGAATTACTTCACAGGTCAGAGGTTTTAGGACAGCCTTCTCCAACCTGGTGCCCTCCAGGTATTTTGGACTACAACTCCCAGCATTCCTAACCATTGGCCATGCTGGATAGGGCTGATGGGAGTTGGAGGTCCCAAATATCCAGAAGGTCCCGTCAGGGAAGGGTGTTTTAGGGAAACCAGCCAGACAGACTGGACCCGAGCCTCACATCCAATCTCTCTCTCTCTCTCTCTCTGTCCTCCCCAGCCACGCCCTGCCACTAGAGCCTCCCAGAGGGGAAGAGGCTCTGTTAGGATGCCATGTCCATTCCTCTTCTAAATATAGGATGATAAACAAAGCAGCATGCGTCAGATTCTCAGAAGCGACAACAGCAGCAATGAGCGGAAAACTAGGAATAGGCGAAACGAGTCAAAGCCCCAAGTAAGCGCGCCAAAACAACTTGCTTGCACAGTATTGCTCAAAGCACTTTCCCACAGGCTACTGGGGCTGAGCCATGCCCACCCCCAAAAAGCTCATGGAGCCAACTGCTCCACAGCCATTAAGCAATTACGCCATGCCCAAGCCCTCGGGAGGAAGACAATAAACAAGAACTTCCAGATTGCAAAAGAGGAAATGGGGGGGGGGTACCAATGAACTGCACTCAGAGCCAAAATCCCCGGATCCCTTTCCCCTTCAGTCTAAATCAGACTTCCCCGACCTGGTGTCCTCCAGCTGTGTTGGACTGCAACTCCCATCATTCCCAGTATGATCATTGGCTAGCAGCTGGGAATGATGGGAGTTGCAGTCCAACACAGCTGGAGGGCA
The DNA here is from genome assembly GCF_057233095.1 of Heloderma suspectum. Taxonomy (NCBI): domain Eukaryota; kingdom Metazoa; phylum Chordata; class Lepidosauria; order Squamata; family Helodermatidae; genus Heloderma; species Heloderma suspectum. The sequence continues at coordinate 166,233,319 of NC_139459.1, read as the reverse complement.
CCAGGTTGGGGAAGGGCAATCTAAACTGTTCATATTTCATTCCCCGCCTACCCCCAACCTGAAGATAGATGCACACGTCCTCCAACATTTCACGGAAGAAAATAGAGATGGCTCTTGTGTCCGGTTTGGCACACATGTGCTCAGATAGACAGGGTCCATACTCACAAGGGGCAGGGCACAAGCCCTCCCCCACGCCATAGTAGAAATTGCTGGAGGACCTTCTCCGTTGCTATGCGAAAGGACTCTACAACAGAGTCCTCTGCGCCCCTTTAAAAGCAAAGAGGCTGTTTGTTCTCTTTGGTTACAGTTATACTAGGTTCGAACAACATAATTTTAGCACCAGGGTGTTTTTCAGCAGTTTGAAATGAACCAAACATTTGAAACAGCAGGCTGTACATCCCGTTGTGCCCCGGCGTTCGATGTGCATGGATGTACTTGCATACGAGCACTAGAGACAAGACACAGCTGCCCTCACTCAGGTACTGAACTTTGGAAAGCCAGGAAATGGGCTTAACACCTGAACATGCCTACTCTTAGCAACTCACCCTAACACATTTGTAAAGGGCATCCCCCAAATGTCATCACCAGGCAAAACAGGCTCAGTGATTCATCAGGTACAGCAGGTACCAGATAAGAGGGACCTGTCCCTGGTCAACCACCAGAACGTATGACAACATGGAGCTCTGGCTGTTAAAATGAAGACACCTCCTGCTCTTAACTGTTCTGCTTTAATTAGCTTCATAATTCTTCCTGACAGAAACCCACACAACCAGTATTTAACTCTAGGTAGCTTGGCCAGCAGTGGAAATTAACTGCCCCAACCACCTTTTCCTGCCTTGACGGAAAAGCTCCAGAGTTTCTAGAAGCCTTCCTAGGCTAGTGGCCTGGCACATTTCCCCTCCATGATTCTCCACTGGTAATTCACATCTCAAGTTACTCACACCACAAACATACAGGAGCTCAAGAAATAACAAATCAAATGCATTGGCATGGTTTCTCCCCAAACACCCTGGGAACTGCAGCTTGGTGAAGGTGTGGAGTGTTATGTTGGTGATCCGCAGCTATTCCCTCCAATCTTCAGTTCCCAAAGGTCCCTGGGGACAGTGAAGAACCATTAACCCAGATTAACTTTGTGGTATGGATGTGCCCCACAACCAGGGCCGAATGGGGGACCAAAGAGCACTGGTCAAGTCCAGAAGGGCAAGGGGAAGCCTCCTTCACAATTTCTAGCCAATAAAAGTCTAGACCAGCCTTCCCCAGCCAAGCCTTCCCAGAGCTGCTGCTGCAGCTTTGGGGGACTTCTCTCACAGTGCCTTTCCAAACCATTTTTTCCACCAGTCTGTGGGAGTTTCTGGTATCTGGAATGGCTTGTGCTGCTAGACAGGGCTCTTGGGTCTCATTTCACACACCTAGGCAGCCCAATTCCCCCCCTCCCCAAAAATGGAACTCTGCAGAGGCTGCTCCATATGGCAAGGCATCCATATGATGTGGCTCCTGGTACGATGGCAGCAAGATCCACCATGCAAAGCAAAGCGCCGTATGAGCGCACAGTGATGGATACTGCTGGAACTGTGTAGGGATCAGCTCCCCACAACAGCATAAGGCTGCTTCTCTGCACAGTTGGGCTTTATGGGGCTACACATGTGGCTGCTTGCATGTATGCATCAGGCCTTGTGGCTCACAAGATGGCCAGAAACATGGCTGGCATGACCTCACTGAAGACTTTCCCTTGTCAACTCCAGCACAGGGAACTTACCACCAGGTACATCATGGTATACATGGCAAAGGAGGCATGGCCAGAGTAGAAGGACTTTCTGGAAGAGAAAAGGATGCGCTTTGTTTGAGTAGAGAGCAGGGGAATAATAATAATAGCAGCTAGACTGTACTGATAAAGGTCGGCTCACAGAGCCTGACAACCCAGTCCTCCTAATCTGCTCACTACACCGGTTTCCTTTAGACGCCCCTCACTCTACCTGCCCGAACATGTCGGGGGGGGGGGACATGTGGCCCATCATACCTCAGCCAATAGCCAGGGATGATGGGAGTTGTGGCCCTCCAGACGTTATTGGCCTACAAGTTGCCCACCCCTGTCCTATGTGATGCCTGCTTTGTGGCTCAATTGTATTGTGCCCTTCCTGAACAAGCAGAGAAAGCTATCCACGCCCGAGTCCCACTGAATGAAACACAGCATGACACACTTGCTTAAATCTCTTTCATTTCAACGAGGCCTAGATGCCTCTAACTTTCACTGGACTGAGACCAGAGTTTGGGGAGAGGGTTTTGTTTGGTTAGGACAGCCCCCCTGAACAAGGCATGGCCAGGGATGCTGGGGGTCCAACTCAACTGGAGGGTGCCAGGGTGGGGAAGGCTGGAGTAGGGTGTGAAGGCTGGACCCCTGGGTCCTGGAGCTGCATCTCTAGCGAGGGCTGAGTGGAGGGAGAGGGGCCGGTGCTTAGGGTTGCCCATCAAGGCTGACGAGCAACAAGACCCTGCGGTACAATGTGCACATTATTCTCTAACGGAGGCCTAACTTTGATCTTGCTTATCCAGCCAGCACTCCGCCCTTCCTTTCATCTATCTATCTCCTTCACTCTAGTCAGGGTTAGGAACCACAGCTAGCGGATAGCAAACCTGCATAAATCAGTACTGGCAGTCTCCTGGCATGGAGATAAGGGCTGGGAGAGAGAGGCTGGAGGGAGGGCTCTGCACTCCATACCCACATGTCCCTTTTGCTTTGAAAATGGAACCCCTTGTGCCACACCTGATGTGTGATTGGGGCCGTTCCATCAGACCTGCCACCGTCGCTTCTAGCCTGGATAAACTGTCTCCACCCTCGTTGCACCCTTCGCCTTGTCAGCCAGGATGCCTCCATCTTGTCTCTACGCCTCCAGAGTTAAGAAAATAAATTAGCGCAGCATGCCTGGCTATGCGCCAGAGGGAAGGACTGGAACCTACAGATGGAAGTTCCAGGGGAGGAGATCTTGGCTGAATATTAGGAGGAACATTCCAAAGTTAAGAAAAGTCTCTTCCAAGAGCTCACGCAGGGCCGGTACAAGACATTTCAGCTAACACAGGGCTGGCTTCCCACTTTATCAGCTTGGCCTGTGGGACTGACAGCAGCTGAACTGTGCAATCTGAGATTTGCCCACTCCTAGGTTCATGCCATTGCACGGGGCGCACAGGTTGAGTCACATGCTACTTTACTGGTACGCCCAAAAATTCTGCTGCCGCACACGACTGCTTGAGCAGGCCCTGGCCCCAGGGATGCATAAGAACTGCCCTACTGGGTCAAGACCAAGGTCCAACTAGTCCAGCATTCGCTTTGCAATAGCACCAAGCCAGATATCTCAGAGAAGCTCAGAATTGAGGTGTGAAGGTGAAAGCCCTCCTCTTGGGTTAGTCTCTCTCACATCTGGCACTCAGAGGTACAGCACTTCTGTTATTGGTTGCCAGGCCTCTCTTTGCTAGTTCTCCAAATTCATTTGATTTTCATCTCTAATGCACCAGAATCTTTTCCCTTCCAAGACCTAGCGAAGGTACCCAGATACCCTGGCTCACCTTCACCATTTCCCCCAACTTCAGTTGCTCCCTCCCTGCAGAGAACATCTCTTGGTGAAATCCACTGGGTCCCTCCACAGCTGCTGCTGGGCTGGAAATTGGACTGGTGGCCTCAGCTGCAGCAGAGGCCTTAACAAACCCAGGCCAGGCGTAGGCAACCTGGTAGCCCTGGTAGATGCTTGGGCCTACAACCCCAATCAGACCCAGCCAGCATGGCCAGTGGTCAGGGACGATGGGAGTTGTGCCTTCCAGATGTTTTGGACGACAAGCTTGTCTTCCCCTGACCCAGACAAATCCCTGGTACTCATGCCCCCACAAGGCACCTCCTTGAAAGGGTTTACCTGTTTTCCCGAGTCCTGCTCCCCCTCTTCAAGGTCTAGACTGCCCCAGTAACTCAGCTAACCAACAGAACACACCCTGCTAATAGTGGCATATTTAAATATATTGACATGCAATGCAGCCCATGAAAGACAGACAGACAGACAGACAGACAGAGGTGTGCTTGCAGCACGTAATGGACATAATTACAAAAATGTGTAAAATGAAGGAAACTCCAAACTGCCAGAAGTATGACGTCACACTGTTTGTGATTTCAAAAGCACAGTGAGAGGCTAGTCCATTCTTCTGTTTCACAAGCATGCAATTTCTGGTAACGTATGTTGCATCAACCCAGCGGGGAAAATCATACGTTCTATTTCTAGGGAGCGTGCTGTTTTTTTGGTGAGCCACTGTCAGCAAGCACCCTTTTTCCGGGAGTGGGGGGACTTCCACAATACACACCTAGCCTCTCTTTCCATAGAGGCGCTACCGGTGCAGACGTAGTTCTCCAGGTACCCATCAGAGCAGTTGAGGTGGGTGAGGTTAGGCCGACACGCAGCCAGGAAGTATGGGCGGAGGCGACCCACAGCAACCTTGGTCATGTTGGTGAGCGACTGGCCCACAGTGCAGCCAAAAAGGAAGGCACCAGTTTCCTTGTAGAGGGCGACCACATAAGGGTTGGAGAGTGAGGAGTGTGAGCCCTGGGGCAGGTTGTGCACACGGTAGCTTTCGCCTAGGATAATCTGCATTGGGAGAGAGAACAGAGAAGCTGGCCTGCAAGCGATTCCACCATTGGTAGGGGGGCATTGCACTTTGATGGTGAGCGGCAATTCCCACTGTCCCAACCAACAAGGCAGGAAGCTGACCCTGTGCTTGCCAATGGGAAGTAAGGAAAGGAAAAAGCTTCCCTAAACTAGCAAATGGGTATAACAAGCTTTCGCAGGGAATAGCTTTTGGACTAGCCATGACGAAATGTTTATGGTCAGGAGGAAACTTACCCCTCTGAACCAGGTTTAGCTGCAGCGATGGAGAAGGGGTTGTTTACTGCATGAAAGGGAGATGGGAGATCAATCTATACTGGAGGAAAATAGAATGCCCCCCTGTAGGGAATAGTAAGGGAGCATAATATTAAGGGGTGCAGGGAGTTGGCCAAGCACCCAATAGAAGGAATCAGGATACAGGCATTGTTATGCTCTGCAGGGCAGCCTTCCCCAACCTGGTTCAACTCCCATCAGCCCCAGCCAGCCAATGATCAGGAATGCTAGAAGTGGTGGTCCAAAACATCTGTAGGGCACCAAGTTGGGGAAAGCTGCTGTAGGAAGGAACTTTGTATGGGGATTTTTCCACCTTCAGACTTCATTCTCTAAGCATGAAAGAAAGGGGTATTTAACAGCCAAAGGGGGAAAGCACCTGCTCCCTCCCCCAGCAAAGACTCACCACTAGAGCAGCAATAAGGATCCCCACTGTGATGAGCACCAGGTCACTGATGGTCTCAGCACGCTGTAGCGGGTAGCTGATGCTGCTGTCATTGCAGAAGAAGCCGTGGCGTATAGGGGGGATGACGTTAACCTCACAGATCAGGAATGGGATGGAGGCTGCAGCAACAGGATGAGACAAAACCAGGTCAGTTGTGAAAAGGGAACAGCTCTCAGGTCACCATGCTCTTTCTGGTGGCAAGGCTGGAGGACAAAGGCTAGACAAGGTCCACAAAACCCAGAGCTTTGTAAAGCAGAGAATAGTCATATATATAAAGATTCTAGTCCTCAACATCTCTCATGAGCAAGAAACAGAAACCAGGAAGAGGCTATTTTATTTATTTATTTCATTTCTATACCGCCCAATAGCCGAAGCTCTCTGGGCGGTTCACAAAAATTGCTATGCAAACAGGGGCTGGCTTGATTCTTAATGGCTAGGTTCACTAATGGGCAAGAAGCAGCTTTAGGGGCTATATAAGCAGCTATATAAGTGAATGGCTACCATTCATTTCTATGGGGAGATGTAAAATACTGCACACTTCTCCTCAACCCTTGAAACTGCATGGCCAGGCCCCCACTGAGAGAGATGGAGTGCTGTGTGATGCTATCCACAGAACATACAGAGATGTACTGTACACACACAGGGGTCCTTGCAATACATAAGCCCTTCCTCCACATGTATAATGTCTGTCATAATGATGGGCTAGTAAATAATAATACTGCTATTCCATATTTACACAGCACTTTCCCTAAGTGTTTAAAAGTAGTTTATATACATACATATATACATTTGCTGCATTCACATGTAATACTAAACCACGGTTTAGCACTAAGAGGATGAGCTGTAGCACATCTAGGGCTTGCACACTCCCCGCTCCTCTCCTCTCCTCTCCTCTCCTGGTGCAGCCACAAAGATATTAGAGGCTTCTGCTTTTGACTGACCACAGTTGAGCATGTCTTCCAATCCCTAAACCGTGATTAATCTTAACTATGGTTTATTGAAACAAACCAGCTTCATAAACTAAGGTTTGAAGTTGGCTTGTTTCAACAAACCATAGTTAAGACTAACCACAGTTTGTCTGGGTTCGGATGTTCACTCTTGGATGGATGCTCCATCCAGAGAGAAAGAGAAGTTCTCTCAGCCCATCCTGGATTCAGAGGTATCACTTGGTATGGCCATATAATTCTGCAATTATTTCCAAAGCCATAAGGATACCATTTTTTTTTAAATGAAAGCCAAGATACTCAGGATGCTGAATTCTGTATCAAATTCTGCATGTACACTGCGCAATTGTCTCTGGATGTGATACAGACAACCCTGTTCATCCCCCGCTTTGGAATACTTGAAGGATTTGGCTTTTGGGCCTCTCTGCCTTCTGGGATGGAGTGATAAGTCTCTCTCCTGCTGCCCCCTGCTCATAAACCAGCTGCCTCTGTGACTCATGCGTTTGTTTTCACTCACAGCTAACTAAGCAGATGTAATCTTTTTCGAGTGGTAGGTCTGGCTTGGAAGCAGCCTCATTACATTCAATCCAAATGTACCTTTCCCCCACAGCTCTGAGGGGGGAAAACTGTTTCTTCAAGTTTGCCGTAGAAAACAGCTATACACAGTACCAATAGGCTGGTGCCCATGGTGTCACCAAGAAATCTCTTACTCCAGTGCCCTGGAGCAACGTTATACACACACAAAAAGTAAATAAGGCACAAATGAATGAGTACACATTGTGCTTTGAAAAAGAAAACCATTAAAGCAGGCAGCCAACCTGAAGCATGGGGGAGGGCGAAGGGACAAGACTGAAGGCTGAACAGGCATTTGATTGGTTGGTCTGTACTACTGGTCGTTCAGACGGCAAAGCTGATTCACCCAGCAATGGAGGGACCCGCCATTAAGTTCTCTTTTTATATGATGTCTGTCTTCACCCAGTCACTCTTTCCTCCCTATTTTCCAACACGCTACAGAAAATCAACCTCAGTGACCAAATGCTGCTTAAGGCTCGCAAGAGCAGCACCCTGCAGGCCTCCAAGCTGTTGGAGCATGAACCTCAGCCATCTGAAGCTGCTCCTCCATTTGCTAACGCTAGGCCTTCTTCTACTACATGTCTGTCGGGAGGACTGGGCTGCAGGGAACATGGGCGTGCGAGGAGAGGACTGTGGCTCTCATCAGAAAGATTTCAGAGAACCAGCTACGGGAAGAAAGCAGATTTGGGCTTATCAGTCTCGGCCAAAGGGATGAGCATTAAGCTCCCACATCACGGCTCTGAAAAGAAACAGCTGTAGATAGCCAAGCATCAGCCCAGCCCACAAAAATAAGAGTCTTCTTTCCATGCTCACCAGATTCGGGCAAGTGGTGCCTCCCTGCCTGCCAGCCACATACAGGGCATTGGAATGTGAAACCAGGCATGGGAGCCCTGGGGCATGGAACAAGGCGTTTCAGTTGTGGCTCTTTCTACTCGGGAACCTTGGCATGTGTTTCCTGGGACACGGCATGTCATTGGCCCCAGTGCTGGGCCTTGGCACAAAGAATCCACACCCCACCCCAAAGGATATACCAGTTACCCCACCCAGGGCTGGTCTCAGTGCAACATTTAGGAACCAGAGAAGGACTTTCGGAAAGGATCCCATCGGTTCATGCACGCGGAAAAGCGTGATCAATATCGACTACACATGTAACTTTGCCACATAAATGAAAGGCAACAGGCCTCATTAGTGAATGCAATGCCCAATTAGGTAGTATTCAGAGGCACACTGCCCCTGAGCATGGAGGTTCCACTTCACTGCCGTGGCCAACAGCCGCCAATAGGCCTCTACACATTTGTCTAATGTAACGTAGAGGTTTACACAGAACAACACTTGTAAGTAATCTTGCGGATCATTGCTGATTCATCATGACAGTTTTGATATGTTTCTTCTATAGCTCCAGTGTGTACAAGCATAGGACCTCAAATTATTATAGAACATGCTGCAAGGCAGCCTTTCCCAAACTGGTGCTCTCCTGCTGTGTTGGACTGCAACTCCCATCATTCCCAGCCAGAATGGCCAATGCCCAATTTATCTATTTCTGTCACTGGATAACTCAACTGTTTTTGTGCTCCCTAGACTGACCGGTTCCAGCTTTACCAGCCATGCATATAGGACAGGATCACCATGTGCTCAAATCGCTGCGCAACTGGGCCACTGGTATCCAATTCTCTCCCAAGCTGCTGGGTCCATTTTTCAAGCAGGCAGTGCTGGCCAAACGATGCAACAAGAGTGGCAGTGTGGGAAACCTCTGTGCAAATCCCTCGTTTGGCCATGCTGTTCCCTGGAGGGGCCTTGGGCAAGCCACCGTCTCCCTTGCCCTCAGCCCAAGCCTACTCCCCAGCTTCCAGGGGCACAAGGAGAAGGTGAGTATAAGAAGCCAACCAACCAACCAATGTCCCTGTAGGTGTGTGGATGACTTCTGTGGCTCTGCAATGGGCACACTCACTAGGTCAAGTTGCATGGACAGCTGGGGCAAAGGAGCCGCCAAGGCGGAGAATGCCACAGGCCAAGACAATCAGGGTTTCTCTGTCAACCGTCTAAGCCCTGCGGGGACAGCTGAGCTGGGCACATGCACCCAGGGACCCTGGATGCCGGCCTCCCTTTCCAGGCTCTCTTTGAGAAGGCTCCAGTTTTGCACCGGAAACTGCTGGAAGCCAGCCACTTGGCCCTTCTCAGGGAGGCAGCAAGAGGTACATGGGGCAGGAGAGAAGCAAAGAGAACTATATATAGATGGTAACACAAAGAGCTCAAGGGCCAGAGCCATAGATCAGTGTGTCAGAGATGTTCGAGGAACATGAAACGTGTCCCTTTGGGAGTTCCCTGCTTACCGGAGCACGTTCCTTCACAGAAACTCAGGAAGCCATGCAGTGAATCAGCTCCCATCTGGGAAGGGATTACATAAGGCGGCCTCCCCCAACTTGGTAGCCTCCAGATGCTGGTTGGGGATGATGGGAGTTGCAGTCCAGTGCATCTGGAGGGCAGTGGGTTGGGGAGAGCTGATAGATGGCGTGGCTGGGATTAGGAACACAAGGACGACATGCACTCAGGCAGCTATGAGATCTGGGGGCAGCGTTGCCCTCGCCATAGGTCCTAGAGAACCATGTAGATGAAAAGCGTGCAAGAACATGCATCACTAGTCCCAACTGTGCAAGCAGAGTAATCTCAGTGCTATTATTATTCATGATGATTATGTCTAAGATGCCACATATTGCTAGGTTAGTTAGTTACACACACACACACACACACACACACTTTTTATAAGAAGGTCTTAGTTGGCAGCTCACAGCACTTTCCAGGTTCCCACAATTAGCCCCCTGCTTGGAACCATCACCCCCTCCCCCCAGCTCACCTTATATGGTGCCTCAGCCCTCCCATGCATGCAGATATTCCCTGGCACTTGAAGAGAGCTATAAATATACCCAGCTCTTGGCTGCCTTGAGGCATTCCCACTGCCTTCCTTGGCCAGTTGCCCAGAGCCCAGGTGTTGTGGTCCAGATAGGCAGCAGGACTGGCAGAGGGGGACAACCAGGCTGCAGGCCCCAGTGACAGAGTGACAGAGTTCGGTGACTGGGGTGGCCATGTGTCCTCTTTTGCAGAGGGCCACCTGGTTCAGTTCTGGCTTGAAGAGCACCAAAAGAACTGTTGCCCATCACCAGCGAACACCTGAGATGAGGAATAGATTTCAGGGATTAGACCTGATAGACAGAGTGCCTGAGGAACTATGGACGGAGGTCCGTAACATTGTTCAGGAGGCAGCAACGAAATCCATCCCAAAGAAAAAGAAATGCAAGAAAGCCAAGTGGCTGTCTGATGAGGCTTTACAAGTAGCTCACGAAAGAAGGGAAGCGAAAAGCAAGGGAGAAAGGGGAAGATATACCCAACTGAATGCAGAGTTCCAGAGAATAGCAAGGAGGGACAAGAAGGCCTTCTTAAATGAACAATGCAAAGAAATCGAGGAAAACAACAGAATGGGAAAGACTAGAGATCTCTTCAAGAAAATTGGAGATCTCAAGGGAACGTTTTGTGCAAAGACGGGCATGATAAAGGACAAAGAAGGCAGGGACCTAACAGAGGCAGATGAGATTAAGAAGAGGTGGCAAGAATACACAGAAGAACTATACAGGAAAGATCTGAATGTCCCTGATAGCCATGATAGTGCGGTCACTGAACTTGAGCCGGACATCCTAGAGAGTGAAGTCAAGTGGGCCTTAGGAAGCATTAGTAACAACAAAGCTAGCGGAGATGACAGTATTCCAGCCGAGCTATTTAAAATCCTAAAAGATGATGCTGTTAAAGTGCTGCATTCAATATGCCAACAAATCTGGAACACTCAATAGTGGCCACAAGACTGGAAAAGGTCAGTTTACATTCCAATTCCAAAGAAGGGCAACGCCAAAGAGTGTTCAAACTACCGCACCATTGCGCTCATTTCACATGCCAGCAAGGTGATGCTCAAAATCCTACAAGCTAGGCTTCAGCAGTATGTGAACCGAGAACTACCGGAAGTACAAGCTGGGTTTAGAAGAGGCAGAGGAACTAGAGATCAAATCGCCAACATTCGCTGCATCATGGAGAAAGCAAGAGAATTCCAGAAAAACGTCTATTTCTGCTTCATTGACTACGCTAAAGCCTTTCATTGTGTGGATCACAACAAACTGTGGCAAATTCTTAAAGTGATGGGAGTACCAGACCACCTTACCTGTCTCCTGAGAAACCTGTACGAGGGTCAAGAAGCAACAGTAAGAACCAGACATGGAACAACCGATTGGTTCAAAATTGGAAAAGGAGTACGACAAGGCTGCATATTGTCACCCTGCTTATTTAACTTATATGCAGAATACATCATGAGAAATGCCGGGTTGGATGAATCAGAGGTCGGAATTAAGATTGCTGGGAGAATTATCAACAACCTCCGATATGCAGACGATACCACCCTAATGGCAGAAAGCGAAGAGGATCTAAAGAGCCTCTTGTTGAGGGTGAAAGAGGACAGTGCAAAAGCTGGTTTGAAACACAACATTAAAAAAACGAAGATCATGGCATCTGGCCCCATCACTTCCTGGCATATAGAAGGGGAAGAAATGGAAGCAGTGAAAGATTTTACTTTCTTGGGCTCCAAGATCACTGCAGACGGTGACTGTAGCCATGAAATTAAAAGACGCTTGCTCCTTGGGAGGAAAGCTACGGCCAACCTAGACAGCATAGTAAGAAGCAGAGACATCACCTTGCCGACAAAGGTCCGTCTAATCAAAGCTATGGTTTTCCCAGTAGTAATGTATGGCTGTGAGAGCTGGACTATAAGGAAGGCTGAGCGCCGAAGAATTGATGCTTTCGAACTGTGGTGCTGGAGAAGACTCTTACGAGTCCCCTGGACTGCAAGGAGGTCAAATCAGTCCATCCTAAAGGAAATCAACCCTGAGTGCTCATTGGAAGGACAGATAATGAAGCTGAAGCTCCAATATTTTGGCCACCTAATACGAAGAGAAAACTCCCTGGAAAAGACCCTGATGCTGGGAAAGACTGAAGGCAAAAGGAGAAGGGGACGGCAGAGGATAAGATGGCTAGATAGCATCACCGATGCAATTAATATGGACTTGCGCACGCTCCGGGAGAGAGCAGAGGACAGGAAGGCCTGGCGTGCTATGGTCCATGGGGTCACGAAGAGTCGGACACGACTGAACGACTGAACAACAACAAGTCTAACACATCACGCCCTGGGGACCAGGTTGGGGGAAGCTAGCTTAAACATTGGCCTGCGCTCAGTCCTGCCTTTGGATCAATCCCCCTGCGTAGCCCCGATGCTTTCGAGCTTCTGCCTAGCTTTCCCCACAGACCTGGTCACTGTGCTCTATCCCAGCACTGGTTCCAATCCTGCAGGGAGCCATACTCCGGTTGCTCCCAGGGCAGCGCTGGCACAGGCAAGGCTGGGAAGGCCTCTGAACGCCCAAGCATCCTCAAGGCAGATCCCTAGGCGTGATCAGCCCCACTTCCAAGCCTGCCCGGGCTGCAAATCAGCTGTGGTCATGCCTTCCACCTGTACCTGTTTCAAAGGCACCTCATTCTTTGATTGAGGCTGAGGTCTATACAAACCTACCTGGGAGTAAGTCCTATTGAGCTCAATGGAGCTTACTTCAGAGTAGACATGTATAGGACAGCATTGTGAGTATACCAATTGCTGGGGTGTACTGAGTTTGTACTGGATACTGCAGCGTTCTTACAAAGAACAACTAAAAAAATTGGGGATTTTGAGTTCAGGAGGAAAAAAAGGACATCTAAAAAGACATGGACCCTAAGTTCATAAAATCATGAATGAGGGAGGGAAAACTGGGCAGAGAGACATTTGTGTAACATTCTCTTATAATATTTATTTGTATAACATTCTCTTATAATATTAAAATTTGGGATCAGCCAATGAAATTGATTGGTAGTAGATTCAGAACAGAGAAAAGGAAATATTTCTTCACACAACACACATCATGTGGAATTTGTGGAACACAGGGTGACAGCCATTAGCTTAAATGAGTAGACAAATTCATGGAGAATAAGGTCTATCAGTGACTATTCACCACAATGGCTAACAATGGAACCTCCATGTTTAGCAGCAGTATACCTCCGTATACCAATTGCTGGAGGACAAACATTGTGCAAGAGGTGTTGTGCTCATGTTGTACTTGTAGGTTTCCCAGAGGCATCTGACTGGCCACTGTTGGGTGCAGGACAATTTCCAAAACCCCTTAGTAAAAGGTTGCCCATGGTAACAGCTCCTAGCCTTCATGGTGCACTAGAGGGGGACTATTCCCTCATGAAACATAAAACCAGCGTGCCTATTTTCATCTGACATATGTTGGAGAGTGTGAGTATCGTTTCCTAACTCTGTGTTTATTAAGGATCTATTCCAAATTCCTAGCTGGGACACAAGAGAAACCAGCTTAGTTAATAATTTTAGAACAAATAAAGTCCAGGTTATATATGGGGCCTGGGGACAGAGGATCTTTAGGGAGACACTGGCGCTTAGCTAATTTATGCTCTATGAAGGTGCAAGATGTTTTGGTGCCTGAGGTGGAAAATCCAAATCCCCTGTGCGTGCGCGCACACACACACACAGAATCCACTAGACAGAAGTGGACAACTTCTGGCCCTCAAGATGATTTGACCTACAACCTCCATCAACAATATTAGCCTAGCCAATGGTGAGGGATGTTGGGAGTTGTAGGCCAAAACATCTGGAGGGCCACAAGTTGTCCACCCCTGTCCTAGGATGTCCTCCTGACAAATGTCATCAAAATGAACAGGAGCTGCCCTGAACGTAATGGATTATGCCCCTTTGTTCAGATTTGTTTCCCCACACACTCTGTTGCTATCGAAGCTTCCCAGACGGCTTCCTCTGCTTTGTGGCTGGGTCCCCCCGGTGGTGCTGTCCTCTGAGCTGCAGTTAAAGCTGCTTGCCGGTTTGGGCCCATCAAGTGGAGCATATCCAGAGTGCTCCTTTCTGTAGCTCTTAGTTGGCTGAATCAACATGCCCAATACTTTTGCACAGTCGGATACTACTCCACCCACGGTGTTCATGGCCCTGTCAGTGCAGGCTTTCAGGTGGGCTTCCAAGACCTGTCTACGTCGGGTTGTGTTTTCCTATTGCCATGAACTGGCATGGAAATGGTACTACACGTTTAGCTGGCTTTATTGGCATTGAGTTGGCTTGATATTGCTATTTTTACTGCTATGATCATTTTTACGGTTGTTAGATCTTATTGCTTTTGCTATGATTTATTTATGTTGTTTGTAATTTTGATTTGTGTTTTTTTTCATGGAAGCTGCCTTGTGAGGGCATTTGTCCCAAAAGGTGGTCTATAAATGTCTTAAATAAATAAATACTCACAAGCCACAGTGGGACTATAATGATACCCGTGCCACTCTTTGCTAATTTAAACTGGGGAGCAAAATCCTTTATGCATAGGCAAAGTGGAACCAGTGACTATTGTGTCCTATTCTAAGTGGGCAGAAAAGACAGCCACCTTCTGTCTTCCTTTGGAAAATAGCCTTTTGTTCTTTGGAAGGCAGGTATCCCCTCTCCCGCGCGTGCACACTTCCTGACTTTCCCTCCTTTTAGCATTTCCAGCACATGTGCCAGAGGCCTGATTGCACTTCCTGGAATCAACAGCAAATTGTTATGAACATTTGAAAATGCCTTATACCTAGTCAGATCACTGGTCCAGATAGCTTGGCACTGTCTGGCCCGATCTGGCACCCTTGCTGGCTGGGGATGAGGGGAGCTGTAGTGCAACATGCTTGAGGGGAGCCAGGTTGAAGAAGGCTGGTCTACCCTGACCAGCACCAGCTCTCCAGGCAAGCTTCTTTCCCAGGCCTGCTATCCAAGATCCTTTGAACTGGATTTGCATGCAGGGACCTTCTGCTTGCAAAGCATGTGCTCCATGAGGGAGCTACAGTCCGTCCGTCCATCTCCCCTCCCACCCCGCCTCTAAAAAAGGGGTGTGTGTGGCATTTGGACCAGGAATCCTGCGAATCTGACACAGGCTCCCACAACCAGCACAGCTAAAAATGATCAAGCCAGACAACTCACAAGTCTAAAGTAGCATTCCAAAATGGTTTACACACAAGCCAGCGTACACACAAGGAGGACATAGTTATGCCAAGAAATCTAGAAACAGACTGGCAGAAGGCTGCCTCTCTCACTGGCAGTTATGTATATGAAAGGCTGTTAGAGAATTTTTGGTTGATTGTCTGCCTTTTAACTGGTTCATTGATGAATTAACATTTCACATTTAGATAAATTTATACTTGGCCAAAAGCCTAATAAAATACACGCTCTTTTGAGAAGAAAAGTGTGAGATAACATTAATGAATTAAAACCTTCCACTGATAGGTAGAAGGAAAGGCTGTCATAAGTGTTATCATTCCTTATTACATCAACTCACCAGAACCAAAATAAACCAACATGGTCTTGAGTCTCATGTATTAGTTCATTAATTTCCTAAGTAAAGTTTCTCAATGAATTCTTCCTTTCAAGGCATGATTCTATGTATGTCCTTCTCTAGTTGCCCCCCCTCCAAATGAGGCAAGGCAGGTACCTATAAGAAAGGGGGCCTTTTCAGTGGTGATGCCCTCTTTCCTGGGCATTTTAGGGACCGTTTGTTGTGTGTGTATGCTTTTAGATCTTAGCACTTTCATTTTTCTGCGGGTTTTATTTTAGGTTTCATTACATGCTGCTCCTGGTTTTCCCTCATTTCTTTTATTGCTACTTTGCGTTTTAGATATTTAATTTGTACGCTGCCCAGCAAACTTTGGTTACTTGGCAGTTTAAAAATGTAATAAATAAATTGCTGCACAGAGGCAGCAGCTCACAAGAACAGTGCAAGCATCTAAGCATCAATGTCATGAGATCCAACCATCATATAGCACAGCTGTGCAAAGCATACCCCATTATGCTACTCTTACTCCTTGCATTCTGGCCCTTTGAGGGCCCAAAAGTACAGCCATGAGCCAGGGCTGGGGATATTCTGAAATTCTACTAAGCATCACAGAAGCACAGAATTTGGGATCCTAAGAATCTCACCTTCATGTACAACCCTTCCCATTGCTGCAGCCGCCAGAACCCATAAAGACAGGAAGGAAGCTTAAAAGTTTTTAGGCAATCCTGGAGAAATGTCAGAAAAAAGGAGAGCTGAGCAGGCTTTCTAATGGTCTGTGGACAGCACTTCAGTGGTGGGGTTTTGTTTGGGGGGTTTGTTTGGGTTTTTTGCCCTCCCAATGACTACCACACTCCCCCCAAATAAACCAAGATATATGCACATTTTGCTTAGTTTGCGTAACATCGCCAGGTTGCAGAATTTAGATTTCCTTGGTGCAGAATTTTGACTACTGTTGGGTAAGCACTCCCCTGGGGGTAACAGCAAGGCAGGGGGGCGGTAGTGGTCCCCCAGCAAACAGGGCACAGCCCATCTACTCTGCTTCATTCATAAGGACGGGGTCACATTTCTCATGTAGCAATACAAGTTCTAACTTGCACTGCTGTGGCTCTGGATTGCCGCGATCCCTTTAAAAAATGAACCTACAGTTAGCAATGAAGACTCTCACCCCTGCCATGAACTCACTCGCTGGGCTTAGGCCAGGCATGGGGAAGTGTGCCCCCACCTCAGAGGCTGTGCAATGGCAACTCCCATCAGCCCACAGCCAATGGGGGGGGATGATGCAAGTTGCCAGCCAACAACACCTGGAGGGCCACACGGTCCCCATCCCTGCCGTAGGCAACCTGCTTTCTCATCAGCAGCCCCCACATCTGCACTACTGGAATAACAAGACTGACCTACCTTGCGGGGTTATTGTAAGAATGACAAAAAGATAATGGACGTGCAGCTCTCTGAATGCTCTAAAGCACTGTATAACTGCTAATTATTAGTATTAAAAACAGATTGCCTTTAACAGACAGATGTCTCCTGAGACACAGCCTTCCTTGAACTCACTGTATCCTTACAGTGGCAACAATGGTGCAAACAGTTCCTTTTCTTTGTCCCAATCTGTCCTTCTCTCTTTTGCTCTCTTGTACATGCTCTCATGCTGTCTTGTACATGCTTTCATGCTTTTGCTCTCTTGTCCCAATCTGTCCTTCTCTCTTTTGCTCTCTTGTACACTCCCTCTATTGCTTTCTTGGTCTCCGTTATAGCTTACAGCGCAGCAGACTGTTCAGTTTTTAGTGTGCTTTTTACAGCAAACAAATCTTTTAAACATTAAATACAAAGAAACGATGGCTCCTTTTGAGACAGTCAAGTACTGGATTTCACTCAAGGGCTAGAGTAGCTTTCTCTGTTCTGGTGCCCTCCAGATTTTTGGGGGCCTTCAACTCCCATCAGCCCCAGCCAGCATGGCCAATGGTCAGAAATGCTGGGAGTTGTAGTTCGTAGTCCAACACATCTGGAGCTCTCCAAGTTGAGGAAAGCTGAGCTAAAGAAACAACAGAGCACACAGGGGAAACTGCCCAGAGCTGCCCTCCTTGTGAGGCACTCTGCCTCAGTGTTTTATGTTTTAAAATATAGGCCTCTAGTCCTCAGCACTGTAGAACAGAACTTGGTAATAACATGGCTGCATCTTTTGAAATGAGAAACTGGATTGTTTCCAGTGATCAGGGGATGGGGATGGGGATGGGGATTCAGCATTCTGCCCATCTGGCCCCTCGTCCCACCCAGTTCAGTGCTGGTACAAGCTCTCCTGCCACCTGAAGCAAGACAGCACATGAGCCGCCCCCCATTGCTGCCACTGTGCCTCCCACTGCTGCCGCCCCTCCCCTCCCTTCTCGCCTGCCATGTCTGTCTCCCCTCTCCCTGCATCTGTCTCCTTTCCCCCCTCACCTGCCCCATCTCCCTTCCTCCTCCTCCTCCCCCATTAGTGCCACCGCCACCCACTCCGCAGATTCTCTCAGGGTGGGCAGCCAGGCTCTCTGAAGAGCCGCATCAGCTGGAGTGGCCAGTACGCCTCTTCAGACAGTCAGGCCCAAATGCCTAGCTCTGTGGGGGTCCTTCCTTAGAGCCAGGGATTGTGTGTGTGTGTGTGTGGGGGGGGGTATCGCTGGAGATCACCCACTGTACAGGACCCCCTCAGAGCCAGGCATTTCAGAGAGCTCAGCTGCCCACCACACACTCTCAGAGGACCTGCAGCAAGCAGCAGCAGTAATGGGGTAGGGGGGTAGGCAGGCAGGGGGGCAGAGGTGGGAGGTGAGATGCGGCAGTGGTGGCTGAGGGTGGTGGATGGGTGTGCACGTAGGGGGTAGAGTGGTAGCACTCAATCCACTGCTCCTCCCACTCTGCCGCCTGAGGCGGGGGATTCACCTCACCTCATAAGAGGGCTGGTCCTGTTCCAATCCCCACTGCCTTAGCATCCCATCTGTCCCCCCTATCCAGACACTTTCCTCCCTTTGTGCTCAGCACCCCCCTTGTCCTTCTCTTCACCTCCATTCCAGGCTGCTTCCTCCTGGAACAATGCCAGAAGGTGATTTAAAGAGACAGGAGCCTGAGTGTTCTAGCCAAGCTGGGATTTGAACCTAGGTTTCCCTCACCAAGTCCCAGCTACCCTGGTTTTCCCTTAACACCTGTACAGATTAATCAACATCCTCCAGCACGGGGCTGTGGAATGTGTAGCCCTCCAGATGTTGCTGGACTCAGACTCCCATCAGCTCTAGCAAGTATACCCAATGGTGGGGGTGATGGAAGTTGTAGTCCACCACATCTGGAGGGCACAAGGGTGAGGAAGGCTGCTTTAGGGTTTGGATATATGCTTTGATAATACATGGGTAGTGCCTGGGGAAATGTCAGAAGCCAGAAATGTTGCTGAATTGGATTTTCAGGGGTCGACGCTTGAATGCCCAAGCTCTGACCTTGCCCTCTCCCCATGATTAGCAGAATCAGAACCTGATGTTTGCTGGCAGAGCAAGCCAAAACTGATAAAGGAAGGCCTTTTATTGTCCCTGGGGGCCTGGAACAATCTGCCACAACAATCCAGATCTTCAGGAATAAATTCAATTGGGTTCACAAGGGGGGAATTCTCAGTATATTGTGCCTCATGGCCTAGATTTGTCCTGCCACCTTAAATGGTGACCAAAATTAACTGCCTGATGGTAGAAATAAATGTGATAACCCCATGAATTCTTATTAATGCCAGTGTAGGGTGTGGGCAGCCTTTGCAGGGGAGGACTGGTGAGTAGGAAGGGGGTGTTTAATCCTTCCTTCCCCCACACAAATTCTCCTCTGCAACCTGTTCTCCTGACAGCTGGCTCTATACCACCAGAAATAAGGCTGGCTGGGAGGGAGGGAGGGAAGGAAGGAAGGAAGGAAGGAAGCCCGGGGATGGGGAGAATCAGTGCCCTCCTACCCCCCTATTCTCCCCTGAGGATGTCCCCACTTCTGTATGATAATTAACCCTGAAGTGGGCATAAGGTCTCATTCCACCCTGAAGGCAGCCCCCTCAACTGGACTCAAGGCAAGGCTATTTCTGCTCAAGGGGCATGAGTATGACCGGGATGGGGTTGGTACATAAAAATGCGCATCTTTATCAATTGTGCTAAAACATCTGTCAGGCAGGACTAGATTCCAACAGACAGGAATGCATAAAAAATCGCAGAACTGATCATTTTTTTGTGTCAGCAGATTTGAATCTAGTAACTCCTCCTCATATGTTCATGCAATGGCTTCCAGAATGGAACAGCCAGTGAGCGAGAGGCCATCCACTACAATCCCTCTTGATTCATCCACATGGCCTCCAGATATCCAGAAGGAAGCAGTATGGCCATCAAATTCTGAGCTCCTTTCCCAACAGCAGCCTCTGGCAGAGCACCAGGCAAAAGGGTGGAAGTGAACTTTGCTGCTACTAAGTCTCACAAGCCTGACTCCCAGACAGATAACTTTTAACAGCTTATTCATATTAAAGCTGAGCTAAATGCAGAGGAATTAGATTGGAGACATGATTCTGCCCACAACCTGGATTCCATAACACAGCCACGAATAGCTGTGTTTCAGAGCTGCACCATCTTGTCTTGTTCCCCCCCCCGGGGGGGGATGCTAAGGGCTGGACCAGAGTGCTCCGTGGATTAAATGAATATCCAAGCAGAGATCTGGACCGCAAATTTCTAATTTAGAGAGGGTGCTTCCTGTTTGCAGAACTGGCAGTTTGGCGGACTTGCTAGGAGAATCCAGGACTGGCTACCTTGTTTTCTCAACACAAGCTTGATGCGGCATCGCACCAGATATATAAATATCGGAAGGCTAAATGAAGTACCAAGCTGTGAACTGCAACACAAACTACAAATTAAGCAATTGCAAATTACCAATTAGGGGGATTAGAGCGACTCAGCCTTTGGCTGGATTCAGGCTTTCAGCCTAAGAAGCCTAATTGGTGTGCAGCACGGTTTCCTGCTTTCCAGTGGTTCAGAGGAATGAAATCATATGAGAAGACAGACAACCATTTACCAGCGGGCAAGTTGTCACAGTGTGCATGGGGTAAGAGGGCCCACCACCTCTGTTGCTGAGGGGTGAATTTTACTGTTCTACGGATGCTTCCCATTCCCAGAAGCAGAAATTTAGTAATGTTTTCCTTGGTGGGGCCATTCCAGGCGATCGCATGGCAAGCTGCCCCTTGGTAAATGGTTATCTGAATTCACCCTGTGTTGTAGAAGCTTGTATTTGGAAATGCCAGAACCTCCGTGTGCCCACCCCTTCCTGCCCCACTCACCCACAAAGAGGCACAGGATATCCAAAGCCACCAAGGTCTTCCTCAGCGGAACTCTCCGAGCGCTAAAGTCGCTAGGCAAGCCACATCTCGAGCTCCGCACGGTCACCCGGACATCTCCGTCTTGAGGCCACCCCGAACGCTGCTGGGGCGGAACATTCAGGAGTCCAGCGTGCTCTTTTTGCATGATCTCTTCAGGTCAACTTGCCCCTGTGGGATCAGGCTGGATCCAGTTACTTAGCCCCTGCAAGGAACTCAGACTCCAGAGCCTTGGTTCCCAGGTGAAGAGATCAGCTGGGTTTCAGCCACCGGTTCCTGGCAGCAAAATGAGGAAGGATCCAGACTTCTAGTCCCTGGTGTGGGTAGCAGGATGGGGTGAAGTCCAGCCCTTGAGCATGGGGATGTGGCAGAGCATTTATCTTGGCTCCAGCTTGGCAAGGTCCAAGAGGAGGGTGCCAGTGTCCCTCTGGATTCCAGGCCTCTTGTGAGTTGCGGGGAGGGGAGGGGCAGGCAGCCTGGCAAGGAACAAAAACAGACAAACAAACTCGGCTTTTTCCCATCAAGAGCAGGACGGAGGAATGTTCCCAGCTCTGAGATCCTGGGGGGAAACAAGCAGCCCTGCTGCAGAGGCAGAAGGGCAGATTGCCCAGGGGTTGTTTTGGAGGGGCCCTTAGAGATTCCGCCCCCTTTCCAGAGGCGTGGCAAAGGAGAGGGCAAAGTACAACAAGGAAGGGGGCAGCGCGCGTCCAAGCAGCTCGGTTGCTGGCGCCTAGAGTACCGAACCAGAACAGCACCGCCGCCCCAACCGCGGAGGCGTATGGCAAGGCTCTTCTCAGGGTCTCTTACCCAGCCCCGGCGGTGAGAGGAGAGGCACAGAGCCGTGTCGAGGCGTGGGGCGTTAGCGGGAGGCAGTTGCTTCGGGGCAGAGACCCAGCAGGCCGCTCCTCCTCTCCAAGCCGCTCGTGTACCTGCGGCGCCGGCTCCAGAACGGAGGCGAGAAAGCGAAGCGGCCCGTCGCGCACTCGCTGCCCCCAAGCTCCGCCGCCGCTGTTTTCACTTTCTCCCAGCGAACCAGCAGCCGCTCCGCCCTCTGTCCCGCAGGGCTGAACTCCTGGAAAGAGCGCGGAAGGAAGGAAGGGAAGGAAGGAGCTGCGATCCGACTCTTCCCGCGGACTCGGGAGGAAGCCCCCAGGGCCCCGTCGCGCTTCCTCCCCAGTAAACGTGGCTAGAGGCGGCGGCAGCTGATCCAGCTCCTGGGAGGCGAGAGCTACAATGATCGACGGAGGTGGGAGGACGGGCGAGGGGGGCAGCCTTCGGGGGCCCCCTCTCCCTGCACTCTCCGTGGGCCATCCTCAGGAGCGTTATCTACCCAGGGCCGGAGAGCGATCCCGACGCGGCGCAAAAGGGAGCCGCGGACGGGACGGGGGGAAAACCGTCTTGCTGAATTTCGCCCTCCCGTGCAGGCACGGACGCGCCGGCCCAACCTTGGCGGCTCAGGGACGGCCCCAGGCACGAGACAAGGTCAGGTGGCGGGTTCTGGGTGCCGCCACACCTGGGGAATGGTCCGAAATGACCAACAGGACACAATCCAGCCGGAAGTTCGCCTTCCCAAACTTACTGAAGCAAGCATTTCAAGTTCTAAGTCTGCCCATTAAAATACAGGGTAGATAAAGTGACATCATCATGTTCGCCTTGCCCCTAATTTCCATAATGGTACAGCTTTCCCTGATTCACCCATGGAGTCAACCAGAGCGAAAGCCACAGTTTTTATCTCTCGTTTAAATCACGAGTTAAAAGTATAGCCTTAAGACCCATCAACCCCGATTTCATATTTAATTCTCCCTCCCCTACCAAAATATCAAATTCTGCTTCTCCGCTTTGCCTGTGTGTGGAAGACAGTGCCTTGTCCACCATGCACCGGAGGGAATCCATGGAGGAATCTGTGTTATGCTGCTAGAGTGAAGTGATTCATGGCTGAGCTGGGATTTAAACCCAAATCCAAGCCCAATCAAGTGGTATTTAAATCCACATCCAAGCAAACCATACTGGTCCATCTCTCCATAAAGTGGACTGAACATCAAGGCAATACAGTGCAATCCTATACAGGTCTACTCAGAAGTAAGTTCCATTGTTTTCAATGTGGCTTTCTCCCAGGTAAATGTGCATAGGATTGCAGCCTAAGAGAAGAATGAATTTAAATAAAGTCTCCCATTTGTGCTTTAGATATTTCCTAAAGGGAAAATGGATCAGTTGATATCACTATTAAAACACTGATTTACAATGAAACAGGGCTTCTTTTACCTAGGAAGGTGATTCAAAACTTATGGTAATGATGCCTGGGTGCCACCCTCAGAGGACCCCTGGCCTGGGCTTGGTACTCCCATTGTAAGGACCCACAATCAGAGGCTGCAAACAGCAGAAGAAGAATAGTCCAGCCCCACTGGCCTGGCCTCTGTCTTTGGACACTCGCTACTGCCTCGGATTCTTAGAGCTGTCACCCCTTCACCTGGGGAAGGACATGCATGCCAACAGTAACAAGTTATGTATTATTGGACGCACATTTGTGCCTCCAGTAGATAAGGCAATCAGTCAAAAAAGGTTTCTGTAACGTTAAATGATTTATTTGATTAATGTCCCACCGTTCCTCATAAAGAGCGCAGGGCTGCTAACAACCTATATAAAACACAATACACCAGATAACATTAAAATTATGACTCCAAAATCACAAACATATAGTAAGATACAAGAAAGCCATCAATTCAATCAGTCAAAGAGCACTTGCCTATACCCTGAAAGCCTGCACAAATAAGGGCGCAGCCCTATGAATTGCACCATCAGTGCTTGTAAGCCTCCAAACTCAGAAGCTTATGAGTATCCAATGCAGAGCCAGAGGTGCAGTGGAGGTGATTGTTGCCTCTGCTGTGCCTCCCACTCTGCATGTTAGCTTTTTCACCCATCTAGCTGGGGAGGGAAAGAGGCTGAAGAGGGCTGGGGATAGAGCATAACCTGGCCCCTCCCCTCCCCTCCCCTCCCCATCCACTGGAACGGCAACCCCCTCCCTGAGGTCACTTTTCTGACTTCGGAGAGGCAGCCAGCATGGTTTTCTCCATGCCAGCTGTGAGGGGGTGGGGAATGCAAATTCCCCAACCTGAGGTCAGAGCACTGTCTCCGACATTGGGTCCAAGAATCCGAAATATCCTATGGCCCCCCAGATGCTGTTTAGGGTCCGTAGGATTGCTCCCTTAATGTCTTTAACTACCACCCAAATGACAACAGCATTGGGGATAGACAAATCTCTTTTCAGAAAAGGGTTCCACAGCCAGGGTGGCACCACAGAAAAGGCCCTGCCATGTGTGGTAGCCCAACAGGCCACATTCTTCAAGGGCTCCACAAGCAAACTTGTTATTGTTCCCCACCAAACTCTCCTATGTACTCACCCACATTTCCTGGGAATGATATACACTGCTTAATTGCCTATCATTTAGTTTATGCATTCTCTAATAAAAAGATTGTTCTGTTTCTTTAGAGATGGTTTGAGGAGACAGAAGTTGTGAAAGTAATGGATTTCTGTTTGTACATATGCAAGAACACTGATCTGGACCATTTGCTTGAAGACTAAATGCCTAGATCATTCCAGAAAGGAGTACTGGGAGTTACTGGGCAGATCAGTGTTTTGGGGTGAGATAGAAAGCACATGGCCACATTATTTGCTTGGTAGGCAGAATTATATTACTATTTGAAAACTGATATAAGTAGTATGAGGGCATAAAATATGTATGAGATCACCCAGAGGGGCTCAGAAGACAATTTGGCACCAGAGTTGGAAAATCCAAATGGCATTCTTACTTTGCTTCACTTTAATGACATCCAAAATCTGCTGCCCAAGGCAGCTGCCTCACAGTCCCCAATGGTAGGTCTGACCCTGCAGCCCAGGGGACAACCAGAGGAGACAACCGAAAATTGTGCCTGGATCTTCTGTGCCTTTAAATTCCTATTAAAGGCATCTGGATAAGGATTTAGACTGGGACCACCATGCTGGAGGTAAGACTTTCCCCATATGCTGTTTTCCAGATGAAAGCTGCTCCCCTTCACAAAATTGGGGAAAGGGCTGGAACTCTCTTCCCCTCAAAGTGTAGCTAGAGCAGCCTTCCCCAAGCTGGTGTCCTCCAGGTATATTAGATTACAGCTCCCAAAATCCCCCAGCCAGCTATGCAGAGTTGGCTGGGAGATTCTGGGAACTGTAGTCCAATACATCCAGAGGACACCAAGCTGGGCAAGGCAGAGCTAGGGAACAAAGGAAGACAGGCTGGCTTAGAGTATAAACAGCGCCAACTTGTGGACAAAGAGGAAACTGGTGCATTTTGAAGGAATTTTAAAGGGATGTTTCCGCATGTGTCATGAGCATTCCCCCCACCACGCTCCCCAATAAATACTCTCATAAATGTATTGCTTTGATATGTTGCCCAATCCTACCGCTTCAAAACTTGGGCTTGTTAGACAAGTGTTTGTGGGCAGCCCCTACAATAACAGTGGTGCATTCTTGGCAAGGGAGCCAAGTTTAGCTGGAATGTCCAAACCGCATGTCTACTATTATAGAGAAGCAAAACCAGATTGAAAATAAACACAAGGAAAACACTGGGGAGGGGATGGGCATCAACTTAACATCTCAAAGTATTAAGAGATACACCAGATGTGGCCTTCAATTTCACCCATACAAAAAGATAAAGATAAGCGAAGGATCAGCATTTTCCCCCAGTGATCAGTAGTGTTACCTCTGCTTTTTGTATGTTTTGGAGAACACCAAATTCAGTCATCCAGAAGTGGGATTGTTGTTGTTTTAAATGTATTAATTTCAAAGGACAGATTTATCCTATCATGATTTATTGCATCATGTTATGATTGGTTAAGGGCACAATCCTAGTGAATTAGCCTTAGTGATTTACCCTATCATATTATACTTGATTAGGTAAGGGTGCAATCCTATGCATGTTTAGAGAGAAAAGAAGTCCTACAACTCACAGCATACCCAAGCCAACATGGATAGCTGGAAAATCCTGGGAGTTGCAGGATTTTTTTCTGTCTAAACATGCATAGGATTGTGCCCTAAATTACCCAGAAGTGGGATCTTAAAACTGGAGGAAGTTGATCTTGTACCAGCTGAAGACTGGACTTAATTCTGAGTGGGTTGCATGCCCTTCAGCCACTAGGTAATACCATCCATCTTGGCCTCTATTGATTCCTTTTACCTAATGCAACTCCTAACATTAATCTCCAGGTTTGCCAATATAAAGACTACCATGTTTCTCTTTACTTCTGTGCTCTGTCCCGCAAGGGACCCATGTGTTCTGATCTGAGCTGGAGACAAATCCAAGTAACGGGTAGATTTTATATTTTCAAAATATGGGGAAACAGCCAATGTTGTTTCTTTGTCCCAGCAGTCTCTACATTCTGAAATCAGTTTGCATCTAGCAGGGGCTAATCCAATTAAACCTGAAATCCTGTACCCACTTACCTAGGAGTTAGCCTTATAGAACTCAGTGGGACTTATTCAGAGTAGACATGTATAGGATTACATCATAAATCTGCCTAACACATCTACTGCATTCCATCTTAAAACTCTTACAAACTGTAGGCTTTGGGCTCCAACACTATGCCCAGAATTTTCTCTTCCCTCCCCCTGTCTTGTTTTGCTTAACATCCAACTGGATGAAGAATTCTGGAGAACTCAAAAGCTTGCTCGCTACTTTGTGACATTTGAGTTGGTCCTAATAAAAGTATTATTTATTTTATTTACTTTTTTCTATATTGCCCAATAGCTGGAGCTGTTTGGGTGGGTCACAACATAAAGGTAAAACTATAAAATATAAGGACAATAAAACATAATGACCCAGTTTGTATGTAATGGTGGCAAATCTTACATATATCATTCAAAGTCAGGAGTTAGTTGGTCATCCCTTTTTGACTGCCTTCCAGTTGACCTATTCTCATGAAACACACTTCACCAGAAAGCTTTTGACATGCAGATTCCAAAAATAACAACAGTTTTCACTGTACTTCAAAGTTGGGAGTTTATTTATGTCCATAAAGCCAACTGCTTTAGTTAGATTTGCTTTTTCTCCGCACTTTGCTTGCAGGTAACCAACTGCTTGTTGTGGGTTAATTAATTAACACACAATTTGCTGTGGTGTATGCCAGGCATATGCCATCCCCATTTTGCATATGCAACCTCTGATTAACCCAACTGGAAGTTGCTCTGTGACGTCCAAACCCTAAAAATATGAGTTAATCCTGGGTTAAACAACCCACTCTTAACCTACAATAGCGGCAGCGTGCACCTGACACATGCCATGGCAAATTGTGGGTTAATTAACCCACAACTTGCTGCTGTTACATGTGAATGGGCCAATGTAAAATCAAATACAAATTAAGACAGTCACAGAATAAAATCAAAGGAAAAACCAAAAGCAGAGGGTAACAGCAGTGCTAGGACCTAAGAAGCACAAACATGTTTTTACACTGAGGCCCTAAACATACATACATAAACAAACAGTTTACCTTCAGGTAAACTGGCCCAAGCTGTTTAAGGCCTTAAAGGTTAGTACCATCACTCTGAATTGGGCCCAGAAACAGACCAGCAGCCAGTGCAGGTGGCAGAGCACTGCCGTATTATGATACTGTTTAGTCCCAGTTAGCAACCTGGCTGCACTATTTTGGACTAACTTAAGTTTTCATACTGTTTTCAAAAGCAGCCCCATATGTAATGCACTGAAGTAATCCAACAAGGAGGTTACCAGAATCTGGATAACTGTAGCAAGGCTATCTCTGTCAAGACAGGGTTGCGGCTGATATATGAACCGCAGCTGATGAAAGGCACTCTGAGCCATCAAGGTGACAGTGCTGAATCCATGAGCACTCCCAAACTATGAGCCTGATGTTTCAGGAGGAGTGCAACCCCCTCCAAACCAGGTTGAGCCTCCAAACCATTCAACTGGGCAGACAGCCATCCACTAACACCTCCTCTAACATATCTGGGTTGAGTCTTAGGGTGCAATCCTATTCAGATAGGCGGCTGCCTCTCCAATGCAGGGCAGGAGAAGCGCAGAGGGGATCATTCCGTCTGTGCTTCTCCTGCCCTGCATTTTTGGCTAGACAGCTGATTGTGGCTGTCTAGCCACGGGAGGGCTGAGCAAGGGAGGAGGCTGCTGTAGGATACACTGGATGTGTTGTACAGGTATTTCCACCCTCCCTGCCCTGGAACGCCCTCCAGGAATGCCCCTTTCTGGCCACTCCGCACTCCTCTTGCGAGTGCGGAGGACAGGGCTGCTCCGCCCTGCCTTGGAGGCAGCGTGGAATTGGGGGGAGGTCAGTTCTCCAGGAACCGACCTCAGAGTGCAGGATCTGAGGTTGGTTCCCAGAAAAACAGATATCCTGTGGCCATCTAGCTGCTGTATAGTGGCCATAGAATTGCTCCCTCCATCTATTGTCCCTCATCCAGTCCATTTCTGTGCCCAGACACTGGTCCAGAACACCCACTGCCTCACCTAGTTTAGCTGAAAAGAACAGGCAGAGCTCGGTGCTATCTGCTTATTGATAACATCCACACCCCTGGATAGGCTCTCCTAGCAGTTTCATATAGATCAGTGGGGAATCTTTTTCAGCTCAGGGGTTGAATTCCAGTTTGGGAAGGGTCTCAGGGGCCACACTGCAGCAGTGGGGAGGGCTAAGGGCGAAGCACAACTCAATTCTAAACAAGTCTTCTCAGGCATAAGCCCCAGTGCAACAGCTCTCATGCCTGCAAAAGGAACAGCTCAATTCTATGCAGGGTGCTTAAAGTTTAACTGCTTCCACTGATGTGAAGCATTAATAACAAAATGTTCTTTCCCATTAATTTTCTGCTCCTTAATCCCTCACTCTCTCCACATAACAATACGTATTTTCTCAATCTGCTCCCTTAACAATGGGCAGGCATCCTCTTTGCAACTGTGGGATAGCCCCCGTCTCTGTTTAGTTAGCCAGTGACAATGCAGTCCAAAGTCAGCTCTTTGTGCTGTAATGATTTACCCAATTCCCACAACTGGGTCAAGCCTGTAACAGCTTCATTTTTAACATCAGTCCATGCTGCCTTTCAGATATGTGAGTTGTTGGTGAGACGCTTGCATGATTGCATTACCATGGATTTGACTGGGCTTTTGGCACCCCACACAAATTTAAGTAAAATCCAGGCTGACTTCAGCCCATGGCTATTCAAAACCACAAAATCAGTTCAGCACAGGATGAAGTGACTGACAGCATGGGCTGGGTGAAAACTGTGATGTCATAAGCAGAGATGCATGAAATGGAGGCCTTATCTACCTCTAATGCTTAGAAGTATCAATCATGCACACTGTTCCACATCTGGTAGAAAGTAGGAGATAGGAACAGAAACAAAAATGTTTCTGTTTCTTCCCCCATCCCCTGCTTTTTGTACCGCCTAGCCTGATGAAGCATTCCGGACAACCCAAAAGCTTGCACATTTTTGCACATTTTGGTTGTTCCTAATAAAGTTATTTCTCTGTTGGAAATTCTGGTGTGACTTACAGCAGAATTACTTTATACAGAGAAAGCGTGGCAACACAGCATTTAGCATTAGAGGCAATAAATGCAGGCTAGAGCCAGTTTAAAAGAAGTTCAAATCATCTTTATTAGTGCTCTTATACACATCATCAGAGAAGGCTACCTACCACTGTTTAACTACAAGCACCCCTAAAGCTGGGTGTGTGAGTGTAAGTAAGTGAAGGCAGCAATCTTGCTGCACTACTTTGGACTAACTGAAGTGTTCATACTGTTTTCAAAAGCGCCCCACATGTAATGCACTGCAGTAATCCCACAAGGAGGTTACCAGAATCTGGATAACTACAGCAAGGCTATCTCTGTCAAGATAGGGTCACAGCTGATATATCACCCTAAGCTGATAAAAGGCACTCTGAGCCATCAAGGTGACAGTGCTAGATTCATGAGCACTCCCAAACGATGAGCCTGATGTTTCAGGGGGAGTGCAACCCCCTCCAAACCAGGTTGAACCTCCAAATCATTCAACTGGGATGATTAGCCATCCACTAACAAATGTTAGCCATCCACTAACAACTCCTCTAACGTATCTGGGTTGAGTCTCAGTCTATTGGCCCTCATCCAGTCCATTACTGTGCCCAGACACTGGTTCAGATCACCCACTGTCTCACCCAGAACAGTTGAAAAGGACAGGTAGAGCTGGGTGTCATCTGCATATTGATAGCCCTTTTTCTTTTCTTTTTAAAAGCAAGTTTCTACTCCTTGTGGTAGTGAAAATATACTTGGAAGAGTGTGGCAATGCCTGGGAAAAGCTCAGAAGCCAGTGAAGTGGCTGGATAATGTTTCCTCTGGCTGAAGGAGAGGGAAGCATATCCAGTGTCCTGCATAATGTGTTGCCTCTTCTTTTAAGTAGCAGAGGTGGTACTAAACAATGCAGACTAAATTATGCAAAATTGGAAAATATGCCAGTATGTCCAACTTGGATAATAAATGCAGGTTGCAGAATTCAGCGTTTCTTCATGTAGATTCAACAATGTACAATGACTGGGTTACCTTGGAGCAGAATGTTTTCTGTTAAGCCCAGAGAATACCCAGTCCTGCATGAAGATCCTGGCCTCAAACTGACATATACCTGGTTCACATGTAACAGCGTGCCATGTGCATGTGGCTGCTGCTTTGAATATGCAACTTCCGATTGGCCTGATCGTAGGTTGCTTTGTGACATGCGAACCTGGACACTATGGGTTGTTTGTGGGTTAAAAAACCCAAAGTTAACCTGTGATTAGTTCTTAGGTTAACTTTGGGTTGTTTAACACACAAATAACCCATAGTGTCCAGGTCCACACATCATGAAGCAACCTACGATCAGGCCGATTGTAGATTGCATATTGGAAACAACTTGTGCATGGCATGTAACCCAGTGTGAACAGGCCCAGTGTTAATGCTGCATGAGCCTATTTATTTCATTGGGCCGAATCACAATGAACTCCTACATTGCATTTTCTTTCTTGTGTTTATTTGTTTGCCTGTCACATCTGATCTGGAGATCAGTGGTTATAGAGTGCCACCTGCTGTTTTTTTTCTAAAGCTTTACCGCAGGCAATTAATAATTTTAAAATTACATACATTTATAAGAGCAAACATATAGAAATTATGGCAGCTGTCAGAAAAAGAGGGAAAGACAAATTAATTCCTCTCCATTGGCTCAAATACTATTTGCCTGCCTCCTCTTTTCCCAAAACAGAGTCCATTAGTGGCCATTCCACCTAGTCATTGTATTATATATCAGATAAATGTAGTTGAACTCTTTTCTTGTTTTCCCCATCTTCCTTTGGTGCTATGAGTGTTAGATTGAAATCTATTCTGCCAGGAATGTTCCTATTCTAATATTTGTACAGCTTGGTTGATAAATAAATTACTAGAATACAATATTAGGTTTGACATTTGACCAGTTCAAAAAAAAGTGGTCAATTGACCAGTCAAATTCTGGTCCAACATTGGACAAAGGTTGCTAAACAATAATCAGATATTTAAAGCGTTTGAACTTATTCAGTAACCAGTAACAAAGTAACCAGTAACAAAGAAGAGAGAGCATTAAGGTATTTACGAAGTCTGCTGTACAGCCTCCAAGAGAGTCCTTAGAAGGGGGACTCTACTTAGGGCACACTCCTAGACCTGGAATGAAGAACTGGTCCCAAATCTAACTGGCAGAGCAGGACTTGGTAGGGACTGCAAGATCCTGGCATTACTGCTCTGATCCAGGCCTAGAAAGTGGGAAGGGTATTGCACTGTTTACACAACTGTAAATGATCCTGTATGATGTAAAGGAGCTAGAAAGCCAACCTAGAAACAATCCCAAACCAAGGAAATCTGCTCCAGATGTCTAAAATTCTTCCCAAATGTTTTGTAAAGTGATAGTGCCCTACTACTCAGATTTTATATTCTACTGTAAATCTCTCTCCCCGCCCCCCGTTTTGGCAGATGAAACACCAAAACAAAAACAAAACAAAAAGTTCCACCTTAATGGAACTTGTGAAGGATCGTATAAATAATATTGGGGGGAAGTCTAGGCAAAGTAGCCTACAACTCTGAAGTTTGGATACAGCATGACCTCATCATATTCAAAGGGACCCAAAAGAAGGAAGAGGGAAAAGAAAGAGCACAGAGGGCATACAAGAGGATGAAGGGCTTCTACAAGTCCACCTTAATGGAAAGCTCAGCCCTGCCAGACCTGTCAACTGTCTGTTGTGGCAGTGCAGACATTCAAAAGTATACCTTGAAATATTTTATTCAGATTTATATATCTAATATCCCCTTGTGCATTGGTTTTATTAAATGATTTTAAGATTGTGAATTGCAATATGTTGTAAGCCTACTCGAATCATGCTGGGGCTGGTTAAGAAAACAGTAGACCAACGCCCAAATCCAGTTGATATCAACGAGTTTAAACCCGCCTCCTAACTCTGTGTCAAACCTGGCCTCAAGAGCCAAAGAGCACCTACCCTGAAGTGGGGATGGGCAGATGGTAGATTAGAATGTACCAGCAGATGTCTGGGTGATCTGCATACACTGGTAAGGGTCTCTGACTCCCAAGTGTTTAACAGTAACAACAGCAAAATAACTTTTTCCCACCTAAATGGAGGGAACAATCTTATGGCTCCTAGACAGCATCTGGGGGACATAGGATATTTCCAGTTCCTGGATCTGAAGCCAGAGACAGTACTCCAATCTCGGCGCCAAGAGTCCGAGCTCCCCTCCCCCTCCCCTGCCCACTCACAGCAAGAGCAAATGTGAGCTTGTAAGGAGGGAAAAGGGGCATGCTGATGGGCCGGGAGGGGAGGGCTTACCCCTCCCCTAAGCTTCTGCTAGACGGGCGAAAATGTCCGTCTAGCTAAAATGCAGAGCAGGAGGCACAACGTGTCTCCCGCTCTACATTGGATACTCATAAGCCTCCGAGTCTGGAGGCTTACAAGTACCCAGGACAGATAGAATAAGATTGTGCCTGAAGCTGCTGAAATGAAGAAAGCTTGCGGGGGAGTGGGGGAGGTAACCCGGAGTGGACTTCTGTGTGAAAGGACTATGAGCTCAGTTCAGTTCTGGTAGTGAAAACAAATCCCACGCTTGATGTGCTCAGAGGCACCCTGTTCTTTCATTTTTTAAATGTATATTTTCTGCACCTGGTTCTGGTTGGTGGATTTGGGGGTTCTAGTAAAAAGCAAATCAGCTTTGAGAAGTCTGAAGTTTATCTGCCACTGTCCTAGAGAGAGCCAGATCCTGTCCAAGGTTGTAAGCTCATGTGACCTAATGAAACATTTCTTCCTGACCCCCAGTGGGGCTACCAGTCCCTCATTTTACGCTCAAACCACAGGTCATGGTAGTACACATGTTTGTTTAAAACGGGTGAGCAACTTGTGGCCATCCAGATGTTTTGGCCTACAACTTCCATTAGCCCTAGCCACCTTAGACAATGGTGAGGGATGCTGGGAGTTGTAGGCCAAAACATCTGGAGGGCCACAAGTTCCACACCCCTGGTTTGAAACCAGGTGTGTCACTATCATATCAAAAGGATCTTTCCTCTTGAGAATTCTGGGCAAGGGGAGTTGAGCAGGGCCAGTGGTGATGGACACCCTCTAGTAGTGTATATGCTGAAAGAGCATTTGCCATGTCAGTGTAAGGAAATGGCTGCTTCTCTGCATCATTCCTGGTTGCCACTGTTTTCAGCCTCCTCTATCAGCAATAAAAGATTTCTGAGAGAAAGGCATTTTTAGACATAGTCAAGGGACACCAATAAAGCCTGTGGGATTGTGAAGCTTTAGACTTAACAAAGTCTGAGAAGATGCTGATGAGCTACATTCTAGTATCCCACCATCTCAATATTTCTTGCTGCCAAATCCCCTTGTGTTATCCATCTGTTTGAACCTCCATACTTATAAACCTGTATTTTCTAGTTTGGAGATTAAACATTAGTTGAGAACAAGTTTTGCTGTGGAGTTGTCAAAATCCACTTACGTTAAGATGGTCTCAAGTCAATACATTTAAACACCTCCAGCACCAATAACTGCACCAATGAAATCTAACAAAAGATGAAACACTTCCACTCACAGCCCAACAAAAAGCAAGGCTGGAACCTTTGGCTCTGGTCAACCAGCTGTCATGGCAACAATGACTGTTGGGAACTCCTTTCAAAAGTATACATGTGGGCCGCTGGTCGATTTCCCTCCCAGTTCTGAACATCACTTGGTCCAATGGGACTGACTTCCAAAATGATGGGCTTAATGTGACTTGAAGCATGTGGTTTTATTAACCTATGTATGAGTCCAAGATGATTGGGCTACAGTCTTTCTAAGGAATAAATCCCTTTAATTGCTTGGGATGGGAGCGGGGAAACAAACAAACCAGAAATAGAGGGATAGAGGGGAAGAAAAGTGTAGGGATCCAAAATATATAGATGAGAAAAGGAGGAAGGCTTGGGGCACGTGAAAGAAGGAGGAAGCATATTAATGGGAAGGGGGCTTTGGGACAAGCAACAGGCATGTGGGGTGGAAGGAGTACTCCTAAACTACTTACCTGCTCTTTAACAGGCAGAGCAACTCCATCTAGATCAGGGGCCTGTCTTCATGGGTGATTTGCTGTGGATTGGGATCGTTTGGAGGTCCTTTGCAGCACATGACATTGTGGCCAGTCTGCAGCCACTCTGGAGTTTACCTGTGAGGAAGCTGCACTTTTGCAGGGTACTTTTACTTTGTTGTTTTTCTTTCATTCAGCTCCCTGTAGTTCAGCTGCTGTTTGCCCTTCCCTCCGCTTTAAATTGAGTATGATCTGGTGTTCCTAGGGATGTGTTTTTCACCTGGCCATGACCTTGGTAACTAGAGTAACTAGCCTGCCTTTCCAGCTCGTCAAAGCACTAGAGCACTCTTCCACGCCTTCAGAATTGCACTGTACCTCCTTTTCACCAGTGGGAGTAACTAGCCTTCATTTCCCGGCCTAGCCCAATTGACAGCCATGATTATGCACTTCTCTGATGCTTGTGTTACTTTGCTGCTTCTCTGCACGGAGGGAAAGGGCTGGCTGGAGTTGCCTCCCTCTGCTAGTGCTGCTGCTGCTGTCTACCGCCTCCCTCTCCTGCGTTCTTTCATTTTCACTGTATTGCGGTATCAATGCAGCGAAATACAGGGAGCTGCATTTCCTGGCTGCCTCCTCTCGCTAGATAGCTGGTACCTGAACATTCTCAATGGGGGGAAAGCAGGCAACACAGGCTGCAGACTGAGAATGGATGAAGCAGCTAGATCCCTGTATTTACTCCCTGGAAAAGGAGAAAGTGGGGTGGGAGCTCTAACTCCCCGATTGTTGGCTAATAGCACTGATGGAGTGCTCTCATGGGGAGTCTTCAGATGCTGTTGGGGATAATGTGGTAGCTGGGGGGAGGCCTGGACAGGGGCAGGAAGCAAGCCTCTCTCATTTGTTCAGCAGCACCTGCCTGGTTGATGATGTTCAGTTCTAGTTCCCCCACCCATCCTGGAAGTATGTTGCTTTCAAGCACTGTGTGACCCATGAAAAGTGTTTTTTTAAGGTATGGTGCACTCAGCTTTTCTTGCTTCGTGTGTCCCTGACAGACCAAAGCTGATTCCATGAAAATCCAGATAATACTCCAACATATTCCTCATTCCATTGTAATGAAGATCCCCCCCAGGCCTGATTAAGATATCTGGAGACCTCAAAAGCTTACACATTTTTTGTGATCTCTGGGTTGGCATACACTAATATGGATTTTGGAGCTTTACTTATGGTCAATTTTACTTATTGCTTTCTGCATAGGATTCATATTTCATAGCAGCACTAGTTCTAACCTCCCATCCTTTTTTTTTTTTTTTGAAAGACAGAGGGTTTACTTCTGAGTAAAGTAAAGTTTTTAAAAAATTAATAGTTTTTATTCATTTTTTAAAAAAACTTGTACATACACAAACAAAAGAAAGGGTGGAGGGAATCAGGGGATAGGGGTGGGGAGGGTGTTTTGATATATATTCAGCTACTACAGCAACAACAAAAGATCCATTTCAGCTAACGCTGAATATACAAAGATAAGAAATATTTATGCATACATGTTAATTTGTACGGTCCAAATATCCAAGTAGGTCTCTGAGAGATGTCGACAATGATAAGATGTATATCTGAATAAGGAAGGAGCAGTAGGGTTCACTGGAAAACAGACTGTGGAAATGTGTCTTTGCACTGTTGAAGTATGAGTCTACCTGTGACAACGAGAATTCTCATGACCCATTTCCACTGGCCATCCAATTGCTTCCACACCACAGGGATATAGTATAAGGCATTTGAAAATCTGTAAATTTCAATGTGTTTTCTGGGACAAAATTAATATGCAGGATAACTTCAGACCAGAAAAGAGCCATCACAGGGCACAGCCACATGATGTGAACTATTGAAGCATTGGCAGAAAATTTATAATTTTTTCTAAAGACGTGCTGAGGGGGTCCAATATACTGAACTATAAGGAAGGCCGAGTGCTGAAGAATTGATGCTTTTGAGCTGTGGTGCTGGAGAAGACTCTTACGAGTCCCCTGGACTGCAAGGAGGTCAAATCGGTCAATCCTAAAGGAAATCAACCCTGACTGCTCATTGGAAGGACAGATACTGAAGCCGAAGCTCCAATATTTTGGCCACCTAATGTGAAGAGAAAACTCCCTGGAAAAGACCCTGATGCTGGGAAAGACTGAAGGCAGAAGGAGAAGGGGACGGCAGAGGATAAGATGGCTAGATAGCATCACCGATGCAATTAATATGGACTTGAGCACGCTCCGGGAGAGAGCAGAGGACAGGAAGGCCTGGCGTGCTATGGTCCATGGGGTCACGAAGAGTCAGACACGACTTAACGACTGAACAACACATCTTAATTTCAGATCAACGGGGACACGTCGTATAGAAGCAAGGTCAGTTTTACACAAATGCATATGCATCAGGCATTCCAGTTCCCTCCGGAAGGTCGGCAGGACAGCAGTTCGAGACCCGAGTGCCACGTGACGGAGTGAGCTCCCGTCTTCAGTCCCAGCTTCTGCCAACCTAGCAGCTCGAAAGCAAGAAATTGCAAGTAGATAAACAGGTACCGCTTTGGCGGGAAAGGTAACAGCGTTCCGTGCACCTTGGTGTTCAGTCATGCCAGCCACATGACCACGGAAGCATCTTCAGACAGCGCTGGCTCTTCGGCTTAGAAATGGAGATGAGCACCACACCCTAGAGTCGGACACGACTGGCTGGGGACACCTTTACCTTTTTTCAAAACCTGAACATCTGATTTACTACAGTTCAACAGCTGTTTATATGTTTCTCATGCCACTAGGTGGTGCTCAGGATCCTTAAAAGTATTAGCTCAGGCAGTCAGTACTGATGCAATAGCCTTGCAGTATTAACAGCCTATGGAATTATTCTGAAAACACAAACAAATCCTTGACTTAGATGTGTGCAAATTAATAGATTTGTCCCTCAATTTTCAGAAAGGCTTACTTCTGTATAAACCTGCACAGGATTGCAGGATACCCTTTATCTTCTTCCTCCTTATCCTCTCTTCATCAGTGACCTAATTGACAGGCAGAATATTAGCTGACAGGCAGAATGACTCTTGTTAGCCCCCAATATTATTGGACAGGCAGAAAACTGACAGGCAGAATGACTCCATTAGCCCTCAACATTACCTGAGAGGCAGAATGACTGACAGGTAATGACAGGCAGAGTGACTGACAGGCAGAATGACTCCATTAGCCCTCAGCATTACTTCTATTAGCCCTCAATATTACCTCACTCTTGTCTCAATTTCCTGCCACCCCTCCCCCCACTGTCAGAATGCTGACCAGAGAACTGGACTGGCCATGCTGGGGATAAGAAGATCCCATTGACTTGAATGGACAAGACACTTAACATCTAATTACAAAACAACTACCCTGAGTTAACCACTATGAAATTTAGCCTGTTTACTGGCAATTTAGAAAACGCAGCTTATCCATCCATTCCCAGCTCTCTAACTTCTCTCTCTTTACCATCAGACCTCAGCAACAATGGGTTTAACTTTTATAATGGGAAAACTCCTATGATAGTATATTTCATGCGACAGTTTGTTTAAAATACAAACTGTTTGGTGTTTAAAATACCGAAGAAGGAAGATAGCAAGACAACAGGCACAGTTTGCTGCCTCTGTTGCTATATACACATATTCTGATTTTACCAGATCCCTGTCAATTCTACCAGCTCCCTGTCTAGAATTCAGTGGGGAATTCTACTGGACATGCTTACTTAGAGCACAATCCTATGTAGATAGGCGGCCGCCTCCAAACTCAGAGGCGACCGCCTATCCAATGCAGGGCAGGAGAAGCACAGAGGGAATCGTTCCGTCTGCGCTTCTCCTGCCCTGCATTTTTTGCTAGACAGCCGATTTCGGCTGTCTAGCCAAGGGAGGGCGGAGCAGAGGAGGAGGCTGCTGGATGACACATAGGACGTGTCATATTGGCATTTCCACCACCACCCCCAGAACGCCCCGTTTTGGCTGCTCCGCGCTCCTCTTCTGAGCATGGAGCTGTTCAGTGCTACCTGTGAGGCAGCGCAGAAGAGGGGAAGGTCGGTTCTCTGGGAACCAACCTTGGAGCGCGGGCTTCAAGGTCGGTTCCCGGACGACCAGATATCCTATGGCCGTCTAGCTGCTGACTAGTGGCCATAGGATTGCTCCCTCCAAGTAATAATTATGAACAAGTAACTATAAGCATGGGACAAAAACAAATGTTCCAAGTATCCACACTAAATGCACTCCAGTTCTTTTATTATTACATTTTTATTCCACTTTCCTCCTCAAGGACAGTCCTCAAGGCAGCTTACATGATTCTCCTCCTTACCTTCACAACAACCCTGTGGTGTGGCTGAGAGGGAAAGTGACAAACCTATGGTCATACAGTGATCTTCACAGTTAAGTAGGGATTTGAATCTCACTGTTCCACATTCAGCCCTCCACCCATTACACTACACAGGTGAAAATGATTCTTTTAAAATGAATCATTTGTCCTTTTCCATCTGATTATGAATTAATATCTTTACAGAAGATTCCTCCAGTTCTCTCCACTCTGTTTAATTTTCCCTTTTTGCTAACTTTACTGGCTCCTTACTTCTCCCTCTTCAATCCCATCTTTCCAATAGCAGAGTTTAAATTACAGCATTCTGCTACACATGCCTAGAGGGGCTAGAGTGGGCAGTAGTTGAGATGCCCTCCCCCACCCCCACCACTGCTGCTCCAGGTGCATACCTTGTGTGTCTAGTGCTGATCAATTGTGAAGTGGAAAAAATACTACTTGCATTGTTAGCATGGGAATATGTTGCTGAGGTGCTGAGAGTCACGTAGGCAAAAGGACATAGTGATTGAATTAGTACTAGAGGACGGTGGCTGATTAACTTACTGCGCATGAGTCACAATGCCTAGCAGGGCCCTTGTCTCTGGAAACCGGAAAACTTCCCTTGAAGGAAGGTTGTAGCCCCTTGACTCTGTGCTGCACCAAATACTGACAAAAGCTTACATCATGTGCCTTGTTTACTTGTTTGTATAAATACCAACATCACCTAATGTTCTGGGTTCACTCCCAAGGGGCCATACTGACAACTCTTGACTACACCACACCTTGGTGTTCTGGTAATAAACATCCACTCAAACAAAAGTCGGCGTTTGTTCTCTGGCCGAGCCTGGCAGAAGGGTAAAATTTTGCAACAGTTGTCAATCCCATTCTCAGCAGGTTGCAAAAACTGGGGGAACTTTTCACACATTCTTGGGTGGTCTGGATAAATTCTGAATAAGCTTTTTGAAGGGTCTTCCATTTTTAGCAGAGAATATCAACCAGAGACTTCTACTTTTGTCCTTCATTTAAACTTTTTTTCTTTCTTGGTTTTATTTAAACAGTGCTGCTGTTTCACTATTGTTTTTTAAGGACTTCCGTTTCATAGTCAATATGCTAACAGGACATTGCTGTTCTAGAAGATACTGAGAGGGGCTTGAAGTGAATGGGGCTTACTTCTGAGTAGACATGCATAAGACTGTACTGTTTACCACCTTATTATGGTCTTAGAAGAAAGTAAGCTTGCTAGGCAAATCCCTTTTGATAAATTAATTGATCAGTTTGCCAAAATGAAAGCAAGGAAGTCATTCAAGTAGGCTACTTGTTTAAGTATTAGATGATTCATTAACTGTTGTAATAAAATATTTTTGTTTGAATTATGCAATGTCTCATCATTTCTGCTCTTAATTTTAGTCATCGTAAATAAAGTTTATAGATACTATGATCATTCCTAATTTCCTGAGATTATAAAATATTCCTTTTGCAGTACATTAAAATAGGTTTGCCTAACTAGTGAATTGGCATGTTATAAATTAATTTATCATTAAATACTACATCCGAAACTACATAATAGATTTATTATGTCAATATGCCATGTATTTAAATATGTGGTGTTATCTACTGAAAGCACTGTTTTGTCCTGGGTTACCTCTCTGCTGCCCTGGGTTTGGCTCAGGACCTCTTGGGGAATTGTAAAGCCTACACTCCTGCTCTTGAGAATTTTAGGAATGCAGGAGGGCCAATGGCGATGATCTACTCCAGCCTTCCCCAACCTGGTGCCCTCCAGATGTTTTGGATGACAACTCCCAGGACCCCTGACTATTGGCCATGTTTGCTGGAGCCTGGAGCTGATGGGAGCAACCCATCTGGAGGGCACCAGGTTGGGAAGGGCTCTACTCTGAGGACACCCTCTGGTAGTACATTTGAAAAGGTTGTTGTTTTCAACCTCTTCCATCAGCAATAAAAGATTAATGAAAGGTAATTTTCAGACAGAAAATAACATAAAAACTGTGCTACAAACAAGAGCCATTAATAATTCCCCCCACTTCCCAGAAACTGAAAATTCTATATCCCTGCCTCCTCCCCACCTTCTTCCCACATTGCTAAAGCAACAGCCTCTCCTGTGCCATTTCCATTAATATTTTGCTTCCACAAAATTGCACAGGTGAGAATTGTTATATATGCACATTAGCATAAATTAAACCACTGATTTAAAGAGAAACAGCAATTTAACTTTGAGCTGAGGGCATAAATGTGGGGAGTGACAGAAAACAAAAAAATAGGACTGGCAGTAGAAAGCCCCTGAGGCAGCCTGAGCCAGTGCTGGGGTTTGTGCTAGGCCCTATCTCAGCTAAGCCATTTTGGATCTCCTTGGTGGACTCCACCCACAGACTCGGAGCAAGAACAGAGCAGCTGAGCCCTCCACTTCCTCTCTCCTTCCCTCCCTCTCCCAGCACTGGATGAGGCTCACTTTCACCACTCTGCTAGATGCAG
Organism: Heloderma suspectum; assembly: GCF_057233095.1. Lineage (NCBI taxonomy): Eukaryota > Metazoa > Chordata > Lepidosauria > Squamata > Helodermatidae > Heloderma > Heloderma suspectum. Next base: position 166,192,302 of record NC_139459.1, on the reverse strand, counting down.
GCAACTAGGACAGATGGAAGCAAACTTAGCAGGGCATAGAGAGCTGGAATGGGGTTGTGAGGCAAGGATGCATCATCTTTCCATCTAAACCAACCCTCCCCAGATTGAAAGATTTTCTTGAAGTGCTTCACTTTTCCTTCTTCCTGCTCCTTCTCCAAGGCAGCTCCAAGGAGAAAGACTTGACTGTTTTTAGGTTCATTATGAAGCACAGCACCTGGGGAGGGAGGGCAAGGGGGTGTCTGGTTAATCAATCTGTTCCCCCCCTCAGGTTTGTGAGGCGCACCCCAGACATTCTGCTCTTTTCAGGGTGTCTTGGGGTCTTGTGTGAGTGTGTGCTGCTACCATGGATTCTATTAATCTGCTTGCAGGTTTGAATGCACCGTGGGAGATCTTGAGGTAAATGACTCCCTTGGTTTGGTGTGAACCTCTGCCGGTTTTAATTTGCTCCATGCAATATGATTTCTCTCACTGTGCTCTTCTTCTCTCTCCCCAGAGTTGAACTGATTCAGACCAGGATAAAGAACCAAGTCCATCATGATGCAGAGACTCTTATAGTAGAAGCCCAGAATTTCTGAGTATTCTGTGGCCATCCTAGATACTTAATACAAATTTTAAAGCTAATTTTTTTAAAAATCTGCAACTGGAAGTGGGAGTGGCTGGTTAAAAGGAGTGCTGGGATCAGAAACTCAGCAGTGTAAAATCAGTAGCCATTCCTTCACTTTAATTTTCAGCATTGCTGAGCTTGCATGTTTCACATTTTGTGACAACAATAAACCCAGTCTTTATTCTAAGGGCAGCTGGTGTCTTATGCCCAAATAGCTGCAAAGTTTGTGGTTGGGGTTAATCCAAGGCAACACAATTGTTTTCAGGTGGCTCTGCTAGAGGAAATTGTGTGTCCTTAATTGATTGATGTTACGATAATTGGAGGAAAGTTCACCAATGTATGGACTGATCATGGCTACATTAACAAATGTTAACACAGATTTTGGGGGGATGATGGTGTTTTATTTGGCTTTAAAGTGCTTAGTGTAAGTATACAGCAGTGTTTGCACATTTCTTTGCCACTGTAAAAACTAGAAAAGTATGAATCTTTAGTGGAAGCTAAGGCAATCACAGTGTCATCAGCCTGGATTTGAAAAAACAACTGAAATCAAATAATTTTGGTCATGTTTGTTTCCAGCTGTCTTTTGGGTTCAGTGTGCTGTTTCTGATGGAGGCCACAGCCCTTTGGAGAAAATGTACATGATGCAGTTGTGCAGAGTTCTGGAGTACCGTTAATTACAATGGAATTTAATTCCAAATGAATTTGGGGTTGCAATTGCACTGCAGCCCTAAGGAAATTGGACATGGCATTTCAGTTTTAGAAGGGCTTCCTCTGCTTCTGTTTCTTTTTCCCACCCTCTCTCACATACCCACAGATGGGAAATCAAAGGAAAGAAGATCAGCACTGACTGACCTCCAAGTGTATGTTAATTAAGAACAGATGCTGCAGTTCCCACAACAAACCCCTCTCTCAGACAATGAGCTGGAGGTGAGGAACAGGGGTTCCATGCAAGTGTTCAGGGAAATCTGTTCACAACAGCACACATTATCCTTTGGTCAATATGGCATTATGAAATCTTCAGGGAGAAGCCTGGATCAACACCCCCACCCTGTGTGAAAAGTTCTTCTCATGTTCTCAAACTATTACCAAATGAACATGAGCAAGAAACTTCCAGCATGAGAAGTAACAGCCATTTTCTCCACTACACTATCCTCTTCCAATTAAACACAAGGGAAACACAAGACAAGACGTGACAATGACCACCATTGGTTTAAGTCAGTGGTGAGGAACTTGTATAGGTGGAGCGCTGGATGATACCCCCCCCCCCGCTGCCCTGCCCACCACGGCCCAAATGACATTGGTAGGTGTGGCCATCCTGGGGACCTGGCTTTGCAGTGTGTGGGGTTTCCCCAGCCGGGCTTTCACCAGCACAGCACAACTACTGAGGCATCGGCGGAGTGCTCCTTCACCTGCCATCCCAGCTGGAGTGGCTTCACCTGCCCTGCGCCTTCCCCCATTGGGGAAGTTGCAGGGTGGGCGAAAGCGAGCTGGCTCAGTCCCTTCACTCCTCCATTGGAAGACAACAGAGGAGTGACTGAGCCGGCTTCATTCCTTGCTTGCATTCCCCACATGGGGAACATGGGAGAGGAACGAAGCGGACGGAGTTGGCTGCACCCAGGCTTTCGCTACATGGGGAAAAGTCTGCATACCAGAGCCTTCCTCCTCCATCTGGTGCCTCAGCCAGGGGCTCAGTTTTGGCACAAGCCAGCTTTCCCCAGCCAGGGAAAGCCCACACGTGCTGAAGGTGCCCTGGTCGAGATGCTGGGTGGAGGCTTCCATCCCATGTCTCGTCCAGGGTGATTTGCCTGCCCTGTGCTTCCCCGATAGGGGAGGATGTGTGGCAGGCAAAGCAGTTAGTGCCCTGCTCCCCTTCCCAATTGGGAAGGCAAATGGTACACTAAGTAAGGGGAATCCCCCTGATTTCTCCCATCCATGATCAGAGGTAAGAGCTGGGAATTCCTCTTGCTGCCATCTCCTCAAGTCCCCAGAAGCCTCCAGGCTAGGGGGTTGGGAGGGAGCCCAAGCCTCTATGGGCTACATGTAGATGCAGAGCAGAAAATGGTAATTGTGATATTCCGCTATAGTACAGTGCCACCTCGGGGTATGTAGCAGGAAAGGAAAAGCTCTTTGTGTAGATCTCAGATCTCAATTCTGTCAGGAAACCGAAAGTAGATACAGCGATTAACGGCCTTGTGTAGAAAAGCTCATCATCTTGCTTCTCATTTGCCCCACCCATATGCTTCCATCTTTTGCCATTATCAAGAAGTGAAGGAAACTTCGTCGTTAAATTCCCTGCCTCGCCTCCCTTCAGGCTGCTGTAGAGCACAAAAAAGCTACAATCCTAGATAAGATGCTCGTACTGAGGGAGTAGTTGTGGTTTTGTGGCTCTGTTCTCTCCTGTGCTGGAAGGGCGGGAACGGAAATGGGATCAGATGGCGTCCTAGATGATCTGAGCTGGTGGAGCATTGTTTAGAGGGGAACTGCCAAGAACAAGTTTAAGCACCAGAAGTTGTAGTGGTGCTTCAGTAATGAGGGGGGAAGTCACAAGACTCAGTTAATGAGTAAAAATATCAAAGTCTGTCAGTTCTGATGACCTCAAGAAAACCAGGATTAAAGAGACAGTACAGGTTACAAAAGGCGAAGTGGAGTAAGTGGGGGGAATCATGAAAATCCAGCAGGACTGTACAGATTATGAGCTGCAAAAGGACAGGGGAGGGGAGAGATAGCATAATGAAAAACCTAGCAGGACTAGACACTACAGATTATGAAATGCAAAAAAAAAAAAAAAAAGGAGAGGGGAGGGGAGGGGATCATGACACTGCACAGATTCAGGTCATGAATTACAAAAGTGGGGGCAGGAAGAATCATGAAAAACCAAGCAGGGCCAAGAGACATTGGGACTCAGCTGCCACCAAGGTGAGGCAAGCCACTGCTGTGGGCAAGCAGGACGGGGGCCGACCCACCTGGTCAGAAAGGGGGCACGGTGCTGTTGCTGGTGGTGCTGCCGAGGCAGAGAAGCACAAGTGGCTACCATGAGCGAGCTGGTGCCAATGCAAAACAAAGGCAGGACACACATGGCAGCACTGGAGCAGCAACAGCGCCCGCCGGTCCAAACAAGGGTACTTGTGCAGTTCCTATTTGTTCCAACAGAGGTGTACTTAAGAGAACTCCAGTCTCTCTGACTCTCAGTCTGCTGCTGATTAATGATGCCCCAAATGTACCACCTGAGGCAGCAGCCTCATTATGCCTCATGGTACGTCTGCTGAAACACAGTTCAGGGGAGAACATGAGAAGAGCACTGCTGGCTCCCTCTTCAGTAAGCGATGGACTAAGCCTCAAGGGAGGCAAACAACAAGATGAAAAGGAAGATCCTCCCATCGGCCAGAAAGGTGTGCTGTGTAGGGATGGGTGAGAAATGTGTCTGGTCTACATTTCAATGCGAACTTATCAAATCTGCACTTTCCAAACCTAAACGCAAATCGGAACGCGGTTTGCCATTGAAATCTGTACATCTGCAGTTCACACACCGCGCACACTAAATGTGTACATTTCAAAACAAACATACACAAAAATGCATATATTTCAAAAATGAACACAAAATGTATATATTGGGGGGGAAGTGCAAAAAATCCACTTTAGTTTTTGAAAAATCACTTGGAAAAAATGCGTATATTAGCAAAAGTGCACACAACATTTTAAAAAAATGTGTACAAAAACTTTTTAAAAAATGCTCAAGAAAATACGTGAAGATTTTTTTTAAAAGCAAGCTGATGTGGAGATGGAACAAGATTAATAAGGAAGTGAAAAATGAGAACCCAAACAAAATCAAACCTTATAGATTTGTCCATCCTTACACTGCTGTCAGAATTCTAAGTCTGAGGGCTTCCCATTCACACTGATTAGTCACCCCCAATAATATTTCTTTTAATTTGTGCAAACAGTGCAAGAAGAACCTAACCAACCACAAGGAGAGGGCAAGGAAATGAAAGTACTTTCCAGCAAATACCATTGCAATTTGACAGTATGTTATTATTAGCATGACGATAATAGCAGAGATTCAATAAGCCATTCATGAAACTGGTACTACATAAACTCATGAGAAGGGCCCTCTGGATCAGACCAAGGGCCTGTCTTGTCCAACATCCCGTTTTCCAGAGCAGCCAGGCAGCCTCTGTGAAGCCTACAAGAGGACATGAGCACAATAGCCCCCTCCCACTCATGTCCCCCAGCTACTGCTATACAGGTGCATATGGCCTATGATACTGGAGAAAAATATATAGCCACTATGACTAGTAATAGCTATTAATTGCCTTCTCCATTAATTTGTGTAATCCCCTTTTAAAGCCAACCAAGTTGGTGGCCATCCCTACATCTTGTAGTAGCAAATTCCATCGTTTAACTATGCATTGTGTGAAAAAAATCCTTCCTTTTATCTATCCTGAATCTCCCACCATTCAGCTTCATAGGATGGTTCCGAGTTCTATTATGAGAGAGGGAGAAAAACCTCCCTACTAAAATGCTGGGAGTAATTATCAATTGCCTACCTTTAAGGGTTATTGTGGGGTACGGTGGCTTAGTGGTTAAGACGCTGAACTGCAGACTGGAAGGTCGGCAGGACAGCAGTTTGAGACCCAAGTGCTGCGTGACGGAGTGAGCTCCCGTCTTCAGTCCCAGCTCCTGCCAACCTAGCAGCTCGAAAGCAAGAAATTACAAGTAGATAAATAGGTACCGCCTCGGTGGGAAAGGTAACAGCGTTCCGTGCACCTCGGTGTTCAGTCATGCCAGCCACATGACCACGGAAGCATCTTCGGACAGCGCTGGCTCTTCAGCTTAGAAACGGGGATAAGCACCGCACCCTAGAGTTGGACACGACTGGTTGGGGACACCTTTTTTTTTTAAGGGTTATTAGGGCTGAGGTGGGTGGAGGTTTGAGCTGTTCCTAAAAACATCTTGTCTATGCCTCTTCCTCCCTCACTATTTCCACATCATACTGGGTGAAAAGTTAGGTTTATAATGGCTCATGTCTATGGTGGTCTCTGGGGAGTTTTCTTTCTGGCTTGCCCTGGTCTTGGAAGTTGCTTTTGTTGAGGGCGAGAGATAAATTGCTTGTTGCATAGGAGCTGCTGGGATGAGGATTCGGAAAACCGGGGAAGTGGGAAACAGCCACAAGTGGGAAGGGAATCCAGAACCGTGTCTGTGAGAAAGAAGACTACATATACTAATCAATTAGGAATCTCAGACACAAGGCTTTCCCAGCAGTTGCACTATGCTGTGGAATTCCAGAAACAAAATGTGCCTGGGTGGGTATTTTTGATTAAGGCGAGCCTTTGTGCCAGGTGTGAAGAACTTTAGGCCAAGGGTCCCTAACTGCTCCTCCAGGGTTCTCCAAATGGACATGCCCCCTTTCCCTGGCCCCACACCATTTCACTTGACCATCGATCATTTGGTGGCTTCTTGGCTTTTCTGCAGTTTTTTCCCCCTATTCTAAAAGGCTGAAATGCTTCTCCTAAGGCTTAATTACTAGCCGTCAGAGCTTTTAGCTACCATATGCTAGTATTTTGTGTGGGTTGGGCTTCATGCCTTTTGCCTTCAGCCCCACCCATCACTGGAATGAACATCCCCCCCACAAGTTTCCCCAAAATTGAATTCAGGCCTTGGGCTGAAAGAGGTTCAACACCCCTGCATTGTGCTCTTTGTGAATTTTTGATAGGGGAAATCATATTGTTACCACTGGTTTTCCTGTATCTCAAGAAACAGGTTGTTTCCTAGACTCACCCCTCCTCTAAAACCCAGGTGCAGATGCAACTATGCCATAAAACAGGGGTGTGCACCTTGTGGCCTTCCAGATGTTTTTACCTACAACTCTCATCATCCCTCACTATTGGCTAGGCCAGCTAAGGCTGATAGGCAGTGTAGGCCAAAACATCTGGAGGGCTACAAGTTGCCTACCCCTGCCATAAAATATCCAGAACTCAACATATGTTGGCAAATTTGTAAGAATAGGGCAAGACAGCTGTCATTTTAACAGTTCATAGGATGAATAGATGTGATGGAGGGCAGTTTGGGGGTTCCTCCAGCACCTTTATCAGGTGTGTTGAAGACAGTAAATTTTGGCAGGCGCAACTTTTCCTACTCCTGCAGCATCCGCGGTAACCCCACCATGGGGTGACAGGTTGCACCTGCTAGACAACTAGAGAAGGTACAACGGCTCTGCACATCTGGTCCCTCAACAGGCATCATGATCTAACATTGGAATCTTTGGCAAATAAACAAGGAGCAAATTCAGTAACAAACCTACTCTATATGGAGAACATATCAAGATCTCCTCCTTTGCTCTTTGTATCTCGTGTGTGCAGTCCTCGCTTGCTAGATTTACCCTTTTACTCTCCAAGTCTGTAGCCTGTGGGCATTTTTCCATTGAGATGAAAGGCCATCATTTGGATCAATGTCTTGCTAAGGACCCTCCATACATTTCAACAGAAGGTCATGGCAAAAGCCACTGATAAAAGCCCTTCTTTCTTTTCAGGCACCAGGCAGGTTTTGTTTACATACTGTTCTCTCCAGGCCATTCTGTGCCCCATCAGGAGGTCTCCCATGAGCTCCATTCAGCTGCAAGGCCACCCAGGCTGACTGTCTCCATCTTCTGTATTCAGCAGATTTCAATGAACACAAATGATAAACAAGGGGTTAGGGTGGCCAAGTGTTCTACTTTACAGAAGACAGTTTTCTATTTAAAACACTGTTTGAGGACAGTCCTCTGTTTGAAGGAATCTTCTATTTGAAGGGTAGTTCAGTCCAAGTCTGGTTTAAAGAGAAAGAACCCTAAGAAAGGAGAGCAGCAAGCCTTGAAGTTGCCCATCGACAGACAGACAGCATCTAGGCCACAGACTGAGCAGGCGCACAGGTCTCCTGGTCACAGTCCTCCCTACTATGGTGAGACATATTGTATTTCTATTTAAAGCAGAGGCAGGCAACTTGTGACCCACCAAATGCTGTGGCCTACAGCTCCCATCAGCCCTAGCTAGCATAGCCAATGGTGAGGGATGATAGGAGTTGTAGGACAAAACATCTGGAGGGCCACAAGTTGCCCACCCCTGAAGGAAATCAATCCTGAGTGCTCATTGGAAGGACAGATACTGAAGCTGAAGCTCAAATATTTTGGCCACCTAATGCGAAGAGAAAACTCCCTGGAAAAGACCCTGATGCTGGGAAGATTGCAGGCAAAAGGAGAAGGGGGCGGCAGAGGATGAGATGGCTAGATAGCATCACCAATGCAATGAATATGAACTTGAGCACGCTCCGGGAGAGAGCGCAGGACAGGAAAGCCTGGCGTGCTATGGTCCATGGGGTCACGAAGAGTCGGACACGACTTAACGACTGAACAATTCTAAATTTGGATCCATAGATATAAATAAGCATACACTGGTGTTTCCTTGTGGCAAATTATAAGAATGCATTTCCCTAGAATGGTGCAAGTCTTATCCCTCATATTCAAAATAACACCATATTTAAGTAGAAAGTCTGTACCCAAACAGTGCTCCTTGGTCTGAGTCCCTTGCCACGATGAACTCCCATACTAAGCAAAGGATGTCAATTTGGATAGTGGTTTGCCAGCTACTCAGTACGTTCAACTTCTGGCCATTTCCCACCCTGAGAACCCCAAAGTAGGGATTTAATTTCTGAGACCCTTGTGATGCTTCCTTCCATAAGGTTTCAGCCACCAAAAAAAGTATGCACCAGAATCAAGTAGGATTTCACATGGCACCCCCCCCCCCAATTTCGTAAGTAGATGCCACTACCTACCACAACACTTGAATGCCTTGTTGCCCCCTGATTAGTAGGAGTAACAGTACTCTGGAAATTAACCTGTGTGCTCTCACATCTAGTAAGTGGACATTCTCATTTGTAGCAGGGCTGTGAGTGAACCCTCCCATCCACCTTGGGGACTGCTTTGGGGCTTCTGAGGCAGGACCAATGAGCTTCAGGCTGATTTGCGGGGGCCCTGACCCACTTCGACCTCTGGAGCCGAAGCGGTATTTGGACATCCAAATCCCCCTCCCCCCAACCAGCCCCCAGCTCCTTACCTGGGCCCTCTGGATGCGCGCCACCAACCATCTTGTTGTTTGGTGGGGGGAGGCATTTTTAAAACGGTGACTCACCATTTTAACAATGCCCCCCTCCCCAGAACAACAAGACAGCTGCTGGCAGACCTCCCAAGGGCCCAGATAAGGAGCTGGGGGCTGTGTGGCAGCAGCACGGCCGGGCTTCTGGGTCACGCCAAAGCACTTCAGAGCAACCCAACCTGCTTCATGACGCTTCGTGCCCCGTCTGGCTTGCCTCGGAGGTGGCCTGAAGTGCCCTGTTTTTACTTGGAGCTCAGGCTTCATGCCTAACAGACCTAGTGTATAGTGTCCTGGCTTCTTGAACTTCCAACAGACTTGACCCTGTGCCATATAGGATGATTCTCCATGAGATCCTGTCCAACTGTGCTTAGGATACCAGCTTTACCTTGACTGGACCCCTTGAGTGTTTACTTGGACTTCCAAAAGGCTTTTGACAAAGTCCCTCACCAAAGACTCCTGAGCAAACCCAGCAGTCATGGAATAAGAAGACAGGTCCTCTTATGGATCACTAACTGGTTAAAGAACAGAAAACTGAGAGTAGGGATAAATGGTAAATTCTCCCAATGGAGGGAAGTAAATAGTGGGGTCCCACAGGGATCTGTATTAGGACCAATGCTTTTCAGCCTGTTCATAAATGATCTGGAATTAGGAGTGAGCAATAAAGTGGCCAAGTTTGTGGATGACACCAAATTATTTAGGATGGTTAAAACAAAAAGGGACTGTGAAGAGTTCCAAAAGGATCTCTCCAAACTGGGATAATGAGCATCTAAATGGTAAATGCGATTCAATGTAAGCAAGTGTAAAGTGATGCACATTGGGGCAAAAAATCCCAACTTCAAGTATAACCTGATGGAATCTGAGCTAGCGGTGACCAACCAAGAAAGAGATCTTGGGGTATGCTAGACAGCTCGATGAAAATGTCAACCCAGTGTGCAGCCGCTGTAAAAAAGGCGAACTCCATGTTATGCATAATTAGAAAAGTAATTGAGAATAAAACTGCCAATATCATACTGTCTTTATACAAATCTATGGTGCGACCACACTTGGAATACTATGTATAGTTCTGGTCACCACACCTAAAAAAAGATATTGTAGAGCTGGAAAAAGTGCAGAAAAGGACAACTAAAATGTTCAAGGGGCTGGAGAATCTCCCCTACGAGAGAAGATTACAACAGCTGGGATTGTTTAACTTGGAAAAAAGGAGGGTAAGGGGAGATATGATACAGGTCTACAAAATTATGCATGGTGTAGAGAATGTGGATAGGGAGACATTTTTCTCCCTCTCTCATAGTAGAACCCAATGGGGTCATCCTATGAAGCTGATTGGTGGGTGATCCAGGACAGATAAAAGGATGTACCTCTTCACACAGCACATAAACTATGGAATTTGCTACCACAGAATGTAGTGATGGCCACCAATTTGGATTTGCATTTTCTGTCTGCAAATGCTGCTCTGGCTCACTCTGCACGAGATGAAGGTTCAAATTGGTGTTCCAAGGCAGTTTTCAAAGATTTATAATCCCCCTGTGTTTGGTGAGACAGGCAAGTACACACTTGCCATGCTCTTCCTTTTAGGAGCAATACCAGGAAATCCACTCTGTCCTCATCAGGCCACCTATTCACCCTGGCAGCACGTTCAAAATGCCCAATGCAGGAGCTCCATTCTTCCTCAACCGCTGAGAATGGTTCCGGCAAAACAGGGTGCCTTGTCCTACCTCCTTCTGTTCCTGAGATTACTTGCTGCGTGTCACTCTCCTCGTTGCTACTTTCATCAGCCATTTTCCCCACTGCCTGCTAAGCTCTGATCCCACATGCTGCCGCCACTGTTATGTATCTTTTTGGCCTACTCCAGCAGCTTCGCGAGGCAAGTTATTCTCCAGAGAGGACAGTGATCCAGTTTAGGAACACAACAGATGCTTTATTTAGATTCTTCTTTTGGAACACAAAACTAGGCCTTCCTTTTTGAAACGGCACTCCGTACACATACAGGCCTTCTTACTTCTAGAACCCTCTCTGGCTTTCTGGCCTCTCCTCTCCACAGACAGCTCTCCTACTAGGGGCTGCTCTTAAAGGTACATGCAGCATAAATTGACTTTGTTACAGTATACATCTGTTCCCTAAAGCAGGGGTCCCCAACCCCTGGGCCGTGGACTGGTACTGGTCTGTGGCCTGTCAGCAACCGGGCCGCAGGGGTGCGCAAAACCCCCTCACCTTGGGTCCGCGGGGGGGGGGGGGGAGGCGATTCGTCCCTCCCCCATCCCCGGAATCCTTGCTGGCCCCGGCTGGCTCTGCTCTGGGGTGAGTCCGCGGAGCTGCTGGCCGGCTCCGGCCGCTGGCGGACTTCCGGCCACTGGGACGCAAATGGCGTCCATGTAGCGGACGCCATTTGTGTCCCTGTTCTACAAATAATAGGCTACGTACATCTTTACGTAGCTGATTACTGCAAAGAATAGGGAAGCAAATGTTGTCCGCATAGCTGATGCCATTTGCGTCCCAGCAGCCGGAAGTCCGCCAGTGGACCCCGCCCCCGGTCCGTAGAAAAATTGGACCAGTCCCTGGCGCCAAAAAGGTTGGGGACCGCTGCCCTAAAGGACAGGACACCTGCCTGGAGGAGAGTGTGTACACACACACACACACTCCATATATCTCAATGTGGAATGGTGAGACAACAATGATTCACTACTGAGTTATCACTATGGGGAAGCACACCACCATTATGGTTAAATGTCAAATAATGTGTGAAAATAGAAGTGACATTTGGAATACTATGCTCAATACAAACATACTTGTTTTCTCTTCCAAGACAGGCTTAAAAAAACGCTATACCAGTTTCTACTGTGATCAGTTAGAACCAGGGAAAACTGGTAGTGAAGCGAACCCACTGGCTAGTACGTGTACATTCCTCCCTCCCTCTCCTAAAGTAGTTTTGCAACTGTTCTTTTCTTCTTCTTTTTTTAAAGCGTATTCATTCTGTTTGTGAACGCAGAGCTAGCACAAGGGTAGGCTTGGTTGGGCACTTGCCCAGATCACATATCCCAGCAGGGGCCTGCCGCCAAGAGCCCCCTGGAGTTGCTCCTCCTCTTCACCATGGAAACCTGCTTGTTCACTGGCCCTTTGCTCTGGTGGTGGTGGTAAGGCGGCGGAGAGCCGCTGCCTGCTGGCTCCCTGGCTCTCTGCCTGTCAAGCAAGCAAGTGGCAGCAATGATAGGAAAGAGGTTGAGGAGCAAGAGCCGCTGGGGACAAAGGCGATGAGAAGGCAGACTCACAGAGAGGGGAGCCCATTGAGCGTGTCTTGCCCAAGGGCCCTCAGAAAGCTGGAGCCGGCACTGTGTGTGTGTAAGGTAAAAGATGGATGTGGAAATCAAAATGTATATATGTGCCACTTTTAAAAATGATGAACCACACCAGCTGTAAGACAACTGGTGCCCTCTAAATGCTTTGGTCTATAACTCCCATAATCTCTGACCACTGGCCATGTTAACTGGGGCTTATGGAAGTTGTAGTCTAAAATATCTGGAGACCACAAGGGTGCCTACCCCCATCTCAGGCCACACTGCTCCCTTCCCCAGAAATGCCTGCCTCTCCTCCAGGGTTGGCTACAGGTTAAAAACATAAGACAAACCCTGATGGATGAGAACCATGGTCCACCGAACCCCGCATTCTGTTTGCAACAATGGCCAGCCAGATGACTCTGGGGAGCTTACAAGACATGAAGGCAGCAATAAACTCTCCCCTGTTGCTTGTCTCCGGCACCTGGCAGGCAGAGGTCTAGTGCCTCTGGACTTGGAAGTTCCATGTAGCAATCATAGCTAATGCCCGACTGTCCTCCTCCTTGAGCCATATGTTTGGAGGCCAGAGAGCAGGGAGCAAAGGGGAAGATGGAAGTGTTTTTCCCCTTTTCTAAGAAACGTCCCTCTCCTCCTTATCTTCTGCTCTTGCACAGTCACTCCAGAGCTCATGCTCATGATGCTCTTGCTGCAACTGATGCACATGCCTGAGCTCAGATAGGAAGGCAAAGGAGACTTCCCATGCTGGCTAGTCACTTTCCTTTTCAGTATCCCCGCCGCCACCACCACCACCACAGTCCTCAGCCACAATTTCACTCCCAGCTTCACATCTTTGCACTTTATAGGGAGCTCTACTAGCTGTGCTTGAAAATATTTACATGTGGCTGCTTGCATGAGAATATAGTCCTTAACTATTTCAGATGGCTTGCTGCCTGCAATACTGTGAATCTCTAATCCTCTTAATGTGAAACAGTAGCTTTAGGCTACAATTCTATGCACACTTATTTGGGAGTAAATTCCATGGGACTTGGAACTCAATGGGACTAGCTTCTGAGTCGATATGTATAGGATTGCACTGTTGGATGATCACAGTACATGACTGTGGGTGAACTGGATTGAGGTGTGTTCCACAATTAAGCACACCGAAGGAGCAGGAATATCAAATCAAATTCCCAACAGGTTACACTAGCATCTTCTAAAATCCAGTCCACTTGACTGCAACTGTATTACCTATGCATAGAGAAGTCCTACAGGATTCAGCAGAGTCCTGTTTTCCCTTCCTCTCTCACATATACACATGTCCTGTAGCAACACATGGGGCTGAATGATCACAGGCAACATGAAGGGGCATTCTGTAGACAATGGGGAGTCTGAGCATACCTCCCATATTCCCACTTAGCCCTCTGTTTCTGTGCTATGCAAGTTATTTGTGCTCTGATGTACGTCTAAACTGTATCATGGTGAGAGGTAGGGCTAGATGGGTTATGTTAGGCATGCACTAATACCATTCCCATTCATGGCAATGCCCTTATGTCTTGCCTGCAAGCGTGTATTCATTTTCATTTAATTAATTTCATTTCATTTATTACTTTTTTACACCGTCCAATAGTCAAAGCTCTCTGGGTGGTTTATAAAGATTAAAAACCTTAAAAATACAGTATTATGCTGTCAAGGTTCCACTTATGACCTGGACCCCCTGAGCAACTCCTTAAGGATCTCTTGCCTCCTTAAGAGTCCCACCTTCCTTCTTTTAAACTTCCCCTTCCCAATAAAGTGGGGCTTAGGCTGTAGACGTGCGGTGATTGACACACCAGACACTGAGTTTAACCACAACAGTTTACCGGTAAATTTAAAGCTAGCAAATCACAACTAAAGGTATTTACACAATAAAGCTAGTGATATAAAAGGCATTAAAAGAAAACAAAAGTTGCAAAATGCAAGTTCCTTTACCCTAGCTGTCCTTAGACATTTCTAGGCTGCCTCTTCCTGCTCACTCTTCAGACTCTGCTCTCACTTCAGGCTCTGGTGGTTTCTGCTCTTATTAGCTCTCCCGCTCTCATGATATACCCTCCTCCCTCAAAACCAAAAGTATTGCTTCAAACCTGAAGAAATGAAACTTAAGTGGAAAAATGAAACTGAAACTTATTGGAGAAATGAAACTACTCCTCTCAGGGTTACCCCTCCCAACAGAAAACACCAGGCCTCTATGCCTGACCTTTTTTCCCTTTGCATCTGTAGGATTCAAACCTTCACATATGCATAATATAAAAACAGTTTAGCTACAGACATATAAACAGAGCAGATACACACACACACACACACACATATCCAAACAATATCCTATGTCCAGATTAAAAACCTATCATATGCTACCAAATGCCTAGGAGTAGAGGTAGGTCTTAAACTGGTGCCAAAAAGATAACAATGTTGGCATCAGGCAGACTTTGCAGAGGAGTTCATTCCATAATTGGGGAGCCGCCACTGAGAAGGCCATCTCCCTTGTTGCCACCCTCCAAGTCTCCCTTGAAGGAGGCACCTGGAGGAAGGCCTTAGATGATGAGCATAGCGTATGGTGTTAAGGAAAAATAAATCCAGTGTTCGGTTGAATAGTCAGGAATTTATTAAAGCACAAGACAGCTTTGGGAGAGTCAGTTGTAACTGAGTCTTCCCAAATACAAGACACAGGATGCATTTATACAGACTGTTAGTTGGGGAATGAAGAAAATACACTATGCATGCTCATCAGCTAATTTAGCTCAGCAACAGTCTTATCAGCACAGCTAGATTCTTATCTTTAGGCTTGAGCTACTTTGGTGGATAGGAATTTCCTGCTTATAATGAAAAATTTACAATTACCTTCTCATGGTCAGACCCATACACATTCTTTCAATACCATCAGGCACCTTGAGTGTTGCCTGAACCAAACCACTTACAAGGCCTAGTCAGGCCTACCTTCACAGTGGGTAGGTTCATGCTGGGAGAGGCACTCCACTGGGTACTGTGCTCCTGAGCTATGTAAGCCTTTATATGTCAAAACCATACCCCCATGCATTCACATGGGGGTGCGGATGGAATGAGGCCCATTATGTTTTTTTCTTATAAAAGTCGCATGGGTCTCCCCCCCATGTTTGGGGTGGTGGTGTCACAATTTCAGAATGAAGGAAATGTAAGATGAGGGTGGGTTTCACCTTGTTAGATAAAAAGTCCTTGCTTTCGGTTTAGAAGAAAAGAATGCCAGGCAGGCAGCAGTGGATCCAACACTATTTTATTGAACGTTTTGCAAAACGGGTGCAGAGCAGTCTGGACCCCGAGACACGTGTGCAAAAGCCCTTTATATCATATCGCTTCTATTGTTCTTACCAGTAACCAATGAAACAGTACATCGGCTCACTAAGTTAATATCCAATAAACAGTCACTATCAGCTTACCAAGCCGTTAGTCATGAGTGCGTCAGTATGCTTCCCTTTTTGCTCCGCCTATATTTTCCCGCCACTCGGGCTCTTACGTAACTTGAGACGCCAATGGTTATGGAGTCTCCTTTTTTTTCCTAACAATTCCCTCCTTTAAGTCTTTATTCACGTCTTAAAGCATTTAAAACGGAGTTTCTTTATCAGCACAATAAAGCAAGAGCATCTGTTTTGACAGAGCGGTTTCAATTAACCGCTGGGATAAGCCTCTAGCGCAGGGGATAATGCAACAACCAAATAACACTAAAACTCCTATCATCACTACAAGCGAAATAAGGATTGAGGCTGCTAGGTGTTTCCATTTTCCAAACCATCTCTCCAACCAGTCAGTCACGGGGTTGTTAATCCCTGAATTCTCGGCTAATTCTTCAGACAAGGCGGTGAGACCCTGCAAAGCCCTTGTTACCGTGCCATCTGGGGCAGTGTTGTTAGGGATGAAGGTGCAACACCGTCCACCTAGCATGACACAAACCCCTCCTTTTTCTGCTAACATCATATCAAGAACACGCCGATTTTCCCAAGCCATTTGGCTGGTGGCATCTAGCTGCTCAGCCAATCCTTTTACAGCATCTCGAGTATAGTTTATAAACCTCTGTTGATTATAATAAACGTAATTGATCCAATCTACATTTTTGTTAATGGTCACCCACCAAAACAGGGTAGATTCAAATCCTGCAGAAATTTGATTTCTTCCTTTGAACTCATCTGGCACTCCCCTTGGTACTCCTATGGAGTCAATATATATTTGATCATCAAAAGGGGTTACTGATCGTTTCTGCCGGGGTTGGCCAGTCTTCTCTGCTGGATGGTATGCAATTGAAAAGGGGACTGCCAACTGAACTAACCCACAAGCTCCGGACCAATTGGAGGGCAATACCTCATACAACTCTAGGCCACCACAATACCACCAGAGATCAGCTTGTGGGATTGAAAGGGAATTATTCCTAAAGCGGGTAGAATTAACACATCTTACTTTACTCGTCAGGTTCCCTATACGCCCCTCTGTGTCTGCAAGGTTTCGGTGTATGCATCCGGTATGGTTTCTTCTTTGCAGGAAGACTGTGGAAGGTCTGACACGATCCTTTGATTTGAGTGGGGGGTATAATTTATTGAGGGTTTGGCATTCCTCCTCTCCCCATGCATCAGGGTGTTGGAACAAACGGATCACGCAGGTGAGGAGGGAAGGAGTGTCCCATCCCAGTGGAAAGGGCAGCACCTTTGCTACAGATCTCCCTGTGGCACAAACAAAACAGTCAGACTTATTTAAAGACTTGGCTGTATACTTTATCCACTCTAACCACACATTATCAGTTTCCTCTGTTATTGGGATCCCTAACCTGGTTCTCCAGGGACGCCTCTCTTTCTCAGGGATCTGTACCAGAAGTGGTCTGAGGGGTGTTGGTGTGACATTTCGGGGTTTTATCTTAAAGCTGTCAAGCCCAAGTCCTTGAGGTATTAATATTTCCACGTTAATATTTCTTTAACCAACATTACCAACACCACCCACAATACTTGCTTCATATTACAAGTTTTTTGTAATTCGAACCCGAGCTTTTCCCAGATGTTGTGACTTGTATATTACAGGCGATTGTGGCTCCTGGATGGCTTCTTCGCCTGTGTCCTTGGCAGCTTCCAGAGGGGTGCCAGGGAGCAAAGGACCGTTGCTCTTTCCAAGTGACAGAAGGAAGCGAGGGTCGCTTAAATGGCTTTATCCGGCTGCAATGTGTCCATTTACTAGAACCCACAAGCTTTACACACGAGTGGCTGGTTGGTCCCACCAAATAAGGCCCCTCCCACCCTTCCTTTAAAGCTTCTTTATTCCACTTTTTCAGCAACACCTCGTCTCCCGTCTGGAAGAGATGGATAGGTGCATCTAACGGCAGTCTCTGAAATGGAACGGAATAAGCTCGTAGCTGTGAAAGAACAGACTGTAGAGAAGTCAACTGATCCCTTAGCATCTGATCACCCACCTCCCACTTGACTTCCTCCCTCCTTCCGCAGTGTACCCGAGGCGGGAACCCAAACATCAGTTCAAAGGGGGACAATTTTATGTCCTTTCTTGGCATCCTTCGAAGCTTCGTTAAAGCTATTGGCAGAGCCTCAACCCAAGTGAGTTTCACCCCTCGTTGGAGTTTGGTTAAAGTCTCCTTGAGGCTCCGATTGATTCTTTCAACCTGTCCACTTGCCTGGGGCCTCCAGGGGCAATGTAAATGCCACTCTACTCCCAGAGCTTGTGCCAGCCCCCGTGTAATAACTGAGGTGAAATGTGAGCCCTGATCGGACTCTATAACTTCGGGCAGGGAGAACCGGGGCACCACCTCCTGTAACAATTTAGCAACAACAGTTTTAGCTTGGCAGTTCCTACATGGAAACGCCTCTACCCACCCTGTCATTTGACATACTATTACAAGCAAATACCTGTAACCCCTACATGGTGGCATCTCAGCAAAATCAATCTGCGCCCTCTGGAAAGGATAGTAGGCCCATGGTCGCCCTCCTTTTGGAGGAGGGGGTGCCCTGGGAGGGTTGGTTTTCTGGCAGACTTCACAGGTTGCGGCTAGTCGGTGGGCGCATACAGTTAAGCCAGGGGAGACAAACAGCCTCTTGCAATAGTCGATCATGGCTGATGCTCCAGGGTGTCCAAGAGAATGGTGAACTTGCTCTAGAACAACCCTCTGCAGGGTCTGTGGAAGAAGCAGTCTTCCATCTGTCATCTGGATCCATCCGTCATCGCAGGGACTTATTCCGTGTTCTTGTGCCATCCGTAACTCAGCAGGGGAGTATGTGGGGCGCTCTTTTCTTTTGGGTAGAATGAGGAATGTTCCTTGGATTCCCTCTCTGGCTGCTCTTTTTGCGGCCTCATCTGCCTTCTGGTTTCCCTGTCTCCATTTTTCCTCTTTTTCTTTCCCATGGGCTCGGACGTGGACAACAGCTACTTGTGAGGGTAGCTGGAGGGCATCCAGAAGATCCACTATTAGGCCGCCATTAGCCACTGGAGATCCGTTTGCTGTAAGGAATCCCCTCTCTTTCCACAGTTGCCCATGAGCATGCACAACGGCGAAGGCATTTTTGCTATCGGTATAAATATTTACTCGCTTTCCCTTGCTGGCTTGCAGGGCTCTTGTCAGGGCTACCAGTTCAGCGGATTGGGCGGAGAAATGAGGAGGCAGCCTTTCCTCACGCACACTCTCCTCTAGAGTAACGACAGCCGCGCCTGTGTAGCGCCTTCCATCCAGCATATAGCTAGATCCATCTACAAACAGATCTCTGGCTCCCTCTATTGGTTCATCCTCAAGGTCCGGTCGGCCTTTGGTGTCTAGGTCTAATACTTCAAGGCAGTCATGATCTGGGAGTCCTGATCCGTTTGTGCCCAGTAATGTTGGCAGTAGTGTGGCGATATTAAAGCTGGAGCAAGCCTTAAAAGTGAGGTTTTCGTTTGTTAGTAAACCTATTTCATATAGGGAATGCCGGGCTGGGTTGAGAAATTTGCTTCCTCCTCCTGATCCCAAAATTTGTGGCACTCCATGCGGCACCCAAACTTCAATGGGTCCTCCCATTGTCATTTTCTCCGCTTCAGCGCAAACAAGAGCCGTTGCCGCTACTGCCCTCAGGCAACTTGGCCATCCTCGTGCTACGACATCTAGGACCTTGGAGTAATATCCCACTGGTCTCCAAGAGGGCCCTTTTCGCTGGCAAAGCACTCCCGAAGCTATGCCCTTATTTTCATGCACATAAAGTCTAAATGGCCGGCTGGGATTTGGTATGGCTAGAGCAGGTGGTGACACAAGAGCAGCTTTAAGACTGAGAAAAGACTTATTCATTTCCTTAGTCCATTTCCATTTATCCAGTCTATCTTTCTGCAGCGCCTCATACAGCGGCCGTGCTGTCTCCCCGTAGTTTGCTATCCATAGTCGGCAGAATCCGGTCAACCCCAGGTAGGCCCTCAATTCGCGGGGGGACTTAGGGACAGGAGTGTCACGGATGACTTCAACTCTTTCTTGCCCTAGGCTCCGAGTCCCTTTAGTTATGTGGTAGCCTAGGAATTTTACAGTTGGTTGGGCCAACTGTACTTTTTCTTTTGACACTTTATACCCCCCCCCCCTGCTAGATAGTTGAGGAGGGAAACCGTCCCACTCAGGCACGCATTCTTGGCCTTGGCTGAAATCAGGAGGTCGTCACAGTTCTGGAGGAGATGCACCTCTGAGTGCTGCTGGACCCAGGGTTCGAGATCCTTTTGGAGCTGCTGGCCAAAGACCACCGGTGAGAGATTCAGCCCCTGAGGGATGACTGTCCATGCTAATTGAACTTTTGACCCCCCCCCCTGGGCTTTCCCATTCAAAGGCGAACAAAGGCCTTGAATCAGGGTGGAGGGGGATGCTGAAAAAGGTGTCTTTTAGGTCTATGACAGTGAACCAGGCGTGCTCTTCCGGAATTCCTACAAGGAGGGTGTGTGGGTTGGGGACCACAGGATGGGGGGCCTCGATCTGCTGATTAATGAGCCGGAGGTCTTGCACTAAGCGAAAGCCCTTGCCCCCCCTCCCCTTTTTGGCACAGCGATGATGGGCGTGTTATAGGGGGACATTATCTCAATGAGCCGGCCTTCTTCTCGGAGCTTTGTTATTACTGGTTGTAGGCCCTCCTTTCCTTGGCGGGAAAGGGGATACTGTTTCACATGAACAGCCTTGCTCCCTGCTTGAGGGGAATTTTGTATGGTGCTGCCGACTTGGCACGAGAGGCCCCTCCAATCCCGGCCCAAGCTAGAGGGTTGACTCTGTTTTCTATTAAGCTCCAGTCCTCGGTGGCCTCTGGGGTGGATTCTTCTGCAACCTTCAAAAGGGCCATTTGGTAGTTACTACTCTGCTGTTTAGGGAGCCGTATCTCCATCCTTCCGTCAGGAGTAAAAGCAATCTCAATTTGGAGTTTAGTCAATAAGTCCCTCCCTAGCAATGCTACCGGACAGGAGGGGGTACAGACAAATGCATGTTCTAGGTGTGTTTTCCCAACCTTGGTGAACAGGGGACGAGAGAGGGGCACTTGGGTTGCCCTTCCCTCGACCCCCATTATGGTGGTGAACCCCCCACCTCCCGTTGGGGGCTCACTGAGGGGGAGGACGGACAGGGCGGCCCCTGTGTCCACAAGGGCTTTGTAGGAGCAGCCCCCAACCTTTATTTTGACCATGGGGTCCCGTCTTGCCTCAGAGACGGCTAAGAGGGGGCCGGGCCCCGGTCTGTCCTAATCTCTTTCCTGTTCATACAGAACTCTCTGCGCTTCTCCCGTATTTTCCCCTCTCTCTTTCTGCTTCAAAGCCTCACAGTCATGCTTCCAGTGCCCCATTTTCTTACAAAAGGCACATTGATCTTTCCCCAGGGGAGATCCTTTCCTTCCCCCTTTCCTCCCCTTCCTAGCTCCCTCCTTGTCAGGTTTAAGAACCGCAGCAAGGAGCTTGGCCTGCCTCTTGTCTTTTTCTTTTCCTTCTTCTTCTTCTCGCCTCTCATAAACCTTTTGAGCTACTTCAACTAAAACTCCTAAGTCAGCTGCCAACCCTCCTTCAACTTTTTGCAACTTCTTTTTGATGTCCTGGCAGCTATTTCCCACGAACTGAGTCGTGAGGATCCTTAAATTATTTGGATCATTCAAGTCAATGTCAGTATATTTAGCGAAGGCTTCCCTCAGCCTTTGGAGGAACACAGCAGGAGGTTCGTTTTTGTCTTGCTTTAGAGTCAGGACTTTTTGCAAATTGGGGGCCCTTCTCGCGGCTTGCTTCATGCCTGCTAAAATGAGTCGAAAATAGTCAGCATGTAAGCGTCTATGTGCCGCTGTGGCCACCCCCCAATTGGGTCGCCCTGTGGGCAGAACCTCCACCGTCTCCTCCTCAGTTGCTTGGGGATTTTCCTCCCTATACTTGGCTCGTGCCCCCGCAAGGATGGTTGGCTTTTGGCTGAGAAAACAGGTGTTCAATAGCATTTGTGTATCGTCCCATGTGGGGTTGTGAGTAAGCCTCACATTCTCCATCAGAGACAGGAGTGGGCCGGGATCCTCTTCAAAGGAGAGGTTAAATTGTTTCCAATTATACAAATCAGATGTTGTGAATGGGACATAAACAAACATCGTCCCTTGAGGATGTTGGGCGGTAGGGTCGGGGACTTCTCTGATGGGGAAGGTGAACTTCACCGGTGGTTGGGGGTCCTTTCGCAGGTTGTAGTTAGGTCCCCCTTTTGCCTCTCTCTGTAGGACCTCCAATCTTTCCTCTAGGGAATATAGACGATCTTGGAGAGTGTCCTGGCGTTCAACTAGAGGGGTGGGGTCCTCTGGTACTATTTCATGAGAGGGGTCCTTCTCGGGGGCATCTAACCGCTGGGCGGGCCCCTCAGGGGAGGGTGGTGGTTGCAACGAGCACCCTGCGACGGCTGTCCCGTAGGGAGGAAGAAGCAGTAAGTCCTCCGGTGCCGTGGCCACGACCCTGGGTGGTCCTTCTTTTGGTGGTTTCCTTTTGACCACCATGGGAAGGGCAAGGGACATGCATTTAACAACCCACGGAGCAGGCCTGCCGCCAAGGGGCACACAAGTTGCCCACGAATCAATATAAGGGAACTGGTCCCAACTTCCCCTCTGTGCTACTATTGTTCGCACATCAGATACCAAGGTTGGGTCAAAAGACCCCTCGGGTGGCCATTTGGGTTCTAATATTGGCCATTCCCGGGTGCAAAAAAAGACAAGACGATCCTTTGTCATCTTAGTTCCATAATCCTGCTTAAAATGTGACCAATTGCGCAAACAACACTCCAAGGGCGTATGGGACTTCTTCGCAGACTTAGATTGGGACCCGCCCATGACGGTGGGAATTTCAGTCAGCAATTCTTGCGCTTCGCCCTCCTCTGACCTAGCCCGTCTCCGGGGTAAGGAAATGCAGATCGGGGCTCCTCACTCGCTTCGCCCGTAGGCGTCTCACACAATCACAAACACGCCACCGTCCCGCGTTTATCCCCTAATGTAAGCTGTTTCACTTACCCCAAAAGCCTCTTCTGTCCCGCCCGCAGCTGCGTCCAGCTGCTTATTGATCCACTGCCGGTGCCTAAAAGAAGTGATCACGTCTCCCTCTTCCTCTGGCGTTGGTCCCCAGGCGCTTCTGCCGCCACCGTCGTGAGGAGAAGGCAGTATAAAACAACCGCCTGTGGCCACTTCTCCTCCGCGGCCCCTCGGCTCAGCGCGAAGGGGACGCGCCCCGAAGCAGGATCCGAGTCACGGCACCAAATTGTTAGATAAAAAGTCCTTGCTTTCGGTTTAGAAGAAAAGAATGCCAGGCAGGCAGCAGTGGATCCAACACTATTTTATTGAACGTTTTGCAAAACGGGTGCAGAGCAGTCTGGACCCCGAGACACGTGTGCAAAAGCCCTTTATATCATATCGCTTCTATTGTTCTTACCAGTAACCAATGAAACAGTACATCGGCTCACTAAGTTAATATCCAATAAACAGTCACTATCAGCTTACCAAGCCGTTAGTCATGAGTGCGTCAGTATGATTCCCTTTTTGCTCCGCCTATATTTTCCCGCCACTCGGGCTCTTACGTAACTTGAGACGCCAATGGTTATGAAGTCTCCTTTTTTTTCTAACAACCTCCCACCACAGACTTGCCCCTTTTCTTTCTAACAGTCTTCCCCAACCTGGTGTCTTCTGGATGTGTTGGATTCCTGAAAATTCCTGACTTGTGTGGCAGATAACTTCCTCCTACAGAAAGTAGAGGAAGGAACTAGAGGATCCTTAACTTGATCCTAACCAACAGAGATGAGTTAGTAGATAAAGTAGCAGTTACAGGAACTCTGGGGGAAAGCAACCACGTTGTACTTGAGTTCTTGGTTCTTGGAAGCAAAAGCCAAGTGTAGTCAAATGCGTACCCTGGATTTTAGGAAAGCTGATTTTAATAAACTCAGAACAATGATCTGTAAGGTCCCATGGCAAGCGACTCTAATGAGAAAAGGAGTCCAAGATGGGTGGGAGCTTTTAAAAAAGGAAATTCTCAAGGCACAATTACAAACAATTCCAACAAGAAGAAAAGGTGGAAGACAACAGAAGAAGCCAGTGTGGCTTCACAAAAAGCTTAGAGATGACCTGAAAACAAAAAAGGACACCTATAGGAAGTGGAAAGAAGGCCAAGCAACAAAGGAAGAGTACAGACAAGTAGCACAGAATTGCAGGGATGGCGTCAGGAAGGCTAAAGCTGAGAACAAGCTGAGGTTAGTGAGGGATGCTAAAAGCGACAAAAAGGCGTTCTTCAGCTACATGCATAGTAAAAGGCAGAGGAAAGAAATGGTTGTTCAGCTATTAAATAAGGATGGCAAAACGATAACAGATGACAAAGAAAAGGCAGAGGTGCTCAATTCCTACTTTGGCTCAGTCTTCTCCCAAAAGAGGGTCTATGACCCCCCTGGCAAAGGCGAAGTACAGCCTGAAGGGGCAGGACTGCAACTTGAGATCTATAGGCATATGGTCAAGGAACACCTAATTACTCTGAATGAGTTCACATCTCCAGGGCCAGATGAACTACACCCTAGAGTAATAAAGGAACTGGCAGAAGAACTCTCAGAGCCGCTGTCTATTCTCTTTGAGAAATCATGGAGGACGGGGGAAGTGCCAGATGACTGGAGGAGGGCTAATGTTGTCCCTATCTTCAGAAAGGGTAAAAAGGAGGAACCTGGGAACTACAGACCAGTCAGGCTGACATCAATCCCTGGGAAAATTCTGGAGCAGATTATAATGCAATCCATCTGGAAGCACCTTGAAAACAATGCCGTGATTACTCGAAGCCAACATGGATTTGTCAAGAACAAATCCTGCCAGACAAATCTGATCTAATTTTTCATCAAGTAACCTCCCTTGTGGACCGTGGGAATGCTGTAGACATCATATACCTTGACTTCAGCAAAGATTTCAACAAAGTGCCCCATAATATCCTGATGAGCAAACTAGCTCAAAGTGGGCTAGATGAAACAATGATCCAGTGGATCCACAGTTAGCTACAGAATCGGACTCAAAAAGTGCTTATCAATAGGACCTTCTCAAACTGGGGAGAGGTAACGAGCGGGGTACCGCAGGGCTCAGTCCTGGGCCCAGTGCTCTTCAACATTTTTATTAATGACTTGGAGGAGGAGGTGCAGGGAATGCTGATCAGATTTGCAGATGACACAAAATTGGGTGGGATAGCTAATACCTTGGAAGACAGAAACAAAAGTCAAAGTGATCTGGATAGACTGGAGTGCTGGGCAGAAAACAACAGAATGGCATTTAATAGGGACAAATGCCAAGTTCTGCACCTAGGAAAAAGAAACCAAATGCACAGTTACAAGGTGGGGGATATGTGGCTCAACAACACTACAAGCGAGAAGGATCTTGGAATTGTTGTCGATCACAAGCTGAATATGAGCCAACAATGTGATGTGGCTGCAAAAAAGGCAAATGCCATTTTGGGCTGCATTAATAGAAGCATCGCTTCCAAATCCCAGGAAGTACTAGTTCCCCTCTCCTCAGCACTGGTTAGGCCTCATCTGGAGTACTGTGTCCAGTTCTGGGCACCACACTTTAAGAAGGATGCAGACAGACTGGAGAGGGTTCAGAGGAGGGCAACAAAGATGATCAGAGGACTGGAAACCAAGTCCTATGAAGAGAGACTGAAAGAACTGGGCATGTTTAGCCTTGAGAAGAGAAGACTGAGGGGAGATATGATAGCGCTCTTCAAGTACTGGAAAGGTTGTCACAGAGAGGAAGGCCAGGATCTCTTCCCGATCATCCGGAGTGCAGGACACGGAATAATGGGCTCAAATTACAGGAAGCCAGGCTCCGGCTGAACATCAGGAAAAACTTCCTGACTGACCAATGGAACCAATTACCTAGGGAGGTGGTGGGCTCTCCCACACTGGAGTCATTCAAGCCAAGGCTGGACAGCCATCTGTCAGGGATGCTCTGACTTGGATTCCTGCATTGAGGGGGTTGGACTCGATGGCCTTGTAGACCCCTTCCAACCCTACTATTCTATGATTCTATGATTATAACACCCATAATCCTCAGCCAGCATGGACAATGGCTATGCTGGCTGGGAATGAATGGGAGTTGGAGTCTGACTTATCTGGAGAACATCAGGTTGGGTAAAGCTGCTTTAAAAGCTCCAGCGCAGGGATATATTCCTCAATGATAAAATAATACCTCCTAGTCATGGAGAAACAGCATCCCTGCTATGTGCTATGGTTTTCACATATTTGAATATCAAAGATCCTAAGGGCCAAAATATATTTTACGATATTCGTGTTTTGAAGGGGGGGAGCAATATGACCACTTTTAGTCTGAAGATAAAGCAGCCACAGAAGCCTAATCCAGATGGGTGTCTGAATTAGTTTCCTGTTGAAAATTGCCCCCTCCCTGGTGGTGGTTTGCTATTTTTTTCAAAATAAAAATGATCTGTTAACATGTCAGTTTGGCCTTAAGAGAAATGATTGGGGAGCTAGGGCAGTTCTCTGAAGCGCTGAAGTCTGGCAGTGGTGTGATGAGACTGCAATGAGGTGAATTTGTGAATGTAAACCCACGCACCTACCCACATACACACAGAGGCAGATACCCACACACACAGAGGCAGATACATATGGACAACACCCTTTGTGAATCTCCAGGCAGGAGTCAGCCACATGGTACAAATACAATCTTTTTTACGCCACACTGAGCCATCAAACCTCTGCCTGCTTTTTGGGGTGGGGGGGCACCCTTTCTGGATGTATTTGTTTCTTTGTCATGAAAACTGCTTCCCCTGCCTTTCTCCAATATTTCCTGGCAACAGCCAAGAAAGGAGTTGATAAGCAGATGGGATTCTTAATGGGCTGTGGAGTCAGGGCCCCCTAAAATGCCACTGCCATCTTATTCACCAATCCTGCAGTTATACTGTTACAAAAATTGTGTTCTTTCCCTGGTAGACTTTCCAATATGTTTACCAAGAATGAGAGGAGGCAGAGATCTGGTCCAACACAATTTTATTCTGCAGAATAAGGCAACCTTTGGGGCTAACGCTCCAACAAAGATCACAATCAAGTAATGTGATCCAAAAGTTTATATAGGCAAGACCTTTGGGGGCTGTCTTACGGTGGCCTTCAGGTGGGTCAGCTTCCGGTGTGACCCTCTCTGGTATAGGTGATGCCTTTATGCGGGTGTGATGGATCCATTTCTTTCCTCTAGCGACCTTCATAGCTATGTGAGTGGTGAGTAGAACCTGAAACGGACCCTTCCACTTCTCAGTAAGTGGTTTATCTTTCTACGACTGGATCAGCACCCAATCACCAGGACTGAAATTATGCACTGAAGCATCCAAAGGCAAGGATTGGTATGGTGCTGCGAACCTGTGAAGACAAGACAAAACAGACTGCAAGGCAGTAACATATTCTTGGATCTCTAAAGCTCTTACTTTGAAATTCACATTTAAGCTATCAGCCATAGGTAATATCTGAGGTAGGTGCCCATATAACATTTCAAAGGGTGTCAATTTAATACTTCCCCTGGGGGTGCACCGTATTTGAGTCAAGGCGATTGGCAAGGCCTGTGGCCATTTCAACTTAGTCTCTGAGCAAATTTTAGTAAGCGTGTAGTTTCCAGTTGACTTGTAGTGCCTGAGCCACTGCTCGCGTCACCTGTCCAACAAAATGGGGTCCCTGGTCTGATTCAGTCTCCTCAGGTAACAAGAACCTAGGGACTACTTCTTTTAACAGGATCTTGGCTACTATTTGTGAAGTGGCTGTGCAAGTAGGGTAAGCCTCAACCCACCCAGTCAATTGGTCTACTATTACTAATAAATATCAATATCCATGAGTCCGGGGCAACTCTGAAAAATCAATTTGAAGTCTCTGGAAAGGATAGTAAGCCCATGGGTGACCTCCCATTTGAGTTGGGGGTTTGGATGTCTTTGGGTTATTTTTGAGGCACAAGGGGCAATTAGCCACCGCTCTCTGGGTCTCAACATACAATCCTGGGGCCACAATGTGTCTCACAAGCAAATCCCCCATTGCAGTTCCTCCTAAATGTGTAGCCTGGTGCAAGTCTCTCACTATAAAGCTCAAAAGAGGCTTGGGTATGAACACTTTGCCTCCTGGGACTATCCACCATCCATCTTCAGTTTGCTTTGCCTTCTATTCAAGAGCTCTCTCATTCTCAGCTGGAGAGTAGATTGGAACCAAGTCTGTACTCAAATATGGGATTAGGGCTCCTTCAAAATGCACCTCCTCACCTCCCATCCATGCGGCTTCCTTTGCAGCCTTATCTGCCAAAGCATTGCCTCTTCTTTCTTTGGGATTGGCACTCTTTCCATGCGCCTTCACGTGCATCACAGCTACTTCTTTTGGCTTCATTAGGGCATCTAAAAGTTCCATGATCTGGGATCCATTTGCAATACTCTGTCCTGAAGCAGTAATGAAACCCCTTTCTTTCCACACCACTCCGTTTGCATGTACCGTGCTGAAAGCATATCGCAAATCTGTAAAGATATTTATTTTTTTTCCTTCTCCTATTTCTAGGGCTCGAGTCAAAGCTGTTAGTTCTGCTGCTTGTGCTGACCAATGGCTGGGAAGACGCTCTTTCCATAAGGCCTTCTCGAGAGTAACTACTGTGCATCCTGTGTATCTTTTTCCATCTATCACACAGCTGGAGCCATCTACAAACACCTCAAGGTCTGGCTTTGGTAACAAGGAATCAGTGAGGTTAGGCCTGATCAGAGTCACATGACTAAAAATCTCTAAACAGTCATGACAATTTAGATCTGGCTTAGGGAGCAAGGTGGCAGGATTCAAAAGATTGCTCTTCTTATATGTGAAGCCTGGGCTTGAAAGCAGGGAGATCTCATAGCGTGACTGGCATGATGGATTCAAAAACTTATCTCCATTCCTTCCCAGGATCTGAGGTACGCCATGAGGAGTATGCACCTCCATATCTGCTCCCATTGCAATTTTCTGGGCTTCTTCCACTAAAAGCGCAGTTGCTGCCACGGCCCTCAAGCAAGCAGGCCATCCCTTTGCAGTTGGATCCAGAGTCTTGGAGTAGTATCCTACAGGTCTCCAGAAAGGACCTGTCCTTTGGGTTAAAACCCCTGATGCCACTCCTTTATTTTCATGTACATAGAGCCGGTACAGTTTGTTGGGATCTGGTAAGGCCAGAGCAGGTGGTGACACTAAGGCTTGCTTCAGCTCAAGAAAAGCCTTTTCCATTTTATTTGTCCATTTCCAGTGGATGATATTTTCCTTTGTCAAAGCTTCATACAGGGGCTTCGCCTTACCTCCATAATCAGGTATCCACATTCTACAAAACCCGGTGAGCCCAAGGAAGGCTCGCAACTCTCAAGGGTCTTTAGGCCTCGGTGTCTTCTGTATGACGTCCAACCGAGCAGTGCTCAGGTCTCTGGTTCCCTTCCAAATCTGGTAGCCCAAGAAGGTGACATGGGTCTGGCAAATCTGAGCCTTTTCTCTTGACACTTTATAGCCTTTCAAGTTCAATTCTTGCAGGAGGGAGATAGTTGCTTCAGCACATGAGTCCTCTGTCTGGGTGGTCAGAAGAAGGTCATCTGAATATTGAAGCAAGGACACCCACGGCTGGTCCTCTTTCCATTGCCTCAGGTCATTTTGCAAAGCACCCGTGAACACTTTTGGACTCATGGTCAGTCCCTGCAGAAGGACGGCCCATAAGAGCTGAACCTTAATATGGGTATCAGGATCTTCCCACTCAAATGCAAATATTTTCTGACTGTCCTCATGTAAAGGGATTGAAAAGAACGCATCCTTTAAGTCCAGCAGTGAAAACCATCTGGCCTCTTTGGGAATTTGGGTTTTAATGGTGTGTGAGTTTGGAACCACAGGATGATCTGCACTAATAATATTGTTGACAGCCCTTAAGTCATGGACTAAGCGGAACTCAATCCCCTTTCCAGGTTTGGGGGGTTTCTTCACTCCAATTATAGGGGTATTAAAGGGTGAAGTTCCTTCTTTCAACCAGCCATATCGTTTAAACTTTTCAATCAAAGGTTTCAGTCTCTTTCTGGCTTCTAGTGACAAGGGGTATTGTCTAATCTTTACTGGTTGAGCTCCAGGCTTGATCTGCACAGGCTCAACAAACTTTGCCCTTGCAGATGCCTTCCCTGCCCATACATCTTCAGGGGCCCTTTTTGCCACATCGGCTCCCCAGTAGGGATCTGCTGTATGTCACATGTTCTCATCCACATAAGCTTGCAAACACATCTGATAGTTAGATCCTTGCTGCTTTGGCAACCTAACAACCATCTTGTCATCTCGAAAGAAAATTTCTGCTTGTAACTTTGTCAACAAGTCCCGACTGAGAAGTGCAACTGGGCACCTTTCAGACACAACAAATTCATGCTCCAAATGACAACTTCCAACCTTCGTGAGAAGGGGAAAGGTATAAGGGACCTTAGTGGGTTGGCCTTCGATCCCTTCAATTATTACAGTTCTATCTTTATTAATTTGTGGCTTTGGTGCTTTTGGCAGCATGGAATAAGTTGCTCCTGTGTCAATAAGTCCCATTATTTCTCTTCCCTCCACCCTTATTGTAACCAGAGGGTCCTTCAGAGCCAGACAGCTCTTCAGGGTGGAGGTCTCAGACCCTGGTCCCCGTCAATCTGATCCTTCTCCTTCCATGGCCACCATTGCCCCCCTCTTCTCCCCCTTTCGCTTTGGGCAGTCTTTTTGCCAATGTCCCCTCTCTTTACAGTAAGCACATTCATCTCTCCCCAAACGCGGCTTTCTCCGAGTCCTAAAATCCTTCTTCAAACCTTTATCTGCCCAATCAGGGGCTTGCCCTGTGACTGCCATTGCAATCAAAGCTGCATTCTGTCTGACCTTCTTATCTGCTTCATAGAATAGTAGTAGGGTTGGAAGGGGCCTACAAGGCCATCCTTGTAGGCCCCTTCCAACCTTCTTCTCTACTTTCTCACGATTCACAAACACCTTATAAGCAATCTCCATCAACTGAGGCAGAGGCATCGCCGCTGCCCCATCAGTCTTCTACAACTTCCTCTTAATGTCTGTTGCCGCTTGAGCAATAAACATCATGTTAACCATCCTTAAATTCTCTTGAGCGTCAGGGTTAATATCACTATACTGATGGAATGCATCGAACAACCTCTGAAGGTATGCACTAGGGTCTTCAGTCAGTCCCTGCCGGACTTCATATAATTTGCTTAAATTTGTAGTCTTGGGGACTGCAGTTTGAACTCCGTGTAAAATGAGCCGCCTGTAGCGGATCAACTCCTCTGACCCAGCCTGCCAACCTGGCTCCCAATCTGGCAATGCCTGGTCTGGGAGCGGTCCACGAGCTCCATTCTCAGTCTGGGCTTGCCTTAAGGCTTGTGTTTCTACCATCCGCTTTTAATCTGGAGTTAAAAGTTTGTTTAACATGGTTTGCACATCTCCCCAGGTAGGATTATGACTTCGGAAAATAGATTCAAACAGCCTGTACATTTTCTGAGGATCCTCCCTTAAGGAGGGGTTCTGATTCCTTCAATTAAACAGGTCAGATGTAGTGAATGGCACATAAACAAGAGCCTGTCCGTTAGGACCAACTACTTCCCGCAGGGGGAGCTGTCTTCCCACTTTTGTCATTTTGCACTCATATGAGCCCTTTCTGGCTGTAGATCTCAAATGAGGGGGCGAATATACATCCGCAACTTTTTCCACGACATCCAAAATATCCTCTCTACTTCCTGATTCTGCCACAGTCTTTAAGGCTTCAAATAAATCTCTTTCCTCAGGATTTACAACCTTTTCAGCTGTTCTTGCTTCCTCTAACAAACCCGAATATGGTGGAGGATTTTTCAGCACAGAGGGAGCGAGATGCAGAAATGTAACAGATGGGTTCTCCATGGGGGGGGCTCCCTCCCCCAGCAACCTCTCCTCCCAACCTAACAGGCCGAATAAGGCAGGGGAAACCCAGGGAGCCTTGGGCAGGATCTCTTAATCTCAAAGCTCCTTCCGTGGGGCTTGAGTCAGGGAGAACAGGGGTTTGGGGCTTCACCTCAGAGCATACCATCATGACTTTACAATACTGGCCTTCACATTTTCTTATCCAATTAGGATTTTTTTTTCAACATTTAAGCATCAATATAAGGAAACTGATCACAATGATTATCAACAGTCACTTTATTCTAAACCGTAGACACAACATTCTTTTCCCAGCTTCCCCTAGTCGGCCAGCGGACACTAAGCATTACTAATTCTCTGTTACAAAATTTTATGAGTTCTTCTTTTGTCATTTCAACACCATAATCCAGCTTGAACAACTTACAATTCTTAAGCATGCATCCCAGTGGGTCTTGGCTATGTTCTCCTATGGAATGTTTCGATCCCATCCTGTCGGCCCTATATATTTTCTTTCTTCTTTATCCAATTGCTGCTGCTTGAGCAAGGCCCAATTGGACAAGATTGGGAGATTTACACTCCCCAGACGGCCCAGACAGTGCGATCCAACTTACCGCGTAGCTCAACCTCCAAACGACCCCAGAGTCAGACAGCGTTTCGTCCTGTCCTCCAAAGACCGCCAATTGCCTCATCTCTTCAGGATTCCTTTGCTAGCCGGGTTGCCAGGCAACAGCCGCCTCAAACCTCACAGTGAACCAAACAAGGTCCAGGGCACCCTCCACTTGGGTTGATCCAGCATTTGTCCAGCTCCCAGGTCACACAGGGAGTCCTGTAGAAGTCGCCAGAAATTGTTACAAAAATTGCGTTCTTTCCCTGGTAGACTTTCCAATTTGTTTACCAAGAACGAGAGGAGGCAGAGATCTGGTCCAACACCATTTTATTCTGCAGAATAAGGCAACCTTTGGGGCTAACGCTCCAACAAAGATCACAATCAAGTAATGTGATCCAAAAGTTTATATAGGCAAGACCTTTGGGGGCTGTCTTATGCTTGCGCTGTACTAATCTCTTTGTCTAGCTGAGAAGGGATCAGAAAGCAGGCAGCGCCTTTCACGTATCTAGGCATGCGCAGAGAGGTAGTCCTGTACTCTAATGTAAATACGTTCTTGGCATTCCTGAGTCTCTGATAAGGCACTGTGTCTTTGTTTGGCATGACAATTTCACACAGAGGTAGAATAGCCATAGCCTAGCTTATAAAATTATGGGATAACAGACACATTACAACTGAAATTTCTATAACAATACCATACAGTTCCACAAGCTTAATAAGAGTGTTTTCAGATGTGAGGCTTAAAACAATTTGTGTTTAAATAATTGGGTCAATGTAGTTGTGTTTACATCAGTAAGTAATAGTAAAAAACAAAAACAAGTTTAAAATAAAAATAAAATAAAAACTAAATATCCAATTAAATTATAGTTATACCACAGCTATTTTCTGCTTGCCATTAAATGCCAGCCCAAAGAGAAATGCTTTACAGCTCTCCCAGAATGTATACTGGGTTGGACTTTGATGGAGCCTTGGGGAAGAGACTATTATAATTGTAGGCTCCAGGCTCTTTAAATGCTTCTATTTAGACATCAGGCTGGATCCAGACTTCACTCCCACTGGTGGAAGAGCGGGGAGGTGACTTTTGCTGATTCCCCCTTTTCAGAGAGCTTGCACTCTCTGAAAATCTGAACCTCCTGGAGCAGATTCTTGGAGGACACAAGCAGCTGCAGGGGGAGGGGGGAATTGACAAAATTCGTCTCCTTCCCACTTTGCACCAACGGGATCCTTTGCTGGATCAAACATCAGTGGAGGCGGGTGGCTCCTATGTCAGTGGGGCAGTGAATCCACTCCATGTTTCAGTCAGAACTCTAAAGGAACTATCCAAGGTGCACCTTGGATAGCTCCTTTAGAGTTCTGACTGGTTCTGACTGAAGCCTGGGGTGGATTTACCACACCACTGACACTGGAGCCACCAGCCTTCACTGTCAAACACTTTCATAAATGGAAAGAGTCCTTCCGTTCACATAACGCAAAGTCTGGATCCAGCCCATTGACTAGAGAGGATTGAGCAGAAAATAGATCAGGATCTACAGTAGAACTCTAGGTGACTGGCAGAGGATTAGCAAGGACTTCTTAGGGATGTCAGAGAATTTCGCCACGAATCTCGGAAAGGCCGAATGCCAGCGCATTCAGCCCCCCGAAATTGGTGGCGAAACGGTCTGCCCCCCCGCCCCCCCGGGACAGGACTTACCTTGGGCCAATCTCCCTGGCGGTGGCGGCTCTGGCAGCGGTTCGGCGGCGGTTCTGCGGCGGCGGTGGCTGCGGCGGCCAGTCTTCCAACCAGCTGCCGCCGCCGCCATTTCCAAGTTATAAAAAAAAAAACACGTGATAGGCTACGTAAAGATTTACGTAGCCTATCACGGCTAGATTTTTAAAAAATACCGTGATAGGCTACGTAAATGTTTACGTAGCCTATCACGGCTGAGTTAAAAACAAAAACAAAAACCGCGCATATGCAAATGGCGGCGCCCATGGGCGCCGCCATTTGTGTTGCTTATTTTGGCACGTCTAGTCTACGTAAACATTTATGTAGACTACGGCGAAAATAAGGGGAACGCAAGTAGCGTAGTGTCTATGCTATTTGCATTCCCCTTATTTTCGCCGTAGTCTATGTAAATGTTTACGTAGACTAGATGTGCCAAAATAAGGAACGCAAATGGCGGCGCCCATGGGCGCCGCCATTTGTGTATGTGTGGGGTTTTTTTTTTAACTCAGCCGTGATAGGCTACGTAAACATTTACGTAGCCTATCACGGCTGACTGCAGGGACGCAAACGGCGGCGGCTACGGCCGCCGCCATTTGCAGACCCAGCCGGCCAGGATTCGCGGCGGGAGGGGCGGGGAGCCTCCCCCCTGGCCAGAATTTCGGGGGGGAGGGACGGGACGCCTCCCGCCTGGCCAGAATTTCGGGGGGAGGGATGGAGAGCCTCCCCCCCACCGCAAATCAAATTTCGTAAAAGGTAGCTGACTTTCGTACATCCCTAGGACTTCTGACTCCCAATTGTTTAACAAGAGCAGCAACAAAATGACTCCCGTTCTGCCCTAAATTACAGTGCTGAAATGAACAAAGATTACAGTAACCAGGGGTGCTTCCAGGTGGAAGGTTCCTTCAATTCTAGATGTACGCATTTTGCACTGGGCTGCAGTTGGTGGAGTTTGGGGTTCTAGTAAAAAAGAAAGTAGATCCCGCAAGCCTGAAGTCTGCCCACCCCAGGACTAAAATAGATATTGGATTTGTCTTTTGCATTCTCTGCAGCATTTATGTGAGGCAGATGTAGCGAGGGAAAGGCTCAAATGAAGGTTTGAGTCTCCCACATGAGAGCAGTCTATGAGTGTGCATCCCCTCGAGAAGACAGTTTTACACCAGTGAAACTTATGGCCATAAAATCTTTCCCATAAACTGGCACTTACTGGTGATGCTCATCATGGTGCTCTCTGCAACAGACCTGGATGTGGTCCACTTAAGAGATTTGGACATGCTTCTAAAAGAGCTGTGTTCAAATCCCAACTCACCCATGGTCTGTTTGTTTGGCTTTGAGAAAGACTGGTTCAAACAACACGATAACCCATACTCAAGGGCTGAGTGTAGGTTGTCATTGAACCATGGGTTGTTGTTGAAATGTGGGTTGTTGTGTTGTCTGAACCCAGCCATGATAACAAATTATGGTTTATTAACAACAAACAGCCCACAGTTCACAACCCAACAACAAACCATGTGTTCTTTTCCTGGATTGTGGTTAACAAACCATGGTTTGTTATCATGGCTGAGTTCAGACAACTTGACAGCCCATGTTTCAACAAAAACCCCTACTCAACCCTTGAGTGTGGGTTATCATGTTGTGTGAACACAGCAGGACACAACAGCCCACCATTGTTTAATTTACCCATGGGGGCTGTCATGCACCCAGCTTGCCATAGCGTATGTCACGCAGAGGTGGCAGGGGTTGTTTGAGAATTAGGCAACCCTAAAGTAACCTTAAAACAAACCATGGGATATTTGAGCATTAGACCTTAGAAGCTGAGAAAACTATTCTGGGGTGGTGGTGGTGGTGGTGGTGGTGTAAATCCTTTCCTCCACAGAAAAGTCTTGCTGTCTCTTACCTCTGTCAAATGCTCTGTAATGAGTCGGGATTGTAAATGTAAGCACCTTAAAAGTCTTTGAGAGTTTAAGAGTTTTCAAGCAAACCGTTTTCAAATAGATTCAAGTAAGCAGCAGGGAGCTCCCAGCTTAGACATCTACCTCCATCGCCATCTTGAGAGCCATGTCCCCCGTTCATAACATGAGAGTAATGGTGAGCTATTCCACAGGAAAAACAAAAATGAATCTTGCAGCACCTTAAAAACTCACAGGGTTGTGGTGAGGGCAAAATATGATTAAAACAGGCGCCTAATTTTAATCAAGGCCTTTTCAGAAATTTCTAGCATCGTCTAGCAGAGATGCTCCTCTTCCCTTCAGTCATTGGTCGGAAGGCACTGGAAGCTTTCAAGACATCTCCCTGCCTTCACAATTCCACTAATTTTCCTTTTTCCATACCCTGTCACTGTGTGAAAGTTGCCCCTCTTCTTGCCTCACTGTGAGAGCAGGCTGGGGTTTTGATTGAACTGCTTGTGGATATGCGGTGGGAAAGCTGGGCTGCAGAGGCCTCTGCTATGGAAAGCATGCGTGCTTCAAAATTGCAAGTGTATAGGCATAGCTAAACCATGTTTTCTAGTTAACCTCTTTATTAAATTTTGAAGGGACAGCGAATCTAAAAACTACGTCCCAGTGTCTCCCAACATGAATTTTTTAAAATCAACCCAATCTTCTTCATTCACCCTTGCCCTTTTGTACACACGCCAGATATTTTGGTGA
This sequence comes from Heloderma suspectum, assembly GCF_057233095.1. Lineage (NCBI taxonomy): Eukaryota > Metazoa > Chordata > Lepidosauria > Squamata > Helodermatidae > Heloderma > Heloderma suspectum. The sequence goes on along the minus strand of NC_139459.1, from coordinate 166,155,977 downwards.
AGTGTTTCTGTATTCAAGCTGCACAGTGAATCTGGGAAGTGCAGGAGAGTGACCAAGTGAAACCTCTTTCCGCTACAGCACTATTTGGATTGGCCTGGCAAGAGACCAGTCCCAAGGCTGGAGTTGAATCCACAACCCAGCAGGGAATTCAGGGCTGGCCCAAGATGTTTGATTCCCCCCGACCCCCAGGTCAAGGTGCATAGTACCCAAGGCTGGCAAAGTTATTTTGGCACCTGAGGCAGAAAATCCCTATCGGTAAAAATACAACAATAATAAACTGTCCTTTCATAACACCCAACATCATTGCCTGAGGCAACTGCCTCACCCTACTGCTTGTGAGTAGCCTGGGCCACTTTAGAGGCTGCAGCAGCCACGGCACAGCAGGGAATGCTCTCACTACTCTGGGTGAGTGTGCGCTTTTTAAAACCATGTTTATTATGGGTTGGTTCAAGATTTAGTCATACTTCGAGTAGACCTTCTGAAATCAATGGGACTTTTGATTTCAATGGGTCTCCTTTAAGTGACTAAATCTGGCACCAACCCATGGTTACGTTTTTTTTTAACAACTTTAATTTCTCTAGTGGCCAGGGCTGTGTCTCCACAACAATGGAAAGAGAAGTGAATGGAGAAGTACTGGATTTTTTTTTAAGGAATCAGCTTTGCTGCGCTTTGGCCCATGCAGGGCTCCACAGTTCAACAACCCACACTCAACCACTGAGTGTGGGTTAGCGTGTTGTGTGAACCCAGTCAACTTCTCCAAAAGTGAAAGAGGTTCCTGGTTAACGGATGGAGATAAAAACATATCTAGGTTAGGATCTTTTGAAATGTAACTTTGCAAAGGAATCATAGAATAGTAGGATTGGAAGGGGCCTACAAGGCCAAGACTGTAACTGCTTAGATTTTGAGGGTATCGGTTTTGTGAGTGGAAGGGGAAAATGTTCGATTGGGCTGCTGTTGCGCAAGCAATTTGCAAGAAAAAGGGTTAGGCCTTGGAATATACTGGCACATGACTTTATTTCTGTAATGCAGCCCTTCTGTCACAAGGCAGAAACCTCATCCTTCTTGCAAGCCTTTGAGTTCTCCAGAACTCTTAATTAGGCTGGAGGTTAAGCAAGCAGAGCGAGGAGAGGAAAACGTGGGCTTGCTGCTGAAGCCACAAAGTCTGTATTTAGTCCCAGTCTTCAAATGGAGGCTGCTTCCAGATGAACAGCTCCTAGACAAGATCTACACCTCGTGTCATATTGAGACGATCCCATCATGGTAATGCTATATCCCTCTTGTGCATTTATACCTCATAGCACACCCAGTGACATCTGTTGTGGTATTTTGGATAATATGGAATAAAAAGCAGGAAATAACACTAGAAGAGCAGCATATGGAATGCATAATGTACCCCAACAGTTCTCAGTGTGCTTCAGTACCAATAAAAAGCATGCATGTGGATCTAGCCCTGATGCTACTAGTCAAAAGACATTGTGCAGCTATTCCACCTTTCCTTATTTAATAGATTGTTGGTAGAAAGAAGAACAGTGATAAAACATGGGATGGTAACAAGTGGAAGACGATGTCTGAACTCCTGGAAAATTCTATGAATGAGGCAAGGTAATTACACAATAAAAGTCTCGTCTGCAGGGGCGTTGCTAGATTCTTAAAAGATCCGGGGCACAGGCCCATAACACAAATTTGGATGTGCACACATATATATCCGTATCTAAGTGCACCTCTGATATATATGTGTGCATGTAATGTGCTTATTGTCAGGGTGGAAACTGAGCCGATAGAACCCCAGAGCAGTTCTGATTCTGAGGAGGAACAGCAATCCGTGGGAGAGAAGCTCGCTCATCTCTCACAGGCACAGCAGCTGGCAGAGATTCCTCCTGCCAGCATTCCTGGGATAGATAGTGACCCTGGCAGTGAAAGAGTGCTGGAGGGGGGCTTGCTGGATGCTCGGCGCCGATGCAGGGAGCAATGGAGGGCGCGGAAAGGAGGTGTAGCGCTCGTTTGGCGCACAAGCAACGGTCGCGTCCCGAGGACCCAAGGGAAAGAGGGAGGATCTCTCCCTAGCCCATAAGTTCAGGGTCTTCCCGTGATTCTCCTTCAAACGGGGACCAACTGCCTAACCGGGAGCATAGGCTACTCTGCTGTTCCTTGCTTAGTCGCTGGTGATTAGCATCTAAAAGAGTCATTAAGTTGTAAAAGGATTAAAGCCTTGAAAAGAATCCTTTTGTCTGTGTCTTGAGTTGGCTATTGGAGTAGACTGTAAGAGGCAGCTAGGGTGCTCCTGACACTTATGTGTGGAGTACATGTGATGTGCTATACATGTGTGTGTACAGATTACATACATACATAAGAAGTGTGCACTGACTCCTCATCCCTCTTCAACTCAGACCCTGATTCAGCATTTTGGAAAACATCCTGCTTCTGCTGGGGGCAATTAGTAGTTGGTCCACTTCAGCTCAGCTCCAAACCTGAGTCAAGGTTTGAAAGAATGAGTCTTTATGCTTCCTGTTGACTATCATGGGTCCATTGATTTGGCTAGTTGGTGTATCAAGTAGTAGTGCACTGAATTCCCTCGGGTAGTTATACATTAATTAAAACTGTTCCATTACAACAAAATAATGGGTGAGAAGTGCTACAGTGCTATATTAACACTAAGGACATATTAAAATTTCTTATTTACACACACATTAAAGGCATTCTAGCTGCTAGAGCATAGCAGAAAGCCCAGCCTGGGTACAGTTGGGTACTTTTATTTTATTACATTTGTATACCACTCAATAGCCAAAGCTCTCTTTTCTTCTAATCCTTCCTGTAAGTCAGGGGTGGGCAATTTGTGGCCCTCCAGATGTTGTTGGACTGCAACTCCGATCATCCCTCACCATTGGGCATATTGGTTAGGGCTGATGGGAGTTGCAGTCCATCAACATCTAGAGGCACACAAGTTCCTTGCCTCTGATCTATAGGTGCTGAAGTTCTTTGAGGGACAATGGGGTGGTGGTGGCATACAAATGATATCTTTTCCTTCATGCTCACCTGACCAGGTGTCTGACTATGACTCTGAAGCATTCATCCTTCAAGGAAGACACTAGAAACTTAGACAATCTGGGCACAGACAACAGCATGAAGAGGTAACAGCACCCGCTTCTGTCCAGAGCGAGGGTGCAGATCCTCTTTCAGCCTGAGGGCCAAATTCCACTTCCAAGAAGCTTTCAGGGGCCACATTCCAGTGGTGAGTGGGGCAAAAGGGGGCAAAGAAAAAGTACCAGTGTATTTTAGCTTAGAGCTCTGACTGCCTTAGGAGAGGCATTGCAAGCTTTTAGAATGGGGAAAAAATGGAACAAAACCAGGAAACTATCCAACAGTCAATGGTGGTGTGGGGGGGGGGGAAGGGTAGAGCCAGGAAAAGGGGGCATGGTCCCCTGGGGAACCCCAGGAGGGCTGGATTTGGCCAGGGCCTGAGGTTCTGCATCCCTAGTCTAGAAGGACAGTGAACTTTTCCACATGGCTACTGTGCCTTTAATGGTCGTAGAAGAGGGGATTTCAGTAGGTGCAGCTTCTCTCTGTGTATCCCCACCACCCCTTCCACCCTCTTGGCATGAGCCAGCAAGATACAGGAGGGCTGGATTTGGCCCCTGGGCCTGAGATTCCTCACCCCTGCACTAGCATATAAATGGTGCCAGCTACCACTCCACACCTGCTGGAAAAAGTTCCTCTAGTACATATTGCCACTTTCCTCTTGTATGTATTCACAGTAGCGTAGGGCCAACTCCTTGCTTAATTCTGAAGCAGACTTTTTGGCAGAAAAATGTCCTTTCGAAACCAGAACTAGGTAAAGGACAGTGATTTTTAAAAGCAGATGACTATTCCAAAAGAAGATGGATGACCCTCTGTTCCTTTCCATGGAGGAGGAGTCCTTTTCTTGGCAGATTGTCCACTATATATTTGGTTTTGCATTGCTCTATCTCACATTCTGTGGACCAGTCTCCATGCCAATCAATCAATGTATTGATTCAGTCAACAGACTTCACAATAAAGCCAATCTTGCTGCGGGTCTAGTCTCTGTGCGAGTGTTTGCTGCTCCTCTCTGACTCTCCTCTCTCTAGCTGTCCTAGAACCAAAGGAGAAAAGAAACCATCAGGCCTCTCCATGGAGATGCTAAAGGCTCAGGTCCAGGACCTATGACACCAGGCGTGGCGCAGGGACACTTCTTACATCTGCTTGGTAAGCCCCCTTCCTCACCTGCACATTTTGGATTGCTTTATTCTAAAGTTACAACAAGCCAAATCCCTTAGATCCAAACTAAGTGGCCTCTTTAGGACAACACACACACACAGACACAATAATGATAAAAATATGAATAAAATCACACTAAAATCAACAGTATAAAACTAATTAACATGTCATCAGAGCATAAAATAAAATATCACATTGCAGGGAGTAGGATAGGGGCCTCCAAACATTTTGAGCCTGTGGGCATATTTGGCATTTTGAAAACGTGCCTGGGCACCACCACAAATTGGATGCTGGGGGGCAATCACAAAAATGACGGGAGCAGCCCCACCCCATCTGTGTTTGTGTGTGCATGATTGTGCGCCCTGTGCACGCGCTGCTCACTCTGGCTTCACTCTGGCTCTTTTCTCCTTCCTTTTCTCTCTCTCTGGCTTCTTCCTTCCTTCCTTCCTTCCTTCCTTCATTCCCAGAGTCTGTGGCTTGGTTGCCCCCCCATCCCACTCCCTCAGTCCTCCACCTGGCATCCCAGGTGACTTGGCGGCAGACCGTCTTCTCTGCCGCAAAGTCCCCCTTCTCAACTCTTTTTGTTTTATTTTCCTGGCCCCGTTAGTGTGCAAAAACAGGTCCGGGAAAAATTTTTGGCACTTCCCCATGACCAAGGAATGTGCGCAAATGTTCGTTATAATTTTTTTTTAAGTGCCCCTTGCTGAAAATTGGCTGGGGGGGGGAATGCAAAGCCCTGCCATGGACCCTGTTGCCCCAAGGGTCCATGGCAGGGGGTTGGCTCCCCCCCCCCCAGCCATTTTTCAGCATGGGGTGCTTTTAAATTTTTTAGAAATTGCACACATTCCCCAGGCATGGGGAGGTGCGAAAAAAATTGCAGTCCTATTTTTGTGCACAAAAGGAGCTGGAAAAATAAAACTAACAGGGCTCTGACTATGATCAAGATCGTGATTCGAACCAGGAAGGGGGGATCAGCAGGGGCGAAGGGGAGAGTGACAGCCCCTCCAAGGTGCCATTAGAGGGGCTGTCCCTGGCAAGGGGGAGACAGCACAGGCAGGCTTCCTGCTTGATGCCCTTTACCAACGATAGGTTGGCATGTCTGGGTTCGCATGATATGCCAACCCATCATGGGTAAAACAATCCCTACTGCACATCACTGGTTATCAGGGTGGGTTGTTTGGGAAACATGATGAGTTAGTGTGTCATGCAAACCCAGTTTCTGACATTTCTTAATTTCTCCCTCTGGCTTCTCGCCTTCCTTCCCTCCCTCTGGTTCCTCTTTCTGTCTAGTTCTTCTGCCTGTCTGTCTGTCTTTCCTTCCTTCTCTCTCTCTTTCTCTTCCCCTGTCTCCTCATCCTCACAGAAGAGAACGGAGCAATTTCTCTATGTATTTGCATGAGGTGAGAAAAAGCCCCCCTGCTAAAAATCAGCTGGACAGGGGGCAAAGGTCACCCCACACTAACGATCCTGCTGTCCCAAGTGTCCTTGACTTCACACACACACACACAGCCATTTTTCGGTAGGGATAGAGATGTAACATCTCCAGAAATTTTGATGCCATGGGAAAAAATCCCCCCATTTTTTCCGGAAAACAATGGAATGTTGGGGAAAATCGAAAAATAAGCAATACTTTTTTTTTTAGCACTCTTTACAGATCTAAAATCACTTTGTTGCTTTAGGACAACCTTCCCCAACCTGGTACCCCCCCAGATATTTTGAACTTCACATTCCATCAGCCTCAGGCAGGATGGCCAGTGGTCAGGAATGCTGGGCATTGTAGTCCAAAACACCAGGTTGTGGAAGGCCACTTTAGGAACGTAAAGCAGCTTTTAGGTTCCTAAAATTATATTATGTATAACTTGGTTTGCTTGTAAAATTATTGTTATATTAGAAAATTTTAAAAAGTGAACTCAGTAAATTTGTAATTATTGTCTGTATAAGCTATACTTTAAAATTGTCATATACCAAACATGATTAGTTTTATGAGCAAACCAAGTTATATTTTAGGTTCCTAGTTTATGTCTGGCCAGAGGAAACTTCAGCAAGTAGTCCCTGAAACATCTGAATCATCCTAGAAGCCAGAAGAAGTAGGAAGAACTGGAGGCAGAAGACGACAAGTCCAGAAACACAGGACTCTGTAGAACAAAACCCAAACCTTCAAGAATGAACATTTTCTTCCATATTGTGATATGGTAACTCTATACACATCTTGGGAAACTGAGCAGGATTTGGAGCATCCCAAAATGTTTATCAGTAGAAGACAGACTGGATCAATAATTTTAATAAGAAATGAAAGAAATAACTATGCTGAGAATTATGCAGATTTAAATTTTTTTCTCATGGCTTCATTATTTCCAAACATTTTACATCTCTAGTCTTTCTATAAAAGTCTTCTGATTTCATAGTTTTTAGAAATCATCTGGGGGTTGGGGAAGTAAAGGTTTGGTAACAATATATAAACACCTTGTCTTAAATTCTAAAAGAAAATATTTCATAATCCAAAGCTGTTCAATTTTTCCATTTTTTTTGGAAAAAACAAAAATAGTACTTGGAAAAAAATGGGAAAATTCCCCCCCCCCCAATTCTTCCATTTTTTCCCTGGACCTTCACATCTCTAGGCAGGGTGGACTCCCCCCCCCCCCACACACACAATACAAGTGAATGGAGGAATCTCTCTGTTCACTTGCAGAGGGTAAAAAAGCTTGGCGGGTGCCTTAGTCTGGCCTCAGCACCTGCAGGCACCACATTGGAGACCTCTGGACTAGGATAATAAACCACATGGCAGGGACTCAGATAATAAAACACAAATATATGAAAATATTTTTTTAAAGATTTTAAGGGCACAATCCTATGGAGATAGTCGGTGGCCTCCAAAGTCAGAGGCTGCTGAGCATCCCACACAGGGCAGCCGGAGCACGGAGGCAATCCTTGCCCCCATGCTCAGGCTGCCCTGCATTTCGCTAGATGGGCAGTTTTGCCTGTCTACCTGCAGCGCTTCCGAGCAGGAGGTTAGGAGGCTGGGGCGAGCATCCCCGTCCCCTCCCCTCTCTGCCCCCAGGTGTCAGGATTCCTTTAGCCCCCACTTTACTTATAAGCCCAAACATACACAGACAAGAGGCTTCAGTCTACAGCTTTTAATCCATTACTTCACAGGGTCATACAGATGCAAATTCTCAGTGACTCTCAGTCTACAAAGGAATGCCTTCAGAGGATTCAAAAGGAATTTACGAGAGTGGGAGGCAGTCTCGCTAGCCTAACTTAAGCAGGGGAGGTCCCTCTCTTCTCCTGAGGCCTCTAAGCGCAGCTTTTCATGCAAGGCCAATCGGGTAGACTGTCTAAGCTCCGCCCCAGCCTTCTCTCTCTTTGCTCCACGCTTGCGTCTGGCATCTATTAGGTCATGCTCCCCAGCCTCCGCCTCCTCCTGTTCGCTGCCTCTCAGGGGTGTGTGTGAAGAGCGATCCTCATCCTCAGCCAGCTGGACGTTTGTAACCTGGGAAGCCGGCCTACTCATATCTGGACTAGCCTGGGAAAACACCTCCCCCATGTCTGGTGGTTCTCCTTCAGAATCTGAACTGCTATCCCACTCCCTGCGCTCAGAAGTGCCGCTGACACCAGGACCACCCCCTTTTCCCTGTCTCCGCGCTCCGTTTCCGAGCATGGAGACATACCCAGAACCACGCTGGTTATTGGGGGTGGGGAGTGCAGTTTCTGGGCTCTGAGGTCTGAGCCCTGTTTCCGACCTCAGATCCCAGAAACCCAGCAAGCCTATGTCCACCCAGACACTGTCTTGGCAGCATAGGATTCCCCTCCAAAATACTTTTTAAACATCAAAAGCCTGGGAAAGCAGGAAAGTCTTAGCCTGGCCCTGGAAAGGTAGCCATGTAGGCACGGGCTGTGCTTCCCTTGGGAGAGCGCTCCAGAGCAAGGGGGCATTACTGAAAAAGCCCTCTCACTTGTTGTTACCCTCGGAACCTCAGAACAAAGGGGCATGTGAAGAAGGGCTCCTGTGGATGACCTCAAAGAACCTTGTAATACCAACAGCAATGTTATCAGCACAGTCACCCCTTTCTTTCTCTATGAGCAAAGATATTTGAGCTTTTGACATGAATACACACATGTAAGTGTTTATACCAGTAGCATGACTCACCCACAAGAGTCTCCCTATTTTTTCCCCCATGGGAAGGAAAGCAGTGAATCACGCCCTTCTCCCTCCCACATTGCTACTACCAGCAACTTAACAGGATGCAACTGCATTTCCTAAAACAAACGCATGCGAAGAGACTGGATGACAACACTAGGCTACAATATAGGGCTGTCATATGCTACCCTCCCAGCACCCCCACCCCCAGCAATATGGGCATAACAAATAAAAATGTAACCTGCAAAATTCAGATTCCAAATGTGAAATTTAAAATTAGGTATTTGACCATGAAATTTATAATGATTGGTGAATATTGAGTATTTTCAAAGATCCGTTTCAGATTTAGATGTTGGTATCAGAGGGATTGTGCAAATTTTCATTACTTTATTAATTGACACCTGATTCGCGTTAACAGGCTTCATGCTGACTGCTCTACAGGGTACAAAGAAGCTTTGCCCTCAGTGTAATACCATCACCTCCCCGGCAGATCTTCGCCAGGTCTACCTATGGCCCAGGTAGGATGAAACTGCTCGTGACACTTCTCCTTGTTAATCCTGAGCAGTCTACTTGGAGAGCTGCTTGGAACCCCAGGAGATCCACTGCTATTCAGTGTTGCCAATATTGAGCTAGGTGGATCAATGATCTGACACAGTATAAGGCAGCTTCCCATGTTCCTATGTACTTCAAGAAGAGAGCTGCCACACCTGAACTGGACACAGATGTCACTGGCTGGCTTGTTTGCCTTTCTGCATTGTACAAACTGGAGGCAACACCTGTTTCTTCAAGAATTCTACTTCTTCAAGGATCTCCTTGTCCCAGGGCACTTACAGCCACCCATGCTGTCAGCTGGGACAGAGGTTTGGAGGTGGTGACAAGCACCTGTTTCTTCTAAGCTGTGTCTGATTGAATAGTTCTCCATTTCTTTCATTTTGTTTTCAATGTGACAATAAAGGTTATTTTAACAAAGATTGAGTCTCTGCTTAGGTTTACAACAACGTCATGTGTTGAGTGTACAAATACATTGTTATTTCTACTTATGGGAGACTAATTTTGTGGCGCTTTTAACCAAAGGAAGTTTTTGACTGAAGTCATATCTTCTCCAATGGGGTGGGGTGTGTGTGTGTGTGTGTGTGTGTGTGTGTGGTGGTGGGAGGGTGCGGGGGCAGGGAGAGAAAAATGGGAAGTGGGAATTGCCCTTCTTTTACCTTTATGGCTTGTTTTATCATTTCCTGCATCTGCAAATGCCTTTGAGCATCACTATTCCCCCAGCCTTAAGAGGCAATTAATCACTAATCCCCCAATCACGCTCAACAGGAACTTGCAAACAGGAAGCTTTTGATTAAAGACACAGGCGCCATTAAAAAAAATCTCAACCATTATCTGCCCACACTGGACAGGCTGGTACAGCAATTTAATTTTGTTGCCTCTAAAATTGTACCCAATCAGGTCTGAAAGGCATGGAAGGCCAGAACAGAAAACACTAGGCTGCAACGAGCTGACAATGACATTGCCTGGATGCTCCATAAAAGTGAGTTAACAAAGGATGGCAATTCTCCCTTGACTCCAAAGAACATTCCAGAACTTCCTGTGGTATAAGCAGCAGTCAGTAGAGGCAAGAACCAAGGCTGGGCTCCAATGGGGCTCTTATGTGCCTTTCCCTTGGCACAAGCCCATCAACGCCTGAGGTGATTTGGCCTTGTAATGCAGCATGTCTCTTGCAGGCAGAATACCAACACCTCCAGAACTGACAAATAATACTTCACTTTAAGGAAGGTTTCAGTTAAGCTACATTAAGCAACCTTTTCTACTTAGGATGATAAATAAAATGATGCAAAATTACATCAGAGCCAAAATCCCTAGCCCTGAATGTGGCCACAGCCCCTCCTGGTGTTTTCAGTAGTTGCCTGGTAATCCACAGCTGGGCACTAAGCTTTAGAAGTAAATACAGAGCAGGCAGCACCAGCCTGGCGGCAGCCAGAGAACAGAAACAAAAAAGCAAAGGTGACTTTCTCGGCCAGTTTCAAAGAAGGCAGCAACCCTTGAGTCATGAGGCATGGCGTTTCCTGCCCACGGTGGTGAGATAAGCTCCTACAATTTCTCTTTTCTGCACTCCAATTGCCTCAGAATAGAATCTATGCATATGAGGAATCTGTCCCTTCACTTCTGACTTGACACCACAGGGGCTACCAGATTCTGAATAAGGGGGTTTCAAAGGGACTTACCAAGAACTGGAGTGCAATGATGTACATTGACGGATATAGTAGGTGCGCTGCTTTTTTCAAAGCATTGGTGGATGGCCAGGTTTCGGGATAAATTAGGTAAAGCTCTCTCTCTCTCTGTATGTACACACACACACACACACGACTTTCTAACCAGTCAGGGGAGAGTGGGTGACAGCAGAGAATCAGTTTGATTTTTGAATTCCCCTCTCCAGAAGCTAGGGATTTCCCCATTTGCCTGTCCGGTATTTCCCCCCCTAAAAAATTCATGTTATCATCGTGGAGATTTGGTGTGTGCATGTGTTGTAAAAAAGAAATAGTGCCGCAGCTAAGGACTTGCTGAATTTATCCTTTCCCCAAGATGATAATTCCTTTACTGGCTTCAAGTTCTGATTTGCTTAGTTTGCCAAAGCAAACATGGCCTGGTACTGAATAAAACCAAACAGCCACGGAATATCTTCTGGGTCTTGCTTCCTGACTTGCTTTTTAGACCAAAGGAAGGGGAGCACGCAAGGAAGGATAAAAGTCTAAGGGCCTTTGACCAAAGATTTCTATTACTGTTGGAAACAGACGGCCACCTGGATAATACATTCAAAATCAGATGTAAGGACTCGATTATTAGAACAGTCGAAGAAAGTCCTGTATAGCCATCTCTTACCCATTTCCCCATATATTGACCCTGAAGAGAACTCAACTTCTGGGGTAATGCGTGAGTAGGAGGATGACTCCCACCCCCAAAACATGGAGGCTTTCTTTAGCAGTACTCCTGTGACCCCCATCTCACACAGGCATTGATGATCTCCTGTCCCTGCACCAAGCTGTCAGCACTCCTTTGCTAGATGCTATAAGCCTGGGGTGGGCAGCTTGTGGCCATCCAGATGTTTTGGCCTACTACTCCTATAACCCCCCATCATTGACTATGCTGGCTAGGGGTAATGGGAGTTGTAGACCAACACATCTGGAGGGCCATGAATTTCCCACCCCTGATATAAGCCAAGAAGGGCAAGGGATAAAAATAAAATATAAAAGGGGTAGAGCTGGGGTCATCAATTTTTCAATATGCTTGGAGGGGTATGGGCAACCACCTGCTTGCTCACAGATGGTATTGCAGAAACAGTGGCCTCGAAGACACTGCAGATACAAGCAATTTTATCCTGGCAAACATATCACAGCAGAAATCCCAAGGAATCCCAAAAAACTTCCTGTTGGCCAAGATGAAGACGACCCGTATCAGGACAACTTGATAAAAATGTGGATAGTGACAGAAAAGGACTAGCAGCAGTGCTAGAGGGCAGCCTCTAAAATGGGTGGGCAAATGGCACCCTCTCAGGAATTGTTGGACTCTTAACTCCTGTTAACCCAGACCAGCATAAGTAATGGTCGGGGATTATGGGAAATGGTGCCCAACAACATCTGCAGATTGCCCACTCCTGCTCCAAAATGAGCTCTTATCCATGTTCAACTGGATTCATTTTGTGTCTTATACCATCTGCTTTCCAGCTGTTGCCCCTTATTTATTTATTTATTTATTTATTTACAGCATATGTATACCGCTCTATATCTAAAACAGATTCCAGAGCAGTGAACATAAGAAGTAAAAAAGTAAAAAGATAAAAAGAATTAAAACACCATTGTTAAAATGGTTCTTTTAAAAACAGAATGCCAATAAAAACCACGACTGGTTAGTTAAGGAACACTTCCTGGAAAAGAGCTTTTTTCAGGAGGCGCCGAAAGCAGCACGGTGTTGGCACCTGCCTGACCTCCATGGAGTTCCAAAGAAAGGGAGCTGCCACACTGAAGGCTGTTCTCTGGGTGGATGCCAGTCACCCACTGAGCTGATCATAGAAGATGATGTGAAGCCAGAGAAGCAGAAGAGAAAGCAGGGCCTGCACAGGAGTCCCATTAAGAAGGTCAGGAAATCCCTTGCCTTAGATATTATGGATGAAGACTTGAAGCTGACAGTTTCCACCATGAGCAAACCTGTTTGCTTCAAAAGAACTCAGTCTGTGAACTTCCTTTCGCAGTCCCTAAACCTTTCTTTGTCAAGCAGCAAGAGTGACAACAGCTTGCTCAACAGAAGAGTTCTTGGACAGAATGAGGGAACTACAGCAGCAAAGGGAAGACCAGAAGCTTGAAGAGCAACAGCAAGATGAGGCAGTGGGAAATGCTGAGGTGAAGAAAAATGGAGTAGAGGATACTCCTTGGAAAAGGGTCACAGTTAGGAGAAGAAGAACTAGACGCCACTCTGCGCCAGTGGAAGCAGTGGAGCTGAACCGATTCCAGGTACTTGCAGATGAGACTGGAGGACAGCCTGCAGAGGAAGAATCACAGGGGAACCTACATGAGAGTGAACAAGAGGCTGAAGGTCAGTCAAACAGAGGCGATGAAACCCAGGCCTACAACAACAAGAAGAGAAGAGTGGTAGTAGTGGGAGACTCCTTGCTGCGTGGGATCGAGACCCAAGTATGTCGCGAAGACCCGTGGACTCGCCAGGTATGTTGTCTCCCGGGAGGATGAATTAGAGACGTGACTGAAAGGTTGCCTGCACTCATAAAGCCCACTGACAGGTATCCCTTTCTTCTCATCCATGTGGGAACAAATGATACCGCCAAGCGGAGCTACGAAGAAATCACGTCAGACTTTAAAGCTTTGGGAAGGAAACTCAAGAACTTTGGGGCCCAGATAGTTTTCTCATCCATCCTTCCAGTAGTTAGAAGAGGGATAGAAAGGGAATGAAAAATACTCCGGGTGAATGACTGGCTACGAAGGTGGTGCTGACGAGAGAGATTTGGATTCTGGGACCACGGGCTATACGTCCTGGAAGATGGGCTGTTGGCAAGGGATGGGTTGCACCTCACAAAGGCTGGGAAGAATGTGTTTGGCCACAGCATGAAGAACTTCATCAAGAGGGCTTTAAACTGAATCCTAAGGGGAAGGGAGATGTAATGTTGGGGGTAACAATGGACGTAGGCGCATGCACTGCAATGGAGAGAACAGCTCTAATAGCGCACAATAATAGTCTTCAGACACATGAAGGAAGAAAGCCAGACTATGAAGCACATGGTCTTTGATGTCTATATACTAATGCCCAGAGTATGGGAAACAAACAGAACGAACTTTCTCTTAATACAGGAGGGAAATTATGACTTGATAGGTATAACGGAGACTTGGTGGGATGATTCTCATGACTGGAATACAGCAATTGAAGGATATAACTTGTTCAAAAAGAACAGAAAGAGCAGGGAGGTGGGGTTGCACTGTATGTGAAAAATACATATCTCTGCACAGACATACAGGAGGATGAGCTTGGTAGCCCCATCGAGAGCATCTGGATCAAAATAAATGGAGCAAAGAATAAAAGGAACCTGATGGTCGGAGTCTACTACCGGCCACCCAATCAAGGAGAAGACGAGGATTAAACTTTTGAAAAGCAAATAGCCAATGTTTTAAGGAAGCATGATGTAGTAGTAATGGGGGACTTCAATTTCCCCGATATTTGTTGGGAGACAAATTCTGCAAAACATGGCTCCTCCAGGAAATTCCTGACTTGTGTGGTGGATAACTTCCTCCTACAGAAAGTAGAGGAAGGAACTAGAGGATCGGCTATCCTTGACTTGATCCTAACCAATAGAGATGACTTAGTGGATAAAGTAGCAGTTACAGGAACTCTGGGGGAAAGCGACCATGTTGTACTTGAGTTCTTGGTTCTAAGGGAAGCAAAAGCTGAGTGTAGTCAAACGCATACCCTGGATTTTAGGAAAGCTGATTTTAATAAACTCAGAACAATGATCAGTAAGGTCCCATGGCAAGCGACGCTAACGAGAAAAGGAGTCCAAGATGGGTGGGAGCTTTTAAAAAAGGAAATTCTCAAGGCACAATCACAAACAATTCCAACAAGAAGAAAAGGTGGAAGACAACAGAAGAAGCCAATGTGGCTTCACAAAAAGCTTAGGGATGACCTGAAAACAAAAAAGGACACATATAGGAAGTGGAAAGAAGGCCAGATAACAAAGGAAGAGTACAGGCAGGTAGCACAGAATTGCAGGGATGGCGTCAGGAAGGCTAAAGCTGAGAATGAGCTGAGGTTAGCGAGGGATGCTAAAAGCGACAAAAAGGCTTTCTTCAGCTACGTGCATAGTAAAAGGCAGAGGAAAGAAATGGTTGTTCAGCTATTAAATAAGGATGGCAAAACGATAACAGATGACAAAGAAAAGGCAGAGGTGCTCAGTTCCTACTTTGGCTCAGTCTTCTCCCAAAAGAGGGTCTATGACCCCGCTGGCAAAGGCGAAGTACAGCCTGAAGGGGCAGGATTGCAGCTTGAGATCGATAGGCATATGGTCAAGGAACACCTAATGACTTTGAATGAGTTCAAATCTCCAGGGCCAGATGAACTACACCCTAGAGTAATAAAGGAACTGGCAGAAGAACTCTCAGAACCGCTGTCTATTCTCTTTGAGAAATCATGGAGGACGGGGGAAGTGCCAGATGATTGGAGGAGGGCTAATGTTGTCCCTATCTTCAAAAAGGGTAAAAAGGAGGAACCTGGGAACTACAGACCAGTCAGTCTGACATCAATCCCTGGGAAAATTCTGGAGCAGATTATAAAGCAATCCATCTGTAAGCACTTTGAAAACAATGCAGTGATTACTCAAAGCCAACATGGATTTGTCAAAAACAAGTCCTGCCAGATGAATCTGATCTCATTTTTTGATCAAGTAACCTCCCTTGTGGACTGTGGGAATGCTGTAGACATCATATATCTCGACTTCAGCAAAGCTTTCGACAAAGTGCCCCATGATATCCTGATGAGCAAACTAGCTCAAAGTGGGCTAGATGAAACAACGATCCAGTGGATCCACAGTTGGCTACAGAATCGGACTCAAAGAGCGCTTCTCAATGGGACCTTCTCAAACTGGGGAGAGGTAACGAGTGGGGTACCACAGGGCTCAGTCCTGGGCCCAGTGCTCTTCAACATTTTTATGAATGACTTGGAGGAGGAGGTGCAGGGAATGCTGATCAAATTTGCAGATGACACAAAATTGGGCGGGATAGCTAATACCTTGGAAGACAGAAACAACATTCAAAGTGATCTGGATAGACTGGAGCGCTGGGCAGAAAACAACAGAATGGCATTTAATAGGGACAAATGCCAAGTTCTGCACCTAGGAAAAAGAAACCAAATGCACACTTACAAGATGGGGGATACGTGGCTCAACAACACTACAAGCGAGAAGGAACTTGGAATTGTTGTCGATCACAAGCTGAATATGAGCCAACAATGTGATGTGGCTGCAAAAAAGGCAAATGCTCTTTTGGGCTGCATTAATAGAAGCATCGCTTCCAAATCCCAGGAAGTACTAGTTCCCCTCTCCTCAGCACTGGTTAGGCCTCATCTGGAGTACTGTGTCCAGTTCTGGGCACCACACTTTAAGAAGGATGCAGACAGACTGGAGAGGGTTCAGAGGAGGGCAACAAAGATGATCAGGGGACTGGAAACAAAGCCCTATGAAGAGAGACTGAAAGAACTGGGCATGTTTAGCCTTGAGAAGAGAAGACTGAGGGGAGATATGATAGCACTCTTCAAGTACTTGAAAGGTTGTCACAGAGAAGAAGGCCAGGATCTCTTCTTGATCATCCCAGAGTGCAGGACACGGAATAATGGGCTCAAGTTACAGGAAGCCAGATTCCAGCTGAACATCAGGAAAAACGTCCTGACTGTTAGAGCAATACGACAATGGAACCAATTACCTAGGGAGGTGGTGGGCTCTCCCACACTGTAGGCATTCAAGACAAGGCTGGACAGCCATCTGTCAGGGATGCTCCGACTTGGATTCCTGCATTGAGCAAGGGGTTGGACTCGATGGCCTCGTAGGCCCCTTCCAACCCTACTATTCTATGATTCTATGATTCTAGGCCACAGGTCCATGTGGAACCACCAGGAGCAAGCCCTCTGATGACCTCAGTGACTGGGCAGGTTGGCAAGGAAGAATGCACTCTCTCAGGTATCCTGGCCCCAAGTTGTTTAGGGCTTTGTATGCTAGTACCAAAACCTTAAACCTGGCCCGGTAGCAAATCGGCAGCCAGTGCAGTTCCCTTAGCAGAGGAGTTGCAGGCTGAAAAAGGGCAGCTCCCGACAGCATCCGAGCTGCTGCGTTCTGCACTAGCTCCAGCTTCTGGGACAGCCTTAAGGACAGCCCCACATAGAGCGCATTGCAGTAATCCAGCCTTGAGGTTACAAAATAAATAAAACAGAATTGCCCAATTCGAAACAAGTTCCCACCACTTTCAGTATGCAATTGCTTTCGCAATTCCTATATAAGATTCTGCCTAACCTCACAGAAAAGAACCAAGTAGTGAATAGTGAATTTTCTTAAAACAAGAACATAAAATAGGGACATGGGAGGCAGCACAGAATAGAAAATGACTGAGGCATTACATCTATACTTGCCCCCATGGTGATACATTTAAGATAGCTCTTTGCCTAGATCTGTGGCAATCTGAGAACGCAGGGGACTCAAATGTATTCTTATACTTGTTCATCTGAAGACAAAAGTTTTTTTTCCCAGAAAGAGCTGAAAGTGTTATGATATCATTGTGTTATCATAGTTTGTGGTGCGTGTTTGGAAGAATGTATCCATGTTTGTGTGTTGTGGTCAGAGGTGCGTCTATACTGATGGTTTCTCAGTCCCTGAACATGGGTTACAGCTGCTGGCTGATGATTCCTTGTTTGGCAGAGCTGGCCAATAGTCCAGATGCTGATGCATGTTCAGGGCCAGTGTGCAGGTAGGCATGGTTGGGCACCTGCTGAGGGCCCACCCTGAGTTGCTCCTCCTCGTCAGCATGGCAACCTGCTTGTTCACCTGCTTCTCACTCTAGCCCAGGCAATGTAGGTGGCAAGAAGGAGAAGCACAGGGCTGGTGCAAGATATTTTTTGCTGCCTGAGGCAGAGCATCAAGAGCATCTTACCTGAGGAAAGAGCATCCCCCTCCCCCTCAAGCGTTATACAGCACAATTTTTCACCTGACATCTTTTCTAAGATCAGATCAGCTCCTGGCTCTAAGAACTGCCTGAGGCATACAAAGGAAGGAACACCATAGACATCTAAGAATTTATCTTCTGGATCATACCAAAAGGTCCATCTAGTTCAACATCCTTCAGCTTCCCACAGTGGTCAGCTAGGCAATATCCCTCCCTGTTTTGTGTCTCCACCATCTAGTAGTATCCAGAGATACCATTTATCTATCATGGCTAATATCTGCTAAACCTCCCTTTCTTAAACCTGAAGCCTGATCCAGCCAGGACCCACACTAAACAGATTCAAAGGTACCAGTATGACTCATGTCCACTTGTGTAAAAGAATGATACAGTTTATTAATGGAAAATGGATGGAGATAATAAAAGCAAAGAAAAGCTTACACACTTCCCTTAACTCAAAGTTGGAGCTGCCCTGGTTCCCTTGAAGCAGCAGGCGTTATCCCAGGTGCTGTTTTCCTGAGCAGGTGGCATGCCTTCCCCCTTCTCAGGTGAGAACAGGAAGCAGGCTGATCTGCAGGACTTTACAAGACTTCTCTCACTGAGGGAGGGTGCAATCCTATGGGGATAGGTGACCACCTATCCAATGCAGGGCAGGAGAAGCATGGAGGGGATCGTTCCCTCCGCACTTCAGCCACCCTGCATTCGTGGCTAGAAAGCCGATTTTGGCTGTCTAGCCGCAGGAAGTCGGAGGGGGGGAGATGCCAGACGATGCATAGGAAGCATTGGAATGACATTTCTGCCCTCCCTGCCCTGGCACACCCACTGTGTGCGGGCTCCGAGGTCGATTCCTGGAAACCGACATATCCTATGGTCATCTAGTTGCTGACTAGCGGCCATAGGATTGCTCCCTTAAAGACTGTCACAAAACATACACACAGATCCCTCCCTTCATCAAAGAGGCAAAAAAGAGGGGGGCCTGGCTTTTTGGCAAGAAAGAGAGTTTCTCCCAGCAGAGAAAGAACATTCTGAATCACATCCATGACAAAAGCTAAGGGGAGCTTTGTTTTCTAATTTAAACATATGCTTAAAACCTTTTATTTGTATTTCCAAGGCCCTGCTTGTGTTTTACTGGACTGATTCTTCAGTGCTTTATAAATATATTTTATTGTGTTTAGTTTGTAATGGCCATCCACTATAAACAATAAAATTTGAACGAATACATGACAATGGGCTTTCTTTTTGTCTGTCCTCAATCTGCTATGCTGCCCATCAACTTCATTTGATGAGCCCAAGTTTGAGACAGACCTCCCTTCTAAAGAAGACATGATGTGAAGCGTAATGAGGCAATACTGGCCAAAATAAATAAATAAATCACAACAGTGAAGCATCCGTTAAATACCCAGGGCTGTATCCGGCACACAGGCCTCCCTAACCATGTCACCTGCAACTTAGACATGGATAGGATTGCGCTGTAAAACAGAATGACTCGCCAGCCAACTTCAGTGCTCCTTCCACAGCAACAGGTTTTTTTCTTTCCAGCCTGTCCCCTATTTCTTTGCTCCTTAGCTAGTCCCCCTCTCTTAATTCTTCCCTGTGTGACCTCTCATAGGCATTCTCTCTCACATATGCTCACAGACAACTCTGCACTCCCACGTTCTGCTTCTTTTTGTCTTCTTTCCATCACCTGCTTTTTGTTTTTGCCTTTCTTCCATTCCCACACAGCCACCCACCGCACCCTGAGTTTCTCTCACTTTTGCTCAGGCGGCAATCCTGGGCACACAAGAAAGCTCCGCTGAGTATTATGGGACTTTCTCCTGAGTCAGAGGCTAGTACTGTCAGTGCGACTTACTCATAGATATGCACAGGATCACATTGTCAGGCTGCAGCCCCTCAGGAAACCTACACGGAAGTAAGACTGGCTGATTTCAGTGGAGTTGAAAAAACACGTTTAGGTTTGGAGGGTTCACATCTCCAAGCGATGTTGGGGGGGCGGAGATGGGGAGGGGAACAGATGGGGAGGCTTCCAAGTTGGTTGATTAAGGGCACAACCCCATGCACATTTTGACAGAAAAACGTCCTACAACTCCCAGCATTCTGGCTGGGGAATGCTGGGAGTTGTAGGACGTTTTCCTGTCTCAACATACATAGGATTGCACCCTAAAAGAGAGAGAGAGAAGCTAGATGGGGAACTGCCCCTCTGCCTCCCCACCTCCACTGCTGGAAGGGGTGGCAACGGAGAGAAACAAGATGGCCTGGCTGGGGAAGAGCAGATTCTAGTCACCCCACCTCCCCTCCTATTCTGCTTCACCCTGAAGTGATGTGGCTGGGCCAGCAGAGAAGCAGAGTCCCCTGCCCCCCCCCCCCAGCCCTGGATTGAAGTGGCTGCCATGCAGCTTCAATCCATGAGAAAAAAGCCTGTTGCCGTGCTGGCCCAGACCCAGCTGTGTTCTGCAGGGGCAGAACCTTTCAGGGATGGGGGGGCAGAAGACTGGCAGTGTCAGCAGTGGGCAAACCGGCAAGTGGGTGACGGGCAAGTGCTGCGCATTGTCTTTGCTCCCCCCAATCCTCTTCCTGAGCTGGGGGGCTCACCTTGCCTCACGGTCATTTGCAGTGGCCAAGGGAACATCAGGCGGGGGTCTCTGACCTGACACAGAACAAAGGCAAGTGAGCAGCTGCACCCCGCTGAGGCAAGCAGAACTGGATTTGGTGGGAGGGAAAGCAAGCGGGGCCTCGCCACAAGCTGCCACCTGAATCGTTTGCCTCAGTCTGCCCAATGGGAGTGCTGGGCTGGAGGAGCGGGAGATGCCCCTGCCCACCTGCTCCCTGGCTCTCGGCCTGTCAAGCAAGCAAGCAAGTGGAAGCAATGGTGAGAGACAGGATGAGGCACAAGGGCAGCTGGTGACAATGGTGGTGAGAAGGCAGACTCACTGAGGGAGGGGCCCATTGGGTGTCTGGCCGAAGGAACCTCCGGAACATGGAGCCCGCCCTGTATACCTTCAATGACATCTTTTTGTTAGATGGTTTCTTGATAGGTGAGAAAACTATGACCTGGTTTGCACATAATGGGAGCATTTGGCCTCAAATCGTGGGTTAGTTAACCCACAATTTGCAGGGATGCACATTAGTGGGGACACTGGGTTATTTGTGGGTTAAACAACCCAAATTTAACCCATGGTTTGTTCTTAGGTCAACTTTCGGTGGTTTCAGCCATGAATAACCCAAAGTGTCCAGGTTCAGATATCACACTAACAACCTATGAAAGGGGCATTCGTAGGTTGTTACTGCAAACTGGAAACAGTTCATGTGCGGCCCCAGAAATCATGGATTAATTAACCCACGATTTGCCACCAAATGCTGCTGTTATGTACGAACAGCCCCTGTGTGTTTGAATGATAAACCTATCAGTGCTACGGGAAGGTGACACCCAGGGCCAGCCCAAGATATTTTGCTGCCTGAGGCAAAAGCCAACCAGACTGGTAGCTGCATCATACTTCAGCACTGGTGATGGGACAGCATCCTCCACTGCACCTGAGGGCAGCAGGGTAGCTTAGGGAGCACAGGGCAGGGCACATAAGTAGCACCCATGGCTCTCTCCACTACTCTCAAAGCATCTGCCCCCTGAGGTGGCCGGCTCACTCCGCTTAATAGTGTGGCCCAGCTAAGGGCAGGGGTGTGTGTGCATATATCAAAAACAGCCATTTTCAGCTTGTAAGAAACAGAGATAGAGAGAAAGCTGAGAACTGAAAGCACCTTTGGGGATGCAGGATATCCCTTTCTAGGGATGCTTCCCAATGGAGGGCTCCTAGAGCTAGCTCTCAGGGCTTCTCTACATTAAGGAAAAATCCTGCAGCTTTTGTTTCCATTTTCTTTGCGGGATCAGGATGGGCTCACTAGACAGTGAGCAGGTGACTGGGAATTGAAAACTTCCCTTCTCAGCAAATGCTCTATAGTGTTCAATGAAACAATGCCATCTAGTGGCTGCTGATATTTCAGGTTACATTTTATTTTGTCTTATCTCTGATCTTTTAAAAAGCGGGATTAAGCTCAAAAAGCACAGGAGATGCTCTGGAAGTTGCCGACGCCATGTAAAGGACCCACAAACTTCCATGACGAGCGTGCAGTAAAAGCCACGTGTAGAAATGCTGTCAGAATGCCTTGTGCAGCTACTCCATCTTTCCCTCCTTAATAGATTTTCTATGGTAAGAAAAAAGATGGAAGAAGCAGTGGGGAAACAGAGGAAGGTTACAAGTGGAAGAAGAAGTAACTTGGACCCCGCATACAATTCAGTGTTTGAGGCAGGTCTATTGCAAAATAAAAGGCCTTGTCTGGAAGCACCCTGGGATGTGATGCAAGCTAAGTGGATCTGTGTTCTTGCTGAAATGCATTTCTGCTTATGTTCTACTTGTGAATGTGTAAATAAACAAAATATTACAAAAATGTTGTAAGTCTCCAGTACTCTTCATTGATAGGAAACCAATGGTTTCCTGGATAGTGCTGTCCCTGAAACTTCTCACCTATCAGCAGGGGTGTGAATAAATATAATATGAACAGCATAGGTGGTGCTATGGGATGCTGGGGAGAGGAAAGAGGACCATCTCCAGTTGGACAACTATGCTGCCTCTCTAAGGGACACTGAAGATTTTTTCAATAGCAAATGGAATGTTTCCATTGCTACAGTAGTATCCTGCCCTCCCAATAATGCTTCAGTTGCTCAGATAAAATGGAGGGAAGAGAAAGCCTTGATGTGGAAGAATAAAACTTGTTCTCTCATCCCAATGCCCACACAGTTTTCTTTATAAAGAGAGGATATATCCATTAAGGGCACATCCAGCAGAGATTTTAAAAAATGAAATGCAAAAATCCAAAAGGCTCTTTCATGATGAAGCAGCATTCTCCAACCCAGTGCCCTCCAGATGCTGGCTGGTGATGCTGGGAATTGTAGTCCAATACATCTGGAGGGCATCAGGTTATGGAAGGCTGTTAGAATCATAGAATAGTAGGGTTGGAAGGGGCCTACAAGGCCATCGAGTCCAACCCCCTGCTCCATGCAGGAATCCAAGTCAGAGCATCCCTGACAGATGGCTGTCCAGCCTCATCTTGAATGCCTCCAGTGGGGGACAGCCCACCACCTCCCTAGGTAATTGGTTCCATTGTCGTATTGCTCTAACAGTCAGGAAGTTTTTCCTGATGTTCAGCCAGAATCTGGCTTCCTGTAACTTGAGCCCATTATTCCGTGTCCTGCACTCTGGGATGACCAAGAAGAGATCTTGGCCTTCCTCTCTGTGACAACCTTTCAAGTACTTGAACAGCGCTATCGTATCTCCCCTTAGTCTTCTCTTCTCAAGGCCAAACATGCCCAGTTCTTTCAGTCTCTCTTCATAGGGCTTTGTTTCCAGTCCCCTGATCATCTTTGTTGCCCTCCTCTGAACCCTCTCCAGTTTGTCTGCCTCCTTCTTAAAGTGTGGTGCCCAGAACTGGACACAGTACTCCAGATGAGGCCTAACCAGTGCTGAGTAGAGGGGAACTAGTACTTCCCGGGATTTGGAAGCTATGCTTCTATTAATTGATGGAACAGTGTTGATGGAACACTGCTGCCAGAGAGGGGGGTAATCTTCCTGTACAGCACAGAAAAGGTTGCTCTCCCACAAAAGAATAGAAGCAGTGCAGGCTTTGCACCTTGGATAGCTCCTTTAGAGTTGTGACCAGTTCTGACTGAAACCTGGAGCAGATTCACTGTCCCACTGAAATAGGAGCCACCAGCCTCCACTGTGAATAAGGTTCCCCCTGAGTCTTTTCCCCTTCTTTACAAAAGCCTTCCTTAATCTGGTGCCCTCCAGATGGCCATGCTGGTTCGGGAAGATGGAACATGCAGTCCAACATGTCTGGAGGGCACCAGGTTGTGGGGGGCTGCTTGCAGTTGAGTTTGAGAAAGGGAGGGAGGGAAGCTATAGTCACTCTCCCTCAACAGGAGAACTTCCATTGCACTCTCCTGTTTCATTAAAGGAGGTCAAGCGGGGCATTTTAATTTTATTTTAAATCTTGCACAAACAGCCAGCTCTAGCCCCAAGAGAACATTCTAACAGGATCAGGCTGGCTGGATCTCTATCTGAGCTGGCGTAGTACAGAGGTGAGCAATGAGCTGGGAAGTCCTTACTTCTGCTGTGAACTCCCTTGGTGGCTTTGGCAAGCTACTATTTCTCAGGCACAAAAGTGTGGGGCTGATGGTAGTGGTGATTTATGTTGTTATTAATGGCATTTATACCCTGCCTTCCCCCCCACATTCTATTTATTTTATGTTAGACAGAGACTGAGAGTGGCTGGCTCAAGGTCATCCAGTGAATTTCTTCTTTTTTAATTATTATATTGGTTTTGCAAAACAAGATTAAACAAACCAACATAAATAAATAAATAAATAAATAAATAAATAGAAACATATTGGATTTAGATCTACTTATTGATAGACAGTAGTACATTTCTCTCTCTCTCTCTCACACACACACACACCCCTTTACCTTACAAATCAAAATATAGATGGAATCCATAGGCTGCTTGGAGGTTTTCTTTATAATTCTTCACCATAAGATTACATTTAGTCTCTTTTCCATAGTCTGAGGAAAGGCTTTGACAAATACTGCTGTGTGTGTCCCTGATCAGTATATAAAAGAAAATCCTGCCATGTTTTATAAAAGTCGGATGTTTTGACTTTGCCTTTGGCTAGTATCAGTTGTTACGCCAGTTTTTCTGCCCTGGCTATTTGCCACAGTTCCATCTACCAAGATTTCAGTGTTAGAAGTTCTGCAGTTGTCCAACTTCTAGCTATGACTCTTCAGGCTGCATCAGCATGAGCACAATTCAGTCCTTGTTCTTCCCATATTGTTAATAGGGACAATGTTGATGTAACCTGTATAGTCTTATGTGTATATTTGCCACTTCTTAGAATATGACGTTCCCAAACTGTGAAGGTATGAGTGGGGATTTGAACCCAGGTCTTCCAACACTCTACCCACCCAGTTCTTATTTGAAGATTGTTGCCTAAGCAGCCCCACCACTGGATTATATACAGCTGAAGGTTCTTCTCTGCCTACAGCAGTGGTCTCCAAAGTGGGGTGCGTGCAAGACGATCCACTGGGGTGCACAAGCTGCCTGATAACTGAGCAGCCTCCTGCTACCCCGACGAGCTGCCAATGTGTAGAATGATGGCGGCGGTGGAGGCAGCAGGATGGGACAGGAGCCGAGAGGGAAGCTCTGTGGCATTTCTCTCGGCTCCAGTCCTGTCCTGCCTCTGCCACGGCCACGGGGAGCAACTGCGCAGTCTCTGCAGCACCAGAGGAGCAGCAGCCATCCTGCCAAGGGAGAGCAAGTTTGTTGCTGACGTTTTCTGTGATGACAAGTGGCTGTCAGTAGGATGCTGCCTAGCAGATATTTCTGAAGAAATAACCATGAGTGAGAAAGTAACCGCTTTTTGAAAGAAACTTGTGCTGTGGAGAGAGCATTTTGAAAATGGATGTTTGGAAGTGTTTCCATCAGCATGTGATTTTGCTGCTGAAAACGATGTGTGTCACCTATAAAAACTCTCATATCTGCGCACTTTAAAAACTTGGAAACGGAATTTTCTAACTTGTTTAAAAAATCTTCAAAACAAAGATTTTCCGTGGGTTTTGAACCCATTTGTTAAAATATAAAAATGCAACACCTTCCAATTAGTTTGCAAGAATAACTGATTGACATCAGGGAAGATGGAAATTTAATAGCTGAATTTCAGCAAAACCTTTTGCATAATTGGTGGATGGGACTGAAAAATGAGTATTATGTAAGCATAAGCAAATATGCACTTCTTCCATTTGGATCTACGTATCTTTGTGAGGTGTCTTTTTTAGCTATGACAGCCATTAAAACCAAGCACTGAAATAAACTGAACTTAGAACCAGACCTTCAAATCACTGTATCACAAAGTGTTAAACCATGATTTTCAAAAATAATGAAGCCTATTCAATCACATTGCTCTCACTAAAAAATATTATTATTAATAATAAAAAATAGTGAGAACAAAAGGGTTTTTTGTACCGTTAATAAATAAAATATTTTTAAAATGTTACTTATTTCATCTTTATATCATCATTTTTAATTTCAATTTTTGTGTATGTTTTATAATGCACATAATATAGTAGTACAGTAGTACATGCATATAATTTATAAATAAATATACATATATATTGGGGGTGCATGCTCAAACTTTTTTACTGATGAGGTGTGTGATGAAAAAGTTTGGAGAACACTGGCATATTGAACTCATTTACGCCACGGTGCCCTTGGTGGCAGCAAGTTGTTAGTAAGCTGACCACTAGATTCCATGTTAGGCATAATTAGGAAAGGAACTGAAAATAAAAGTGCCAAGATCACAGTCCCCTTATACAAATCTATGGTGCGATCACACTTAGAATACCATGTGCAGTTCTGGTCACTGCACCTAAAAAAGGATATTGCAAAGCTCAAAAAAGTGCAGAAAAAGGCAACTAAAACGACCAAGGGGCTGCAGCATCTCCCCTGTGAGGGAAGGTTACAACAGCTGGGATTGTTTAGCTTGGAAAAAAGGAGGGTAGGGGGAGACATGACAGAGGTGTACAAAATTATGCATAGTGTGGAGAATGTGGATAGGGAGACATTTTTCTCCCTCTCTCATAATAGTAGAACCCGGGTCTTCCCATGAAGCTGATTGGGGGAGAGTCAGGACAGATGAGATGTAGTGATGACCATCCATTTAGATGGCTTTAATGACGTCATGAGCTAAACCATGAAGGGACACCCAAGTCGGGAAGGTCATGGCAGAGAGGTCAGACTAAATACGATCCCTGAGGAAGGAAACGGCAACCTACCCCAGTATTCTTGCCATGAAAACTAAATGGATCAGTACAACCAGACATGTGTTGGTATACCATTGGAAGATGGGACTCCCAGGTCAGAAGATGGTCAAAATGCTACTGGGGAGGAACAGAGGATAAGTTCAACTAGCCCCAGATGTGATGACACAGCTAGCTCAAAGCCAAAAGGACAGCTAGCAGCCGATGGTGCTGGTGGTGAACGATGAATCCGATGTTCTAAAGATCAACACACCATAGGAACCTGGAATATAAGATCTATGAGCCAGGGCAAATTGGATGTGGTTATTGGGGAGATGTCAAGATTAAATATAGACATTTTGGGTGTCAGTGAACTGAAATGGACTGGAATGGGCCACTTCACATCAAATGACCACCAGATCTACTACTGTGGACAAGAGGACCACAGAAGAAATGGAGTAGCCTTTATAATTAATAATAAAGTATCTAAAGCAGTGCTTGGATACAATCCAACAAATGACAGAATGATCTCAATTCGAATTCAGGGTAAGCCATTTAACATCACAGTGATCCAAATATACGCCCCAACCGCAGATGCTGAAGAAGCAGAAGTAGATCAGTTCTATGAGGATCTGCAGCACCTACTGGATAGTACGCCAGAAAAAGATGTTATTTTCATTACAGGAGACTGGAATGCTAAGGTGGGTAGTCAAACGACACCTGGAATTACAGGCAAGCACAGTCTGGGAGAATAAAATGAAGTGGGACCTAGGCTGATAGAATTTTGCCAAGACAACTCACTGTGCATAACAAACACTCTCTTCCAACAACCTAAGAGACGACTTTATATGTGGACTTCACCAGACGGTCGACACCGAAATCAGATTGACTACATCCTTTGGAGCCAAAGGTGGCGGACATCTATGCAGTTGGTAAAAACAAGACCTGGAGCTGATTGTAGTTCAGATCACGAACTTCTTATTGCACAATTTAGAATCAGACTAAAGAGAATAGGGAAGACCCACAGATCAGTTAGATATGAGCTCACGAATATTCCTAATGAATATGCAGTGGAGGTGAAGAATAGATTTAAGGGACTAGATTTAGTAGATAGGGTCCCGGAAGAACTATGGACAACAACGTTGTTTGCAACATTGATCAGGAGGTGGCAACAAAAAACGTCCCAAAGAAAAAGAAAACCAAGAAGACAAGATGGCTGTCTGCTGAGACACTGGAAGCAGCCCAAGAAAGAAGGAAAGCAAAAGGCAACAGTGATAGGGGGAGATATGCCCAATTAAATGCAAAATTCCAGAGGTTAGCCAGAAGAGATAAGGAATTGTTTTTAAACAAGCAATGCGCGAAAGCGGAAGAAGATAATAGAATAGGAAGAACAAGAGACCTCTTCCAGAAAATTAGAAACATCGGAGGTAAATTCCAGGCAAAAATGGGTATGATCAAAAACAAAGATGGCAAGGACCTAACAGAAGCAGAAGAGTTCAAGAACCGGTGGCAAGAATATACGGAAGATCTGTATAGGAAGGATAATAATATCGGGGATAGATTTGACGGTGTGGTCAGTGAGCTAGAGCCAGACATCCTGAAGAGTGAGGTTGAATGGGCCTTAAGAAGCATTGCTAATAACAAGGCAGAAGGAGATGACGGTATCCCAGCTGAACTGTTTAAAATCTTGCAAGATGATGCTGTCAAGATGATGCATGCCATATATGCCAGCAAATTTGGATAACACAAGAATGGCCAACAGATTGGAAAAAATCAACTTATATCCCCATACCAAAAAAGGGAAGCACCAAAGAATGTTCAAACTATCGAACAGTGGCACTTATTTCACATGCCAGTAAAGTAATGCTCAAGATCTTGCAAGGTAGACTCCAGCAATTCATGGAACGAGAATTGCCAGATGCACAAGCTGGGTTTAGAAAAAGCAGAGGAACTAGAGACCAAATTGCCAATATCCGCTGGATAATGGAGAAAGCCAGGGAGTTTCAGAAAAACATCTATTTCTGTTTTATTGACTATTCTAAAGCCTTTGACTGTGTGGATCATAACAAATGGTGGCAAGTTCTTGGTGGTATGGGGATACCAAGTCATCTTGTCTGCCTCCTGAGGAATCTGTATAACGACCAAGTAACAACGGTAAGAACAGACTACGGAACAACGGACTGGTTTAAGACTGGGAAAGGAGTACAGCAGGGTTGTATACGCTCACCCTACCTATTCAACCTGTACTCAGAACACATCATGCAACGTGCTGGGCTTGATGAAGCCAAGGCTGGAGTTCAAATCGCTGGAAGAAACATTAACCATCTCAGATATGCACATGATACCACTTTGATGGCTGAAAGCGAGGAGGAGCTGAGGAACCTCATGACGAAGGTGAAAGAAGAAAGTGCAAAAGCTGGGTTGCAGTTAAACCTAAAAAAAACCAAGATTATGGTAACCAGCTTGATTGATAACTGGCAAATAGAGGGAGAAAACGTGGAGGCAGTGACAGTCTTTGTCTTTCTAGGCGCAAAGATTACTGCAGACGCTGACTGCAGCCAGGAAATTAGAAGACGTTTACTTCTTGGGAGGAGAGCAATGACAAATCTTGATAAAATAGTTAAGAGCAGAGACATCACACTGACAACAAAGGTCCACATAGTTAAAGCAATGGTATTCCCCGTAGTAACCGATGGCTGCGAGAGCTGGACCATAAGGAAGGCTGAGCGAAGGAAGATAGATGCTTTTGAACTGTGGTGCTGGAGGAAAATTCTGAGAGTGTCTTGGACTGCAAGAAGATCCAACCACTCCATACTCCAGGAAATAAAGCCAGACTACTCACTTGAGGGAATGATATTAAAGGCAAAACTGAAGTACTTTGGCCACATAATGAGAAGACAGGATACCCTGGAGAAGATGCTGATGCTAGGGAAAGTGGAAGGCAAAAGGAAGAGGGGCCGACCAAGGGCAAGATGGATGGATGATATTCTGGAGGTGACAGACTCAACCTTGGGGGAGCTGGTGGTGGCGACGGCCGACAGGAAGCTCTAGCGTGGGCTGGTCCATGAAGTCACGAAGAGTCGGAAGCAACTGACCGAATAAACAACAACAAAAGGGGATTACACATTCATGGAGGATAAAGCTTTCAGTGGTTTTGGGATGGCCTGTGCCAGTTTAGAGGCACAAAGAACAAGGAATGGGTTATTTATGTTTGTTGTTGTTTATTCGGTTGTTTATATCGCCACCTCATGCTAGTCTCCTTTTATGCCCCAAACCAGGTGCAATTTCTTTTTATGACAAACCTGCTTGAGGCCTTGGCACATTTTAAAACAGGTGATGTAGTGATGGCTGTAGACATGAATGCCATCCTTAATCCCAACTCAGATAGAAGCACTAGTGCACCCTGATCACTTAAGGCACATACTGCTCAAAAAAACCCTCCATGATAAATATGGCTTAGCTGACGCATGGAGAATGTTACATGGGAATGAGCACAACTACACTTAGTACTCCGCAAGACATGGGAAGTACTCATGAATAAATTTATTTATTACATTTCTAATCTGCCCAATAACTAATGTTTTCTCCTAATGTAGATAGTATCAGCCATTCCTTAGCTGCAACTGATGCTAGCATAGGGGTGAGCAATATTTCTGATCCTGTATTTATTTTATTTATTTCATTTCTATACCGCCCAATAGCCAAAGCTCTCTGGGCGGTTCACAAAAATTAAAACCACAGAGTGCAGCATAATACAATATAAAATATGAAAGCTTAAAACCATAATACAACAGTACAACCAGAACAATACCTAGCAGCAATACAGAGATTTAAAATGCAGATTTAAAACACCAGAGCTAAAAGATTAGGAAGCTAAAATGCTAAAATACTGGGAGAATAAAAGGTCATCACCTGGCACTGGAAGGAGTACAATGTAGGCGTCGGCGAAACTCTCTAGGGAGCTCATTCCACAGCCGGGGTGCCACAGCAGAAAAGGCCCTCTTCCTTTTGCTCCCATGTAATTGACCTTAAGCACAGATATCACCTGTAGCAAAAAAATTATGTGCAGGTTGAATCTGAGCTTGCTCACAAGACCGCCCTTCAGAGAGAAAATTGTTGGGAGCATAATACGTTTTTATGCAGGCAATCAACCTGCCACAGACTCCACCAGCCTTCTGAGGGACACATTGAAGACTGCCTTACCAGGGCTGTTCCTTCTGGAGGGCTCCCTCTTTAAAAACAACAATGAGAGGAGCAAAATGATAAACTAATAAAAGAAGTGGGGCCCCTCTTCGATGAACATAAACGAGTGGGAATAAAAAAAAAATACACTAAACTAGTGGCTAAACAGGCAGAATTTAAAGCTCCTGAAATTAGCAAAATACAATCCTCCCTAATTGATCTATGATAAAATTATTTTGAATCTGGAAACGAGGGAACAAAGGTACTTGCTAGGATCCTCAAGCAAAGGAGTGCTAGAGCAACAATCCAGCTATCCTAACAAAAAAAGGGGGTCAATAACAACCAATCTTAAGCTTATTAGCAACACCTTTTAGGAGGTCTGTACCAATCTATACATGTCAGACAACCTTAATCCCTCAGGTGTAGATACCTTTACAGATTCTTTAGATATAAAAACAATTGAGGCTGAACACAGATCAATGCTTAACCAACCTATAACAGCACAAGAGGTCATATTAAACACCTGAAACCAGGCAAACGCCCTGGCACTGATGAATTTATGGGGGAATTCTATAAAGTTTTTGCCACCTCAATCTCACCACATCTCACAACCCTCTTTAATAAAATCTTAGGGTGTTCCAGGATTCCAGAATCTTGGAAAAGAGCAAGGGTAGTAGTCATTCCTAAGGATGGTAAAGACGTAAAACCACCAGGGTCCTACTGCCCAATCACACTGCTTAACCAAAATGCAATGCTGTTTATATCCATCCTGGACAAGCGACTGAATCAATTCATCACAGAGTACATCCATACGGATCAAACACGGTTCATGCCAGGCTGCCAGATGGCTGATGCTATCTGACAGGTCTTAAACATTGTCCATTATAGCAACTCTACTAAATCTCCAGTCTCTGTTGTATCCTTAGGGCGCAATCCTATGGCCACTAGTCAGCGGCTAGACAGCCATAGGATACATTGGTTTCTGGGAACCAACCTTCCCCCCTCCCATGCTGCCTCATAGGCAGTGCGGAACGGCCCCACACTCCGTGCTCAGAAGAGAAGTGCAGAGCGGCGAAAATGGGGCATTCCTGGGGGCGGTGGGAAAGGCGGAAATGCCGGTACGACACTTCCAACGTGTTGTCCTACAGCCACTTCCCCCGCTCTGCCTTCCTGTGGCTAGACAGCTGAAATCGGCTGTCTAGCCACAAATGCAGGGTGACTGAAGCGTGGAGGGGACGACCCCCTGTGCATTTCTCTTGCCCTGCATTGGATAGGTGGTTGCCTCTGAGTTTGGAGGCAGCTGCCTATCCCGGTAGGATTGCTCCTTAGACACTTAAAAAGCCTTTGATCAGGTGGAATGGCCATATCTGCTCAAAGTTTTACAAACACTGGGCATGGGTTAGTGTTTCCAGACAGCAGTGGCCCAGCTGTATGCTGCCTCAGAGGCACTCATCCATACAAATGGGCTCTCTACCTATACAACTGCATAGGGGGACAAAACAAGGGCACCTGCTCTCCCCTCTTCTTTTTACCATTGCTATAGAGCCCCTGGCACAAAACAATTCATCATCACCCTGAAATTAAAGGGGCGTGATAGGGCTCACCACCAACTTGATTAATCTTTTTGCAGATGATGCCCTTCTATTTCTTTCTGTTCCTGAAACAGCTATACCAGCACTTAAAGGAACATTGACTACTTTCCAACACCATACTGGTCTTAAAATAAATCCGACTTATTTTGCATACAAACACCATTTAAAACCTCAAAGACACTTCAAAATCTATCCCAACTAACTTTGAGACACTCCTGCCTAAAATCCCTGGGCATTCAAATACCAACGGACTTGCAACAGCTAAGTTCCTCAAAAGTGCACACCTGTTATAAAATGGATGAAACATAAATTATAAGCATGGGCTAATATGAAGCGATCCATTCTGGGGAACATTGCCTCTATATAAATGATGATTCTGTCGAAGCTTCTTTTCCTTTTTCACATGATTCCCGTTCCCCCAGCAGATAATAGACTAAAAAATGGCAACAACTACCAGAGAGATTTATCAACAAGGGGAAAAAGTCTAGATTAATTAAGGCTTCACAGTACACAGCCAAATGAGAGGAGGATTTGCCATATCCAATTTATGATTGTATTTTGCCTCTTTTTAGATCAAGCAATTAACAAGCATCATAAGAAATGATAAGAGGCATATCCTGGGTTTCTTTGGAAATATTAAATAGCACCTTCCCACACAAAAAACTTCCCTTTAAGAAGCTTACCAAAGCTGAAATAGAGAAGGCTGAAAACCCCTTTTACAAAGCAACACTCAAAATGTGGAAACCATGGGTCAAATTTCTTGCTCCCTCCCCCTCCCCGCTGTACCCGATTTTAAACCACCCTAACTTTGTAGAACCAGACAAACCAGCACAGTTCCTGGCTTGGAGGGAGAGGGGATTTCTCCATATTATAAACTTGTTTATAAGGGGACAGCCCATCTCCCCATCCTGGAGGCACATTTACAAGAGGAGAAGGCTTCCTGGCTATAAAAACACCAAATAATTAATTTTGGTAAAACACTAGCTAGAGAAGAAGGTATTCCTCAAGCGCTAACCATCTATGAAAATGCATGCTCACCCCAGAGTGGTTCCACAAAATGTCTAGTGTCTATACTATATAAATGGTGAATTGATCTCATCTATGGAAACTCATCAGGGTTAAAATTAGTGTGAGAAGCAGACCTGAGGACAACTGTAATGGAACAACATTGGTCCCAACTCTGGTCTACCTGCCCTCTTCACACAATTTCGGCACAAATAAGGGAAGCCACAATGAAGATTAATTCACTGGTGGCACTTCACCCCAACTAATATACACAATTTTAACGAATCTCTTTAATCATTGTTGCAGCTGGTGCAGGATGCGGCGGCCCACCCAACTGAAGGCAGCCATCAGCGAGATCACATAACTCCAGTGCTGAAGGAGTTGCACTGGTTACCAGTTGTTTTCTGGGCCCAATTCAAGGTGTTGGCATTGACCTTTAAAACCCTATATGGTTCCGGCCCAGTCTGTCTTAAGGAGCGCTTCCAACAACACCAGGGACACCGCTCAACAAGAACGGCCTCGGTAGGCCTTCTGTCTGTCCCATCAGCCAGGACAGCTAGGCTGGTGAGGACTAGCAAGAGTGCCTTTTCTGTGGTGGCCCCCATTCTGTGGAATTCCCTCCCTAGTAAATAAATAAATAAATTGTGCTGGAGAAGATGTGATTACATTGGTTCCTTAATACATATGTGGCAATTATGTCCAGTAGTTGTGGACTTTTGGAATCAAGTTCTTTCTACAATATGTGAAATTACTGAACAGCGAATTAAAAATTGTCGAGCCCTACTCCTACTTTCAGTTTTCAAAGATGAGAATGAACACCTTTTACATAAAGACTTGACTGCTGTTATGCTTGCAGCTGCCCAAGATTGCATTAAATTGGAATTATCTACTGGATTATCAATACAAAAATGGATGAACAGAATATGGAAAATTGCTCTTTCTGAGAAGCTGACGCATAGGCTGAGGCTTACAAGGACTGGAAAACTGAGAGTTATTCATAGAAGTGTGGTATCCATTTATTGCATATGCAAATGCACATTCAGCAACCCTTGTTCCTCCATCTGCACACATTCTAGAGAGATGCACTGTAAAACTGCTCGCCTCATAATCTGTACCTGTTTTGTTTTTTGTATTATATTAAAACTCAATATTTTAAAAGGCTAGATACACAAGGTCTTTTTGATTGGTAGCCCTAGGAGACTTTTGTCTGGAAGAAACCCAGGACAGCATGCTGCAACGAAGTACTACTCTTTATCTTGAATGAGCCAAAGCCAAAACGTCAATGAGGTAAAGGTTTCACCCCGCATGTACTTCTGAATTACGGAAGAAAAGGCACCATTACAAATGCAGTGATTAAACAGGAAAAGGAATCTAGAGATGGGGTGATGTTCTCAGTATGGAGGGAAGCGAAAAGAATAGATGTGTTTTTCCATGTCACCAGTTCCTCTAGAGGAAAAAGCTGATAGTGTCACATCAACCATCATGCAAAGGACAATAGGGCACAGTTGATGAAGTCAGCAATGACAAGCATTGAAGGTTGTTTTGATGACAAAGCACTTGCAGTCATCACCATTGCAGGGGATCACCACTTCACACGGTATTCCTTCGGAAAGTCTGCTTTCCCTCCAGAGCACTCCCACAGAAAAGATGAAACTAAGGTGGCAAAACGAGTGTTGGAACTAATCGAGAGCTTGATAGGCAGCAGTCAAAATCCTAGGGCTTGTCTAAAACAGCCTGCCTGAAGCTAGTGCCCTCCAGATGTGCTGGATTACAACTCCCATCATCCAGAGCCAGCATGGCCAATGGCCGTGCTGGCTGGGGATGATGGGGATTGCAGTTCAACACATCTGGAAGGCACCAGGTTGAGGAAGGCTCATCTAAAGGAAGGAAGCTTAAATTTATTTAGGGCACAATCCTATGCATGTTTAGACAGAAAAAAAGTCCTACAACTCCCAGCATTCCCCAGCCAGCATGCCCTTAGCTATTTCAAACAATGGACTATCTTTTATACAATGGAAAGTAATGAACGCAAACTTCACGCGATGGAATGCTCTGCCTACCTAGACATTCAAGAGTCAGGGTCAAACTACACATGACATAGGAGTCCCAGTCACTCCTGCTTCATTTGACCCATGCAGTGCAATCTTTGCACCTCTTCTTGGAAGTGAAGACCCGGTCCATTCAAAGGGGCTTACTGCAGGGTAAGTGTGCATAGGACCTGCTTTAATCATCAAGGCTTCTGTGTCAGCAGGAGACTCTCTTGAGAAAGGTCCTGAAAAGTTTGTACAATTTGATCATACTTGAGCTTAACATTATATATATATATATGAGGAGATCTTTAATGTGGGAAATTATTAGTTCAACCACAGGGTTTTTTAAAGCATGTTTATCATAATGTATCACTTCACTCCGAAATGTCTGACAAGGTCGTTCTGATTTGAATGATTTCAAATTACAACAAGCTGCAGTTCCACAGCAGTTTGTTCTCCATGGTTTGACATTCAGAAATCTCTTGTTATAAGACTGATACAGTATCCTGGCTCCCACCGATCCCTGACAGAATCTCTTCATCATGGTCAAAATTGTCAAAAGTGCCACGGGTGGGTATGACAACAGTACTGAATTTACTTGGTAAAGGGATGTTACACCAGCATGTTCCCACAAAGTATCTTGCTAAGTTATTGTGGTCCTGTAAAATTTAATGGCAGCTTCATCACCTACAGGGCTCAGGACAGCTTTTCTCTGTCTTTGAACTAACAAGACCTGATTGTAAAACAGCTGTTTTTATTTTGAAGAAAAAACAGTTTCAGGATGTGGATATGGAATGTAGTCCTAATCCCAATCAGGGGCCCATGCTGGTTAGCAGTCAAAAATGGTAATTCCTCACCCCACTGCTATTTGCCCCCGCAGTTCCTATTTATTGAAAATAGCCCCGGGGAGGGGGGGATCACAAAGAAGGGTGGGCGATTTGGCACGGGCTGAATCTTGAACTCAGGACTGGCTGAGTGAGCAGCCAGCTTCACTCCTCCCTCCCCTTCCCCATTAGGGAAGCAATGGGAGGAGCAAAGCAACTGAGGCATGGCCTCAAGGCAGTGGATCAGCTGCCCTCCCCCCTTCCATTAAGGGAGTGGGGCTTTGGGGAGGGGCCTCACCCCACAGTCTGAATGGGATAGCCTGATGGGCCAAATTTTGCCTGCAGACCAGAGGTTTCGCATCCCAGGCTTTGCCTCTCCCATCTTCATTTCTCTACATTGCTCTACACATTTTGCTTTATTACGAAATGTAAATGCCAAGAAAATTAATTAAAATGTGGCTTACAGTAAGGAAACTAAGTTCCACTTTCGTCAACAGTCAACATATCTTGTAAGTGTCAGCAGCTTCCTTTTGAAACTAGACACACCTATACAAAATATGAAATTATGGATTTCACCTATGTATGTGTTGTACTACACCACTATTTTTAATGTATGTATAATGGCATTCCTATACCGCCTTTCAGTCCTAACATGGGCCCTCAAGACAGTTTACAAATACCACCATTTAAATAATAACAGAGTTAAAAGAATTTCTAGAGGAGTAGCTATGTTGTGTGATAAAAAGAAAAACTCTCCTTATTCAGAGCAAGGGAATGGAGCTGAATCTTGATGAATCGTACTTCAGCAATTTCACATTGATATCTGTTTTTGAAATTCCTTTGTTCAAGAATGGTGACCTTAAGGTCATTGACAGAGTGTCCTGGGAGGGTGAAATAATCACTTGTTTCTGAATATTGCCATTCCTGTCAGGTTTGTGACCATTAATTATTTTGCATAGAGACTGGCCTGTTTGTCCTAAGTAGAATGCAGAAGGGCACTGCTGGCAAATGATGGCATATATCACACTGGAACATGACCAGGTGTATGAACCCCTGATGTTATGGGTGGAATTATTAGGTCCTGTAATAGTGTTGTCAGAGGAGACATGGGGACAGGGCTCACATCTGGGTCTGCCACTGGGTTTGGTTCCTGTGTCTATCTCCATTGTGAGCTTTGTTGTTACTGCTGGTAGATATCCTCTTTAGGCTGGGCGGCTGTCTATAAGCAAGTACTGGCCTACTACCCAAGGCCTGTGAGAGGGAAGTTTATTGTCCAGGATCAATGATGATACATTTGAGTGGTCTTAGCTGGGAACTGTAGGTGTTCTTTTGTTTTCTCTTCTGCTTTTTCCTGTGCTGTAGTAGATTGTGCTGAAGTACCAGCCTTAGGCCCGTTGATATAAGTTTGGTTTTTATTTCACTTCCTTGAGTGGGGATTGTACCCTGAGAAATGCTGATTCAGATCCTTACAGTGTGAGTCTCTGTCTGATGGGTCTGAGCAGATGTCGCTGTATCCCAGGGCTTGGATGTAGACAACAAATATTTTGGTGTGTTCTGGGTGGAAGCAGAGAGTATTAAAATCAAGAAGAGCAGAGTTAAACCCTTTGATCTCAAATTTAAAAACATTAAAAACGAGGGAGAATAAAAAATTTCCTCTGCTTGCCTAAAAATCATAATTAGTGATATAATCTACTAAATCAGGGATAGGCTTCCTGGAAAATTGTACCCCAGCTCCGTTAGTGTGAAGCTAGGGTGGTGGTGTTGCCATCTGTTTATCCAACCTCAGGCACCCAAATATGTTCTGCCAGCTGTGCAAATCCGTCAAACAACCAGGGAAGATCCATCAAAGGGATCCTGGGAGATCCATGGTATATCACCACCATAATTTTATTCATATCTCATTTCCCTTCCAAAAGGAAGCCCAAAACGGCTATCATTGTCATACAGAAACAAATACACTGATATCACAATATCAAAAGATAACAAAATGAAAAATAATCTAATAATGAAAATTCTACAGTAAACCTGTAAACAAACATTCAGTTCAAGACTTAAACGCAAAGGCAAGGAATAAATACAAAATTCAGAATATATCAAACAAATGCGGGGCTATAAATACAATCCTCACTTTGGCCAAACGCACAAGTTTTTGCCCCAAGATTCCAAGCCGTTTGGTGCCAATACTCCAAACCCTTTGGACATACCAGAGAGAGAGAGAGAGAGAGAGAAATAGAAACCCACCCTAGAGTCAAAAAAAGCCAAGAGAAAAACTAGTCACAACCAATTATACAATAATTGTCTAGGGTTCGATGAGCCACCCCCCCCCCCCCACGGCAGCTGAATGCAAAGTCAGAAAAAGAAAACGACGGCTCCACTGCCCTCGTGCCAAGTGCACAAACCGGTTGGGATTTTGCGGGGCCGGGAGGCGCAAAAGCGTCACTCACTCACCGGGCAGGTCGGCTTGAGCCGGTTTCCTCAAGAGTAAAGAGAAAGTCCAAACGGGTGGCGGGCGGGATGACGGAATCCGCACTGCTTTGCTGCTTCTCCTTGGCAGCCACGGCGGGGTCCGCTCTGACTGAGCTCAGGCGGACTGCTCCCCCCCCCCCCCGACATTTAGGAACAAAGTAGGACAATTCTGGAAGAGGCAGGGCGAGAAACGGAGAGAAGCAGAAGAAGCAAACGGCGCGCCCGCGGCCAACCCGAAAAGAGCAGAGCGTCCTCTTCGTGCGAATAGATGCGAAGAAGAGGGAGGAAAATTCAGCAGGTGCGCTTTTTTCTCAGCGCTGCCTGACAAGCGGCACCGGTCCCTTTGTGTACAATTATTAAGGCACGAGGAACCCTGGAAAAGTAGGCGAAAGGGGGACATATGTCGTGGATAGACAGATTAAGGGCGCAATCCTATGCGTGTCTAGACAGAAAAAAGTCCTACAACTCCCAGCATTCCCCAGCCAGTCATGCTTGCTGGGGAATGCTGGGAGCTGTAGGATGTTGTTGTTTCTCTGTCTAAGCATGCAAAGGATTGAGCCCTAGCCTAGCCTAGCCTAGCCTAGGCAGACAGAGCTACTGATGTGTCTCTCTGCCAGATTCACCGTCTTGGCTGGAAGGCCGAATCGGGGCGCGGCGCCCGCCAGGGTCCCAGCCGTGACGCGCGGGGGGCCTCCCATGCGCCGCGCGGGGGCGGAGCGCGCCTTTAAAGGCAAGCCCGCGCTCCCAGCGGCGCCCGCGGATTTGGCGATGGACGCGCGGGTAGAGCTCTCGCGGGCGCTCGAGAGCCAGGAACGCTGCGGCTGCGCGCCCTCCGCCGCCGCCTCCGTCCGCTGCGCGCTGGCGCTGGCCTGTTGCTCCTTGGTGGTCTCGCTGGCGGCGCTGGTCCTGACTGTGGCGAAGGAGCAGAAGCCGCCGGCGGCGGTGCCGCAACCGCAAGCGTTGAATTCGTTGTCGACTAACCCGCCACCAGCCACAGAGCCGCCGCGGGCGCTTCAGGTACTGCCAGGGGCGCGCGGGAGCGGAGGGAGAGCGTGAAATCCAACAGAGGCCCTGCTTAGAGTAGACCCATTGCCATGAATGGGGTTTAAGTTAGTCATGACTAGCTGAAGCCCCATTCGTGGCAATGGGTCTA
This sequence comes from Heloderma suspectum, assembly GCF_057233095.1. Taxonomy (NCBI): domain Eukaryota; kingdom Metazoa; phylum Chordata; class Lepidosauria; order Squamata; family Helodermatidae; genus Heloderma; species Heloderma suspectum. Next base: position 166,116,320 of record NC_139459.1, on the reverse strand, counting down.
CTCTAAGTAATATTTACGTTGGCTTCTACCCAGGGACGGGGGAAGCGCGGATCGCGCTGGCTGGCTGGCGCGTACCCGCGTAGAGCTCGCTGACTTTCGAGTGGCTGCCGCCGGCCGACACCAAAGCAGCCCCCTCGCTCCACCGTGCTTGGGAAAGCCCAGCGCTTTCGGTTCTCCTTGTGGAATGGCCCTGACACCAACTTTCTCCTCCTTTTTCAGAACTTTGCGCAGCTCGTCCTGAACCCGAATAAAACCTGTAAGTATCCCTTTCCCTAACATGTTTGAGTTTTTAATCAGGGCCTGGGTTGTCTGTGGTTGATCTAAAAATTATTTTTAGATATATGTTGCCTGTCTGTGTGTGCCATCTGTTTATGTGTTTTCATGTAAAATTTTGTGCTTTGTATGATGCCTTCTTAACGGCTTTTTAAATTTTGTGAACCACCCAGAGAGCTTTGGCTATGGGGCAGTATAGACATATAATAAATGAAATGAATGAGATGTTTGCTCCCTTTGAAGCACCTACCACCATCACCAAAAAACGGGGAGCCCTAGCACTGGTTCCACAAATAAGGACTCTGAGGGGGCATGATGGTTCCACGAAAAGCACGTGCCTGCAGATTTTAGTCTGACGTTGAAAATCTGCACCAAGCACATCCTATGTGGTGAGCACTGACAATACTTCACGTGTGCATGCGCCTGCATTTAATTGGCATAGGTGGACATCTGCATGAGAGTTTTTCAGGCTGTTTCCTAGGGGCTAAACCCCTAGTACATGGTAGAAGCATGTAAGAACCTTGTAACCCTCAGGGAAGAGGGTAAACAATAGCAATCTAGGAGCTGCTTAATACTTCCCTTCTCCTGCTTACTCATCCAGCTGTTTTTTTCAGCCACAAGGGGTGGGGAGGGGGAACAGCTTTTTTTCTACTTCAGGTGGAAAAGCAGATTGGGATGACTTTGTACAAAAAAGCAGCTGAGGTTAAGCAGCCCATCCTTCCCGGCATTTGTGCACTCAAACTTTTAGCCTCTTGCAGCGGTTTCCCAACTTTTTTTTTTTTTTTAGATGACAAACTGTTGCTTGTATCTGCTCTGCAATGTGTGGTTTGGCACTCTGTGGACATGGAATGCTGCCGTGTCAGAGTTAGCCTAGAGGGGTCTCCGGACACAGGGAGACAACAAACCTTTCCCCAGGAACTTCCCTGTATGCAGTGTAGAAAGATCTAAGCTGGTCCTGTGGTCATTTCTTGATTGTAGTGTGGATAGGACGAGGACCTTTTTTGAGGCACGCTTCCAGTTCTGTGGACACACACTCAAAACTTGCTGGAAGGATTTCTGTATTCCTTGTGTGTGATCAGGAAATCAAATGTCTCTTATAAAGAGTTCTGCATCACTCTGAAGATTGCATTTTTCAACATCATCATTAGAATTTCTTAGGACGGTTTTGCACAAGCAGATATATTTGTGGGTGTTCTTGAGCAGAAAATGACAGGCAGGGATAAGGTTTAGCATTCACTCCCACTGCTTCTCTGGCAATAAAGCAGGTTTGGGAGGAGGAAACTTAGTTTTTTCAAAAATGGTATTGGAGTATTGTTAGACTTGTTAATATGGAACATGTAGTTAGGCCCTGATAAGATGCAGAAGAGCCGTAACATTCAGGACTGCAGGGAAAGCTTTGTACGTTATAAAGAAAATCAGTTAAGAATAATATGGTTAATCAGGATGTATAAATGGGCATCGGCAAGGGATAGTTTCTGTCACCAAACAACCCATTAAGGGAACAATCCTATGACCTTTAGACTCTGTCTAGAAGGCGATAGGGTTGTTCAGTTTCCAGGAACCGAGGTTGGAGTCAGGGCTGATGTTAGTGCCCAGAAACTGCACTCCCGTCCCCCATCCCCTCTTGGCCAGTACCATTCTGCCCACACTGGCTACATCTCCCTGCTCAGAAAAGGAGCCCAGAGACAGGGGAAAAGGGGCGGAGACGACAGAAGCTGCTTTACGCAGCTTCCTATGAGGCCTCCAGGCCCCTTCCCTCCCCCTCCCTGAAGTCACACCTAGACGGGTGACATCTAGGCAGAAATGCAGGGTGACCAGAGCACAGATCCCCTCTGTGATCCAGCCACCCTGCATAGGATAGTCAGCACTTCCAATTTTGGAGGCTGGCGACTATCCAGATAGGATTGTGCGTTAAAACATTAAATATATCCACAGCAAGTGCCTCTTTATTAGAAGTGTGTTTTTTCTTGGATGGTAGATGTTCTTGTCTGTCCACCAGCTTCTTCTCTGATCCTGTTTTCTTGAAATGGAGCAATGTTTCGGATGCTCAGGCTTTCAGCTTCTTCTGTCTTACTCTTCTTTGCTTTACTTTTCTTCTTGCTTCCATCTCCACCAACTGCTATTAACTGCTCTTCTTTCCTTCCTTTACTCGATAATGGTCTACCACCCTCCCTTCATGGAAGCCCAAACCATACAGTTTGGGAGATGTCAGCATGGTAACTGCTGACAAACCTCCGCTCTTCATTGGCTGCTATTTGCAAGGGATGGGGAAATTCCAGTGTGACAATGGAGGCTGCACACATTTCCCTTCTAATAGAGGCATCAACATTATTTGATTCAGCAAGTCCCAAATGCAGCTTTTCCCTCCCATCTATTTTCTTTGTTTTTATCTTAAATATCCCTTATTTTATTCTTCAGTAGAGGTATGCTTCCCTGCATTGTTGAAGACCATTTTTTTAAAAGGGATCCACAGCGTGCTTTATCCCTGCAGCAAGTCTAACCCCAGAAAAAGGCTGTCCTCTCCTCATATGTCTGGAGATGGGATGTCATGCACTTGGAGGCTGGATCCCTGCTTGTGAGAATACAACACAAAACGTGAAATTAGGGATGACACTGAAATGTGAACTAGGCTAAATTCAGCAGTTGAGTTTGTGTCCATGGCAGAATTGCATCAAACTAGACCAGGAGACTTGTTAGAATTTCATGAGTTCTGGCCAAGTTCTGTGGAGGGACTTTTATCAACATATGGCAGAAGCCTGTTATAAGGAAGAAAGCTACAGAGTGTACATCATGTTCTTGTTCCAATATTTTCACCTTCACTGAATCTGGGCCTTTGAAATTCAAGACAGGTTTTAGAATGGGGAGGGAACATTTGGTGGGCATTTGCCAAGAAAATTGTTACCCACTGTGTTTTATTTTTAGATTGAAATGGGATCTTTTGCCTGTCCTTAAATAAAATGTCATTGGGAAATCCCTTTTCTTTTGGGGTCATGCAGACAGTGCGCCTCTAGAAAGCCTGGTCTAGCCATGAATCAGAATGAGGTGGGAGAATCTTGAGAGATGCTGTAGACTGTACTATTTGAAGCTACAAGTGTGGGATGCACTTTTTTAATTCTCCAAAACATGAAAAAGCTTCTGACAATTTAGTCTGCTGCGGCAAAATCAATTCCAGCTAAAAGGGCTTTTATTTGTGTAATCCTGATGTGCCAAAAACAAAGAGGCCTCAAAGCGGAACAGGAATCAGTTTTATTAGGGCCGTATGTGTTTCAAATCAAGAAGTTCCTTTTTCAGAGACAATCACTTTAACTGTCTTGCAGACTATTTGATAAAGGAAATTCCTCTGAAGAAGCTGGTTTGGTTGTCTCTGAATCTCCTGATTCTTCAGAGACTCAAAATGCATCTGGGGCTAATTGATTCCTGTGTACCTTTGAGTTCTTCTCTTCTCTGTTTCTTGGACTGGTATTTCCCATCACTCCCCTTTGGTTTATTTATTTGTTACATTTATATCCCGCCTTTCTAACAAGGAGCCCAAGGTGGCATACGTGATCCTCCTCCTCTCCAGTCCTAGCTCAACACTAACTGCCACACCACACTGGCTTCTAGTCCTGAGGTGCAGCCTGCATAATCTCTTTTCAAAATCATAACCACACATAGGTATACCCTAATATGTTCATTTTGGCAAGAGAGACATAGGTTCCAGGGAAGTGGCCCAAGACCTTGTTATTTATACTTTTCCGTGAAATTTTCAGAAGGCTTCCATCCTAGGAACTGACAACCTCTTTACCCGCTTAGCTTCGGTAATGAAGCTGCATCAGGTGCTTGCAGACCATTCATTTGGATGTTAAATTCTGCAGAGCATGTTTTTGTGTGTGCACCATACTAGCATGTCATTGACCTGGTTTGTACATAACACTAACTCAGGTTTATTTAACTCATGGCTTGTTGCTCTACCCAGGGTTTATCTGGTAGGCGATCGAACAACCCATGGTTTGTTCTCTCAATCCCTGGGTTGTTTGTTTCCCTCCTCCTTTGCCTGCTTCCTCCCTACATCCCAAATGCCTTTCTGATGCTGTAGTACTGGCATGTACAGCAGCCAGGTTTTTTTCTACTGCTTTCCACCACCTCTGTAGCCTGGTGAAACAAGCCATGATCAACCCATAGTTTGTTCACACATGGCAACAACCCATGGTTTAAAGAACCAGAGTTCACAACCAAAAAAACCCGCATTGGTTCTCTTTCTGAGTTGTTCGTGGTTAACAAACCATAGTTCATTAGTGCAGCTGGGTTACCACATCACGACAGCCCAGAATTCAGTAACCCATGGGTTAGCGTAATGTGCAGACCAGGTCATTGTCTCTGAATGTTCCAAGATGGCCAGTTATATCTGCCTAGTTATAGGGCCAGTTTGTGCGACACAACAGCCCATGGATTAAACCCATGTGCTGTTGGGGACAAGCAGGAAAAAGTGGGCATGCTGCCTCCAGCACTCCTGCCGCTTCTCCTTTTCCTCAGCAACCCACAGACGGCTCCTTCATAGGTGGCTGAGTGTGTTGGCTGAACCCAGACTGCTGTGTTGTTTAGCCCCTAACCAGTATAGTTTTAGTTTTATTACCAACTAGTGATGATTTTATTGTATTTTTATTGTTAGACCTTGTTAACTGATAGTCCACTGGAAAGCAGTATATAAATTTGTAGTAGTAATCATAATAGTTTCTGTTCTTTATTAGTTGGAGCCTTGCTTTCGTAACATGCCACCGGTTTTATCTACAGTGAGAGTTGGTATACTGTAGCGGTTAACGGTATAATCAGTGAGTCCACTATCAGCGTCCCCTCCTCCAACTGTAGTTTGGGGGTTGTAATACTGGCCTGTTGCAAGGACTAGTGAGAAGTGTTTTGAACACGTGGCCTGTCATTATGAAGGGTGGTTTGAGACAGAGGATCTTTGAGGGGGCATCTTTACACACAGAGGAACATTGCACCTCCCTGCAAGATCTCTGTCAAAGAGGGCTCAGTGTCTGAGATGGGAGTTCGGGTTTGCCCTGTCTGCAGCAGTGAAGCACGTCATCATTGAGTTATTTATTTATTCTTTTTCTATATTACCCAATAGCCAAAGCTCACTGGGTGACTGACAACTGACATGTTCCCTAGGTAGAATCATCCCTTCACTTTTATGGGAGAAAGTGAAGGAGGTTGGGGCTAAGTCTGCTCCCTGCCCGTGATGACTCTGGCCATTAAGAAGTAAGCTCCTCTCTACATAGCTCCATCTTATTTTATGCTTTTGGGGTGGGCAACTTGTGGCCCTCCAGATGTTTTGTCCTTCAACTCCCAGTATCCCCCACTATTGGCTGTGTTGGTAAGGGCTGATGGGATTTGTAGGCCAAAACATCTGGACGGTCACAAGTTGCCCACCGCTGCCCTAGGGCATGATGGAATTTTGAGAGCTGGCTTTTTCGCAGGTAGTTTATTCATTGACTGAGCTCTCTACAGCTTATACCAACCTTCCCCAAACTGGTCCCCTCCAGATGTTTTGGACTTCAACTCCCATCAGGCCCAGCCAGCATAGTCAGTGTTCAGGAATGTTGGGAGTTGTTGTTCTGGAGGGCATCGGTTGGGAAAGGCCGCTCTAGGGAAAGCCTGGACCAGATACACTCAGCACTGGGGCTTCACTCTGCAAGAATCAACGCACATCTTAATGGCAGGGGCTGTGTGTAACCCAAGTCTTCTATGACACTGCAAGGAATTTGGGGGTTCACCTTTCAGACAGTGGTGCAGGGCTTGTTCTTGGTGTGGCTTTGCTGGGTTTCCCTACTGGGAATTCATGCTGATACTGCAAAATCGTATATTGCTGTCATGGTGAACAGCAATTGATGTTCCCGCTTGATTTCTCCCTCTGTCTGCAGCAGTTATAAGAGAGAGGACACTGGATTGGTTCAACAGGGCTCAAATTAAAGGAGTGTACCTTGGCTCAGCATTTGAATACAGCTCTTCAAAGCTAACGGTTAAGGTTGCTGGCCGGTACTGTATCTACGCTCAGATGAACGTCATACGTCTTGACAGTAACTCCAAGAAGGAAGTGAATGCCAGCCTCATCATCCATCATACGAGTGCCACCAGTTCTGCTGCTCGCCAGGTTCTCACCATCCGTTTGTATCTGTCACATCGCTCAAGTGAAACAGTTGAAGAATTCAGGGCTGTATCTTATCCACTGGCGAGTGATGACAAGCTCTATGTGACATTAAAGGCAAGCGAGGACTTAGGGCATGAGTGGGCCCTTAATGAGCGTGGCGTCTTCTTCGGTCTCTTCCAGATCCTTGAGACCTAGTTCAGAAGTGACTGGACTCAATAACGGTGCCAGCGTTACATTGAGAGGGGACCAGATGCTGTAAATCAGAGGATTTACTGCTACAGATGCTTGGAGGATCCTGCAGATTAGAGTTTTGGCTGAAATAGGGCCAGGACTTCCGCCTGAAACTCAGTATTATCTGTTCAAAGTGTTGCTGCGGAATACACGGTTCTGTCTGGGAACTGGGCTAAGGTGTGTAACGGGCATGAATCATGATGATGTTTCACTAGGGGGTCAATCTCTTTGTGGGACTGGAGAGAACACTGGGCAACTTGAGCTGTTAGGGCAGCTTTTCAGTATCTGGCTTTGAGAATTACATTGGGCTATAGTGCCCCCACCAGCGTGCCCCCACCAAAATGCAGTCTTTCCTCCCTCCCTGGCTTACTGCCAGTCCTCATCTGTGTGCCCTTTCTGCCCAGTTGAAGGCTCTGATTGTCCTGGCGGCTTCTGATGCTACTGGTATGCAAGCTGCTCAGTTCATCTAAGTGTGGGGCATGCTAGCTTCCAGGATATCTCCAGCAGACTGTTCCCCTTCCTGCTGTTTCAGAGGATGAGGGCTTCTGAGCACCCTCAAAACCATGTTATAGTTTTGGAGGGCAGCCGCCTCAGGCTCCCACTTCTCAAACCTTATGTCCAGGGTCCAAAGAGCTATTGACATTCAGGGGATGGGCATGGGCTAGTCCAGTGGAAGTTTTACATTTTCTTCTCTTGAATAGCTGACTTCAATCAACACCACAGCACAAATTGCTTTTTGAAACTCCGTTCATCAGCATTTTGCCATGTAGTACAGGAAGGGGGCTGTTGGGTGACGGGAAATATGCGCACAAAACTAGTTTCACAATTGCTTGGACTCTAGCCAACATTTTCCTCATGTAAGGTGCAATCCTATGCATGGATAGACAGCAAAAAGTCCTACCGCTCCCAGTATTTCCCAGCCAGCCATGGGGAATGCTTGGAAGTATAGGACTTCTTGCTGTTGAAACATGCATAGGATTGTGCCCTTAACTTCCTTCTGCTGCAGACAATTTTTGTTTCTCTTTCCCACTTGTCCCATAGTCTCTTCCCTAAAGCATCTCTTCCACAGATTCTTGTTGCCTGCATGTGAATTGCTCTACTTTCTGTTACCAATCTACCTTTCCCTTAAACCAAATGCTATTAAACCAAATGGTTTTCCCTTTCACCAGGTACCAGCCCAAGTCCCTGCTAGGATTAATAAAATAAAAAAAAATAGGATCTTCAGAAGTAGTAAAGGAGCACATCCATGATTTCATTCCTCTGCTACCCCTCAGACCCCACAAACTGAGCACCCAGAAAGTAGTAGCACTACCCATGTAACCCAATTCCATCTAGAATGTTCTTAAATGGAAAAAAGCCCCTATTTTATATTTAAAGTACTGTATAATAACACAGTGTGTTATATTGACATATTTAATATTTGCATTTTATTTAATATATAAACGAGTAGTACACTTCAGTCTTTCTTATACCATTATAGGCGTGTGTGTGTGCATATCTGCCTGCCTACTGTCTAAGGAGGCTTTGCTTCCAATTTGGCCATTATTCTTTTCACCAAAGGCCTTTATCATTCTCTTCCGCAGATACTTGTTACAACCTTGTCCTTACACTGTAAATGCGCACACGCACGCATATATATATATACACACACACACACACACTCTCTGCTCAGGTATATGAATGAAATGTGCTGCCAGCTGTAATCCAGAGAAAATCCTGGTATGAAAAGTTTGGGGAACTCTCCGGGTTGGATCCAGACTTAAGTTAGTTGAGCTTGGGTCCCATTGAAATCAGTGAGGCAAATTAGTCACGACTCAGGTCTTGGTTTGTTTTTAACACGTAGCATTGCACATGACTTTTGGTTCTTTTTTTTAAAATAGAGATGTAACCTCTGTGTTTTATAAATATATAAATAAATGGTTGGGTTGTGCCTAGGCTCACAATTCAAGGTGCTGTTTTTATTTTTTTGAAGTCTCTCTTGGCCTTAGGCCTGCATAGTAATTATTCAGGTTATTTATAGTAAAGAAAATAATGAAAAAGGATGTACATTTTTATATTTATCTCTTTTGAGTACTGAATAAATAAAGACCAGTTCTTAACAATTTTAGCCATCATTTTTCTTCTGTCTTATGAGGTTTAGTCAGTTTCATTGTTGAAGCTATATTATACATTTTCCTAATCTAATATAGTCAATATTTCAATAGATTTTCATTTTATAACTAACGTTTTTAGAAACTGCTAATATATTCAAAATTCTAGGACACAAGTTACCTATAAACATTCTAGTAATACTATAGTTGGATCTGATGCTATTTCATATTCAGTAGTTTCCCTTGGTGTATCTAAAATGAAAATGTTCTGAAGCATATGGGCCAGTTCCAGAATATGGCCGCAATCCAACACAAGGACTGGGTTCGCACAACACGCTAACCCACACTCAGTGGTTGAGTGTGGGTTGTTGAACCATGGTTTACTGTGTTATCTGAACCCAGGACATTTTCCACAGGGTGGCTTGTTAACCATGCAGTGTGGCTTATTTTTCTTGAACAAGACACCTGGAGAACACATGGTTTGTTGTTGGGTTGTTCAAGGTGCTTAACAAGCCACACTGCATGGTTAACAAGCCACCCTGCAGAATATATCTTGGGTTCAGACAGCACACTAGTCCACGGTTCAACAAACCCATGGTTCAATAACCCACACTCAACCACTGAGTATGGGATAGTGTGTTGTGTGAACAGCCCCAAAGATGCTTAAGATTATTGATTTCAAGCATGCTTGACTGCTTCTGAAGTTTATATGGTATTAAATACCAGTGGAATGGAATCTTACCACCTTAAAAAAAAAATTATATGCACAAGGAATGAGTCACCCACATATCAGATCAGTTGTGCGCATTCAGAAGCAATGGTATAAGGCTCAACAGAACCCTGTTCCTTCTCCCCCAGTGCATACATGTGTGCATGCACTAATGGTCCAAGCATTGCACACTTCCGGTTTTCTCATCCAGCCTTCTGTCTCACCAGGCCAGTACAACTTACTAAAGTTCCAAGCTGAAATAATTTATCCAGGCAACAGAGAGGGCTGGATGAGGATAGATGTGCGTGGGTCTCCCATTCATGCATGTGCACCAAGGGGCTGTGAGCTCTCTGAATGCAGAAGACAGTGCCTGTGGAGAGATTAATGTGTTTGAGCATAACTGTAGATAATTTTTATTTGAAAGACTTTTACCCTGGCTTTCAACACAGGATTTCCAAAGTGGCTTACAACATCTGTTTAAAACAATGAAGGGAACAATCCTATTCATATTTAGACAGAAAAAAGTCCCACAACCCCCAGCATTCCCCAGACACCATGGTTGGCTGGGGGATGCTGGGAGTTGTAGGACTTCTTTCTGTCTAAACGTGCGAATGATTGCAGCCTTACAGCTTTAAAGGTTAATATCAGCATTTTTAATTGTACCCCCAAAGAAGCTGGCAAGGTAAGTTAATTTCTCTGTATATCAACCAGTTAGCAGCTTCACAGCTATATTTTGGAGCAACTGAAGTTTCCTGAAAGTAATCGGAGCATGGGTATCTGTGGCCAGGTCATGATGTACAAACCAGACAAAGGCACTATGTGCTGTCAAGAACATCTGCACGGCTGAATCTCAGCGTCCCCGAGCTGTGGGCCTGCTCTCTGAGGGAAGGAGTGGGCAGCCAGTGGTGTAGCAGAGCCAGGCCTCACAGGGTCACAGCGCCCATACATTTTTATTAACAGGGGTGCTGATGTTATGTGCAGTAGCTGGGGGACAATTAATTTCCTCAGCAACAGTACATTGTTCCTTTTGTAATGCAAAGTATTTTGGAGTGGCTTGGTCCTGCATGGGCATTTAAGACCCATTTGCTTTACAAAAGACCTGCTCCTGATGGAGTTAAAAGCTGTTGGAACTGGCTTGTTGATATGGATCAACACAGCTGTCTGCATTTTTGGCCTCTTCTTAGGGGCACAGCCATGGCAACTGTCATGAGTGCCTGGACTTCAAAATTTACCACTACACCACTGTGAGCAACTTGTGGCCTTCCAGAGCTTTTGGCGTACAATTCCCATCAGCCCTTGCCAGAATAGCCCATGGTAGGGATGATGGGCATTGTACACCAAAACATTTGGAGGACCACAAGGTGCCCACCCCCGCTCTAGGGGAAGTGCACCCCATTCTGAATTTGGGCTCTTCTGAAATTGGTTTATCTGCTGTTCTCCCTTTCTTTTATCGTTCTAATTATATTTAGTGTTTTTAATTTGGTTTTATTTTTTCTATATATTTTTTTCTTTTTGTAGGTTGCCTTGGATGTCTTGGTATAAGACAAAAAGGCAGGATATAAATCATAAAAATAAATTACACTTATGTAGGCTTTGAAAACAAGCCTTGAAAATATCCAGTTTTACAGACGGTCCTGAACGGGCCCGTCATTTCTTTTTTGCTAAGTGCTGACAGCACCCTTTTCCCACCACTAGCTCTTACAGACAGCTTGATTACACAAAACTGTAGATAGAAACCTCAGTCTGTTTCTCTCCCTCTCTCTCTCTCCCCGCCCCCTTCACTTTTCGTAGACTATCTCAGTGCCAACTCCAGGGCACTGAAGGGCCCCCTTAAACCATGACAGTAGTCAGGAGAGCAAGCAGCCAGCCACTGATGCTGCTTGTCCTCTTGGACGCCATCACCACCCCCTCACCCAGTGGAAGAGGTCGAGGGAATGGGACCAGCAGTGACAGCAGCTATGGCTCCTCCTCCTCCTCGCCCTGGCTTGCTCCATGGGTAATAGCTCGGGGAAGGCTCCATCAGTAGGTCCCCCTTTGTGATGCAGATTTGCCTAGAGGGAGCGGAATGATTCATCCGATGCTTCCGCTTCAGCGGAAATCGATGCTTCAGCCTGCATCACTGTCACCTCTCCTCTTGCAAACAATGGCAAGGGAAGTCAGTACAGCACACTGAAACCAAGAAAACCACATCCCCACTGGGGATCATTTTGAGAAAAACAGCTTGGCTATCCATTCAGCAATTTTCTCAAAAGCTGATGATTTCCTCTACGTTGCTGCAGCCAGCAATGATGCCTGGAAGGTTGTTCATGTGATGAAGGCGCTGGGCTGGAACACAGCGCGGCTCTCCACCCATCCATCCTGTTTCTGAAGATGCAGGTTTGGTCCTTTCCTCTCTGTGTCTTGTTTGTCCATTTGGAAAGTAACACCTGTTGTTTTCCCTTCGCTTGCCAACCTATGTGGAAGTTTGTTTTTTACATGGTGTGGCTTATGTGGTAGGAGAGCTGAAATAAAATTTTCAATCTTAAATGTTTGCATTTTCAGCGTTAAATTTTACCTCAGGATTGAAGTACCTCAGACTTATTGGCATCTCTTCATGTTGACTATCATCAACTATTTATTTACGTTTTATGAATGTTAATACAAACTTGGGAATCAATAAAAAGTTATTTAAAGCAGTTTATCATTTTATTCCCCAACTTCCTCCCTTCCTATTCCATTCAACGTGGTCCATACAGTTTCAAACTTCCACAAAAACATCTCCCCATCAACAAACTTGGTTCTTACTGTGAACCTTTGATACATTCAGCCACACACTCAACACCTATTCATACCTCCAGAAATGGAGAAAAGAGAAAATGAAGTCAGCAGAAATGCAGGACAGAAGGAAAAGAAATGAAGAGAGAATGAGTAAAAGAGTAATGAAAGGAAAAATGGGGGAGGGGAAGTTGGGGGGAGAATATATCAAATATGAATTGTCACATGTTGTCAACTGTCAAATGTTACATACAATTTCATGTTATCTATCAAATATTGGCAGCTATTAAATAATATAGCATGATATGAAATAGTCCAACATTATTTGCATGTCAGCTATCAAACTATGAAATCTCAAATACTGCTGCATGTTCAACAAATAGTACCAAACAGTAAATCAAATACCATTGCATGTCAAATACAGATATCAAATACTCTGTGATATTCAGAAAAAAGTTGGAGAATGTTTGACTTCAAAATTCACAGAAGATAACTTTGAGAATTGCTGGAAGCAAATTAGTTTTTCTAGTTGAGGTTCTGATATGAGAAGCCTGTGTTCACATTCTCACTCATACTTAAACTAGATAGGACTGTGGCAGCCACATTTGTTTCATCACATCTCTGCCCGCCCGCTCTTACAAAGTGAAGGGCGCTGCATGCATTACTTTTAACATCAAGAGGGGAGCATGACTAAGGGGCACTGAACTTTCCCCACTACCTTGCCTTATCCCCTGTAGTTCTCCAGGAGATAGTGATGATTTCTTGCAGACTTCCATTTCAGGTATCTTGTACTACCTGCCCTTTTGTGCCCAGTGAAGGGTGCTCACTTACGCATCACCAAAAAAGAGCACAAAAGGGTACTCAGATTTGCATACAATGTACATACACCAATTTATATGTATAGATGCAAATGTAGAAATAATTACTATAATTTAAATAAAAATAAAATATACCTCACGAGAGTGGGGAAGACTGTGACTGGGCGGGGGGGGGGGATCTCCATGACAACAGAAGGAGAAGCAAATGGAGGATTACCTGGATTTTTCAAGGAATCGGCTTTGGTCCATGCAGGGACACAGGAATGGGTGTAGCGCACTTTAATTTGCTTGGCAGGAACATACTTCTAGGTGGGGTGGGGGGGATTGGAACTGAACGTCATCAGACTGGCAGGGAATGCTCAACCAATGAGAGAGGCTTCCCCCCACTCCAGGCTCTACCCCCTTTCTCCTCACCCCTGAAGTTCCCGTTCTGCAAAGGATAGAAGCTGCACATTAATTACTTTCCTCCAGCAGTCAACCAAACATCAAAGACACGCAGCTTCGAAATCACACTTCACAAGGAAGCAAAAAAGACAGCCTTTATGGGAGTCTGCCTTTACCCCTACAGCCTGCCTTTACCCCTACAAACGCTTGAGTTACCGTGGCCCCAGCCAGCCCCTTCTAACCCCCTTTCTCCTCACCCTTGAAGCTCCTATTCTGTGAAATATCAAAGCTGTGCATTACTTACTTCCCTACAGCAGTCAACCGAACATCAAAGAAACAGATTTCAGTAACTTCGGAAGTGTGCATTTAGGGGACAAGCCTAACTGAACACAATGGGAGTTACTTCTGAGTATAATTTATTTAAAATATTTCTTGGCTGCCTTTCAGGGCAGAAGCCCTCCCAAGGCGGCTTACAACAATAACATTAAAAAAGTTAAAATATTAAAAATGCTAAAAACATAAAAACAGTTAAAACCAACAATTAAACCAACAATTAAAACCAACAATAAAACCAACAACGATGTTAACAGCAGCAACAGTAGCAGTCATATCAATAGAAGGCCAAGGTAAAATAATATGTTTTCAAGGCCTTCTTAAAAGTCTGCAATGATGGAGCATGGCGGACCTCCGATGGCAGCTTGTTCCAAAGGTGTGGGGCCACTGCAGAGAAGGCCCTCTCTCATGTGTTCACCCACCTGACTGCTGTCACGGGTGGGCAAATGAGAAGGGGCCTCTCTTTCTGATGTTAAAGTGCGGGCAGGCTGATATGGAAGTAGACAGTCCTTCAAGTAACTTGGTCCCAAACCTTTTAAGGCTTTAAAGGTCAAAAAGAGCACTTTGAATTGGGCTCAGAAACGCACCAGTAACCAGTGCAGCTGGCGCAGTATAGGTGTAATATGACTGAATCGCCTCGCCCCCACCAATACTCGGGCGGCCGCATTCTGCACAAGCTGGAGTTTCTGAACCGTCTTCAAAGGCAGCCTCACGTATAGCGCATTACAGTAGTCCAGCCTGGACATCAGTAGTGCATGGATAACTGAGGCAAGGTCTGTCCTCTCCCAATAGAGCCATAGTTGGCGTACCAGCCTAAGCTGGTAAAATGCACTCCTGGACACCACAGCCACCTGGGATTCCCCAGTTAGCTCAGAGTCCAGGACTCCCAGACTGCGCATTTTCAGAGGGAGTGCAACCCCATCTAAGGCCAGTTGTAAACCTCCATCTGAAGTAGCTGGTTTCCCAACCCACAGTACCTCCATCTTGTCTGGATTAAGTTTCAGCTTGTTCAAACAAAACAGCCTCCAGACACTGGTTCAAGAGTTCCACAGCCTCCCTGGGATGTCCGGATGGAAACGAGAGGTAGAGCTGAGTATCATCCGCATACTGATGACATTTCAGCCCAAACCTCCTGATGACTTCCCCCAGCAGTTTCATGTAGTTGTTAAAAGGCATGGGGGACAAGATAGAGTCTTGCAGCATCCCACAGGCTAATGGCCATGGGGTGGAACAGAAGTCCCCCAGCACCACCTTCTGAGACCGCTCCTCCAGAAAGGACTGGAACCACTTTAAAACTGTGCCTCCCACGCCCAATCCAGATAAATGATCCAGAAGGATACCATGGTTGATGGTATCGAAAGCCACTGAGAGATCCAGAAGAACCAACAGGGTAGCACTCCCCCCATCTATTCCCCAGCATAAGTCATCAACCAGGGCGACCAAGGCTGTTTCCGTCCCATAACCAGGCCTGAAACCTGATTGGAATGGATCTAAATAATCAGTTTCATCCAAAACTGTTTGGAGTTGTGAGGCTACCACATGCTCCAGCACCTTGCCCAAGAATGGCAAATTTGACACAGGGCAATAATTACCTGGAACCAAGGGATCTAAATTTGGTTTCTTCAGCAAGGGCCTCACCACAGCTTCTTGCAAAGCTGCAGGGACCTTGCCATCCCTCAAGGAAGGACTACCTCCGAGGTCCAGATATACAGCCCAGCTCTGGCAGATTTCACAAGCCAGATGGGCAAAGATCTAAAGGGCAAGTAGTAGGCGTCAGTCCTCCAAGCAGTTTGTCCACATTCTCAGGTTGCACAACCCAAAAGGTATCCATAACATGACTAGATGGTGCACCAGCCCCATCCATATCAGACTCATAGAATCATAGAATAGTAGGGTTGGAAGGGTCCTACAAGGCCATCGAGTCCAACCCCTGCTCTATCAAAACAATGTCATCCAAGTCGGTGCGAATATGAGCGATTTTACACAGTCGTTTCATCGCCCACAGCAACTCAGAATACCAAGGAGCTGACACAGTTCTACGACCAGGTCGAGGATGTTTGGGAGCGATTATATCAATAGCCCGGGTCATCTCCTCATTCCAAGCAGTGACCAGGACCTTGGCAGGACTGCCGCCTAAGCCTGCAGAAAAATCCCCAAGAGACCTCAAAAATCCATCCGAATTAATCAGTCTCCGGGGGCGGACCATCAAATTTGGTCCCCCACCCCTGCAGAGGTTACAGGTGGCCTGAAGGTCAAAACTGATCAGATAATGGTCTGTCCATGCCAAAGGAGTCACCACTGGCTTCCCCACCTGCAGATCATTTTCTGCCAATCCAGCACAGAAAACCAGGTCCAAAGTGTGTCCTGTTACATGTGTTAAGCAAGCTATTATTTGAGACAGGCCCATGGTTGACATACTCAGCATGAATAATAAAGTCCCTCAAGACCATAAGCTTTGGGGTCCTCAACATCACGCTCGAGACCACCTCAGTCAGCTCAGGCAGGGAGACTGTTGGGCAGCGGGGTGGGCGGTACACCAACAGAATCCGTATCCTGTCTTGGGCACCCAACACCAGCTACAGACACTCAAAACTGGCTGACTGTTGGATAGGGAATCTGACCAGGGGGACAGAATCCCTATAGACCAAGGCTACCCCCCCCCCCCAGTCGAGCGTGGTGCTGCACAAGAAATCCTGGCGGACACATTTGGAAGACACTGACTCCTCCCTGCTCATCCAACCAGGTTTCGCTGACACAAGCCAGGTCGGCATGTTCTTCAGCTATAAGCTCAGAAAACATGTTACCTTTCTGAGTAGCCAGCCTGGCATTTCTAAGCAGCACCTACAGGCTAGAGGGGACTGCAGGCAAGAAACCAAAATCACTGAGGTTAGAAGGCAGACTGGAACACAGCACACAGGCGTCTCAATCGCCTTCCCCTCTCCAGATGTCATCGCCTCCCACCACCATAACACCCTCTGCCCAGCACTATATCTATAGTGGCCCCAACTTCCTCCACCGGTAAACATATTTCAGGCCCACGAAAACCACATTCCCAGTTATGGTTTGGCGCTAAATGATTTGTGATGGGTAACACAGGGACAGAAAACACCCCTTGACTGGGGTCACAGTGAAAGGCACACCTCTAGGCAGGGCTAGCATACCCAATCTAAATACAGAGGTTGGGGCACACAGCAACCATAACGTGGAGAATCCGACTTAAGGAAAAGCATCAGGATGGCCACGACGTCATGTGCCCCAAACACCCTCCCAAAGGAGACAGCTCACAGCAAATCAACCGTGGAGACACCCCCCAGGTAACCTGTGTGCCTGCTAAAGCGGCTATCCAGGTGCAAACTGTGGATGGGCAACTTCAAGGCCCCTTCTTAGGGTTCCTTCTCTTTAAACTGGACTTGGACTGGGCAGCCCTTCAAACAGAGGGCTGTCCTCTGTGAAGTAGGACATGCAGCCACTCTAGTCCTCAGATCCAAGCCTCTGATCAGATCACCTAAAGGGCCCATATGCTAACTTCAGCTTTTCCCTGTCTTCAAGTGAACAAGATCTGATCACAAAATTGCTGTTTCCCACACTTAAGTTCTCCTAATTAAAAATAAATACATTTAAAATGTTAAGATCAATTAAGATCAAATCATACAAACTTTTCAGGATTTATCTCAAGAGACACTGAAGCCACTAGCATTCCAAAATGCTGTCAGAAATATGTGAAGAATTTAGGGATGGCGGAGAATTTCTCCACGAATCTCCGGGAGGCCGAATGCCAACACATTCGGCCCCCCGAAATTGGTAGGGAAATTCTCCGGCCCCCCCCGGGATGGGACTTACCTCATGCGAATGTCCCTCTCGGCAGCGGGTCCCGGCGGCGTTTCAGCGGCGTTTTGGCGGGGGCGGCAGCCGGTCTTCCGACCGGCTGCCACTGCCACCATTTCCCAGTAAAGTAAAAAACAACACGTAGCCTATCACGGCTAGATTTTCAAAGTTTTTGGTGCCTAATCTTTACGTAGCCTATCTTTACGTAGCAAATCTTTACGTAGCCTATCACGGCTGACTTTGAGAAAAAAAAAAGCGCGTACGCAAATGGGGGCGCCCATGGGCGCCACCATTTGCGTTCCTTATTTGGGCACGGGTAGTCTACGTAAAGATTTACGTAGACTACGGCGAAAATAAGGGCAACGCTATTTGCGTTGCCCTTATTTTCGCCGTAGTCTACGTAAATCTTTACGTAGACTACCCATGCCCAAATAAGGAACGCAAATGGCGGCTCCCATGGGCGCTGCCATTTGCGTACGCGCTTTTTTTTTTTTCAAGGTCAGCCGTGATAGGCTACGTAAAGATTTACATAGCCTATCATGGCTGACTTTGAAAATCTAGCCATGATAGGCTACGTAAATCGTTACGTAGCCTATGACTTTTTTTGGTTTTTTTTTTACAATTTACTTTTTTATTTCGCTGCCGGGGAGACGGGGCGCTCCCCCCCGGCCAGAATTTCGGCGGGGAGGGGCAGGGCCCCTCCCCCCCCGAAAACAGCTGCGGGACCAGGTAAGGGACTTTCGTCCATCCTTAGAAGAATTTACTTTTGAAACTGACTGTTATCCTTAATAGAACAACCTGGCAAGTGAAAACACCAGCAGACAGTCTCCAGATGTTGTGGATTTGGGACTCAGGCTGCTTCCAAATTAGTGGTTCCTAGCATTGCCCATTCCACGCTACTAGGAGTATTGTGTTTCATCTATGTGTATGTCCCACTATTTTCTGTCCACACCAATAGGCAAGACATAGCTACTGTGGGTGAAGCTCAGTGCACATTCATTGTAACCATTGTGGTAGTCGCCATTTTATGACCTTGTTATTGTTTTAATTGGTCTTTTAATAATTGCTAAGGCTCTGTTTGTTCAATTTTTTTAATTAAAGAGAAAATGGCAGTGACTGTAATGATAGAGTTTATCCTTTATTGACACACCTTTAGTATTAAGGTGTTGTTAATTTGAGTATTTGCCCTAAAGCCACATGGCCTTGGCAGTTCCAGAGGCCTGTAGGTTGTTGTACAAGAGATTCTTGGATACACTTTTAAATAAAAGTTGTATTTTAAGTTATTCCTCATTCCTTTAGTTTGTTTTGGACCCGTTTAGTTTGTTTGTTTTGATTGCATGGTGTCAGAAGTGGAGAATGAGGAGTATACTGAATTGGCAGCAGTTTTCTGGCTGTACAGCTACAAAGGGAAGGGACGCACCCAGAGAAAGAAATAAGGCCTATCTATGTGTAAGTGCTTATTCAACAGAAGGGATCTTTGTAAATATGGATGTGTTGCAAGCCCCATCAAGCCTGCAGCTATCAAGGGATATTGCAGATAACTGGAAAAGGTTTAGACAAAGATTTGAACTCTACCTAGCAGTAATAGGAGCAGAAGAGAAAACTGATAAGATCAAAGTCTCCATTTTTCTTCATGTTGTGGGAGAGGAGGCTTTGTACATTTATAATAACTTTGGTCTTGCTGAAGGAGGAAATATGAAACTGAAAGTAATCCTTGATAAGTTTGAAGAATACTGCATGCCTAAAAAGAATGAAACTTTTGAAAGAAATAAGTTCTTTACATACATGCAAAAAGCTGATCAAGCACTGGATCAATACGTAACAGAATTAAGAAGGCTGAATAAGAACTGTGGTTTCGGTGACTTGAAAGAGTCTCTGATCAGGGACAGAATTAACTGTGTGTGGTATCAGAGATAATGTCTTAGAGAGCGGCTGCTACATGGGGAAGATTTGTCCCTGGACAAAGTTCTTCAGATTGGCAGGGTCTCAGAAGTTGTGAAAACACAAGCCAAAGATCTGAATTCCGCAGAAGGTGTTGTCCATACTCGGAATGTGAAGAAACAGTGTAAGAAATCCCATTTCAAAAGTGGAAATACCTTCTTCCCAAGCAGCTGTAAGAGGAGGAATCCAAAAGAGACAAGCATGCAAATCTGGTGGAATGCACTGTGGTCCTAAATAGTGTAATGCTTTGGAAAACTCTGTTTTAACTGTGGGAAACATAATAATTTTGCAAGATGTTGCCAAGCCAAAGCACAAAAAAGCCAGGTACACATTGTTGATTATACTTTACATCAAGAGTTTTATGTTGCTGTAGTAGAAGAAAGAATGACTACTGAAAGGGACTGGATCCTCTCAGTGCAGGTGAATGAGACAATTATCCCATTTAAATTGGCTACTCGTGCTCACGTTAATATTTTACCTAAAAAGGATGCTAAAAAGTCTGCTAATAAGGCCAAAACTAGGACCAACAAATATTAAAGTTACTGGTTATTATGCAACAAATATCCCAGTACTGGGAAATGTATTACTAGTGCCAGGTACAAAAGTGCCATAAACCAGCTTCTATTTCGTATTGTACCCAAGAATGTGACACCCATCCTGGATCTAGCAGTCTGTGAAAAATTAAATCTGGTAAAACATTCAGCTATGTGCATAGTAAAAGGAAGAGGAAAGAAATGGTTGTTCAGCTATTAAATAAGGATGGCTAAACGATAACAGATGACAAAGAAAAGGCAGAGGTGCTCAATTGCTACTTTGGCTCAGTCTTCTCCCAAAAGAGGGTCTATGACCCCACTGGCAAAGGCGAAGTGCAGGCTGAAGGGGCAGGATTGCAGCTTGAGATCGATAGGCATATGGTCAAGGAACACCTAATTACTTTGAATGAGTTCAGATCTCCAGGGCCAGATGAACTGCATCCTAGAGTAATAAAGGAACTGGCAGAAGAACTCTCAGAACCGCTGTCTATTCTCTTTGAGAAATCATGGAGGATGGGGGAAGTGCCAGATGACTGGAGGAGGGCTAATGTTGTCCCTATCTTCAAAAAGGGGAAAAAGGAGGAACTGGGAACTACAGACCAGTCAGGCTGACATCAATCCCTGGGAAAATTCTGGAGCAGATCATAAAGCAATCCATCTGGAAGCACCTTGAAAACAATGCCGTGATTACTCGAAGCTAACATGGATTTGTCAAAAACAAGTCCTGCCAGACAAATCTGATCTCATTTTTTGATCAAGTAACCTCCCTTGTAGACCGTGGGAATGCTGTAGACATCATATACCTCGACTTCAGCAAAGCTTTCGACAAAGTGCCCCATAATATCCTGATGAGCAAACTAGCTCAAAGTGGGCTAGATGAAACAATGATCCAGTGGATCCACAGTTGGCTACAGAATTGGACTCAAAGAGTGCTTATCAATGGGACCTTCTCAAACTGGGGAGAAGTAACGAGTGGGGTACCGCAGGGCTCAGTCCTGGGCCCAGTGCTCTTCAACATTTTTATTAATGACTTGGAGGAGGAGGTGCAGGGAATGCTGATCAAATTTGCAGATGACACAAAATTGAGCGAGATAGCTAATACTTTGGAAGACAGAAACAAAATTCAAAGTGATCTGGATAGACTGGAACGCTGGGCAGAAAACAACAGAATGACATTTAATAGGGACAAATGCCAAGTTCTGCACCTAGGAAAAAGAAACCAAATGCACAGTTACAAGATGGGGGATACGTGGTTCAACAACACTATAAGCGAGAAAGATCTTGGAATGGTTGTCGATCACAAGCTGAATATGAGCCAACAATGTGCGTAGCTTCCAAATCCTGGGAAGTACTAGTTCCCCTCTCCTCAGCACTGGTTAGGCCTCATCTGGAGTACTGTGTCCAGTTCTGGGCACCACACTTTAAGAAGGATGCAGACAAACTGGAGAGGGTTCAGAGGAGGGCAACAAAGATGATCAGAGGACTGGAAACAAAGCCCCATGAAGAGAGACTGAAAGAACTGGGCAAGTTTAGCCTTGAGAAGAGAAGACTGAGGGGAGATATGATAGCACTCTTCAAGTACTTGAAAGGTTGTCACAGAGAAGAACGCCAGGATCTCTTCTCGATCATCCCAGAGTGCAGGACACGGAATAATGGGCTCAAGTTACAGGAAGCCAGATTCCGGCTGAACATCAGGAAAAACATCCTGACTTTTAGAGCAATACGACAATGGAACCAATTCCCTTGGGAGGTGGTGGGCTCTCCCACACTGGAGACATTCAAGACGAGGCTGGACAGCCATCTGTCAGGGATGCTCTGACTTGGATTCCTGCATTGAGCAGGGGGTTGGACTCGATGGCCTTGTAGGCCCCTTCCAACCCTACTATTCTATGATTCTATTCTATGTGTTTGCATTACAGTACCCTACTGACCAAGGGTATGCGCCGCTCATAGAGGTATATGAGGCTTGGTTTGTAGGGGCTGTTTGCCAGGAGAACGCTCCATCCAGATTAATAAGGCAGTGCCTCCAGTTATTCATCCATGAAGGGAAGCGCCATTTGCGCTTCAGGATAAACTACAAACTCAGCTAGACAGGGTGGTGGACTTACAAGTAATTAAAAAAAAGATGAACCCACTGACTGAGTAAACTAATGGGTACTGGTGGAAAGACACAATGGCCAGTTGTGCATATGTTTAGATCCAAGGGACCTCAACAAGGCAATGAAAAGAGAGTACTTCAAATTGCTGACTAGAGGGGAGATAATGGCTCAGTTTGCAAATGGACGCTTCTTTAGAAAACTAGGTGCTTCTTCAGGGTTCTGGTAATTGAAGTTAACAGAGGAACCTCAAAGTTGTGTACATTTTGTACATTCAATACTTCATGTGAACGTTACAGATTTTTGCACCTACCATTTGGTATTGCGTCTGCCCCCGAAGTCTATCATAAAACCATACATATGCTCTATGAACACATCAGTGGGGTGGACACCTCCATGGATGACATCATAATTTGGAGTTCAGCTGAAGAAGAGCATGATCAATGACTACAGCAAGTCCTGAATGCTAGAGCTGCAAACAGGGAGAAATGCGTTTTTGGTGTTACAGAACTGACAGTTGTGGGAGACATTATTTCTGCTGCAGGTGTGAAACCAGACACGAAGAAAGTAATGGCTATAAACATAATGCCACATCCACAATCAAAGAAGCATGTTCAGTGATTTTTTGGGACGGTGAATTATCTTATCACCGTCCCAATTATTATTGGGACGGTGGGTTAGGGTATTTTTTTAAAAAAAATTTTATGGTAAAATTTTATTGTTTTAAATTGTTTGTGGTGGGTTGTACATCGCCCAGAGTGACTGGGTGACCAGTCAGATGGGCGATTAATAAATTTAATAAATAAATAAATAAAATAAATCTTGGGAAATTTATCCCTAACTTGTCTGCAACAGCAGCTCCTCTTCAGAGGCTTCTTGAACAGAAAAATGAATGGTGCCGAAATGCAGAACAGGAGGCTTCCTGGAAAGTTTTAAAGCAACACTTAACAAATCAGCCAGTGTTAAAGTTCTACTCTCCAGCCAGACCTATCAAGATTTTGGCAGATGTCTCACAATCTGGTTTGGATGCTGTGCTATTACCAAAACATGATGACTGTCGGCAACCAGTAGCATATGCACCCAAGTCCCTCACTGATACAGAAGCTAGATATGCACAGATGAGAAAGAGCTACCTAGCATATTGTTTGCTTGTGAAAGATTTACCCAATAGATTTATGGACAGACAGTGACTGTGGAAACAGATCATAAGCCCCTCATACCTTTGTTCAGCAAGCCACTGAATAACTGTACACTACAGATCCAAGGAATGATGATCAAACTACAGAGATATGATTTGACTCACCTACACACCAGGCAAACCTTTGTTCTCTGCAGATGCACTTTCAAGAGCTGTTCCTTCCACTATTGTAGCAGAAAAGACTGTGGAGACAGAAATGCAAGCTTATGTGGACATGCTTATCACTTATTATTATTTATTTATTATTTAATTTATTAATCGCCCATCTGGCTGGTCACCCAGCCACTCTGGGCGATGTACAACATACAATAAAACAATAAAATTCTACAATAAAAACATTTTCTAAAATACCCTAACCCACCCCAAATGCCTGCTTGAACAGCCACGTTTTTAATGCACGACGGAAGCTCATTAAAGAGGGGGCATGACAGAGTTCCCTAGGGAGGGAGTTCCACAGAGTGGGAGCCACCACAGAAAAGGCCCTCTCCCTCGTCCCCACCAGTCTAGCTATCCTGGCTGATGGGACAGAGAGAAGGCCATCCGAGGCTGATCTTGTTAAGCGGCCTGTCTGGTGCTGCTGGAGGCGCTCCTTAAGATAGGCTGGGCCGGAACCATATAGGGTTTTAAAGGTCAAAACCAACACCTTGAATTTGGCCCGGAAAACAACTGGTAACCAGTGCAACTCCTTCAGCACTGGAGTGATGTGATCTCGCCGGTGGCTGCCTTTAATCAGGCGAGCCGCCGCATTCTGTACCAGCTGCAGCTTCTGAACCGTCTTCAAGGGTAACCTCAAGTACAGCGCATTACAGTAGTCTAAACGAGAGGAGACCAGGGCATGTACTACCGATGAGAGCAGATGGTCGGGAAGGAAGGGGCGCAGCCGCCGTATCAGATGGAGTTGATACAGCGCTGTCCGGCTCACAGCTGACACCTGAGCCTCCATGGACAGCTGGGAGTCCAAAATGACCCCCAGGCTGCGGACCTGGTCTTTCAAGGGTAGCCGTACCCCATTCAACACCAGGTCAACATCCCCTAGCCTCCTCTTGTCTCCCACCAAAAGTACCTCGGTCTTGTCAGGGTTCATCTTTAGCCTATTCCTCCCCATCCAGCCACTCACCGTCTCCAGACATTTGGACAGGGATTCTACGGCCAACCTTGGTGAAGATTTGAATGAGAGGTAGAGCTTCCCTCCCAGTGTCAAATTAAAAATGGCAACAAATCAAAGAGGAAACTGATACTGACCCTTCACTGCAGGTCCTGAAACTCAGGTGGCTGGCCTGAGACTAAGGATAGTTGTGATCTGAATATCAGAGATTCCTGGAATTATAGACATGAATTCATGTGACAGTTGGCCTGATCTTCAAGGGGAGCAAAGTGGTGATACTTAAGAGCCTCCATAAGGAAATGCTGCAGAAAATCCATGAGGGTCATCCAGGCATTGAGAAATGTAAAAAAAAAACTAGGGTTATTTCACCTGTTTAAAATACAAGTCATGTCAACAACCAAAGCCATTGAATCCACATCGTGTTCCCCAAAGGGCCTACTAGAAGGTAGGAACTGATGTATTCACATGGCATTCCAAGGATTATTTAATAGTCACAGACTATTATTCTCTCTGTCCAGAAGTATGCACTTTGCAAAGTACCAGCAGTAAAACAGTGACTGAGAGAGCCTGAAGGGAATCTTTGCCAGGCATGGTATTCCAGAGGAAGTCTTTAGTGACAATGCCCCACACTTCTCATGTGCTGAATTCAGGCAGTTTGCCAAAGACTGGGTTTTTCAGCACACTACATCTAGCCCTCTCTCAAATGGACTTGTAGAAAGGTCTGTCCAGACTGTCAAAAATCTGATGTAGAAAGCCTTTGATAGTGGTGCTGATTTGTACAAATCCCTGTTGATTTACAATAGAAGGTGCATTTGAACTAATTTGCCTATAAGTGATGATTTACTACAATCTAACACCAATGACAGTCTGAGGAGGATGAAGACAATTTAGAAGCAGAAACAAAAATATTATTTTGATAAGACAGCCCATGCCCTTCCAGAACTCAAACCAGGAGACAAAGTTTGTCTGAGTAATTATTCTACTAGTACTTGGGATCAAAAGGGTATCATTGTAGAACAGCCATATCTGAGGTCTTATGTAATACAAACAGATGGCAGAAACTTAATGTGCCATAACCATCATGATCTAAAAGCCAGATGTGTCAGGAGGTACTGATTCTAGCTGCAATCAACCAACAAATAGCTTCTCTTGTCAAGCGGCATCTGATTATCAACAAAAGGGCCCACCAGATAGCCATGATGAACAAACACTGAGGCATACTGCCAGGAAGATAAAACCTCCAGAATAGTGTAATTAACTAGTCAAGATACTTCTTTTTCCATGGGTAACACAGTTTATACAGTATTTTCAACTTGTAGGCATTATGGTAATTATTTCATTTTATCATTTAATAATTAAGAGGGAAGATGTAATGACAGAGTTTATACTTTATTGACAATCCCTTAGTATTAAGGAGTTGGTAATTTGAGGACTTGCCCTAAAGGCACATGGCCTGGGCAGTTTCAGAGGCTTGTAGGTTGTTGTACAAGAGATTCCTAGGGGTGTTTCCACCAGCGATTTACGTTAGGGATACATGACATTGTGGCCATCCAGCAGCCACTCTGGAGCTTATCAGGGAAAAAATTTCCTGAGACTGCTTAAAGTCCGATTCTTTTCCTTAAGTTGGGTTCTCCCCAGTATAGTTGTTGTATGCCCCCGCCCCCACCCCCCACATTTAGCTCGGGCATGCTAGCCCTGCCCAGGGGTGTGCCTTTCACCATGACCCCAGTCAAAGGGTGTTTCCTCCCATTGTCCTGAATGAGTCACCTGTCAAGGGATGTTTCCTCCCATTGTCCTCTCAATGACCACAGAAATAACAGAGAAGCCCCTCAATTGACACAGCACATATCAAAGCCCAATTCCTTAAATGCGATTAAGTGTGATCTCGAGGCTCCAATTAATTGCCTTAGGACATAACTCCTGGGGATGTACGGATCCCCTTACCTGGGGTCCGTGGGGGGGGTCTGCAGGTGGGGGGAGGCTATTTGGTCCTCCCCCTGGGATCCTCCCCAGCTGGCTTCGCTCCACGGGGAGTCTGCGGAGCTGCCGGCTGGCTCCAGCCACTGCCGGACTTCTGGCCACGGCCAGTCTGCGGATGCAAATGGCGTCTGGCATAGGGGATGCCATTTGCGTCCCTGCCGTTGGCCGTGATTGGCTACGTAAATATTTATGTAGCCAATCACAGCCAACGACAGGGACGCAAATGGCGTTCCCTATGCTGGATGCCATTTTGTTCCACAGCCCAGCACCGGATAGCTGCGGAACAAAGATGGCGATCTGGACCAGCCACCGTCAGGTAAGTTCCGTCCTGGGGGGATTTCAAGGGGTGGGGGGGTAGTTCGTTCCACCATGGACTCTGGGGGGGGGGCGGATTCCAAAGAATCCAGCCTCATTGGAGTCTGTGGTGGATTTCTCCACCATCCCTAGTAACTCCTCCACAGCTCCCTTATAGAGATCCTGTGCATTAAATGGGGGCTGGTTTCGGTCTCTTTCTCACAACAAACCCATTAGTGTCTCCTCAGAAGTAACTCCCATTGCAGTCAATGAGGCTTGCCTTTGAATGCCCACATCACAACTTACAGAGATTCCCCCACAAATGAAATGGCACACTTTAAAGCCCAATTCCTTAAGTGCGATTAAGCGATCAAGTGCAATCTCAAGGCTGTGATTAACTGCCTTAGGAAGTAAGTACTGCACAGCTTTGTTACAGATATCCTGCAGGTTACAATGGGGGCTGGTTTCTGTCTTTGTATTTACTGGTCTCTTTCCCACAACAAACCCATTACTGTCTCCTCAAAAGTAACTCCTACTGTGGTCAATGAGGTCCTGTGGGTTAAAATGGAGGCTGGTTACCATCTTTGTGTTCTCTCCCCCGCTCTTTCCCAGCACAAGCATGTGTGTGTCTACTCAGAAGTAACTCCCATTGTGCTCAATGAGGTTTGCTCCTGAAATGCAGGTGCATCTGGACTTTCAGGGGAAAGGAGAAGGGGGAAGCCTCCCTTATTGGTTGAGCAGCCCCTGCCAGTCAGATGATGTTCACTCTAGGCCCCACCCCCACCAGGAAGTATGTTGTGTGAAGTGATTTTTACTGCTGCGGAGAATCTGCTTGTGGAACCCTGCTCACAGCAAAGCCGATACCTTTAAAAAAATCCAGTACTCCTCCATTAACTTCTCCTTCTGTTGTCATGGAAACACGGCCCTGGATGCCCCTTTACATACAGTTATATTTGGAGTTATTCCTCATTCCTTTAGTTTGTTTTGGACCCAGAAACATTACAGTGACTGCAAAGTTTTTTTAATCATGTTTAAAAAGTATCAGTATTGTATTATCATGTTATAGCACTATAATACCATAGCACATAATTGAGCGTGATAGAATTATGATGTTATTGCACTATACCTCCCTCCCCCTTTTTTAAATAAAAGATAGAAATGGCCCTATAATACCATAATGCTATAATGCTCTCTTTTACCAGAAAAAAAAATCCAGGTGGAAAATGTTTTAGCAATAATTTAAAAATAGATTAAAAAAACAAAATAAAAATGGGGTCATAACATGGCACCCACCACAAAGGTTCTAAGGAAAGTGTTCTGAGTAGTGATAGGTTCACTTTTCTGATAGATCACCACCCACATTAAAATCCTGCCCGTTAAAAGTGACAGAAAAGTAGGGTTACACCTGCAGAGATTTTGCTTCTCTGACATGATTATCAAAAGATGGATTTTCTGCAGTTTGAGAAAAGACAGAATACATACAAAATATAGGATGACCATGATTGGATGATAGCATCACGTGGCTGCCCTGTAAAAAGTGAGTGAATGAAGCCTGGCGATTCCTCACTAAGCCCCTGGTATGGAGGCACCCTCAAACACCCACTGTGAGAAGCCAGGTAGGGGTGAAAGTTTGGCTAGCCTCCCCACCTCTCCTGAAGGAGGTGGGAGCTGGCTGCCTGGTGCATCTAATGAGCCAAAGCAACAAGGGGCCAGAGATCAGAACAGAGGAAAGACCCATCGGGGGGGCAGGAAGGAGGGGTCACCAAGGGGTCCTGTTTGTGAAGCCAGACAACACACAGGCATGTTTTCTGTTCGGGATACTAATTGAGACGGAAAATACCTTTGAGGAAACTTAGCCTCTATGATGAGCCAGCAATCTCTTATTTAGTGCCTAGCTGGAAAAATATTTAGTTTTCTCAAAGAACTGAGAGAGACTAAGCATTTCTAAGAAGCATTATTGTTAGCAGCGTATCACACCCACAATAAATTTCTAAGGGCACAATCCTATGCATTAGTTGGGGGAAAAGTCCTACAACTCCCAGCATTCCCTAGCCAGCATGCCAGGCCCAAATTCCAACTTAGATAATCTTGGGAGAGACTCAATTAGGGAATTCGGTAGTCTGAAATTCTGTGTCGGTCATGATGGTTTCGCTGATTCCGTTGCCCATGATTACTGATTTTATTCAGCGCTGCAAAAGACTTGTCACCAAATTTATATTACTTTAGTCTTCCATCAGTAGGGATGTGCGAACCCACCCCTGCCCAGGATCAGTGGGCGCCTGCTGAAGCGCCACCTCCATTTAAGCCCCCCTGGA
Organism: Heloderma suspectum; assembly: GCF_057233095.1. Classification (NCBI taxonomy): domain Eukaryota; kingdom Metazoa; phylum Chordata; class Lepidosauria; order Squamata; family Helodermatidae; genus Heloderma; species Heloderma suspectum. The sequence goes on along the minus strand of NC_139459.1, from coordinate 166,087,314 downwards.
CCCACACCCGAGCCCCCACAAGGTTGGCAAGCCACCTGCAGTCACCCTGGGATCCGTCTGGCGAGCGCCCACCATTTCACCGACTTGGGTTTTTTACCAAAAAAGGGAGCTCAAAAAACTCTGCATGTTTAAATATGTGCCCATTGGGGCCGGGAAAGCTTCACCTACATGATATTAGAGGCATAATTTCATTTAAAAAAACAAGTCGGCAAAATGGTGGGCACTCGCTGGACAGGTCTGGGTGAGTGCCGGGAGCATCTTGGAGGGTGCGAGTGGGGCAAGTGTTGGCAGGTCTAGGTTGCGGGCAGGGGCAGGCTGACGGAGTCCTGGACCCGGGCGGGTGTCCGCGACATCCCTACCCATCAGATGGTTGCACAAAATGGAAACCTTAGTTAAGGGCAGGAAGATCCCTTCCCAGTGTGAACCACTAAGAGCCCAATGCTGTGGCAATGCCCATAAGCATCCAAACTTGGGTTACTGGGATCTTTGCCTCCGCACTCCTCCCGCTCTGCATTTTGGCTAGACCGACTTTTTCGTTTGTCTAGCTGGGGCAGGTCAGGGCAGGAGGGAAGGAGGCTGGGGAGGTCTTGGGATATGTCATATCCTGGCTTCCCCAGTCCCCTTCCCTCCCTGCCCACCAGCATGCCCCTTTAGCCCATCTCCAAGGTCACCTTTCCAACCTTGGAGAGGCAGCTGGCCTGGTTCTCTCCATGCTGGCTTCGAGGGGGACGGGGAGGGGGGTGGATTCCTGGATCCAGATTCAGAGCACTGTCTCTGACCTCAGATCCAGGAATCTAAATTGTCATATGGCCCTCAGACTCTGTCTACGGGCCATAGGATTGCTCCCTAAAACAGAAGAAATTTCTGAAGTTTTCTAGTGTTATCTAATTAGCAGGTAGTATGGCTATCAACTACAAAAAGTTTAATCCATTAAACTTTTGATGGACTTCAAAGCTCTGTGATTAGGCAGAAGATTTTTTATATGTGTTATTTTAAATACAAGTACTTAACAAAAACTGCTGATGCTGGCTTCAATTTTAAAACAGGTATTTCCCCTTCTTTCACATGCAGGGGGAATGCATTTTCTAAAAGATGATGCCTGCAACCAAAATGCATGCATCAAGTAAAAACAAAGGAAGCATTCTTTATGCTTCAGAGTTTTTGCTTTTACTCATATGCAAATTTAATCAATTTCTTCAGTTGGGTGGCAGCCCTGCTACATACATCTGATTAACATACTTTAGACACTATTAAAAATTACCTAGACTGTCACTTGGTTTATTTTAAATACACAGTTGCAAATATAGGTGGTTCTTCCCAACACACTGATCAATTCAGCAGCGCATGTACTTTTGTTTCTCACTTCATATAAATGTTTGGTAAACATTTTGACATGCAAGTGATTTTCAAAGTACATAAAATATCATTCAGTGGAACTCAAAATGCAAAAAATTTGGAAGGGGTGCCCACCTTTGTCTACTGCCATAGCTGAGGAAGGTGGGGGGTGGCTGTGATTTTTGTGAGTCTGGCGAAAGGTATACAACACATAGCCTGCACCATATCAAGTAGGGGATTTCTACATGAGGCTTTTATCCTGCACCCTTACCAAGGCTTCTGCTTCTTTGTGGGATTAAGCTCAGCTCCTTTACATGTGCTTTTCCTGGGGGGTTTCTTTCTCTGCCTTTCTATAAGTTTCATGGTGCTGTGGTGTAGCAAAATTGCATAATTACACAAGATGCTCATCCCACCATTTCTAAATAATACCAGACTTTCCTCGGCATGAAAAAAAACCAGAATAGTTGAAAAGCACAGGAGAGGCCCTGGAGGATGACAGCATGATGTAAAGGACCTGCAAACTACCATGAATGACCAATCACAGGCGCTCAAAAAAAGCTTCATGTAGAAAGGCTCAATAGACCCAGGAGACTGGGCAGGTAGCAAGAGAGGAATTGCCTAGAACAGCAGGAAGGAGAACAACTCCAGAATATGCTCCTAGATTACATCACAGTGTTTTTCTCTTGTGCCTTGCTTTATTCCTTCAAGTACACTCAGGGCCGATCTACACTTACGGTTTTTTTCACTTCCAATGAGGTTTCACCACCCATCTTTCACACTACGCAGTACCCGCCTCGAATTGGAACCGGAATTTCCCGCTTCCGTGCTACTGCTTTCAATACCCTGATATCCCAGTATTTCCCCTTAATGTGCTCTGATTTTCCGCCTTCGCTACCATATCTGGTAGTAGTCCCCTGCCCTGCCTGTCCATATATGGCGGTGTTTGTATTTCCCTCCTGTCCAATCACAGCTCTCGACGGCTCCATGTCGTCTTCCGGCTACTGGTCGCATAGCTTCCTCAGCACTCAATGTTTCCTCAGCAACAAACAAAGGGCTGGATGTGCGTGCGCTTGTCTGATCTTGGAAGCTAAGCAGGGTCAGTCCCAGTCAGTAGTTGGATGGGTGACCACCTGGGAATCAGGCTTCCTGCCTTAAGCAGGGGGTTGTTCTATCCCTTCAAATGAGACTAAGGTTTATCCCCTTCTATCCCCTGCTTCAGGTTTTTTTTTTTTATTAATTAAGGTGTTATCTTCGAAGAATCGTGGCTTCTCTGAGATTTTTTCCCCCCTAATTCAGGCATGATCTTTGAAAAATTCGAAGATCATGCCTGAATTAGAAAAAAAAACCAACACTGTGGAGAAGCCGCGATTCTTCAAAGATAACGCCTTAATTAAAAAAAAAAAAGCTGAAGCGGGGGATAGAAGGGGGTAAAACTTAGTCTCATTTGAAGGGATAGAACAACCCCCTGCTCAATGCAGGAAGCCTGATTCCCAGGCGGTTGCCCATTCAACTACTGACCAGGCCAACGTGAAGCTTCGAATCTTTGAAGATGCCAGCAGCACCCCCCCCAAACAGGAGCACTGGGTGCCGCCCCCACTGCCCCTCTTCCTCGGGCCAGCTGTCAAGGGCTAGCACGGGGAAAAGAACATTGGCAGACACCCCCCAGCTGCTCGCCCTGGCCTCCAGCAGGTGGTGGTGGAGAAGAGGATAGGTGCCTCCTTCTTCCCTCCACCCCCACCTGCTACAGCGGCAGTGGCAAGGGACAAGCTGGTCATTTTCCCCAAGGCCAGGAAAACATGCGGAAAATGACAAGCCTCTCCCGCGCCACTGCTGCATGGGATGGGCATGGGATCAGCAGAAACAGGAAGAGTTTCTGATCCTCCAATGAGAGCCACTGTCTTTAAGAGCAGGAAAACAGAACAGGGCTCGAAAGTGAACTGAGCTCGCGCATTCGATGAAGCACTGCAACGGGGAAAATGGCTGAGTGTGGATAATCACGTTTTAATGCGAGAGCGTTTAACCCGACAGGACACCAAATTCGTTGCAATGACAGGCACAATGTAGATCAGCCCTCAGACTTTGGTGGAGTAGGGTAAAGTGTTGAGGAACACCCCCCCACCCCTCATTTTCAGCCACTGGAAAGGGACAACTTGGGAGAGGCATTCCAGGAACAATGGAACTTGTTAACTCTTAAGATTAAAAAATGTTTTTTGTCCATTGGGACTTGTATGTCCTCCCATGAAGGGAATTGGGTGTAATGCAGATCACCTTGGCTGGCTGGGGCATGCTGGGAATTGCAGGCCTTTTTTCTGTCTAAACATGGATAGGGTTGCACCCTAAAATTCAGATAAGCATGTATGCCAAGTGGTCTAGGCATGAGTAAGGCCAACTTCAGACAAGGCAAGAGAACTAAACCAACTTCCATTTTCCACTTGATGTTCGGTCTATTTTAAAATAAAATGCAACATAGAATGAGCTATCTAAAACTTACTTAATCCCCCAAAGCAGTTTGCAGGTGAGGGAGGGACAAGGCCCACCTGGGACTCCAGAGCCTGGAAGACTTTAATCTTGACTCTTTGCCAGCTGGTTGAAGACAAAAGAAGATTTAAGGAACTAGGGTATTTCTAGGGGGCTGCACAACTCCCAGAGAGGGATTGGAAATGCAAACTAACCAATCAATAGCTTGGGAGGCCCCAATCCTGCATGTATCTTGTAAAGGGGTGAGTCATGGGGGGGGCAGATAGTCAACACTCAGATGTGTAGTAATACAGATTTTGTTGCCTATAGATGCCTAATCATGTCTGGCCAATTCTGGGCATGTTGTTTCCTCAGACTTCAGAGACATTTCTAGAAGGTGGCAGGGAGAGGTTGGTTTTGTCACACACATGCCCATTGGGGTGGTGTGGTGGACATTCAGAGGCTTGTTTTTCTGAACAGCCTGGATAAATTGATTTACAGGAGAATTTAGGGTGTGGGTAAACTAAAATCAGAGAAGTAGATCCAGACCTCTCTACCTTAAAATCAAAACACATTTGCAATCTCGTTACATAATAAATGGAGTATTATGTCTACTAATGGTTAAAGCGCACTTTTCAAAACATTAAGTTATAATGACACAGGATTATAAACAATCATTAATTATATGCAATTTGGAGTATATGCAATCTAAGGAGGCTTCAGTCTCTTTCCTAAAAATCTTAACCAGTTGCATTAATAAGGGGAGTCACAGACATGTGCAGTTGGCTGAGTCCTATTTTTCTTAGAAGGTTATCTGGAACAAAGCAATAGCAATAGAAAAGAAAAGAAAAATCAAGGGAAGAAATTCAAGCTTACAGTGAGATCATTGCAATTTTTCTTTGAAAGGCCCTGACTGTTTACTTGGAGCTTTTCTACACACGGCATTTATCATGTGCTTCTTTACAGGTTCTGTGTTTCGCTGAGTTTTTTTTAGAGCAGGGAAAATGCAGCATTTCATTGTTAAAGAGAAACAAAACCCAATTTCATGTTGTGTATTTGTGCTATTCCGCTATATCACAGTGCCACCTAGAGGTTATGTAGCAGTAAAGGAAACGCCTCAGTACTCAGATCTCAATTCAGCAATGAAACCAAAAGTAGATGCAGCAGACTAACAGCCTCGTATAGAAAAGCTCATAATTTAAAAAAGAAAACAATCAAGTTAGTAAATAATAGCTTCCAAGTGGAAGTTTGTTCCCTCAAGGTGAGGAGGTACAACCAAGTATCAACCAAGCAGTAGAAGAGATTCAACTCTGTCTCTCCAAACCAGTTCAGTGAAAATGCAAATGAAGGCAGATGAGAGAACCTGCTTCAGTTCAGCGCCACTCTTTTTGGAATGTAGTTTTCTGAGGCTAGAGAGCAAGGAGAGGCAGATGTGCCCATTTCTCTGAGAGTCCAGAACAAATCTGGACTTTCAGTGGAGGGGTCAGCTTTTGAGTAACACAATTCCACAAGAGCCAACCTGGAGTTCTTCCAGATGGAGGGGTCCTAGCACTACCACCCAGAAGGCCTTGTGCAGCTATTTCATCTTTTCCTCCTAAAGTGATTTTCTGCAGTAAGAAAAAAGACGGAAGCAGCAGTGGGAAAACACGGGAGGGTTACAAGTGGAAGATGTTGTTGTCTGGACCCACTTACCCACTCCCATAAAATCCTGTGAATAAGGCAGAGTGATGGCACAATAAAAGCTTTGTCTGGAGGCACCCTTGGTCTTTGTATGCTAGCAAGGTAAACTGACAGTCCAGGGCCAGATTTACATGGAAACAGAGTGAGAAGCACTTTTCTGTTATATCCAGATTTTCATGAAAATGCTTTGGTCCATCAGGGGCACATGAAGCAAGAAAAGCAGAGTATGCCCTACCTAAACACCCATTTTCACAGGTCACACGGCACTTGAAACCCTCATACTTTGGGGCTGGGTGGACGGAGTAGAACTGAAGTAGTGCTAAGTGGGAAGAAGCCTGTGCCCAAAAGTGGTACGGTGAATGTAAGGAAGCCGCTTCACTGTTCTGAATGATTGAAACAGCACTTCTCTGATACTGTGAATGGGGGAAAAGGCTATTCTGAATGACTGAAACTACCAAGTGGTGTTACTGTTGTTCATAGCTTCGTAAGAGTGGAGCTTTGAAGCAACAGGCTTGCCTGCCCCCCTTATGCTTTTGAGGATCTCTCAGCAAGGACAGGAGGAAACTACCAAGAGGCAGGTAGGTGAGAGGTGAGGGAAAGAGGAGAATGTGTGGCATTCCACCTTCCCCCCACCCAGCCGACACCAGGGAATTATTAGCTACCTGTTGGGGATGTGGGTGGGCAGGGGGGAGAAGAAAAGTCTTTCAATCCCCACCTTTTGGTAGGTGGTCTAAATCTTGGGAACAAAGACAGGCAGGAGGTCTAAATGCTCCTAGGGGAGTCCTGGCTTTGCTCCTCCACAGCAGAGTAATAGGCAGCTGAGGAGAGAAAGCAGAGTAACAGGCAGCTGAGGAGAGGCGGAGGCGGTGGGAGACTTCTGCGCACATTTGCTGATCTGGAAATTTTAATTTTCCAGACCCCTCTCTGCTCCCATACTCAGGAAAGTGTGACTGATGGCAACGAGTTCCTTCAGAGTAGCCACAGCCTGGTGTCCTCCCTTTCAAGATGCGAATGGGGAAAAACCTATGTCCCAAAAGCGCGCTACTACTGCCAATGGCAAAAAATAACAAAGGGGGGGGGGCTATACCCCTTGAGCAAAGGTCACAGCCAGACACAGACATACCCCTTGGCATGCCCAGTATGCAGGATTTAATTTGGGTGAATGGGGCACACTGCAGCTGAAGTGTGCAGGAACCAGATTTAAGGAAAAATATGCACTAAACGACTTTCAGAAAATGCGCATTTTTGAGGGGGAAGCTGCAGGGTAGTGGTGACATCATGTGTCGCGAACGACCCTGGAGTGCTCTCCCTCCACACTAAATCACACATGTAGCTGACCCCCAGGATGTTCCTCATTTGGGCAGGTCTTACCAGATCAGGAAACTTGTCTGGGCAAGTTCTTTGTTCAGAGACATTTCTAGAAGGGAGGGTGGGGAGCTGATTTTGCACATGGCCTATACATATTCCCAAATTAATTTATAAAAACAGTATTATGGACAGAGTTTACCCATCTTTTTTGGAAAACCAGAATGGTGTGCTGAACTAATTTCAAACATCCTCAGCCTTTTCTTCTAAAAATATATGTTTGAAGCAGGGGCGTTGCTAAACTCTTAAAAGATCTGGGGCACAGGCCCATAACACAAATTTTCATGATCGAAGTCAAAGTGGGTGTGGGGGAGAATATACGTGTGTGTATACATACATACATACATTAGAAGTGTGCACTGACCTCCCACACACACTTCAACTCAGACCCTGATTCAGTGGGTTGGAAAACATCCCAGTTCTGCTTGGGACAATTTGGAGTTGGTCCACTTCAGCTCAGTACTAAATCTTGGAAGAACTGGATGAAAATTTCAGGATTCATTGCCCCATCAGGGGAGATCATGTCTGCTAAATTGCGGAATGATAACCCCAGGAGTTTTTGTGCAAGGGTAGCTTTGACATTTTGAGGGTCTCCAAAACAGGACATACTTATATCCCTATTTTCCTTGAAGAACATTGTTCTGAAAATTACAGACAGCAGGTGTCCCTAAGTAAGAAACCAGCAAAGTTTCAGAAGGATAGGTGCAACAATTCATGTAGAAGGGGAGTTCTCCAATTTGGGGGGGAGGTGATTTGCTTTCTCTTCCCTTCACCCCTCCCCCATGGTTTTTGGATAAATTTGTATGAAAATGCCCAGGTCATTAGAGGTGTCCCCCAGGCAAGAAACCTGCAAAGTTTCAGAAGGATAGGAGCAGGGGCTAGGGAATTATGATGATTGAAATCTGTTTAAGGCTTTTTCATACTTAAGTGTGCTGGCACAGGAAGGATGGCCATCTCATGGTCCTATCTTTGCCCTCCTCCAAAGCACACTGATGGGAAACCATGGTAAAAATGTGCTGTATCATTAGAAATTGGACTTGTAAGTCATTGAACCACACTCCCTCCCTCCCTCCTCCTGTAGCTCTTAGTGAAACTAAAGCAAAATACATTACTTTGAGACATAAAGACTCCCCAATTCTGCTTGGGCTTCAGACTTGGTCTGAATTCAATGCACATCCCTAATTCTGTGTGTGTGTGTGTGTGTGTGTGCATGCAAATTTAGAATTACTAGAATTTATTTATATTTCACCAGTGTTAGCAGAAGGGGAACATGGGTGGGAGGGTGCTTTTGCACTCATGTGCTGCTTGTGGTTTTCCCATGGGCAGCTGGTTGGCCCTGGTGTGAACAGACTGCTGGAGTAGATGGACCTTGGTCTGATGCAGCACGGCTCTTATGTTCTTAAATACAGAGTGCATCTGAGCATATGTAGAATTCTTTTCTTTCACCACTGAGCACTTAAGTTCTCTCCCTACCAATTCCGTTCCCTCCATACAACAATCCCTCTTCATTCTATCAACCCTAAAGCAACTCTTCATAAAAACAGATGTTTCGTGCAACTCCGCTCTACCTCCTCCTTGTTATGCACAAGCTCTCATTGTATCTTCCTCCCCATAACTTCATTTGTGCCAAGACTTCAATGGGATTCAGCCAATGAGTCTGTTTTCAAAACTACGGCTAAGTTATGGAGAAACTCTGAGGATGTACTAAGTGCCTTTCCCTCACCACTGAAGCTAGAGTTCAAGCAAAATGAAAAAACACAAGCGACAAAAAATGTATAGGACTGGGTTGAAATGATAGTTAATTCATTAAACTGGAAGTGAATGGGACAGTGTATTAAGCCTGCAGTATCATGGTCACAACTCAGGACGAACATGCAGAACATCAAGGTGCAAACCTCCCTGCAAAAGTAACTTGTGCTGGAATCCTATGCACACTTTCCTGGGGGTACGCCTCATTAAACATAATGGGGCTTTCTTCTGAGTAAACATACATAGGATTGTATAAATGAACAGTATTTATCTCCCGTCCACTTCAAGAATAAAATAACTCCTATTTTTATTAAAGCTTTCTGTTCATAGGAGTATCGGTAGCTGCCTTATGCTGAGTCAGAACGTTGGTCCATCTAGCCTGGTATTGTTGACACTGACTGGCAGCAGCGGCTCTCCAGGGTTTGAGGCAGGATTCTTTCCTTGCCCTACTTGGAGATACCATACCTGGGACCTTCTGCATGCCAAACATGTGCTTGACCACTGAACTACAGCCCTTCCCGTTGTTGCGTAATGGCAATTGACAAACAAAGTAGCCCCAGATTCATTCCTCTGCGACCATGTGAACCCACTTTTCTCGAAGATTTGGGTGAGGAGGAGAAGGAGAAAAACTCTCTTGTCTGTTCGTATAAAGTCAAAGACAGTTCAGAACTTCTCTTGCCTGCTGAAGAGAATTCTCTTGAATTCCCTAAGATATGCTCTGGATGGAATAAAGAAGAGAAAGAAAGACCAGGATAGGGGAAGGAAGAAGAAAAAAAGATTTGTGATTGGAAATGGAGTGGGGGGAGAGAGAATTCCCCAAGCCAAGTGGATCCTTTCAGAGAGGTAGCACTCCAGAGGAATTTAGGAGGCTGTGGAGGGTTTGTAAGGACTGCACATACTTAAATTAACTTTATGAAGTGAGGTGGCTGAGGACTTTTTCTTGCTTTTTTAAAACTGTAAGACATATTTAAAAGTTCCAGCCCTTCCTTGATCACGATGTCACATAGCGCTAGCCCTCCTTTTGGAATAATCTGAAGCCTGCAACTATTTAGGAGAAATTAAAGTGGAGGGGGAGAAATGTTTGTGGAGGCTGATTTAATCCTTTCTTCTCCCTCTTCAAACCATCATTGCAAGCAAGCTCCCAACAGTGGGCAAGTAAGAGCAGAAAAGTGGGGACAGAGAGAAAAAACAATGAGCAGACTGTGGAAGGAAAGGTGGCAGTCTCCCC